>NC_072053.1:38426876-39115376 GCF_027791375.1 Indicator indicator
CAGAAGGACTTAAGAGACTGCAGACTGGCTCAATTTTGCCCAAGGAACTTTATGAAGATAGCGACAATAAAAATATTTAGCAAACAGATTTACGATAAACTACTTTAAAGAAACTTATTTTTCTCAGATACTTTATTTTAAGGCAACTTCAGCTTGACACAGTTGGTCCTAAGGACAGCAAATACCAAAGTCCCAAATGAATCTGGGTTTCAGCATTTGAAAGGAGGTCCTTGAGAATACCCTACTTTAAGTATCTTCAGTTGTGCTGTATTTTAGGAAGGTCTGCAAATAAGCACATTTTTGCTAGTCTTTTATATTATTGACTCAGACTTAAAAGGAACACCCCCCCCCTTGTGATTAAAACTTGAATTCAAAACACCTATACTAGCCTGATAGAAAATCAGATGTTTCTGTCCATTAACAGCAATAAGAAAAGACAAAACATGATGGTTAAAATAGCTACTACAATCTAAAGTTTTCTGATTCCCACATGAATAAATATATAAATTAACAAACATACCAGAAAAACTATTTCCTAACTTCAGCAAATATACTTTAAAGATGTTTTCTAACTATTAAAGGTACAGCTGTGTACATTTCCTCTCCTAACACTTAGCTCAGAACAGAACGACTCAGTCATCACAAAAAACCTCTGATCCAAATTATGCACATTACTAGAACATTTTTAAAATAATAAAAAATAGCTGTATTGTGCAAACATATTTTCTAAGAATTAAGCTACATCTATTTCCATCACCTTCGACTTCATAACAGGATTCAAATCACAATTTCATGGCATTAGCTTGATTCAAATCCACTCAAAGGAGATTATGCCCATAATTTTGTTACCTCTCATTATTCAAATTTCCCAATATGTGAAAAACCATCTACACCTGAAATAATTGGCTAAAATATATGCTTTATATGCTTTACATATGCATTACTGTGAAACATATATGCAACATATTATAGTTATGTAGATAGTTTTTAAGTTTTACTCTGAAAGTATTTAAGTCTCTTGGGCGAGTCATATTCTATTGAGCAGCAAAAAATGATCTATACATTGAAAAAGCATCTTGAAAGCAGACTTTGCTCATAAAACCACTACTTTGTCACCTGCCATGTATTGTATATGCTTGATTTTCTGTCTCAGTAGGTACAGATGGGGAAACACTATGGAAATGATGCTGCTGTTACTATGAATTCCACGTTCTCATCCAGCCTTTCCCAAAATGCACTTAATTTCCTATTCACACTCATTGCATAGGGCTTATTCTCTATTAAATATGCCTGCACTATTTTTTGATTAATAAAGGATTTTTTCCCTGCCCCTGCATTCTGACAAAATGGAACTCTATAGTAATGTACAAAAACAACAACAAAAATTTCGTATCAGTAAAGGCAGGTCACATTCACATTCTATACAATATATTATTTTCTCCCATTATTCTTGGTTATAAGCTGCTGCCATTTAAAAAATAATAGATTCAGCACAGTGCATGAACTTTATCATAGAACTGGTAGAATACTCCATGGACAAAGTCATATAGAGTGTATCAAAACTCAGTGTCTATTGGATAGGAAAATGATGAATTCCAAATTGTGTTTATTTTCTGATTTGGAACAACAACAACAAATGAATTTACTAGAAAACAAAAAAATAAAAATGTTAACATATTCACCGATTAATTTAACATTTTTATATAAATTCTTTACGAACCTAATAGGCACTCTTACTGAAAATGTCATGACTATGCAAATAAAGTAACTTATTTTTTAAATCAGTATATAAAAATGGATAACAATACAGTGCTATTAAAGCACTTTAACTATGTTTGTATAGCAAAATATTTTTCCTTTAAATTTTAACAATACAAAAGGGCCACTAAATTAGGTTATTTTATTTTCTAACACAGTAAGAAAAAAAAGTCAGGATAAAAAGTTTGTTTGCTTCTGCTTCTCTGAAACTCAGTTCTGCTACAGTTGATTATGGTGCCCAAGGAAGGACGCTTTAGTCATTACATTGTATTGTGATGCACATAACAACTTTAAGCTAGAGAAAGTTAGAGGTAACTATTTTTCCTGTCAAGAAAGTTAGAGGTAACTATTTTTCCTGTCAAGCAGTGACAAATAAAATGAGTGGCCTTTGGGACAGCCTGGTAGATGAAAATGCTGCCACACTGAAAATCTTCATTATCTGATATTTCCAATATTAGTTTTATTTCCTATTTTTCTACATTTTAGGAAAAATGTCTTCCTGAGTATTAAATCAGTTACCTCTGGATTTTCAATGATAGGAAGAAATGAAGTGCATACCTACTCTCTATCAACACAAACTTATTTGAGAAGCAGTTGGGTATAAGGAAAAAAATACACTACCAAAAAAGCAATCAACCTTTTTGTGGGAACTAAAAAAAATAAAATTCTTCTGTTTAATTTCTCCTTTTCTTTGCATCATTTATTCAGCTGTTAAAAGAACTGCGTAAGCTAAGTTCTTTAGTTTTTGGGGCAGAGCAGGAACTGAAGATCACAGGGAGAGTATTCAACAGAGATCTAAACCTAAATGGCATTCTTGTATTAAAAAAAAAAAATAGCCCAAGAATTAAATTATTTGTCCCTAAAACAGAAATATTAATTAAAAATTGGCAGTATGCAAGTTCAAAAATATTCTGGGGTGGACTGGTGAACTAGTCATTGTAATTGTTGCTATTGTCTGGCAGAAAATTAACTGACTTGTACAGGAAATAATGAGTTAAGTAGGGTCAGACAGAAGATCTTTAATTCCTCTTGCTTCACTGAGTCGAACCTGAAATAAATAGCTGGAACAGGATTTGAAGTAGCAGCTGAAATGTTCCAGGAGAATAAAAGGGAAAAGGAAAATTATTTCAATATACATGTACAATTCTAATTACTAGATGAAGGGGGGAGGAAGGAAGTATTATATTTTTAAGTATACCTCAGAGAAACAATTGAGGCAAAAAATTGTATCTATGGGAGTATGTCAACATAAATAATGTGCATAAAAGCACATTGTAAAAAAAAATGTTTATGTTCAAAGTAGTACCAAGCAAAGAACAAAACAATAGGACAAAATACAGCAGGAATTTTAAATACAAAAGAACATAATACTATCAACTGTGCCTATGCAAATGACTTAGCTGTGCATCATTTTCTCTTCTCAGAGATAAAAATATTTGCACCTTCATTAGTCTGGATTACTTTTGACAAACAACATATAAATAGAACATGCCATAATATTCTAAGTATATTCATATTTATATAAAGACTAATATCAGTGGTCATGTTTTTAATATGCTAAACATGAATTTTAAGAGCAATTTTTATTAGCAAAACTCTGCCATCTCTAGTAAACAATACAATGGTTTGTGTTTGCCACCATGAATGGTGAAAATGAAGGCAGGCTTTGCTCAACTTCCGATATATGAATATACTTTTGTAAAATAGATTATATTACTAATTTTAACTTTATTTCTCTAATCCTTCCACACTGCATGGCAAAAATAACAAAGCAAAGTTTATTCTGAACGCTTAGAAGCTTTCTGCACTATGCTAGAAGAGTGTGTCTTGAAAAAGCAATGATACCTTACTGAAAAATCCCACTATCTGAGGGAACAAAAGATTAAAGAAATTCCTCAGGCTATTAAAATTAAAGTTAATTACACTTCCACCTTTCTGGCCTTATTCTTGTTGCTTTCTGCTTACATTTGGACATTTTTGTCCCCTTACCATTTCCTTCTCTCCCATCTCAACAGTGATAACTGCTGTGCTGCATGAAACAGGTGCCACCACATCACTTTCACCAGAGGGGAAGCCCAGATTTTCACAAATGGTACCTTTTTTTCTTATTTTTGGAGCATCACAACAGTCTCTTGTGAGGTCCATATTTAGCCATATGCATATTTTAGCTGAAAATATCAAATATTACTCTTTAACTCCTTGCTATAAAATGCAGGATACTTCAGTTCAAACAGAGCTGTAGGAAAAAGGCTCTTCATCAACCTTTCCATTTATTCATCTTGCTCTTCAGGGCAAAAATATTTTATTTTGAAAAAGATATGCGTTTTGTGAACATAAACAAAAAACTCATTCCACAAACACACCCCCAAATTAATGCACACATGAGTTATCGTTTAAGTATAGTGTACATACAGGAATGCAAACTTGGGAAACAAACACCTCATCAAAAAAAATTAAACTGCTTTAGCATTAATAAAAAAATATTAATCCAAAATGGCATTATTCACTAAAAGTAGTAATGAATTACTGCAAACATGATAAATGGCATGTCAAATGGATGCATACATACATACACTTACGTTACAGTATCTTTGAATTTAACAAAATTCAAGAAGTGCCTTATTAATTTAGTAAATTATATTCACAATATAATCCAGATGTGAATATTCACACGTTTTGCATACAGTTCACATTATTAAGTATGTTTCTCATAAACCACAGAAAAAGTAAAAACCTTATCTTCTGTACCATGCACCTAATACTTTTCCTCCAACTTTGAACACTGGCAACACACAGAAATAATAAACCCTACCTCTGCCATCAAGAGAACAATTTTATGGAATTAGCACTCTTTCTCCTGCTTTAAGCAAATTGGCGCATTCCTAGCAAGTTTACATAATGCTCACACTAACTTTAGGAAACCTATATGCAGACAATCCCTCCAGGCAGATCACACCCATAATTTCCCTCAACACGTTGATTCTTTCACGTCTTCAGTCCTCCTTTTCTCCTCACCACACACTGACTTACGTCCTCTATCCTAAAAAAAAATCTAAAAAAATCTCCCACACACTGCATCTTTCAATCACTGAATTACTATCTGCACTGAATTTCCCAACACTCTTGGTACACCTTCAATCCCTGCAAAATTTTGAACAAAGTCTTCTTTGTTCCCAAGGTCACTGTCAAAAGTTAATTATGCTGATTCCCAAGGTCACTGTCAAAAGTTAACTGGAAAACCACAATCTAATATCCCCATAGGGAAAAATAATCCAAAATAATGATGGAGTACCCAAGGAAAGGAAATACACAGAAGCAGCAGTAGTAAAGGAGGTGTATGTAAGGTTGGCAAGGTGCAGTTTGACATATTCAGGTAGTACAACAAAAAATTCAGCTTCCAGTGTTCATTAAAGGTATAATCATGCAAAAAACCTCAACAATCTACTTCTGCGCTTCCGTGTTTTAACATGAGTATTACATTAACATAGGACAACTAGAATAACTTCAGAAAAGATACCGATAGCCAGTGACAAATATTAATATATTACTTACATGAGAAAATAAGGAGTTAATCACATAATAGGTGTTTTCAAAAACACCAGAGCCCTGCTCATTCTTCCATTGCTTGCAATAAAAATAGAACAGAAATGCATAGAAGATCCTATCCTTGTAGTTCAATCAATCTAATTATTTGAACTACAATACTATAAAGTATTCTACATGCCACTAACTGGTCACCAGTCTTCAATTCCTAACACTTATCAGTAGTTCACACAGACAAAATTCAGTGTGTGATATTAGACCATCGTATGTATATCCCATTTGGTTAAAACAAGCAACTGTGTTAACACTATCAAATTGCCATCTTTTACGTAGAAAGTTGAAATACAGGAATAACAAATTAAAAATCACTTAAACTACAACTGTTAAACACCTGTCATCACAAAAGAAGATAAAAACCAGACAAATTGTCCAAATAGTATTTCATAAATTAAAAAAAAGTCTTGCACTTCACAAAACTTACAAAAGAGTGAACCAAACAAAAACTCATCCAAAGGTCAGCTAAGCTCAAGCATCATGGAAACTTCAATGAAAACCAAACATATTACTCAAAAGCCTCTACTTTAATCAATATCCAAATAAAAAGAGATCCAATTATTTAACAGTTTGAATTCAAGAGAAAGTATTTTAAACAATTATTGATTCACTAGTGAATTCTGAGAAAATTCAAGCATTTAAATAAAATCTATCAAGTTCAAATTCAATGCTTTTCTGGATTTTATTTTTTTTAAAAGCAAGATTGCATTGTAAATGTTCCTGAGGACGCAAGCAGAAACTATAGTCATGTTACTATGCGGCATTATAAATTTAGTGTGTACATGAGGAAAAAAATGTTACTACTGGCTGCTACAAAAGTCTTCTTACTTCCCTGGCAAATGCACATTATGAATTGTCATACCACAAATATTTTCATGACATTGTGCAAAAATCTGCAGGGATTCAAGCACAGAGATGCAAAGGATAATGCTTTTCATTTTAAATTTGTACTGCACTTGCACAAATGATGTAGCCAACAATATCAGAAACATATTCATTATTTGAAGGAAAAAATGTAACTCTTCAGCAACACAAAGTAAATTTCTATGAGCTATTAAATTAATTCCATAATAACATACGGTTAGAACCATGTATGCAAACTAGAGGTGCTTATTAGGTGCTCTAATTGAGGATCAGACCTTGAAAACAGCTTGTCTTTTAGCTGGCTACTTTACTTTCAGAAAAAAACAAAACTGATAAATGCAGAGCAGAAGAGTTCATTTAGCAGCCTTGTACCAAATCATGTTCTTCACTACATTGAAAAGAACTACCCTGCCTGAATTATTATTTTTTCACATCTCTGAAAAGCTCTGAAAAGAGCCACCTACCTGCTGCTGCACCGGTACTTGCTGTACTACTTGTGTGGGCACAGCTGCCTGGCCAGCCACAGATGTCTGTAAAGTCACCGTCGAACCCGTATCTGACCCAGTCTCTGAAGTCTGCATCGTGATCTCTGAACAAAATTAAGATGTAAAATTAAAAGATTAGGTTTTTTTTTAATTTGTCACTTACATTAGCACACTAACATCGCTTATCTCTACTTAGATCCAAAAATCACCTAATACCAACTGTGATATGAGCCAAATGATTTTCCCCTCTATTGGCATATGCATTCACACAACTCAGTTTTTATCTTCCTTTTACCTTGCTTATATTTAAAAATATCTTTCTTTCACACGTGCAGAAACATTATCAGTTCTTTAAGTTTCGTCATTTTAGGAGTAACTCAAAATATCAGTAGCAGATCTTCTCTCAGCTTGTAAATAACCAGTCATTATTCAAACCCCTTTTTTCTCTGGCTTACTAAATTACACTAAAAATTCTACACCTTCAAATTCAAACTTCTGGCAGGCCAAAGAATGATGGCCTGTAATCTGGAAAACAGACTCTGAAAAGCATTTAATGAGTCATAATGAAAAAGCAACTCAAATAACCTTCTTCAGTATATGGCATTAAAGCAATCATTTTAGTTAAAATCTGAGAAACAGCAGCTCTTCAATATAAATATAAATATTTATATTGAACAGCAGCTCTTCAATATAAAACCATATAGCAATACATACATGGTAGAAAACTGCCTAAACTAGTAGCCCTGATACTTAAACAGAACAATCAAAATCTGGAGATGGTTTAGGAATCAAGAATGCCTTATGAAGAAAATGTCAGAAATACAGCTGAGGATGACTTTATGCCTTCATAGGAAACATAGACTGAGAACTACAGATTCTTCAGTTTTGCATAGTAAATTTACAAACCCAAATTATTAACCCAAGTTAAAAATCAGGAATTTCAACCTATTTATTATTTTCCTTTCAGCAGTGGATGATTAACCAGTGAAAATAGTAATCAGAGGAAGCAAATTCTTCTTCATCTGGTACCTTCAAAACAGAAGATTGTATGCTTCTGTGAAAGATTACAGAAAACAAATACAAATTACATGTCTGTAAACCAAATACTCTGTAATCTAAAAATTTTACTGCCCTTAATCTCTATTAATCTGTATTATTAGCTACAGAATTCTTTGGCAACTTGAGGAACAATATTGTTATAAATGAGTTGCATTAACATGCATAACACAGGAGACTTTTATGAAAAAAAAACTCCAAAAAACCCAATACAATACTCAGAACGCTCTGTCTGGGTGATTCATAGTCTAACTGAACAGACCCACATGGCTGACAGGGAATAAATGAAACTCTAATCCCTCTCTTGCCTCCCCAGATAACAACCTCTCTCCCAAAAAAGCCTACAAAACCATAATAAAAAATGCACCTGTTCAATGGCATACCAATATATAGTAGGAGGAATTCATTGCTGTACAAAAGAATCAGACACTCAGAAAATTCAATGTTCTCCTTGAATGACAACAACAAATCCTCTTTTCAAGAGTGCTGGAATGTATTGAGGATAACTTCTTAAGGCAGGTAATAGACAGCTCTACCAGAGAGGATGCAATACTGGACCTGATGGTTGCCAGTGTGAGTTAGCTAATTGGTGACATCAAGACCAGAGGCAGACTGGGCTCCAGGGATCACACACTAGGGAAGTTTACAGTCATGAGGGCCATGGGTCAGATGAAGAGCAAAGTTAGGATCCTGAATTTTAGAAAAGTAAACTTCCAGCTTGTTCAAGGAGTTAGTAGGACTTCCCAGGAAATTGCTGCCAATGGAGCAGAACAGAGCTGGAAGATCTTTAAGGATGCTTTCTATACAGCTCTTGATCCCCAGGTCCTCAGGAAAGGCAAGAGACTGACATGGCTGAGCTAAGACCTACTGACCAAATTAAAGGGGAAGAAGCAAATTCACAGCAGTTCAAGCAGGGAAAGGTATCCTGGGAAGAATACAGGCATACTACCGGCTTGTGTAGGGACAAGGTCAGAAAAGCCAAGGTGCAGCTGGAGATGAACTTGGCAAGCTATACAGAGACTAGTAAGAAGGGCTTCTACAGGTATGTCAAGAAAAGGAGGGTCACAGGATGTGTACTTTCCTTGATGAGCAATACTGGTAAACTAGTAACAATGGACAAGAAGAGGTTTCTTTGCCTCAGTCATCACTGGCAGCATCTCTTCCCACACCTCCTGAGCCAAGGGACCATGTGTCAATGACCTCAGGTGCAAAATCCCTGCCACTGTAAGTGAAGACAAGGTTCATCACCACCTGAGGAACTCAAACATACACAAGTCTGAGACTTGACAAGATGCATCTGAGTCCTCAGGGAATTGGCTGATGTACTTGCCAAGCCCTTCTTCATGATACTTGAAAAGTCCTGTCAGTAAGGTGAAGTCCCTGGTGACTGGAAAAAGTGAAATATTGAATCAATTTTTTAAAAATCAAGGAAACCTTGGAACTACTGACCTGTCATCAGCCTCACCTTCATGCCTGGGAACAGATCCTCCTGGAAGCTATACTAAAGGACAAGAAGGTCAGGGAGGTGATTGAAGAAAGCCAGCATGGCTTTACCAAGGGAAAGTCTTGCCTGGCCAACTTACTGGCCTTCTATGATTGAGTGACTACATCAGTGGCCAAAAGAAGAGCTACAGATGTCATCTATCTGAATTTCTGTAAGGCCTTTAACATTGTAGCCCAAGAATATTCTTTCCTCTAAACTGGAGAGGCATGGATTTGATGAATGGATTTCTTTGGTGGATAATGAATTGATTGGATGGTTCATTCATCAGTGGCTCAATGTCCAAATGTAGATTGCTTACAAGTGTTGTGCCTTAGAGGTCCATACTAGGACCAGTGTTTCATCAATGGCATATCAAGATCAATGGCACTCTCAGAAAATTTGCAGTCAACACCACACCGAGTGCTCTGGTTGACATCTGAAGGACAGGATGAGATCCAGAGGGACCTGTCTACTTACTTAGGGACATCCCTTCACCTTCACTCATTAACCGTCTGTACTCTTTTCCTAGCTCATTACCTTTGACTTGGAAAATGCCTTCAAAATTGAAGCTAAAAACCAGCCAGCTTATCTGAGCAAATTTGCACTTACTCTTACATGTAAACCAGACAAAAATATTAGTAAACCGGCAGATAGTAGAAATCAAAAGCTAAACACTAAATAACTTATTAAACCATCTCTTTGCTATAAAAGCACTTCCAGTCAGTTTCAGAGCACAATTAAATGGGATAGTATAAGACATCTGTTCCAACTAAAGATCATTCAAGATACTGTAGCTCCAACTGGAAGCAAAAGTGAACAGCTGAAAAGAGTTAAAAGTAATTATTTTAAACCAGCCCTTAGCTTTACTTGACTGTATGTTTTTTTCATGGTTACAGTGTACAAACATGTCAATCACTGCATGGGAGAAGGAATGCTACTACAATCAAATACAGTTTTTGCTGGTGAGAGACTGTTCCATATTGCCATATATCTGTTAAGCACTGTGTCATCTCTGGCAGTACCTGATCATCACAACTGCAATTCAAGATGCTCAAGAAACCAGAGCCAGGTACTCTCACCTAAATGAGAAGAATAATGTGTTCATTTCTTTGCAGCAGTTTTCATGGATTGTGCCTGGCTGACATTACTGTTAGCCTTTAGGAAAAGCGAGTAGCTTCATTATAAAACCAGGATATATTTTCATTGTAAACCAGCTGTCAGTTACTGTGGAGAACTTCTGAAACAGGCAGACTGCAAGTGTTTGTGCCAGATGACAATCTGCTGGGAGGTGCTGAGGATGCTGATTGGGGTAGTCAAGAACTGGGTATTCTCTGCCCAGTCATGAAAGTGACTATGTCCAGAAACATAAAGGAATACATGAGAGAGAATCCATGGTTAGGTGGGAGAGAACTGACACAGAGAACTGGAGACACCACAAAGGGTCCTCTGGGCCTAGGTCCAGCCTATGACAACGCATCATATAGCTAGCACTACTACACTGACCTACTGCAATGGTTTGAACCAGAGCAGGATGGGTCAAACAGAACCAGTAGCTTAACCTGTTTTCCCAACACAGATTTGAGGGAAAAGTAACACACAAAAACTTGAGATTGAGACCAAAAAAATGAGATAATACTAGAGTTTACTGATCAAAATCAGATAAACACAGTACAAAATGCTTAATTACCTTAGTCTATGTGCAGAAAAAGCACAGTGCAAAGCACCAGCAAGCAGAAGCAAGCCAAAAGCTCTGATGGCCCTTGTTTGTCCTTATTTTTTACAGGACAAGCTGCTTTCCCTCTAGGCTTCTTTTTGCATACAGGGGGAGCTGGTACTGACATTGGCTGATTCTCTGCTGCAGCCATGTCTGCTGGCCCAGAGACCTCTTGCTCCTGAGCACTCTGAACTAATGTATTTGATTAATGCCTGATTCTTATGCTTTTACAGACTAATCAGCTGGTAGTCTGACATAAAAAAATGCATGCCTGAATACAGAGATTTGATTGGTGTTTTTCAGAATATTCAAAGAATCACAAAATGGTAGGGGTTGGAAAGGACCTCCACAGACCACCTAGCACAACCCTCTTGTTAAAGCAGGTGCACCTACAGCCTGCGACACAGGAACATTGTGTCGGTGTGAGCTGAAATTCTCCCCCCCACTGACAATAACCAGGCTAGCTCAGTCTGGAAGCAAATGAAGGCTGTATTTACAAGCAGAGAAATGCAATGAATATGTACAAGTATACAAAATTCACAACATTTACAAATATATACAATCAACAGAAAAGCACAACCGATCTCCCTTTGCTTCCCCCCAAGGGGACCCTCCCAAAGGGGCCTCCCTCTCCCAGGAGCTTCCCCCCCAGACCCCCCTGGACAGAGAAGCAGAGTTACTTAAGCAGAAAGTTGTTAACTTAGCTGCCAAGGTCAGTACGTGTTATCTTCAGCCAGAAGAGAAGAAGAAACAGCAGCCAGACAGCCCAGCAACTGCCCCCACTGCCGAACGCAGAATGTGCCGAATGCCTACTTTGTTTTGGGTAATAGTTCTTAAACATTTCTATCTATCCAATGGAAGTGTTTAGAACAATCGTTATTTTGCTTTCTTACACCCAATAGTGACTTATTTACATTCTTTCACTTTCTCTGTTCTGAACTTTGCAAGAAAAAATTAAAAAGACAGTTTCAAACCATCACAAACATATCCAGCTGGTTTTGACAGTCTCCAGAGAAGGAGACTCCACAACCTCTCTCAGCAGCTTGTTCCAGTGCTCTATCCACCTTTAAGGAAGTCCTTCCTTATGTTTAGGTGGATCTTCTAGTTTGGGCTCATTGCCCCTTATCTTATCACTGGGTACCACTGAAAAGAGACTGGGCCCATCCTCCTGACACCTGCCCTTAGGATGTATAAGCATTGGTAAGATCCCCTCACTGTCATCTCCAGGTTAAATAGACCCAGTCTCACATCCCTTGTTTGTAAAAGAGATGCTTCAATCCACTATTGTAGCCCTCCTCTGGACTTTCTCCAGTAGTTTTTTACCTCTCTTGAAGTGGGGAGCCCAGCACTGGACACAATGCTCCACACATGGCCTTGCTAGGTTGAAGTAGACAGGAAGAACCTCCCTCAGCCTGCTGGCCACACTCTTCTAAATGTGCCCCAGGATACCATCAGCCTTCCTCACCACAAGAGCACACTGCTGTCTCATGGTGAACTTGTCCTCTGCAGGGCTGCTTTTTGGCTGGTACACGGGATTATTCCTCCCCAGATGCAGGACTCTATGCTTGCCTTTGTTGAACCTCATGAGATTTCTTTCTGTTCAGCTGCCCAGCCTGTCCAGGTCTTACCGAATGGCAGCAGAGCCTTCTGGTATGTCAGCCACTCCTCCCAGTTTTGTACCATCAGCAAACTTGCTAAGAGTACACTTCATCCCTTCATCCATATTGTTGACCCCTGACCCCTGGGGAACACCACTAGCTACAGACCTCCAACTGGACCCTGCACTGCTTCCATTTACAGTAGTCCCCAGTTTCCTATCAGTAACAGCTGCAACAACTCACACTATGGCAGCTCCTGGAAATCCACCTGGTGTGGTGCTAACTCACTGTAAAATGGAGGGGAAAGCACAGAAGATGCAAGACTAATGCTAAACTACACAATACAGCTAAAACAGACTTAAGCTGTCAACAGGCAGGGAATGTAGAAGGGGACAAAGATCTATTGTTAGTTGTGTCCAGATGCAACTTCATCATATTCCTCTGCATCTTCTGTCATTCCGTACTTGGCAGCTGTCTAGCCAAACAATCCTTGCTAATCTATATATTCCTTCTAACTTGCATTTTCCCTTGCTTATGTTTCTGCTGAAAGAGCATATGAAAAGAAGTAATACCTAAAACTAAAAAATATTCCAAAGTGTATCAGAAGCACTGACTAAAAAGAACAAAAAGTACTAGAAACCTCTTGGATGAGGTACAGAACAAGCCAAAGTATTGTGAACTGAAATCACCTCAAAGCTTCTTTACTGATCACATTCAGACATGAATTATCTGGAACAGTCTGTGCAGGGCATGTGAACTTCTCCTTGACACCAGAGTAATGAACTTAGCCTTAGAGCTTCAGTCAGCCCTTAACACTGGCCATCTTGCTCATCTCTGTCTACACTTTATCATGAAGATGCATTCTCTAAATACCATAACTAAAAGCATTTTTTTAACTATTTCAAGGAAACAAAAAAATTCTGGTGTAAAGAGATGACCAAATAGATCACATGAAGTTCTGGAACCTGAAAGCATGGAATTTACAATGGAAGAATGACTAAAATTATTATTTTGAATAACTTCAGCTCTGAAACCAACCTAAGCCAAACTGATGGCTTAGGACTTCTTATCAGGAGGCTTGTATATTTTTAAGCATAATCTGACACAGTTTATGCATCCCTATCTCAAGACTATTTAGGACTGTCCCCGCCCTGACAGCATTTGCTATAGTAGAACTTAAGTCCCTGGCTTGGGAGCCTTTATTTTGGTAGAACATTTTCTCTGCAAATACCTCAAAAGCCCTATTTTATATTGTGAAGAGAATCTGCATGGATGGAACTGTTTAGTGGATTGACAGTGGAATATCGATTTGTTTCTGTGTAAATTTAAAAGGTACAAATATTATGTTCATATTATGCACTGTCCAGTCTAATGAAAAACAGAGAAAAGAAGATGGCCATATGCTTTATTTGTGCTGATGGTTGTAAATGTGCACAACATTAGCTTGCTTCACTGAAACACACATACTGAAGACTTTCTGATCTCTCCAAACACCCTGTAGCATGTATCAAGTGTTGACATGTTAAAAACTACTAAATATTTAGACACAAGTGGGACTCTGCAGATAAAATGGCAAGTTAAAATGTATATATATCCTTGCAGCAAATTCCAACAGCAGCCTTGAATGTATCAGGAAGGGTGTTACTGGCAAGTGCCTCATTTCTACACTTCAAACTGCACCTGGACTGCTGTTTCTAGTTCTGGACTCCCCAGTGAAAAAACAAGTCTAGTCTAGTTGAGGGTCACCGAGACAGTTAAGGGCCAAGAATATTTGATGTGGGATGACCAAACCGGATCTGTTCCAGTTTCAGAAAAGAATATATATATATAATCTCCTGAGGAAAAGACACATGCTTGCCTCCCACATTTCATGACATACATTGACAGCTTCAGAAAAGGGGCACAGAAGTACTTTTAGTGGTAAACAAGATTATTTTCTGGCTACCACAGTTGCTCTGAGAAATACTCATACTCATACTCATATAATCAGTCTTAAAAGGCACCAATTTCCAGATGACATACTCTAAACACTAGTGTTTATGCTGTAGCACAATGACTCTAATTCTCAAATACATCATTAATTCAATAGTTTTGCTAAAACAATCAAGGCCTTGATTTTAAAAAGGCAGAGACACTTAAGCAGAATGTCTATGTTGTCAAAAAAATGCTAACAACTTTCTTTCCATAACTCACTTTTCTCTTAACATATTTAACCTGTCAGGAAAAAAACAATTAAATCAGAAGCTACTGAAATACTAACAGCTAGTTCAAAAACATTTGATAAGGTCAAAGAAATAACTTATCACACTTGCTTGTTCATGTAACTTTGCTTTAATAATAATAAAGTCACCATCCACCATTTTTATTCACCTTGCTTGGATTATAGCATGATACCTTCCATACTCCTGCTAAAAGAGATATGAGAGTTATTTTTTCTTTTCACTGCTTAGAAGCTTGCAACATTACATCAGCAGGCTGTTGCCCTTGCTGAAATTGTTTGGATCCTTCTCTCATTTCTCTCTCAGCTTTTGTTCCATTAGAAGGCTTCACCCCTTACTTTATGTCTTCCTTTTACAATTATGCTATGAAACAGATGTCTTTTTACAGCAAAAGAGAGCAAACAGCCTGATGCCAGCATTTGGAATTTGTACCGTATAAATGAATGCATAAGGACTATCAGTTAGCTCTAGTTATAGAGCTAATATTTCACATCTCCAATTTTACCCGTTTGTGACAGCAAACTACATTCCTCTCTTAGAGATAGCAAATAGTTCTTTACATGCAACACAAATCATGCATTGCACATCATTCATAAGGAATTTTTTGGATAAATTTAGGAGGACAACTGTAACATGAATTGCTGAAAGCCCCAACTGCTCTCGTTCACTCATTTAGCATGCAGAGAGATGAACACTACAGGCAGTTCTACTAAAGTTTAACAAAGCATGCAAAAACTATCAGTCCCTGTATGGGGAGTCCCTCGAATGCAAAAGAAAACTGTCTGTCAAACCCCACATAATCAGGTATGTGTTGAAGTGTTACTGCTCACGGCATATACACCAACGCAGCTATGGCTGCTGACAGACCAGTCAGCCGCACCTCCATCCCTGGAAAGATGATGGAGCAGCTCATCCTGGAGGTTATCTCTAACCAAATGGAAGACAAGAAGGTTATCAGGAGGAGCCAACCTGGATTTATCAAGGGGAAATCTTGTCTAACTAATCTGATAGCCTTCTATGAAGTTATGACCAAGTGGTAGATGAGGGAAGAGCAGTGGATGCCATATGTTGTGAATATTTTTACAATATTCATGGAGGAATATGTGATTTGTGTCAAGTGAAGGGTTAAGTTCAGTTAATTTCTTTTGGAAGATTGTAAAAGCTGTTTTAAGGGGCTTGATTTGACCTCTTACTAGACAGACCATAGAAAGAGGTGGCCCTGCCTGGCTCTGCCTTGGAATGTGTGTGTCAGATAAGAATGTGGGAGGCTTTCAGCGTTCTGTGAGAAAGATTGTTTTACTCTCTGATCCTGTTTTTTTTCTCCCGAGCACTTCAGAACATTCTCATATGTCTCATTGTCATATCCCTGCCTTCTTTTTAACATAAACCTGTTTATGTAAATGAGATAGCTATATAACAAGGAAAGAGAAACTATTGCTTTTTCTGAATTTTCATCCCTTTTTCTCAGCCCAGCATGCTGCTTTCTTTGCTTGCTTCTTTATTCCCAATAAAATTTTAAAAGACATTTTTGGCTAGTTTATTCACTACATCATATGTCTTCACTTCAGTAAAGATTTTGATACAGTCTCCCATAACATCCTCACAGAAAAGCTCAGGACATGTGGCATACATGGTTGGTCAGTGAGGTGGATTGCAAACTGGCTCCACAACAGAGTTCAGAGGGTCATCATCAATGGCACAGAGTCAACTTGGAGGCCTGTGGTAAGTGGCATCCCTCAGGGATTGGTACTGGGTTCAGTTTTGTTCAACATCTTTACCAATGACCTGGATGAGGGGACTGAGAGTACCCTCAGCAAGTTCAATGATGATACAAAACTGTCAGGCTGTGCAGCCATCCAATGTGACCTGGACAGGCTGGAGAGCTGGATGCAGGCAAACCTCAGGAATTTTGACAAGGACAAGTGCAAGGTCCTGTATCTGGGGAGAAATAACACCAGGCACCAGGACAGGTTAGGGGCTGCCCTGCTGGAAAGCAGCTCCACAGGGAAAGACCTTGGAGTGCTGGTGGACAGCAAGTTCTCCATGGAACAACAATGTGCTCTTGTGGCCAAGAGAGCCAATGGGATTCTGGGATGTATCAAGAAAGGTGTGTCCAGCAGGTCTAGGGAAGTTCTTCTACCTCTCTGACCTGGTGAGATCACACCTGAAATACTGTGTCCAGTTTTGGGCTCCCCAGTTCAAGAGAGACAGAGACCTGATGGAGAGAATCCAACCATGAAGATGATTAGGGGACTTGAGCATTTCCCCTATGAAGAGAGACTGAGATCCCTGGGGCTATTTAGTCTTGAGAAGACTGAGAGGGGATCTGATCAATGTCTATAAATACCTGAGGGGTGAGTGTCAAGTGGAGGGGGCCAGGCTCTTTTCAGTGGTTCACAGTGATAAGACAAGGAACAATGGGTTCAAACTAGAACATAGAAGATTTCACCTCAACATGAGGAGAAACTTCTTTGCAGTCAGGGTGACAGAGCACTGGAACAGGCTCCCCAGGGTGGTTGTGGAGTCTCCTTCTCTAGAGACTTTCAAAACCCACCTGGATGCATTCCTGTGTGGACTACCCTAAGCGAGCCTGCTCTGACAGGAGGTTGGACCTGATGATCTCTTGAGGTCTCTTCCAATCTCTGATATACTGTGATACTATATTTACATCTTAGTATCTGAGATCACCTGACAGCACACTAACTTCATCAACCCTAGAAAAGTGCTGATTTTTTACTTCTGAGGGAGAGCAGCTTTCCATTAACTCTATGGATTGTGATTCAAGTTTCTATCATAAAGTACAAATCCTTATCCGAGTTTTGTGATATTTACAAGAATTGTGTTTCCCTTCCTCTCTCTCCTCACACCTCCACAAGATTCCCAAGTTCCTTGACAAAAGTTCTCTAACCTGTGGAAGACTACATGCACTTTACTCCTGTCTACATCTAATCTTTAAAAATATAGCAGTTTTGCACTTTCATTAAAAAAAATCCAGTGTATTTTCCCTCTCTGTATCTGAAATGTGCCACATCTTATACACAGAATATTCAGCATTTGTACAGTCTCCGTTTACAGATGGTGCACAAGAAAACTATTATGCAAATATCACCTAAACAAATACAGCACATTAAGATGAAGAAAGGTATCTGACATACTCAGTGCAAGCTTCATGTTACAAAGTTAAAATCTTTCTCTTAGGGTTTACTGTAGGACTACAAATTTGCTTTAAAATATAAATAAATTGCACCTATTTAAAATATCATAAATATTAGTTACACGGAATGCTAAAATATTCTATAGACCGAGGAAATTGTATGCAGAAAATAATAAAAATGTTCCTGAACTACAGGATGGAAAAAAAAATAGGAACATTTATACATGTTATATGCATATGTCAAATAACCTAAAAAAAATTATAAAGTTCTTTTAAAATGCTGCCTCTTCCAACTAAATTGAGAGTTCTAAGATAATGCAAATATTCTCAACAGAAATATCTCTGTCTACAGAACAAGGAACAAGCTTAACATCGGCAGGGTTGGATGCCACAACACAATGCATAGCAAATAGTTTATGCATGGAAAGGTTTCATGTGCACACTAATGACATGCATGTGCATACGCACCACAGATTCCACAATGAATTTACTAAACACCTCCAGTGGAAACTCTCTTGAAAAAAAATGGCTTATATCTTGTAACCAAAATTCTCAACTGCATTATAAGAGTTCTGAAGAAAGGTCGATGTAAGTGATCAATTCTTGTCCGCTACTCAGCACTGTTGAGGCCACACTTGGGAGTGCTGTTTCCAGTTATGGGCTCTTCTATTGGGTTTACATGGCAAGGTTTTGGTAGCAGGAGGCTACAGGGGTGAGTTCTGTGAGAAGATGTCAGAAGCTCTCCTACTTTCAGTTGGGTTCAGGACAGACTCACTGCTTCCCAAAGTTGAGTTAATCATCAATAGTGGTGAATATGATAACATATTCAACAAAGGGTGAAAAAAACCCTATTCAATAGCAGCTGAGACAAACAAGTGAAAAAAAATGTCAGAGAAACAACCCTGCATACACCCAAGTGAGTGAAGAAGGAGGTAGAGAAGGTGCTTCAGGTGCTGGAGCAGATATTAATTCTGCAGCCTGTGAGTGAAACAGGAAATTCTTGCTAAACATCACGAAACACTTTTTTTCGCTATGAAGGTGAAAAAATACAGACACCATTTGTGGCACCTCCATCTTTGGAGACCTTCAAAAGCCATTTGCTTGTGGTCCTGGGCAACTAATTCTATGTGTCCCTGTTTGAGCACAGGGGTTGTAACAGATGGCCTCCAGAGTTTTCTTCACATTTCCAATGCTTTCTGGGGCTTTATTTTCTGTTGCTGGTGCCCAAAAAAGCTCAGGCACTTTGCACATCTCCTGGCAGGACATGGTGTCAGCCTCCAGAGTGGCTCTACAAGAACACCAGTTCTGCAGCAATAGCCAGCACAAGCCCACTGCAGCAGGAGGCTAATTACCTCCATAGAAATGGCATTAAGACATAGAAGCTTTACAAGAGCGGGTATCATTCAATGCAACTTGGTAGCCTGTATATGAGCACACCAAACTGGTTGTGTGGGGTGGTGTAATGTTATCTCTTACTCTAAAGGTAACAGTTGGATTTGCACTACGTAAACCATTACATAAATAAAAGCTGTCATTTACTATGCCGAGAGAGGCCGACTGTAAAAAGATCTCCTTACGCAGCGTAACTGCACCTTTTAAAATCAGTCATAAAGAGCAGAAGCAGCACAGGCCAGTCCTTATGCTTGTAGCACAGCAACCTGCTGAGACCCAGCACACTCTGCAAACTCCACATGCTCTGTTACTCATATCTGTCTGTTCTGAATGAGACGTACACAACAAAAAAGATGTAAATTAAACCAGGTTTACAAATCTACCCATTTTATCAGTGAAATCAGTTGTTTTAATGACCTATTAAACCCATTTGGCTGAGAGCAGCAGTGTGCAATAACTACCGCTGAATCAATAAACATCCCACACCTTGAGCCTGCTTCCTGCACACAGTGAACATGTGGACAGGAAAGGCAAGACTTTGAACAAACTGCCCTTTAAGCACCAGCCAAGTGACAAAGCAGAACCTGGTGCCCAGAGAACAAGCACAACAGCCAGCATCACGCAGTGTTCTGAAAGCTCAAGAAAGGGAAAGGATGCAGGTCGGTTGGAGAGTGATACATAAAATCTACAAGGATGGTGCTCATCCTGGACCAGATGCACTGCTCCTCAGCATCCAAAGGGAGATCCACCCTCTCCACCTTTTATCACCACCTCTTGCCCCAAACTGCCACATCTCTATCCCCCTATTTTGGCCCCTTGGAAGACACCGTTTTATCATTACCATTTCCACACACATGTAGAGCACTCCAAGGCCAGCTGGTGTAGTTGCCCCCAATAGTTTGCCCAAACACCCTTTAGGCTAGAGAATACCTTGACTGGATGTTTTTACAAACACCCTGCCTGTGGTGGATGTTTCATCTTCTGACACAGGCAATGTAGTGAACCAAGGTATCCTGCAACAATTAATGGAGAATGACGAAAACTGAGAAGAATCACATGCACCATGTTAAAAAAGAAAGCTACCTAAAACACCCAATACCTCACCCTGTAGCATTTAGTGTAACACATAAATTGATACACAAACTTCCAACTTTGATGTCAATATAATTATTTAATAATAATTATTATTTGGGGAATAATTGAAGAATACACACAAACTTTCAGCTGGATTCTATTTTATTTACATTATTTGTGTACAAATAGCAGTACAAGAGACAAAGGTAAGGAATTTTCACACATTTTATGCCATTTTCTTTATGACAGGATACAGTTCAGGGCAAAAAGCAGAGATTTGATGGCTGAAACTATGTTGTGTGGGTCTGTAAGGTATCATTACAGTCCATTAACACTGTGAGTGATGGTGATACAAGGATTTCTGCAAAGTATACTGCCACGTGTTACCCAACCATATCTTGCTATTTCAAAGCTGCTGTCTTCACTGAAGTTATTTTCTCTGTACAGGTACTGTATTTTTGACAACCTCACCTCCTGTTTGTTGAGCCATGGGGCCTCACCAAGTCTGCAATGAAATTAGAGATGTTTCGTAGAAAGATTATGGGACCAGAATCCCAGATGGGATTGCTGGTTAGCATAAGGTTGAGACTGCCACCCAGGAACATATTCACATGGGTTTTGAAAGTCTCCACAACCTCTCTCAGCAGCCTGTTCCAATGCCCTTCAAGGAAGTTCTTCCTTATGTTTAGGTGGAACCTCCAATTTGGGCTCATTGCCCCTTGTCCTATCACTGGGCACCACTGAAGAGACTGTGCCCATCCTCCTGACACTTGCCCTTCAGATATTTATAATCATCAGAATAAGATCCCCTCTCAGCCTTCTACTTTCCAGGTTAGACACCCCAGGCCTCTCAGCCTTTCATCGTATGAGAGATGCCCCAGTCCACTATACATCTTTGTAGCCCTCCACTGGACTCTCTTAGTAGTTCCTGGCCTCTCCTAAGGTGGGGGGCTCAGCACCAGACACAATGCCCAGCTGCTGCCTCACTAAGACAGAGCAGACAGGGAGGAGAACCTCCCTTGGCCTGCTGGCCACACCCTTCTTAATGCACTCCAGGATACCATTTGGCCTTCCTCACAAGACCACATTGCTCCCTGGCTCATGGTGAACTTGTTGTCAGTCATCACTCCCGGGTCATTTTCTGCATAGCTGCTTTCAAGCAGGTTGACCCCTAAAGTTGTACTGATTCATGCTATTGTTCCTCCCCAGGTGCAGGACTCTATGCTTGCCCTTGTTGAGCTTCATGAGGTTCCCCTCTGCCCAGCTCTCCAGCCTGTCCAGGTCTCAGTGAATGGCAGCACAGCCTTCTGGTCTGTCAACCATTCCTTACTATTTTGTATCATCAGCAAACTTGCCAAGGGTGCATTCTGTCCTTTTATCCGGGTCATAGATGAAGAATTCAAACAAGTCTGGAGCCAGTACTGACCCCTGGGGAACACATTTGTCATGGTTGTCAGTCATTTGTCAGGCTTTTCCAAGGTTCTGTAGTTCTCTTTTTCCTGCTTCTCTCTGTTTTCTACTCTGTCATAGAAAGTTACTGTCCCTTCTCCACTCATTCTGTAACTGTTGCATGCCTAGGTAGAAACACTTCTGTCTTCTGCCTCCTCTGCTAGTCAGATAGAACTTTTAAAAATGTTGATAAAGACATGAACCTAAGGATAAGGAAATGGATATAGAACAAACCAATACCTCACAGTGATGTTAAAAGGAACTGCAAGGTTCCCCAAGAGTAGTGGGCAAAGGCAGCTCTCACCAGCACTTGGTATTTCTCTGTGAAACTTACCTGGAAATTGCTTCTTAACTCACAGGCCTGTCAAGTGACTCCTCTGCTCCATGTGATCTTTTTTTCAGGAGTTCTGCTGGGGTTTCTCCTATTGTCTCCACACCCATGCTCTTCTCAAGTCATCCTTTTTTTCTAGATTTCCACTTTTGCAGACAGTGATGTCCGTGTCTTGCAACATAATGCAAAGCATCACAGCTGCCCCAGGAATAAACAGTGCCAGATGTGGTGCTCAAGGACAGGGCTCCTCTTTGCACACTGCAGAGGATTCATGCTGGGCCCTTGTTTGGCTGTCTCTGTGGATAGGCCAGTAGCCCCTGGGTATGTTCCCACTTGATTGTGCCCTTCTACCCTCACTGCCCTCATCACAACCCTCCTTGTCCTTTGTATCTCCTTCCACCCCAAACACATCAGGATTTGTCATTGTACTGATGCAGTGGGGGCCCTGAACCTACTTTATGCTGTTATTAATTACTTCCTGTCCCAAAGGAAATAAGCAGCCAACTAGAGAGCACGCTGAGGCTATATTTCTCTGATACTGTCAGCACTGGCAGTTTCAGGGTAATATGCAAGCACATGGGTTACAAGGTGGCCACACATGATGGCTTCCTGCCATGAAATGGTAGTTTAGGAAAGCTAAAGCTCAGTTAGAATTAAATCTAGCCAGGGAGATCAAGGAGAACAGCAAAAATTTCTATAGGTATAGTAACGGTAGAAAGAAGACTGGGGAAGGTGTGGGTCCCCTCGGAAAGGAAACAGGTGAACTGGTGACAAGGGACATGGAGAAGGCTGAGGTTCTCAATGACTTCTTTACCTCGGTCTTCATTGGTAAGGGCTCCAGCCACACTCCTGCAATAACAGAAGATAATGACAGGGACTGGAAGAAGGAACTGCCCACTGTGGGTGAAGATCAGGTTCGTGACATCTGAAGAACCTGAAAGTGTTCAAGTCCATGGTTCCCAATGGGATACACCCACAGCTGGTGAGAGAACTGGCAGAGGAGGTTGCTAAACTGCTATTATATTCCAAAAGTCCTGGCAGCCTGGTGAAGTCCCTAGTGACTGGAAAAGGGAAAACATAACTCCCATTTTCACAAAGGGAAAGAAGGATGACCCAGGGAACTACAGACCAGTCAGTCTCACCTCTATGCCCGGTCAGATCATGGAGCAGATCCTCCTGGAGGCACTGCTGAAGCAGAAGAATAACAAAGAGGTGATTGGGTACAAACAGCATGGCTTCACCAAGGGCAAATCCTGCCTGACAAACCTGGTGGCCTTCTATGACAAGGTCACAACATTAATAGATGAAGGCTGAGCAACTGTCATCATTTACTGGGAACTGAGCAAAGCCTTTGACACTGTCCCTCATGACATCCTGGTCGCCAAGATGGTAAAGTATGGGTTCAATGGATGGACCATTCAATGGATAAAAAACAGCCTTGATAGCTGCACCCAAAGGTTGGCAGTCAATGGATCCATGTCCAAGTGGAGGCCAGTGACAAGTGGAGTCCCTCAGGGATCTGTACTGGGACCAGTCTTGTTTAACATCTTTGTTGGCAACATGGACAGTGGCACTGAGTGCACCCTCAGCAAGGTCACCAACGACACCAAGCTGTGTGGTACAGATGACACACTGGAAGGAAGGGATGGCATCCAGAGGGACCTTGACAGGCTGGAGAGGCGGGCCCCCGATGCCCTGAAGAAAAGCACTTGGGGTGTTGGTGGATGAGAAGCTCAACATGAGCCACCAGTGTGCACTTGCAGCCCAGAAAAAGAATCCCATCCTGGGCTGCATCAAGAGAAGCATAACCAGCAGGTTGAATGAAGTGATTCTCCCCTCTACTCTGCTCTGGCAAGATCCCAGCTGGAGTACTGCATCCAGTTCTGGAGCCCCTATTACAGGAAGGATTTGGACATGCTGGAGTGTGTCCAGAGAAGGGCCACGAGGCTGGAGAACAGGACAGACTCAGAGAGTTGGGGCTATTCAGTCTGGAGAAGAGAAGGCTCTGTGCAGACCTTATTGTGGCGTTCCAGTATCTTCAGGGGAACTACAAGAAAGCTGGGGAGGGACTTTTTAGAATGTCAGGTAGTGATAGGACTAGGGGGAATGGAGGAAAAATAGAAATGGGTGGATTCAGATTGGATGTTAGGAAGAAATTCTTCACCATGAGGGTGGTGAGACACCGGAACAAGTTGCCCAGGGAGGTGGTAGAAGTCCCATCCCTGGAGGTTTTTAAGGCCAGGCTGGATGTGGCTCAGAGCAACCTGATCTAGTGTGAGGTGTCCCTGCCCTTGGCAGGGGGGTTGGAACTGGATGATTCTTGAGGTCTCTTCCAACCCTAACAATTTCATGATTCTATGATTTCAAATCATTGGGGGTGGCTGCTTCAGCTAGTCCTAGGGCACTCTATCTACCTGTAGAGAGACAGCAATGATGGCTGCTGGCTCGCAGTGGCAACAAGGAGGGGCAGGGTAAAACAGAATGATCATTTTTACAGGGCATGCTAATATTTGGTATGAATTTCAGTCTGTCTTCTGACAAGAACTTCCTATGGATTCCAGTACCAAAAAAAATTGCATTTAAATTGCCCTTTTTTTTTTTAAACACAAATGTTCTCTGCATCTCTGCCTTGTATTAGTAGATTTGTGTATGCAGATAAACTGCACAGCTTAAAAAGCAGTCAGAAGGACTTCGTTATGTTTTAGTTTACAAATTTTCAACAAAATGCTAACAAATGTATAGGTTTATTGAAGTGAGGACAACAGGGAAAAAAAAAAATCAGTGATGAAGTAGGAGATTTTAACAGGCAGTACACAAGCAGTACTCAAAATGCAAAACTAGAATCTGACCTAAAGCAAACAGAGGTATACTTCCTCTAGCAAGCTATCATAAATTAAATGGTTACTGTTATTGCAGTCTGCAATAAACATCAGATAAAAATACATTCAGAAGTTAATATATTACATTGAAATCACAATGTATTAATGTTTTATCATTTCCATTTTTGACATTTATTGTCTCATTTTGTATGAAGACGGAGGTACCTTTGTGATAATCAAATGATTACAAACCTCTGTTGTGTATTAGTTCATGGTAAGCAGTACATTATTTGAAGTACTACTGTTAAAAGAAGCAGAAAACTTCTTACTGCCCTAAACAAAAAATGTTTCTATAAATACATTAAAAAAGGGGGGACTAAGGAGAATCTCCATCCTTTATTGGACGCATGGGGAAACAGTGACAAAAAAAAAGGAAAAGGCTGAGGTACTGAATGCCTGCTTTGCCTCAGTTTTTAACAGTATGACAGTTGCTCTTCGGGTACCCTGGGCATGGAGCTAGAACACAAGAGAGCAAAATGAAGCCCTCATAATCCTAAGGGAAATAGTCAGTGACCTACTACGCCAGTCAGTCATGCACGAGTCTACAAGGTCAGATAGGTCTCTCCAAGGGTACTGAGGGAGCTGGAGAAGTGCTCATCAACTCACTTTCCATTATTTACCTGCAGTCCTGGCTAACTGGGGAGGTCTTGATTAACTAGAAGTTAGTAAATGACTGAGTGACCTGCCTGGAAGATGAGGATAGGGCTGTGGATATAGTCTACCTGGACTTCAATAAAGCCTCTGACACAGTCTCCCACAGCATCCTCCTGGAAAAGCTGGCAGCCCATGGCTTGGATAGGTGTATCCTTCATTGGGTTAAAAACCGACTGGATGACAGGGCACAGAGAGTGGTTGTGAACGGTGCCGCATCCAGTCAGTGTCCAGTGGTACCCCCCAAGGATCAGTAGTGGCTCCACTTCTATTCAGCATCTTTACTAATAACTTGGATGAGGGAATCGAGTGCACCATTAGTAAATTCACTGATGACACGAAGTGTGGATCTGCTGGAAGGTAGGAAGACACTTCAGAGAGACCTGGACAGATTGGGTGGATGAGCTGAGGCCAACAGGATGAGGTTTAACAAGGCCATGTGCAGGGTCCTACACTTTGTCCACCATAACCCCATGCAGCAGGACAGACTTGGGGATGAGTGGCTGGAGAGGAGCCTGGCAGGGAGGGACACGGGAGCACTGTTTGACAACAGCTGAACATGAGCCAGCAGTGTGCCCAAGCAGCACAGAAGCCAATGGCATCCTGGCCTGTACCAGGAACAGTGTGGCCAGCAGGACTAGGGATGTAATTCTGCCCCTGTACTCAGCACTGGTGAGGCCTCACCTCGAGTACTGTGTGCAGTTCTGGGCTCCTCACTTCAAGAAAGATTCTGAGGTGCTGGAGTGTGTCCAGAGGAGAGCAACGAGGCTGGTGAAGGGACTGGAAGGAAGGTCTTATGGGGAGAAGCTGAGGGAGCTGGGGTTGTTTAGCCTGGCGAAGAGGAGACTCAGGGGGGACCTTATGACACTCTACAACTACCTGAAGGGAAGTTGTAGTAAGGTGGGGGTCAGGCTCTTCTCCCAGGCAACTTCTGACAAGACGAGAGAGCACGGCCTGAAGCTGTACCAGGGAAGGTTTAGGTTGGATGTTAGGAAGCACTCCCTCATGGAAAATGTAATTAGACACTGGAATGGGCTGCTCAGTGAGGTAGTGGAGTTGCCATCCATGGAGGTGTTTAAGGAAAGATTGGATGAGACACCTAGTTGATGTGGTGGTGTCAGGTCATAGGCTGGCACTGATGATCTCAGAGGTCTATTCCAGCTTCAGTAATTCTGTGATTCTGTAAACGGGATACCTATCTACAGGAAGGACCAAAAGGCAGATCCAGGGAACTACAGCCGTGTCAGTCCAACCTCAGTTCCAATCAAGGCTATGGAGCAAGTGTCCTTGAGCGACAGACATCACATGGCCACATACAGGGAAGACAAGTGACCAGTCCCAATCAGCACGGGTTTATGAAGGGAAATTCCTGCTTTACTAACCTGATCTTCTATGACAAGGCAACCTGCTTAGTGGATGAGGGCAAGGTTGTGGATGTCTACTTCAACCTCATGAAAGCACTTGACTGCTTTCCACAGTATTCTCCTAGAGAAACTGGCTGCTCATAGCTTCAGTGGGCACACACTTTGCTAGATACAAAAACAGCTGGATGGCCTGGCCCAAGGAGTGGTGGTGAATGCAGTTAAATCCAGTTGGCAGCCAGACACCAATGGTGTCCCCCAGGGCTCAGTATTGGGGTCAGTTCTCTTTAATACCTTTATCAATGATCCAGATGAGGCCATTGAATGTGCTCTCAGTAAAGTTTGCAGATGGGCAGGAGTGCTGACATGCTTAAGAGGAGGAAGACTCTACAGAGGGACCTGGACAGGCTGGATCAATGAGCCAAGGCCAGCTGTATAACGTTCAACAAGCCCAAGAGCCAGGTCCTGCACTTGGGTCACAACAACCCAATCCAACACTACCGGCTTGGGGAAGAATGGTTGGAAAGCTGCCCAATACAGAAAGATCTGGGGGTGCTGGTTGACAGCTGGCTCAGCCAAGTGAGCAGTGTGCTCAGGTAGCCAAGAAGGCCAACAGCATCCTGGCCTGTATCAGAAATAGCGTGGCCAGGAGGAGTAGGTAGTGATTTCCCTTTTGTACTCAACACTGATGAAGCTGCATCTTCAATACTGTGTTTAGTTTTAAGCTCCTTACTACAAGAAAGAAACTGAGGTACTGGAGTGTGTCCAAAGGACAAAAAATCTGGTCACAAGTTTTGGAAGGAGTGGCTGAGGGTGATAGGGTTGTTTAGTCTGGAGAAAAGGCAGCTCAGGGGAAACCTTACCACTCCCTGCAACAATCCTCAAAGGAAGTTACAGTGAGGTGGGTGTCAGTCTCTTCCCGCAGGTAATAAGTGCTAAAACACTTGTTTATGGTAAATGGTCTCAAATTGTGCCAGGAGAAGTTAAGACTGGTTATTAAGAAAAGTTTCTTCACCTAAAGAATTGTCAAGAACTGGAACAGCCTGTCCAGGGAAGTGGTGGAATCATCCTCCCTGGAGGTGTTTAAAAGACATATAGATGTGATGGTTAGGGACATGGTTTAGTGTTAACTTGACAGTGCTAGGTTAATGGCTGGAATCTTAAGTCTCTTCTAACCTAAATGACTCTACGATTCTGTAACAGCAGATTGAGAAAACAGAAGAAGGTAAATAATTAACAAACACCGATTCTGAAACTGGCAAGGAACAACCATATCCTTTGCAGTGTCTCATGTACTAGAGAACAAGAAGCCAACCTTAGATTATTCCAGCTTGTACAGCAAGAAGAACCATAAACCATAACAACTTATAAGCTGATTCTGTCCTTAAGTTCCTATGATATTCAGTCATTACATGCAATTCATTGAGACTGGGCTCTTCTCAAGCTTAGACCCTATCTAAATTTGTGATTCGCTCCAAGATGATGGAGAGAGAGCTTCAAAATAAGAAATAAGAAGATTGATAAAGATTTCTCAATTCCACTCATGATTTTTAAGTAAATGAGAAAACTAGTTAATAAATTAACAAAATATGAAAAGCAAAGGGAAAAATACTGCTATTGATGGGAGCATAAGCAAGGAAAGTGAGTTAATGAAAGGATTGTATCTAATGCAATTAGGAAATAGACTAGGATAATAACAACCTTGTGTGTAAAAAAAATCTAAGACTTAGGAGGCTGATACACAAATCCTTATTTCTCCACCTGTTAGAAATACTGTACATATCTAGTAGATTCTCATCCCAAATGTATGTCTCTCTGAAATCTAGATCTCAATTCTTTCTCACCATCTCATGATTACTGATAGAGACAGATTGAAGTCATACGACAAATATTTAACTTGAATTGTTTCATTCATTTCTCTTGTGGCAGGATGCATAAATTTCTTTAAAACATGAAATATTTGATACTAATGAAACATGATGGAAGATCATGTTTCATTAGTATTGTTGTTATGCTCTTTCAATAATCATTGTTATGCTCTTTCTTACCTACATCACACTGAAAAATCAGTTATGTGGTCATAAAAACCCCC
Source organism: Indicator indicator (assembly GCF_027791375.1). NCBI lineage: Eukaryota > Metazoa > Chordata > Aves > Piciformes > Indicatoridae > Indicator > Indicator indicator. Next base: position 38,456,034 of record NC_072053.1, read on the forward strand.
CACTAGACTAAATGTTCCCTTACAGTGACTAAGCATGTGAAACCTAAAATTCAGTTAACAAAGACGTTAACAGATCAACTACAATAGTAAAACTAAAGAAGACACGCTGATAAACTAATTCAGCTCTTCCTGTATTATGTGATGATTATAAGCAAAGATAAATTTCAGCTTCTGAAATTTAATTATGAACATGTGAATTACACAAGCCTAAATACACTAAGAATGAAGGTAAGCTGCCATAATACTCGAAGTCCAGGAAATTATAATTTGGCTGCTTACTGACTTCATTTTAGGACAAGTTGTGGCAGGTTATTATGCTATTTTAGATTTGCTGATTTAGACAACTAAACATGACAAAAATAAATACCAAAATTATTAATAAAGGTTTAGACTATTTGAAACAATTTATTTAGAATGTAAGTAGTGTATTAACCTACTTGCTTTTCTCACCACATTTTAGAAAGTTCATATCCCTTATTAGCTGGTTGAATTCTAAAAGAGATTATATTGATCTTATTTATTAGATGGTCAGATTCTGAATGAACAGCAGAAGAGAGTCCTTTCAACTCTAGACTCTAATAATACACACAGCAATGACTATCCATCTCCATAAATCATTTAACAGTTTATGTAAGCCAATGAAATTTATACCATTAAGGGTCAAAAGGAATTCTAAATATACCCAGTAGACAACATATTCTCTATGTAGCCTCTAGGCTAGAAAGACCAAAATAACTCTCAGAAGAGATCTGGCCCGTGCAGTGATGATCTTTGCCTAAGAGCTGGGAACTCTAAATTCAGTATCCTACTTTCACACATTTCTTTTAATCATTTTCAATATGCCACTTTGCCTGCTTGAGTTTCAGCCTTCCCATCACTGAATCAGAGAGAGATGCATTTCACCCTCTCACAGGTGTATTGGAAGACATCTCTGATCCACTGAGATCAAGTAGTAAAGAAATGGCATTATACAGTATGAAGCAGATTATTTTCATTTCTAGGGCTGAAACTGTTGACTGGAATAACTGAGTCCCAATGTATTTCCTATCAGAATATGCTCTGGTTAATGCTTATGACTGATAAATCTGATCCCAAATACATTGTCATGTCAATTCAGATAGTCCCTGATGGATACAAGACACTGATAGTAATTACACAATCTGTGAAATCTAAATTTCCAATTTAAAAGCAAATTAGCAAGACAGATAAGTTTACCAACAAACAGTAGATCAGTTAGTAAGATATGAAGGGACAAAGCCTGAAGTATGTTGACAAGTTTAGTGATCTTCATCAAAACAGCACAAGTGAAAAGCAAGGAATTGTTCCACACAACTTATTTTATCTAGACTACCACTGTGCCCTGTTTTGACTCTGATATTTAGTTTTAGCTCAATACATTGCAATTGATTATTTAGCTCATTAAATTATTAAGTCCAACCCACTGTGGACACGTCTATCACTTTGTTTACTTTCTTGTATTAGTCTTTACTAGCGCAGTACAAACCATTGTAAAGCAGCTTTCATAAATCAGGACAAAATAGCAGAAGAGCTTTAAAATCATTCTAAATAAATCATATCACGTTGCATTCAGAATGAATGTCTGTTTTCTGAAACTCTGATAACTGAATAGTTCAACTATCCCATGCTAGAATAGCATGGGAGAAAACGAAACAGAGAAACAGTCAAGATAACCATTATCTCTTTACAGTCATTGCAGTACCAGAAAAATAAACATGATCTTAAGGCAGAAATGAACACTAGATAGATATCCATTAATCTGGAAAAACAGTTCAATAGATTCAAACACGTGGAAGCAGATGAAGTTATTTTTAATGAGAATATATGCAAAACAATTACATCTCTGTGATAATTGAACATGAATAGCAGCATGGATCAAAAATGCAGTTAAAACACATATCCCTATTCCCACACTGCATGTTTCTGAACTGACCACGATGAAGAAGCAGAGAAAATGGTAACTGAGTGTTTATACCAACTGTGTCTGTTTGACATTACATACTTAAATCACTCACTTATACAGGACTTTTTGATTCACTAGAGTATGCTTCAAAACCACAGCTTTCATTTATAATAGTACCTTCCAGTTTTCAACATTATGGAGGTAATTTTGCAATGTGAACAAATTAATTACATTCAAAGTTTGACATAGATTTTAAAACGTTAGCATCCAGTTCAACAGTTTCCCAGATGAATTAATCATTTTGTTGTGCCCATGTGCTTGTCTTTACCCATGACCCTACTCCCTGTCTTTAGGCTATACTAAAATTTCTTTCAAATGCCTCATGTCTTCCCACTGGATGGTAATGGGATATGGTGTGCTGTTCAACTGTCCAGATATCAGTTTGGACTTCAACAAAATCAGAATATTGAAACTAACTTTCAAGAAGCAGAAGAACAAAAAGCACAGACTTTTGTTGATCTTGCCCTATTCAAGAATCAGGCAGAACACCCAATGAAACTGACTAGAAATTCTTATTTTGCCTTTTATAGAAAGGGAAAAATACACTGAGCTAGGTGTGACAACACACCAAATATGGAAGCTACCACAAACACACCTGAAGTGTGCATTCAAAGCAAAAAAGACTACTAAAAATAACCAAAGATAATGCTTTGTCACTCAATTTTTTCACCAATGACGCAGGACTGTCTGGGGGGCTACAAAAGTGATAGAACGACATTGCACCTACAATTCAAAGAACCAATCCCCAAAACTTACATGTCAATTTACATGCAACTAATGGATAAATTTTGACTTTTGACTGCAGTAAATGCCCACACGTGCAACCTCTTGCAATTCAGATAATGAACCAAGTGCACCCTCAATCCTTTCACTAACTGAAATGCAACTACTTCAAGACTTCAGCAGAGACTGATGAAACTATGGAATGATACAAACAACACACAACAAGAACAAATTACTGTGAAATAAGTGGGGGTTTTGTTCAGATTATTGTACATATCACTGGAAATTCAAGGATAGCATCTATTCTGGAACTGTCTAAACAGCAGTGTTTATGGACAAAAGCCTAAAAGTTAAGCAGCAGATCCACATGTTACATTTCTAAGAGGCCTCCAAGGGTTCTGTAATCACAGGCAGACAAGATTCAATCAATCTAAAAGATTCTGTACCCATGAGTTGGCTGGGCTCATCGAGAAGGCTTTAAACTATGTTTTATGGGGGGAGAGGCAAAATTAGGCTCACTAACAACGAGCCTAAGGGTAGCAAATCAGTTTTGTGGTTAAAATCAATAGCCCAGCTCAAATATATCTACAGCAATGCATGCAGTATGAGCAACAAAAAGGAGCACCAGAAAGCCGTTGTGCAGCAAGACAGCTATGACTTAGTCACCATCAAAGAAACATAGTGGAATGCAGAATCAATCACTGGTCCCTGCTGGTGATTGGCTTCAAAGCTAGCTTTTGTGCCACTGACCACAACCCTGAGAGCCTGACAGTTCAGCCAGTTTCCATTTCTCCTCAGTGTCCACTTATCCAACTCACATTTCATCAGCTTCTCTGTTGGACAGTGTAATAAATTCTGCTAAAGTCAAATCAGACAAGACCCTCTGCTCTGCCCTAATCCACCAAGTCTGTAATCCCATTGTAGAAGGCTATCAGGCTGGTCAAATACAATTACTTCCTGGTGACCTTTGACTTTATACAGTTTGGAAACTGCTCCATTTCTTTCCCTGTGACTGAGGTGAGGATGCTCTATCTGTAGTTCCCTAGATCTTCCTCTTGGAGATAGCAAATATCTGCTTTCATTCAGTCCTCAGGAATCTCCACTTGTCACCCTGACCTTACAAACCTGTTGACCTCCCAGTGAATACTGGTTAGCTCCTTCAGCACTCCTGTGTGCTTTCTACCAGGGCCACCAGATTTCTGTATGTCCTTTTTGTTTAAATGGTCATAACTTGATCCTCCTCCACATAGAGCAAGCCTTTCTTGTTCTAGGCTTTCCCAACAGTCTCATGTACCGGCAACTCCTGAAGGCAGGTCTTATCAGCAAAGACCAAGGTGAAGAATGCATTGGGTACCTTGGCCTTCTCCACCAGACCTGCCACAAACTGCACTTACAGAACGCACCTTAAATTAGTGTCAGGACATTTCATTCCCTCTTCTCAGTTCCACATATTTCAATATTTAAGTAGTCCCTGAAGCAGCTACTTAGTTCGTATAATGATCTGCTGTAATCTTGAGATCAAACGCATTGAAGGGTATGTAGAACTGTGGCATCACAATTAATTTAGTCATACAGCTACAGTTTCAATTATATTTTGCTTATTCAACTCAAAACTAAACAACTTGCATTCATCTCACATACTGAAGAAGAAAAACAGAATGAAAGTGACAAGTGCAGGAAAGAACTGTAGTGCCCAGCCAGAAGTAACTAAAGGTAAGATGCGGGAGGCAGACAGTAAACATTCAGTGTATCACTACCTGGTGAAAGATATTTTTTCAACACTACAGTGGTTTCATTTCAGGTATTAAAACCAGCAGTAACAAAGAAAGTTGAAATATTATGGGAGTTTATTTGGAAAAAATCACAACTTTTAAACACATGGCACAATTGATGTGTTAATAAATTTTGACAGAGTATCTTAGTCAAACAACTAAAGGAAGCAGAAGTTGTTTAAAAGAACTCAGATATGTCTGAACCTGCCACACTACTTTTTCTACTGCATTACCTCAGTTATAACATTATTTTGAAATAGGACTTTTTCATAGGAAGCAGATACTTTCTATATTTGCCACTTTATAAGCACACTAACACAGAAACTTATTCAAAGGAACTACACTGATTTTAATATCACATTTGCTGTGTCAACACAGCCTTCAAGTTCAGAAGACTGTGTCTTCTATGGAAAAGGAAAACCAGACATAGCTACTCATATTTCATTTAACTGCAATATTATTTACCTAATGATTGCAGGTTTCATTTTTTTGTTTCAACCATGTAGATGACTATAAGGTATTAGCTCTGCTATTCTCATACCCTTCTAAGAATTGAATGGTATCTTCCCCTAATGTATAAATAACCTTGTGTTGCTGACTGTGATTTTGGTTTTATAGTTATATTCCATGATCAATTAAGAGACAATTAAAATTAAGTGTGTTTTGTAGGTTAGCACCTTCATATCATTACAACAGGAAATTTCTGTGCTTCAAAAAACATCTACAAACTATGCAAGTTCCAAACATGTGGCTTCTTGTTCTAACATACTTCAAAAATTCCTGGAAGAGAACTCCTTAATGACAACTTTCTCATCAAAAAATTAATAAAAAATAGGTAGCAGAAAAAAAGTATTTTTCCCCGAAAGTTGCATTTAATATCATATCATGGTATTTTCTTAATAGTCAAAAATTCTATTAAAAATCTAAAATTCAACAAATCAACAACAAAAAAGGTCATTTATTAGTACAAGAAACTATGAAAGTGAAGATATATGAAACATTTAGTGATCTTACTTAGAATATCCTAACTTCTACAGCATTCTTTTGCCATTTTGCTTCCAAATGTCTTTGATAGTTTTCTTCTCTGAAGCCTCAAGAAATCAAATTCTCAATTGCTAGAAATACAGGAAAATATCAAACAAAATCTATAGAGCTTGGACACCTCACAATTTCCCAGTACTGAAAACCTTTTAAGTAGAAGTAAAACATACATATGCTGAAGAATTACTTTCCAGAAATCCTACAGTGATGCCTTTCAAAACACTGAAATTGAAGAGAATGAAATCCAGCAACAAAAATTTAATAGTAGCTCACATACTAGCTCTTTGGAGAGCGCTGCCAAAAGTACTGGAATAATAAGTGAGCAGAGATCAGAGAGTTACAAGCATGAGCACATGTGCACATAGACACAGATACCCCTCCTCAGCACAAAAACTCAAGGAAAGAGTCAGATTTAGATGGTAACTACTCCTTTAAGGCAGCTGCTCTTCTCTACTTTATACTTACGCTGCCTAAATAAGGACTATTCATCTGACAGGAAACACAACTCCTTCCTGTACCTGCAATGCACACCAGGAAGGCTGGTATACTCAGGCATTGAACATAATTTTTGGTGCCCACAAGAAACTTGGTCAAGAATTAAGGGGTTTTCTGCTTGTAGTACAAGCACAGTTTTCTAAAATAATTTACATATCTGAATAAATACCACTGAATAAATACCACAAGCAAACTTCATCGGTTCTTCAAGCAAAATGAAAGTCAAAGGAAAGTCTGCAACTTTTGAGTGCATGTACTCATCTGTACTTTACATCTGTACTTTATTTCTACTTGTGCACATGGTCACATCCCTGTGAGGTCACTGTTATGATTACTATTTATCTTTCAGATAACACAGGTGACATACAAAACTGCCAGATCCCCTTCCAAGGTCAATACAACAAATACATGATAAAAGTGAGTCCACATTATACTTTAAGTTTTTTTATTTTTTTTTTAATGAATATTATAATCCAATAGAAACTTTTGGCTTCACTACTCTACAAACAGTCTTACACATTCTTGCATTTAAATACAAGTTCTTTTCTAATCAGAAAGTGCTGTCCTGGACTCGAACCTAACAATCACCTGGCTTGACCCACAATAGAGAAAACGTAAGTGCTCATGTAATGCTCGTATTTTGTGACAACAAAAGAGATACAACCATATAATAGAAAGAAGCTTCCTTAAGTGTGTGATGGTTTGAAACTGTCTTTTTAATTTTTCCTTGCAAAGTTCAAAACAGAGAAAGTGAAAGAATGTAAATAAGTCACTATTGGGTGTAAGAAAGCAAAATAACGATTGTTCTAAACACTTCCATTGGATAGATAGAAATGTTTAAGAACTATTACCCAAAACAAAGTAGGCATTCGGCACATTCTGCGTTCGGCAGTGGGGGCAGTTGCTGGGCTGTCTGGCTGCTGTTTTCTTCTCTTCTGGCTGAAGATAACACGTACTGACCTTGGCAGCTAAGTTAACAACTTTCTGCTTAACTAACTCTGCTTCTCTGTCCAGGGGGGTCTGGGGGGGAAGCTCCTGGGAGAGGGAGGCCCCTTTGGGAGGGTCCCCTTGGGGGGAAGCAAAGGGAGATCGATTGTGCTTTTTCTGTTGATTGTATATATTTGTGAATGTTGTGAATTTTGTATATTTGTACATATTCATTGCATTTCATTGTAGATTTTAGACTTTGCTTGTAAATACAGCTTTTCATTTGCTTCCAGACTGGGCTAGCCTGGTTATTGTCGGTGGGGGGGGAATTTTAGCTCACACCGACACACTTTTTATTTTTGGCGCCCAACGTGGGGCTCGATTGCTTGTTTGATTTATTTCTGCTCAGATTAGGAAGCAAAATGAAGCTGTTTTGGATTTTGAGTAATTTTATTTCCTCTGTTATCAGTGTGATTGTCTACAGATGGGCTGTTTCCTGCATGATAGACAAGATTGTGAGATATGTGGCATATAAGTCGTTTCTTTGGGTTAAGAACAAGTTACTGAATGTTGGTGAATTCTGTTATGGTCTTATTGGGCTAAGAAGCTATGGTAACTCAACTATGGATCTGCTAGCAGACACATATGAGTTTGTTACTCCTCTTACAACTACAGAGGGTCTTTGTAACCAGTGGTACCCTAGATATCTTGTACTAGCCTTAATCTTAATTTTGTTGCTTCTTGGAATAATCATATGGCTACTGATAGCACTGTATCAAGAAAGACATAAGGCTACTTGCTCTTCCAACTCTGCTGTGAATGTGAAAACCAAGCCAGTAAATTTGGTGGCCACTGTAACCAGAAAGCGTAAAGGAGCTGCAGGAGGAGATGCAGATGCTGCAGGAGATGGTGCAGATGGAGATGAGGGTCCTTCTACTCAGGGTCCCTCTCTTAAGAAAGATCCTTCTGATGAGGAAGAGAGGGTTAGCCTTAAAACTCTGGTAGACCTCTTGAGACCCCACATGGATGATGGAGATGTAGGTCAGGATGTAGACCCTGGTAGATTAGCAACTGCTGGTAGTGCCTCTGAACTCAAAGAAATTCAACGGAGGATTAAAATAGGATTATGGGGACAGCAACCTCAGGATGATGATGATGATGATGATGATGAGGATGACATACAGTCAGCTAATGCACCCAGACAGGAAATTAGACATGTGAGGAAGGATTACATCAGAGGAGATAATGAGCCAGTCCTGTCTTGGCTAGCCAGGTGTTTTGATATGGGAGCCCCAGCATTGGTGGTAGGTGACAAGTCGGCCTCTCAGTTGGGGATGCTCTCAAAGGATACAGGCATAGACAGGCACCTAGGCAAGTGCATTGGTAAAGTTTCTCTGTGGGCACGCCTCCTACTGGCAGTCTCGCTGAGGTACCCCAGCAGAGATGATTTACCATGGAACCCTAAGCCTTGGACCACAATAGCTGAGGGAATCAAGCGTCTGAGAGAGTTTGCTGTGAGAGAAGTAATGTATGGAGATCATAAGACTCTGAATCCTGATGAAATTCCTGTTGGAACAGGCCTTGCCAAAAAGCTCATTAAGCTTGCTCCTCCTAATTATGCCACTATTCTGGCAAGCAGGATTGTGGCAAGAAATTATGGTGGAGTACCTCCTACTGTTGGCTATTTCACTGACCAAATGAGGCAATTGGAGGATAGTCTTGCACGTACTTCTTTGGTTTCAGCCATTGAAACTCTTTCTGGAAAGATGGAGAATTGCATGAAAGAGCTGAAGGAGGAACTTAAAACCTCCATATCCAACTTGATGAAGGGGGATGATTCCAATTCCTCTTCCTCCAGATGGATACAAGTTTCAGCTGTTAGAAACAGACGTGCTCCAAGGAGGCCATTCCAGAATAGGTCAAACCAAAACAGACAGCAGAGGCAATCACATGGCAGTATCTGGATAACTCTGCGTGATCAGTTTGGTGAGAACATGAACAGATGGGATGGTCAACCAACTTCTGATCTTTTCAAGAGGTTACGGGAGCTGCAGAGGGGCAGATCCCGAGGTAGCAATACCAGGAGGGTAGCTGTCGCTTCCTCAGTTTCCCAGAACAACTCTGATAGCTCCAACAGTGATCCTAATTCTGGTGCTGGACATTGTGCCGGCTGTACATGTGGAGGTAATCCCCACCATTAGGGGTGCCCTGCCTTCCGCCAGGGGGAGGTAAGGGATAATGGAGATAACAGAATCTATTGGGATGTGTACATCCAGTGGCCTGGCACTTCAAAATTTCAGAAGTACAGGGCCTTGGTTGACACAGGAGCTCAGTGCACCATAATACCATCAAATTATCAAGGGGGAGAATCTATAACTATTCAGGGAGTCACTGGTGGATCTCAAGAGTTGTTTAAGATAGAGGTTGATATAAGTTTAACTGGGAAGCAGTGGAAGAAACATACTATTGTAACAGGTCCTAATGCACCTTGTATTTTGGGAATTGACTTTCTGAGAGAAGGGCGTTTTAAAGACCCTAAGGGTTACAAATGGGCTTTTGGAATAGCAACTGTAGAAATTGATGGAGGAAAATTGAAGTTGTCCATCAGACCTGAGCTTTCAGATGGATCTGCAGTTGTGGGACAACATGAGATAGAGGATGTAAAGCTGCCGGTTGCTTCTCAAACTGTGCATCACAGACAATACAGAACCAACCGTGACTCTTTGGTGCCCATTCAAAACTTGATTCGTCAGCTGGAGAGTCAGAAGGTCATCAGCAAAACTCATTCACCTTTCAACAGTCCAATCTGGCCTGTGAGAAAGCAGAATGGAGAGTGGCGTCTGACAGTTGATTTCCGTGCCTTGAATGAAGTAACTCCACCCATGAGTGCAGCTGTACCAGACATGATGGAACTCCAATATGAGCTGGAATCCAAGCAGGCCAAATGGTATGCTACCATAGACATTGCTAATGCTTTCTTCTCTATTCCCATAGCAGAGGAATGCAGGCCTCAGTTTGCTTTCACCTGGAGAGGCATTCAGTACACATTCAATCGTTTGCCCCAGGGGTGGATTCACAGTTCAACCATCTGCCATGCAGTGATCCATGATGCTTTGGAGAAAGGTGGAGCTCCAGAACACATTCAGTTCATCGATGACATCATCGTCTGGGGTGAAACTGCTGAAGAAGTCTTTGAGAAAGGTAATAAAATCATTGACATTCTCTTGCAAGCTGGTTTCGCTATCAAGCGAGACAAGGTGAAAGGACCTGCCAGAGAAATCCAGTTTCTGGGAGTGCGGTGGCAAGATGGTCGCCGTCACATCCCAATGGATGTGATAAACAGAGTCTCCACCATGGCAAATCCCATCAACAAGAAAGAAACTCTGCGTTTCTAGGCATAGTGGGATTTTGGAGACTGCACATTCCTGGATACAGTCAGATTGTGAAACCTCTATATGATGTGACTCGAAAGAGAAACAGTTTCCAATGGGGTCCTGAGCAACAAGCAGCCTTTGACCAGATCAAGCGAGAGGTAGTCCAAGCGATGGGTCTGGGACCTGTCCGAACTGGTCCAGACATTAAGAACATTCTGTACACGGCCGCGAGTGACAATGGTCCAACCTGGTGCTTATGGCAAAGAGCTCCAGGTGAAACACGAGGACGTCCTCTTGGTTTCTGGGGTCGTGGCTACAGAGGCTCAGAGGCAAACTACACTCCAACAGAGAAAGAGATTTTAGCTGCTTATGAAGGAGTGAAAGCTGCTTCTGAAGTCATTGGAACTGAGTCACAACTTCTTCTAGCTCCTAGATTGCCAGTTCTGAATTGGATGTTCAAGGGCAAAGGTTCTTCACCACATCATGCAACAGATGCTACCTGGTCTAAGTGGATGGCTCTGATAACACAGAGAGCTCGAATGGGAAATCTCGAAAGGCCTGGTTTGGTGGAGGTGATCACAAACTGGCCAGAAGGCACAAGCTGTGCTAAACCTCCAGAGGAGAGAGTAACTCATGCTGAGGAAGCTCCTCCTTACAGTGATCTGTCTGATGATGAAAAGAGATATGCTTTGTTCACAGACGGTTCCTGTCGTCTGGTTGGGAACAAGCGGAGATGGAAATCTGCAGTGTGGAGTCCAATGCGCAGAGTTGCAGAAGCGAGAGATGGAGAAGGAGAATCCAGTCAATTTGCAGAGGTAAAAGCTGTCCAGCTAGCTCTTAACGTAGCTGAACGTGAGAGATGGCCAAAGCTTTATCTCTACACCGACTCATGGATGGTAGCCAATGCCTTGTGGGGTTGGCTGAAAAACTGGAAGAAGAATGGCTGGCAGAGAAAAGGAAAGCCAATCTGGGCTGCAGATCTGTGGCAAGACATTGCTGCTCGCATTGAGAGAATCCCAGTGAAAGTGAGACACATCGATGCTCACATTCCTAAGAGCAAAGCTACAGAGGAACAACAACACAACCATCAGGCAGATCTAGCTGCAAGAGTTTCCCAGGTGGACACAAACTCTGATCCTGATCCTGATCTTGACTGGAAACACCGAGGTGAGCTGTTCTTAGCCCGGTGGGCCCATGACTCGTCAGGACATCAAGGCAGAGATGCAACCTACCGATGGGCTCGTGACAGATCCATTGACATTTCCATGGATGCTATCACACAAGTCATCCATGACTGTGACATTTGTGCTGCTATTAAGCAGGCAAAGCGGATCAAGCCCTTGTGGTACGGTGACCGATGGTCCAAGTACAAGTATGGTGAAGCCTGGCAGATTGACTACATCACTCTACCTCGTTCTCCATCTGGTAAGCAGTATGTGCTGACTATGGTAGAGGCAAGCACTGGATGGCTGGAAACTTATCCAGTTCCTCATGCAACTGCACGTAACACCATTCTTGGTCTGGAGAGACAAATCCTGTGGAGACATGGAACTCCAGAGAGGATTGAGTCGGACAACGGAACTCATTTCAAGAACAATCTTGTAAAAAACTGGGCCAAAGAGCACGGCATCGAGTGGATATTCCACATTCCCTACTATGCACCAGCTGCAGGGAAGATCGAACGCTACAACGGTTTGCTGAAAACCACTCTCAAAGCCATGGGGGGTGGATCTTTGAAAAACTGGGAGAAACACTTAGCACAAGCAACCTGGTTGGTGAATAGTAGAGGTTCAGTGAATCGAGCTGGACCTGCCCAATCAGATTTGTTGCGAAAGGAAGAAGGTGATAGAGTTCCTGTTATCAGAGAAAAGAATCTGTTAGGCAAAACTGTTTGGGTATTTTCTCCTTCAGGAGAGGCCAAACCTGTCCGAGGGGTGGTTTCTGCTGAAGGTCCTGGTCACACCTATTGGGTGATGCAAGAAAATGGTGAAATTCAGTGTATTCCACAAAGAAATCTAACTTTGGCTGAGAGAGGTTAAATTCAGAGTGTTGCGCAGATACAGCATCGCGCCCAAGAGGAGAGTTCATGAGATCTACGGTGCACAAACCCTGAGAGCCCTGAGTCACCTGAGAGTCCCTGTTCCTTCCTTCGCTCCATCTGCGAGGAAACAAGCTGTTTGCTGTTTTTCCTGTGATTTGACTCTTTTGAATCATCTACATCTGAGATAGCCGGAATGGACTATGGTCTTTATTCACCTAGTGTTGTAGATATTATTTTAGATTAGATAAATGATAGTAGCAGCCAATGGAATTGTTTAGAAGGGGTGGACTGTGATGGTTTGAAACTGTCTTTTTAATTTTTCCTTGCAAAGTTCAAAACAGAGAAAGTGAAAGAATGTAAGTAAGTCACTATTGGGTGTAAGAAAGCAAAATAACGATTGTTCTAAACACTTCCATTGGATAGATAGAAATGTTTAAGAACTATTACCCAAAACAAAGTAGGCATTCGGCACATTCTGCGTTCGGCAGTGGGGGCAGTTGCTGGGCTGTCTGGCTGCTGTTTCTTCTTCTCTTCTGGCTGAAGATAACACGTACTGACCTTGGCAGCTAAGTTAACAACTTTCTGCTTAACTAACTCTGCTTCTCTGTCCAGGGGGGTCTGGGGGGGAAGCTCCTGGGAGAGGGAGGCCCCTTTGGGAGGGTCCCCTTGGGGGGAAGCAAAGGGAGATCGATTGTGCTTTTTCTGTTGATTGTATATATTTGTGAATGTTGTGAATTTTGTATATTTGTACATATTCATTGCATTTCATTGTAGATTTTAGACTTTGCTTGTAAATACAGCTTTTCATTTGCTTCCAGACTGGGCTAGCCTGGTTATTGTCGGTGGGGGGGGAATTTCAGCTCACACCGACACAAAGTGGAAAAAGCAAAACTAAATTTCAAGCAGAAATTTAAGCAGAAAAACAACTCACTAATGTTCTTTACTCTTCCTGCAGATAATTATGCCATAGATACAGTACATGATCCCACAGTGAATATTGTATATTTATTCAATATTTATTCAATAAGAATATCATATATGGTCTAGGAGCATATAAATGGCAGTTGGGTAACAGAAAAGTAATAAAATCTTAGAGTCATTCACACAAGTATGTACGTTTAATGTCAATATAGGTTTTTGTTGAAAACATTCACTATTTGAAATTCTTTCTTTACCCATAAATCCACCCTTTATTTGTACATATTCAGTGATTTCACACAGCATTTCGCTAGCACCAGAGAAACTAACATTATTGTACAACAGGCACAAACTTGAACATAGGAAGTTCCATGCAAACATGAGGCTGAACTTCTTCACATCGAGGATGGCAGAGCACTGGAACAGGCTGCCCAGACAGGTGGTGGAGTCACCATCTCTTGGAGTCATTCAAAACCTGCCTGGACATTGTCCTGTGAAACCTGATCTAGGTGAACCTGCTCTGGTATAGGTGTTGGACTAGATGATCTCCAGGGGTCACTTACAAACCCTATCATTCTGCAATTCTGCGATTGCTGTCTGGACAATTGTTTCAAGCCATGCTTTTCAACAATTATTAAACAAGGATAAATGAAACCGTTTCAACTTCAATGCAACTGTTCTCACACTAAATCAATATGAAAATAAAGCACTCTTACAGGAAATGGAAAATTCTGGAAATAAATGTATATATCAACAAATAACACAAAAAAATTATAATACAAACAAATAATTTAAAAAAATTAGGATTAAGCACAAAATGCAACGTCACAACACATTAAATTGCATGAAAATCCAGTGGGAGGGATTAATGCACAGGCAAACAGAATAAATAGACTGTTTTGCCAAACTTCTTGTTTTCTATTCCCCTTCAAACTTCAACAGTTTAGTTCCTTCCAGCCTATTTTTCTACATTTCCAAACAATTAAATGTATTTCTAAAACTTATGTATCAATACATTCAAAAATAAAAAAAAAAAAAATCAGGAATAAGCCTATTTTATTTTCTCTTTCGCTTACCTTCCTTTTTGTTCCTCAGTCCCCCACATTTTCCATTGTAACATGCTACAACACTCTACACAGAATTGTTTTTCCTACCCCTCAGTTTTTAGTTTTATAACAATGGTAGTCCTAAAAAATGCAAAGTATTCTTGTCAATGCAATTTTCACTTGAACTACACTGAAAATAGAGGAAGCAATGAAAGAAAGAGTACTATCATATTTGTCACAGTGCATTATCTAACCTTTGATTTTCTTGTTCTGAATGGAAAGGGTTTTGTGGGGGATTTTTAGATTATGAACAAGAAGCCCAACACATCAGGTAATGGATGGAATGGAAACATTATCCTGTAAATAAATTATTCAGATTTGTCCAATACAAAAAGTACTAGGAAGCAACTATTTTGAGCAACTATTTTGAGTCATAGAATCATTTTGGTTGAAAGAGATGTTTAAGATCACCAAGTCAAATCATTAATTGGTCTAGCAATAAAGATAAGCACCAATACAATATACCATTTAGGAGAAAGAGTACAGGGAGTTAAACAAAGATGACTACAGTTCTGGAAAGTAAATTACATCCTACCGAAATTATGAAAGCCACTTACAGGATTTAGGAATATGTATTTGCCATAATAAATACTGGATCTTACTCCTTAAGGGAAATTAAAAATGCTTCAGGCTCCTCCAAAAATGTTGTAACTGTACTATATGAAACAACTCAAATAAAAAACACTTTTAAAAGGCTATCATCTATGAACCTGAACACTGCAAACTCTTTCTTTAAATTTGTTTTCTATATAGCAGAGAAAAGTTCATTACCAGATTTCAACCTCTTTCTAAATTACAAACCTCTCATTCTCCTGAATCTTTCAAACTATTCTAGCCCTCCAATGTGGCAAAAGTGGTTACTTTACTGCATAAATACCTGTGTGATGCACAAAATTAGCAATTAGCAAATGCTTCTCAAACACTTATGAGTAGATATCATACTCAGATTAGACCATACTACTAAAACATACCAAGTTTAAAATTCCAGAATTTGAGTTGATATTCTAAATTTCAAACGTTATACAAATTCAGAATGTTGTTCAGACTAGCGATCAACTATCATTTAAACTAACAGAACTCACATACCTAAAACTCTCCCCCATCTGTAGAGTTTGCACAGATGGACCAAGATTTGGATTTATATATGTCATACTTTAATTAAACTTTTAAAAACAATCATGTAAAACCACCTTGTTTCACTGAATATACTCAAAATACATCTCTGTCACCATAATAATATACTTTACAGTGACGATTCCAGTGTTAAATGAAGAAAAAATATTCTGAGATAAGCAGTTAAGTTAGAGGATACTATCTAACACAGTCAGACCTAAGAGGTCCATTGAAAAAAGCTTTTTCTTTTCAGAATTGCCTCTTTCTTAAATTCCTGTGATTAAGGAAAACTAAACATTAAAGAAAAACCACTACTGATCAAAATCTGAATCTACTAAAACAGTGTAATGCAGTCAAATCTAGTCTGTAATATCTAGTCATTTATATTTTTTATGTTTCTTCTGTAATGTACGGCCCCTAGAGCTGCCTTATCAGCAGCTAAGGATCTAATTTTTATACTCTAAGAACAGCTATCATCTTTTCAGAACGTTAAAGTAACTGGCCTTTACCATTGGACACTTCAACCGCCATTCCCAAAAGCAGGCATAGGAATTGAAGGTGGGTGCTTGTCTAGTACAGATCTGCACCTCTACTCAACAACCCGTGTCTCAATCTTCAACTCAGTTACCCAGGTCAAAACATTTAAACTCAAATGTAATCATCCAGAATCACGTCTACTACTATTTTGTGAGAAACCTTCTGTCACCCTCATGCTTGCCCATACATTTCTGCCTTTTACACATGGCATGTCTCCAAAACATGAAATACTGAGAGACCGATGACTTAAAATAAATGTCTGTCAGTTAGTTTTATTCACATCTCTAAACTTTTCTAAATAATATGTTAGAATTCTAATAATTTTAAGGAACCAATTAGATTCTGCATCTTACAAAACACAATCTTTGTATATAGATGTTTTTATATCCACATCTGTCTTCAAAAAATGAGCATGGCTGCATAGGTCTGATAGCTGAATTAAAAGAAGATAACAGAGCAAATACTAACTTCAGAAAAGCCTGACTATGGCTAGCAACCACTCTCCAGCAGTAGCTTGTAACACATGCTCCAAAGACAGACGTTGTGAATCCAAATATTAGGTTGTTACAGAATAACCTCCTTCCAGGAAGTCTTTTTTTTACTTCATTAATTCAACCGTGACTGACCATATTTCTTCCATAATAAGTATCTACCTGTATAGCTAGGGACTTCTATGAAGTTCCAGTACAGATCAACTTATAAAAGAAGTTGAGATTTACAAGCCATTTGAAGTGGTTATTAAAAACCCTCTTTTCTTGATAACTCACTCAGGGTTTCTTTTTTTTTCCCTCATATGTTTCAAACTGCTCAACTTCAAAGTCACTCATTCTAAGCAGCTTTGTCAGGGTTTGAGTATCAGAACTTTTCAATAGTTCTTTTGCAAAGTCGTCCGCCACTTTGAGAAACAGAATCTCCCTAAAATCAGACTAGTTTCTTATGAAAAGAAAACCATGACAACTGTTTGTACTCTTGCTTTATTACTACATCCGGCATGGTCACTATTGGAAATTCAATCTATTATTGTTGCTAGGAGCCTGTTGCTATGCAACCTAAAAGGGTTATGCAGAGCTTTCAGGCTGAGAAGCATTGAAAACACTGCAGGCCTCCTCCTATGGCTCTAACCAGTTTATTTAAACAGATTAACACTCTCCTCAGGCAACCCCCAACCCCAGGCATCCGCTAAAAAGAAGTTGCAAAGACAGATTTGAACCATGTAAACAAACATGAAACACGTTTCAGAAAAAAATACACAAAAGCAATATATCTGATCTCTACTGTGTGCTATGACAAAGTAGACAGCAGTATCTCCTCTAAGTGATCATTTAAATTAGGAAAGTCAAAAGTCCATAAACTTAAAAATCCTTCAGAGTTTAACTTTCAACAGCTAGTATTATGAAGTTGCACAACATGCTTTGCACAGTATAATACACTCTTTCATGCTCTAGATCATAAAAGCAAGAGTTTTTTAAAAAAGCCCTATAAGCAACTTTGAAATGTCAGAAGAAAACAGTATTTATTCTCTACATCAAAAGATCACCAACAGGCCCATAAATTGGTTTTGAGACTTTACATTGACTTCTACCTTCGGGTATCTTTTGCCATCTTTACAAATTATGCAAATCAAATTATAAATCTATGTACATTTTAGTAGATTCACTTCTTTCCACGACATTTTTGCAGATCTGCTGGAGAATGGTTAAGAAACGAGATGAAGAAAAGCTGAATATCACAGCTTTCCTCCATGTTTTCTAATAATCTGAGGTTGTTTCAAACAGCATCAAAGAACACATTGTTCTGCAGCACTAGAATTATGCCACATTTCTTCCAGTCTAGTCCTTTAAATGAATCCATCCTACAACACACTAGCACAGGTTGTGTTTGCTGACTGACTCAACAGAATTTTGGGAGCATAAAATAAGTTGTAACTTTTCTTCAGTGGTAGTACATGGTTTTTGCTTACCTACACAAACTAATTATTTTGTGCTATCTATTTTTCCAAAAGTTCTGTCCCTTTTTAGGATAAGATGGACAGCCAAATCAGAAAAAAAAGGTAAAAAAAAAAAAGGGTAAAAATCTGTTTCCTTAAGAATACAAAGCTAAGAAAGAAAACACTATCTCCAATGTTATTTGGAACGGTAAGATTAATTATCTATATAATAACCGTAACAGTCAGCATCTCAAAATGGATTCCAGAAGTCAGATGAAATGACAGGGTTTCCAAACCCTTCCAAAAATGAGAATACTGAGGTTTTCTAGAGGAACCTTGACTACAGCAACAAATAAGAATACTGTTCTAAAGATAAAAATCTCAAGAGGGTTGGGCATAAGACACCAAACATAATCAGCATGCATTCATGAATGCAAACTCTAACTAGAACCCTGCTGTACGTAAAATTGCATAATCTCCTTCTGAAGCAAAGTCAAAATTGTCATCTATGTTAGGATAAGACCCAAACCACAAAGAGATTGTCTTATATGGGGAATTTAGACAAGTAAGCTTGACAGTCACTGCTATAGCAGAGTGCACAGCTGTGTACCACAAACACATTCCATCAACTTCTACAGCCAAGAGCATAAATCTAAATAGTTACTGTACATTGTCACCATTGTTAGTTCACTTTTCATAATTTTATATCCAAAAGATCACTGTAACCCTAGTGGTTGTGACCTCAAAGATGACAGGCAGCTTGGAACACATCAACAGAGGTATAGGGAAGATAGCCTTAAGCATGTTACTCTGTAAAATTACCTACTGCTTTTTAAAGTAAAATCTAGGTATTGATTATTTGAACTAAGTTTTACAATCAATATTTTGTTAGAGGTAGTTAAGTGCTTCTGTGTTGCTCAACAATTTACTGCAGATGAGCATAACTTTGTCAAAGAGCAGACATCCAAAGCTGATAGGTCCTAAATGACATTTCTTAAGTATGATATTCCCTTCAACATCACTGAAGCAAATGAAGCTTGCAGATATAAAGGTTGAGTCACATACACCCAGACATCCAAACTAAGTGGCATATATATTGTTACCAATACTTCACATTTCACCCAGCTACTTTGATACCAAGTTTTAGTAAATGCACAAATTCCTGTAGTAATTTAAATGTGACATAGTCACATTTAAAATTTATTACCAGAAACTGCCAGTATCAGGCATCTAGCTGTGACTAAGCTAAACCACTGCATTTCTCTGGAGATACTATTTAACAAGGCACAAACTGTTCACATAAGCATTTTGCACTTACAGACTACAACCACACCCTCAGATCAGTAAACACACCACAAGCCGAAGCTAGTTTCTCCCAAACTGCTTTCTTACAAATTTGTTACGGTGTTTAGCCCTAAAGTTAATGATTGACAAATTGTTCCAGTATCCCAACACTCACACAGCTAATACCAAAGCAGCATAAAAGAGAAGTGGAAGACAAAGAACAAAGGCAGGATGAGTAATTCTTAAAGGCCAAGCATACAGGAGAGCGATCAGGAAAAGAGATGCAGTGTATGTAGAGGAAGAGCCATCACCTGAAACACAAGTGAAATCCAGTAGTGAAAATCAGGGAAGATACTTGGAATTAACACATATAAATGGTTTGCAGCTTTCTGAAAATCCCACCTTTCCTGGTTTAAAGCTCAAAAGAAACAAAACCACTTCTAAAGGCACTGTCCACACATCCTCAGAGTGACTGTAAAACTGGTGCACTGCACAAAAGGAAAATAAAAGGGAGACGATTACAGGCACAAGTTTGATTATCCCTAATATAGAGAATATAATAACCACAGAGAGAGGTCAGAAGTGCACACAATTTACAATAATAAAACTGTATTTCACTTAAAAATAAATAAGGCTAGATGTGTTTCAGTCAATTGTTTACAATTCTTACAAAATGCAGTACATTCTTTTTATCTTTATTTATCAATAGCACACTATTGTGTTCAATCACATCACTTTACATTTGCAGCAGGTACTAAATTTTTAGGACTGCAAGGGCTAACAATGTCATATTCAGAAATAACTTGAGGACATAAAACCAAATTCTAGAGGAACAGTGACCACAGTGAAATAAAATGTATGCCCTTTTCACTTGGTACATACATGGGGCTGCAAAAACTGTTTCTGTCTGTTATTAAAAATTTTGGCAAAAGTTACATGACAAAGGTTTTTCAATATTATAAACAATTACATGAAAAGAGATGGTATTCTTTTCACATTTCCAAACATGAAAGAACAGCCTTAGAGAAGACTTGCATATTCTATAAGCAATCAGTAACAAAGAATGTTAATTTGTTATAGTTCTACTGAAAATTTTGTCGTTAGAGAAATTAATAATCTAAATTATCAACATAATCAAGTTATCAAAATAACATACTCTGACATGAAATGAAATTTATTATTGTAATTTTTTGAAAAATGTATGGCTCATTGTATAGATAATGCACTTTAAATATGATAATTAAATATGATAGATTAAAACTTATCACATATAAAGGATTATGACTATATGAATATAAAGGACAAGGAGAATCCAGAACAGGTCTTGAAGAAACCTGGATCTCTAAACATATAACACTTTTCATCCCATGACAAAAGAGTTCCAAACTGAAACAAAATTATCCAAGATGAATTATCTCAAGTTTTTCTGAACTAAGCAACACTGATCTAGTGACTTAAAGCATTATCAGTATGGTTAGCCTTAAAAATTTTAATACTGCTGTGGATGAACTATTCAGAACTTTTACCAAGAAACACCTATGTGTGTAAAGAACTGTAGAAACTTATGGCTGTAAAAAATGATACCTGCAGATCAGTCACACAGTTTTTTCAAAAAGTTAGCCTCTTAACTGCCGTACAGGAGTGTACATATGTTTTACAGAACGGGTTCTGTCAAACTCAAGCAAGCAGAAGTGGCTCCGCCATCAGCTCTACCAGTCCTGGGAGCTGGTCTTTGTCATTGCACAGAGTTGGCAGGTATCAATAGAATCTTAGCAAGTTTTAAGTTTGTAAGTTGTTCAAAGCAATTTAAAAAAAAAATTAAAACCAACCAGATGAACCTCAAGCAACTCAAGAACTTATTTTAAAATATGCTCAATATGCCCACTCCTCAATATGATTTTTTTTCCAGAGTCTGGAGATTTACCTGGTCTTAGGTTTCTGGTAAAATAAACAGATTCTGAACTTTTCAACACACCTTTCCTGTTATATAAAACTGTCTAAATTAATGTTCCTCATAATATATGTTTTAAGTGTCAATTTTGTGTACATTGTTATGAAGGAGGCTACAGCAGTCTAAAAGAAAAGCTAGAGAGAAGCAAACAAGAAAGCAAAGGAGCTGCTGGCAAAAGAATCTACATCCAGTCTCTGGAAGCAGATCACTGCCTACAATGCAGCTGGATATACGTCAGCAACGTCTGATGCTTAACAGCTGTGTCACACCCTGCTTCCTTAGGTAAATTGTTAAATATTAAACCACATGCAAACCAGGCATCAAACAAGGAACAGGATAAAACTGTGGATACTCAACTATAGAGCTTAGTAACTAAAAACAAGGGACAAAACCCACTGAAAATACAGTTGCAATTACCAAATACACATAAACAGATGTCACTTTCATCAATAATAATACAAGGTGGCAGCAAAAAAAAAGGACTAAATCATTAGCCGCAAAGGAAGAACAAAATTAAGAAGATTTAAAGAGTAGTATAAATTTCCTGTCTAGGAAAAAAGACTAAAGGGAAATTATTAATTGATCTTTAAGTATACACACAAAGAAAAATGTCAACCAAGTATTCACAGAGACACTACATGACTGGGTACATATTTAGAAAAAAAACTACCTTATTTTAAAGTACTGCTTTATGCCCTTATGATATTCTTTCCCCTGCCTCATCATCTGACTTTTAAGTACCTCTTTAAAAATCTACCACTTCGCTTTGTATCCATATACTTCAAGTACAGTAATTTGTAAAATTATCATTTTACTAATTCTGTATTAAAGTTAACTCAAAAGGAAAACAATCGATCTCACTCTGCTTTGGTAAAAGAACATGAAAAAACAACAACAAACCCTCACAACAAACAACAAAAACCCAAAGACAGATGGTAACTGATGATAAAAGCGTCCATGTCCTTTTCCATTTGATTACAGCTGTATGAGGCAACTAATATACCACTGTGCTAATCGTGGGCGCTTTTTGTTGTTTGGTGGCTTTGAGTTTTTTTTAAGAAATAGGTGTTCAAGTTAGGAGCACATTCAGCAACACAATTCTACAAGAAATACACATGAAACATATCATGTTGGAAGCAAAGAAGTACTCTCACTGTAAGAATAATGTTTTAGCAAACATGCCTGAAATTCAGTATCACATTAGATAGCAACATTTAAGATACTAATTTTAACCTCATTTGCTTGCTTGTGTCTTTTCCTGAAATGTTAGCTTTCACAAGCACGTATTTATTCACAAGACACTGTCATTAACATAAATGTTCAAAAGTAAAGCTTGATTTTGGTATCCTACAACGTGAAATATTTTAAATGTAAAAACATATACAAATTCACATACAAATAGATCAAAAAAACTCCATAAGCCAAACACCAAAAAAATCCCATGTGCCTTTTTGTCTGTAGTAAAAGACACTCAGTTAAACACTGTGTTCTGTTTTGCTTTTCCAACCTGACTACCCAGCACCTTGAAACATAGTCACTATGAACAAGACTCAGTTTATATTTCCTGGACACATATCAATTCACTAATTTTTTTCAATGTGTGATTTCAGTAATTTCAACATGTGTGTTTAGATTACAGGCATATATATTCATGAACAATGATAAATTACTCATTACTTATCACTGCACTACTCCCAGACAAACAGGTTTTATAAGCTCTTAGCTAAGATCGATGCTAGAAAGCATGTGAAAACATGAAACGGTAGGGGAAAAAAAAAAAAGGCTTTTGTAGCTAGGATTGTCCAGCATATTTTTTCTCTCCTCAAAACAACTGAGACAGAAAAAAAAGAAACTATAGTGTAAAACCCAAATGAAATAATGCACAGTGAACAACATAGCAGCATAATAAAAATGTTATTAAATTCATTATTAAAAAATAATATTAATCAAGCGGGTACTGTACAATATCAAGCAGTTAACGAATCTTTATATTTACAGTAACTGTACTTAAAGTACACATCAAATATTGACAACTGCACAATTGGATTCAAAGCATGTTTGGTTTCTGGCTTCTAAGATCACAGAATATTCCTAATAGAAATTTTCATATAAACCAACAAAAACTTGATGGTCAAGTAGGATAAATATTACTATTTTCAAAATATTGTTTAATAAAGGTAATGTTAACTGACTTCTGTAATTATTTAGAAGGACTTGTTTTATTAGGCTCCATATAACCACGCATCCTGAGAATGAGACAAATCAAATATAAAGAAAATTCAGTGACAGTGTTTCTTAAAGGTGTCATAAACAGCAGCAATTCATTTTATTTCAAAGTCTTAAAGACATGTAAGACTTACATCACTGCACCTTTTTTTGTAATTGCCAAGTAACAATAAAATATCATTATTAAAACAGATATCCTTTATAATATAGGAACATAAAAATCTATACTATGACACATACAACAGCAACACTGAATACTACTTGACTCTTGAGGCATATTTCTCCTATTGAACCTTTTAGTTTCACTTACTTTTGGGGAACTTGCTTGTCAGGAACTTGTCAGGGAGAACCCACGGCGAGGGCGGCGAGGGAAGACCCGCACAATCAATATGATTGATAAGCAAGTCTCAACTTTATTGTTCAAAAGCACAGCTTATATAGCATCTTTGGCTAAATATGCACAAGTGGCATAATTCTATTGGTACATTTTAGCTAAATATGCACGAGTGTCATCATTTAATTGGTTTAAGGTAAAAAGCTCGATTATAATGTCACGCCTACTTGCAATTAATTCTATGTGCAGTTCCACAAACTTCTCTCTCATTAGGTACTTATTTTCATCCTGTTAAACACAGCTGCAAGGACAACCACAAGGCCATAGCAACCTTGGCACATCCTGTAGTTTGATAACACAGCTGCAACACATCGGCCTAAAAGCTATCTGTGATCAATAAGCAAAAAGATGGAGTACGGCCTACACATTTTGCTCAAACAGTTGTTCCATAGAACCATGTCCCTTAGATTCGAGCCATTCCCCAACAATTCCCCCACTTTTCTTTTGTACGAGAAAAGCTCAGGATGTGACCTCGTTGACACTTCACATGATACATCCATATGCAATACGCAAAACAATCAAAATCAACAAACCAATACCAATCCAATGTAAACCTTCTTTGAGTAGGCCCACTAACCAAGGAGACATATTCCCAAACCAAGATTGAAACCACTGATCAAAAGGATTTACATTTTTGACAATTGATTTGGTATGGTTTTCCAACCAAGCAATCTTTTGATGAATTGATTGACTGTGATCAGACAAATTAAAACAACACATGCCTTCAAAATCTTTACAGCTGTGACCATGAGCTAAAAGCAAAAAATCAACAGCAGCTCTATTCTACAAATATGCATGCCTTAAACTATTTTGATCTAAAAGCAATTGGTTCAAAATTTCAGTAATAACATTAGCTTGTTTAACTGACCAGCAAGCTAATTTCTCTTAAGAGATCAATTGATTAAGCCTTATAGACATTACAATATGCAGGATAAAAAAGCAATAAAGGAAGCAAAACAGCAAAAGCATAAATGATTGTTTTAGCAAGACTACGAAGCTAGCCAAAAATGGTTAAAAGACCAAGACTGCAAAGTCCTCCTCCAATTCATGAGGGCAGAGCTGGCCAGGCTCTATCCCCACAAATAAGGAAAACACCTGCAGGCAGACAATGAGGATGGGAATGCCTCTTCACTTCTATAAATTCAGCTCGATTGCACCATGCAGTATAACTTCTGTACCTCTTCCCTGCTAGAGTAACATCCTGAATATCTGTGGCTTTGTATGATGTAGAATTAAACACAACACAGTAATCCATTCTTACCAATCCTAACACACTTATCTCTTGAGGCTAGTCAGATTTGTCTTTTCAAATCCTTTACACCCAAAACTATGAAAGCTTTTAAGTGTGCCAGGAAGCACATATAGAATGATCTTTTCAAGTTCAGTGGTTCAATTTTTTCAGTGATGTCCTTTTACCCATTCACTGATATGCCCACCAGAGGTACTGAAGGGATTGGCAGGCGTTGATACGGAGAGGCACAGCATGTCTCGTCCTATGGCCTTGGCAAGCGTGATCCGCACATTTTGCTGTGGTTGCTTTGGGATCTGCAAGGCTGCTGCTGCAGTCAGCATCCAAAGGATGATGAAAGCACTGGGACCCAATATGGTCCAAAACCTGTTTAGATACAAGCATATCCTCCACCCAAGGTTATTAATGCAGTGGTGGTAGTCAAAGAATTAAAATGTCGTGTCATTGGGGTTTCCTCGGAATCGTTAGGACGCTGTAAAAATTTTAAATTTTAAAATGTAATACATATGTTTAACCAGGCCTCTGAAGAGGCCCCTACCATTCCCCTTCTTCAGTTTTTGCAAAAGTCACTTCAGTGTACTGTGTGAGGGAATAAGGAATACAGGGAACATGAGCGATACCCCACAATTGCAAGAATGAATTAATCTTACCAAATAGATAGGCTGGGCTATTTGTCTATTCCTGGGTAACCACTGTTCAACTACAACATTCTGGTGAGTTAACATATAAATCTACATAAACATGTTCCCTAATTACATAACATTAAGACATTGAAACATTCAGTCCCAAACGAAATATTTCCTCCGGGGACACTCGTGCAGTCAGCTTCAGATCAGTGCTTCTGATCTCAGTTAAACAGGCACTGTGGTCAGACTCAGTGGTCAGCTGATTGTCAGCTTCACGGACACTGCTCTTTGTCCCATCCTTTGAGTCTTGCACTGGGCCTTGCCATGCTGGCATCAGGAAAAACCTGTAGGTGGGAAAAGATGAATCCCTTTCCTAGCCCTGAGTTTTCCCTAGGGTAAACCTCTGTATCAAAAAGGAAAAGAATTTTTTTGTTTGTTTGTTTGTGTCGCTTTTCATAGTCTTATAACCTTATCTTATAACCTTTATAGGCACAAAAACAATAGAATACTCTATAACGTTCCTAAAATAATCTTATGTCCTACTAATATAAAAAAAAAAGATCCTAAAAACTTAAAAAACTACATAAAAATTAAACCATCAATATAACACACACAAAAAAAAAACCCCACAAAAAAAGATAATGCATGCTTTTCAAAATAAAAACTTATTTACCATATAGAGCTCTTTTCAAAATTTTGCCGGCAGACTCAAAAAAAAAAAAAAAGAGAAGTTCGAACCAGAAAAAGGAAAAAAGAGAAACCTTAACCTATAAACTCATAAAACCAATAACACTTATACGATATTATGCTTGTTGATTAAAAAACATACTTTAACATAATCACTAAAAGCTTATAAACAAACACCATTTTCTATAACACTCAATATACCTTATCACAAGTACCAAATTTGTTTTTTGGGTAGTCAATAATTATCATACTTATTATAAAAAACACAACAATTACAAACACTAAAATAATAAACTTCCAAAATGCCTTACAATCAAAATTAATCATAAAAGCAATACATAGATATCAGTTGCATTCATGAAACGGTGAAATACCTTTCTTAACAAAACTTAACACTGTTACTTTAAAATCAAAACACAGCTTTCTGCAGACCAACAGCTGCAAAACAAGGGAGTGAGATAAGGAGGGAGAAAGAAGGGGGGAGAGAGAGAGGGGGGTAGCAAACGGCAGTAGAGAAGACACTTTTTTCCTTTTTTTTTTTTCTTTTCGTTGTTCACATGCTGTTGTCTTCAGAAATGTGCAGATTGTCAAACTTTGAAGTGAAAGTTCTGACTGCATGAGCACTGCCTTCAGCTACAAAGTTGCTTTTTCACTAATTTCTTGATGAAAAACTGTGACATTTCTTTAAAAAAATCAAGAGCTGTAAATGCTACTGCTGCTGCTGCTATAACAAAATCTCGGGGACTTTTCCACTTCATAGGGATTTTAAGTTGCTCATTAGGAAGAGGATTTTCTACTCTCCAGCACCCTTTTCTTCTGGCACTGACAGAGCAGCTGGGCAGCTAGGGGCGGGGGGTGCGGAGACTGCTGGTATGTCATCCACTGCTTCAGTTATCTCCCCCACGCCCAGCTCAATTCCCTTTTCTTTTGTTAGGTTCTGTCCCATTATGTTTCTGGTGGCTCACCTTAATAGGTGTCAAAGTACAAGTCCGGGCTGAGGTGGATTCCTACGATGCAGGCTGGGGGGCTTCTCCTGCGGGGCCGCACGCCTCGGGGGCGGGCCGCAGCGCAGTTCTCTCGGCTCAGGGGGCCCCGGGGTCCCTTGTCCATGGCAGCGGCGGTGGGTCGGTGCTGCCCTGCCCTTGGCTGGACTCCATAACAACTTTATCGTCATCAATTTCCTTATCCCACAAAATATTGCCTACTTCTCTCCACACTTCAACACTAAACACATCCTCCGACACTTTAAAACATCCATGCTCTTTACCAAACTGCAATAAAAGTTCTGGATGTTTCTTTAAATCCATATCCTCTACTCTGCGTTTCTCAAGGAAACTTTTAAGTAAACTAAGGGCCACTACGCTCTCCATACCCCGGGGATTTCCTAGTGCAGCTTTCAACCAAGCTTGCAGCCCTTACCCAGATGGCGAGCGGAACTTCTGTAGAATTCCTGCCCAGGCGATACTAAACACACCTTGCATACGAACTTCTTACGCCAGCGCCAAGTCGTACTTCGCCTGCCGGCCGCTGCAATCCTAGCCTGATGCCTCTCCGGGCCCGCCGTGTGCCTCAGCAGCCGTGGGGTCTCTGACAGTTCCCTCCTGTCCTTGTTGCTCCTTCACGTCCTGTTGATCCTTCGTGTCCCTGTTGATCCTTCATGTCACTGTTTGGGCGCCACTTGTTGGGGAACTTGCTTGTTGGGAACTTGCTTGTCAGGAACTTGTCAGGGAGAACCCACGGTGAGGGCGGCGAGGGAAGACCCGCACAATCAATATGATTGATAAGCAAGTCTCAACTTTATTGTTCAAAAGCACAGCTTATATAGCATCTTTGGTTAAACATGCACAGGTGGCATAATTCTATTGGTACACCTTAATTGAATATACCAAGTGTCATCATTCAATCGGTTTAAGGTAAAAAGCTTGATTGTAATGTCACGCCTACTTGCAATTAATTCTATGTGCAGTTCCACAAACTTCTCTTTCATTAGGCACTTATTTTCATCCTGTTAAACACAGCTGCAAGGACAACCACAAGGCCATAGTAACCTTGGCACATCCTGTAGTTTGATAACACAGCTGCAACACATCGGCCTAAAAGCTATCTGTGATCAATAAGCAAAAAGATGGAGTACGGCCTACACATTTTGCTCAAACAGTTGTTCCATAGAACCATGTCCCTTAGATTCGAGCCATTCTCCAACAACTTACCAAAAATTACCTCACTTCAATGTTTTTGGCATTCATTTTAAAAGTCAGACACGTAACTTTACCTGACATGAATGCTCTTAAAGCAAGCACAGCAGGACAGTACTGAATATATAATGATGTTACACCAAGTTTCACTGTGCATTCAGTTATTCAGGATTTTTCCCAGGAAAAAATGCACTGTAAACACTTCATGGAAATCTTATGACCCTCTTCCATTCCATTGAAATTCTCAAATTTGAGAGAGGAAACTTTCACAATCTTAAAATAAAATAAAAATGCAGGTTCTGAATAATGCATTTGCTTGTTACTTTTCTAGACTGTCTTGTTCACAAAGATTAGATTCATCAGAATTTGCAGTATGTATGTCTTTGCTTATTCCTCAAGGAGTATTGAAATTAAGCAAGAGATACTCTTGTACTTCATCATCTCAATGCCCCACAATGATCAAACTACAACCAAAACGAACTAAAACCCCCACCAAACAAATGGAACCACTTCAATCAACAGAAGGATTGATTCTGACTCAATTTCACCAATACCAGTTACTGCCGTAAACTCTTCCTTTCACTACTTCTCTTCATCTCCATAATTGTTATTAACTTTACATTTGCAACAATACGATAAAGCAAACATTTTTTTACAGACATTCAGAAGCAATCATCCTTGCTTCCAAAATCCCAAAATCCTTTTTGGGCAAAATCCAGTTCTTAGCAAATGAATAGAAATACAGGTGAGTCATAGGAAAATATTGTAGATAATCTCATCATAAAAAAATTTCTTCAGATTCCTGGCCATTACATTTTTTGAATGCTACTTACAAATCATCAGGCAGGCAGCCAAGTAACACCCCTGAACTGGTCTTAACAAAGCAACGAAATTATCTACTTTATTAAATTTTTAAATTGTTTCCAATAAAACTTTAAAGTTAGTTCAGTTTCTCCCTTTTCTATATTCTTCCCTTTTGCTGCAAGAAAAGAATTAAGAACCATAAATTAAGACACTAATAAATACACACTAATAAAATTCCACAGAAATTAGCAACTGGGGTTTAGTTTTCCTGGGTATTCAAGCAACATCTTTCCTTCTTGTTTTTTAAATCCTTTTGTTCATATTTGCCTTCTCCTGAAGAGACCTAGCAAATTTGTTTTCCTTCAATTGCAGTTTTCTCTACTGCTATTATTTCTGCCTCTGCAGGAATCTGTTGGAAATTCTCAAGGTGTCATTGTAAAATAAATACACAGAATCCAGTATATGTCCTGTCTAATTTTATGAAATACAGAGAATAAAGTGTTGGGCCAAAATAACGTAATTGTAGCAGTGCACTGAAGGGAAAAGCAACAAAGAGTTCCATGTTAAAGACAGGTTCTCTTGGGGACCCCAGTTATGTCTTTATCTCAAGATAAATATTTCGTGATTTTAGCTCTAGACACTATCCATTCTCCTGTACCTCCAGTGGTGAGATTCAACTGCAGTCATAAGAAATGGAACTGGCCAATAAGAAAAAGAAGACTAGATGAGAGTCTAGGAACTTCTGCTGTAGAGCACGAATGCTAAGTAAAACCACAGAATTGTAGAATGGCTTAGGTTGGAAGGTACCTCAGAGATCATCTACTCCAATTTCCCCACCATGGGCAGGGACACCTCTCCACTAGACTCAGCTGCTCAAGGCCTCAAAACCATAGTATAGTTCAGGCTTCCAAGGATTTCAGGAGCTCTCAAACCCAACTTCCTTCCTAAAGCAGACTCAGACTTGGCATCAGAGCAGCTCCTGAGGGCTTTATCTAGTCAGGGCTTGAAAATCTCAAAGGATCATGATGGCAAAACTTTGCTTGGCAACAGGATATTGTTGGGTTGTCCTCATGGGGAACAAGATTTTCCTTATTTCCAAATTAAACCTCACATTTTAATTTATGAATACTGTCTCTTATCCTTCCATCAGGCACTGCTGTGAAAATGCCAGCTTCATTTTCTTGATGACCTCCTTATATATGTTAGTGAAGGCTGTTAGGATGCCTGAAACTTCCTCCTCTCCAGACTGAACTGGCGAAGACCCGCATTGTCTCTTCACAGACATGTGCTCCAGATCATGACTTGTTGAAGAATGGCTTAAGGAAAGGGGACATGGATCTGTAGAGGTATTGTACAACCCAGGCTTTGAGGATGGTCATGTGGTTTGAGATTTTAACGTAAGTTAGGTCTTTAGCATAAGTTTGGGCCAGGGTCTGAAATGGATGGTAGTCAGCAAGTTCCCAAGGACGATTTGTCCTTGAGAACTTGACAAACATCTTAGGCGGAACTGAGATCCCGGTAGAAGAGGAAGTAAATCCGCAAGGAGGAGGAGTATGCAAAACATGACCTTTAGGCTATGGCCAATAGCATAGTGACAAGTAGGCATATATTGTATTGTTTGTTATAAAGGTTGTTGTTGTGACAATAAAGGTTGGAACTTGCTTTATCACTCACATTGAGTTGGCCGCTTGTTTCCGCCGCGTTCCCCCCCTTCAGTGACTGTCCTAGTGGCCGTATGATGAATGTACTCCAGTTTACCAGCATCCTCACAACAATTGCAGAAGGGTGAAGGCAAAACTAGTTAGCGATGTAGATTGTAGAATGTTCCTTATTAAGCATGGAGAGGGCTGGGAGAATCATTCCACTCAATTTTAAACCTATACCTTCGTTTATACATCCCAAGAGATAGTGCTGATCTTCCCTACTAATGTGTTCAGCTCAAGAATGAAGGACTTCAAGGCCTCCTCCACAGCACTGCCTGCCAGCCACTGTCCCCAGCCCACAATCTACAGATTATTGGCTGAGGGTCTGTAAAGATCTAGACAGCTACAAAGGGCTGGTATTCCTCTTCCTTTTGGCCAGTATATTACTGTAGGTTAAGAGTCCTTCTTTCAGTGACCACTTTTGTACTAAGGTTCAGTAAGTAGCATAAAAATGCCATATTCTTAACAGAAAATCTACATGTTTAAGAAAAGATACCGTTTCTGACAGTCTGTGAAGGACAGTTAAAGGACTATTTGAGAAAATATACTTAATACAGAAAAGGCGTGAGAAGAGCCAGTGATGTGAAAACCACAGATGTACCCATTGCTATAATGCAAGTATCTCCATTCGAGGAGGCTTGAATACCTAGATTAAAAAGTGATGACCTGCTAGAAGATTCCTATTCCTATGAAATTATCTGCCATATTTCTTTCACTCTTTGGAAACAAAACAAAAAAACCACACACAAAAAAACCTAACACACAGCCTCCTGCCTCAAAAAAAAAAAAAAAAAACAAAAAACCCACACCCCAAAAAAAGCACCAAAAAAGCCACAAAAGCAAACAAACGCCACCAAAAAAAACTAACAAAACCCACACAAACAAACAATAAAAAACAAGGACACCGAACAGCACAGAGTACCCTAAGCATCTTCTGTTGCTTTGGCTTCACAGCAAGCTTAGCCACTACTATATTAGCAGATTAAATGATGTAACTAGAGCATGCAAGAAACTGTTGAAGGCCAAAAAGTACATGAAAGATAGCTGTACTTTATGTAAAATAAACGTATGTCTAAAAAAGAAAACAGAAATATTAGCCAATGAAAGAAGACTGTTGGGAGTTAAAAGCATAGCTGTAAAACAAAGTTATAATTGTGATCAGGCAGCTTGGTTTATGAAGATGACAGAGTTAATTTTATTAAAGGACTTAATGTATTATCAATCAACATCTCAATCCCCATTATTAACATTCAATTACACCTTCAAGTCATTTTCAATGGCCAAACCCTGCTACACTGTTCTTCCTCTACAACAAACTTTGAAACAACTACTTCAGCATTTCTTATCAAAATTTCTCCCTCTAACACCAATCTTCCTTTATGACAGATGACCAAAAATACCTTCCAATTTCCTATGTGCCAGATACATCTGGTTTTGTGCCTTGGATATTACATCTTTTCCTGTATAACAAAATGGAAGAAGAAAATCTTGCACTTTACTAAAAATATCGGTTATTCTCAGTACAGGAAAAAATTAACTGCTGACTCCAGGTTAACCTTGTTTCAGTAGCCTGCCAATGGTCAGCCTGTTGATCTTGATCTTTCAAGAAACTGTCTGAAGAGTTAGGATCCTTGAATTGTAACATGTAACCAACAACACAACTATGATGACACAAGAACTTTTGAGTATCCCAAACTTACTACTATGCTGAGGGCACAAGCCATTAAAAGCTGCTGAGATGTATTTCAACACCAAGATGTCTTATAACCCAGTACATCATCCTGAAAGAAAACATTGGGAACACTTAACAGGCAGTCTTTGACATGCCAAGTAATCCTAAAACTCTCTTCATCTCGGTCTTCTAAAACACATTTGTGGTACACTATTTGTGACTTGAGGCCACATGAAAAATGTATCTTCCTTAGGTCATGAAAGTTGGTCACTGCAGTGAAGTGATAAACCTGCATCTAACTCTCTCGAAACTGAAGAAACGTCAATTTCTTCAGCATTCAGTTAGAAGAAATGCATACCAAAGTAAGGATAAGCAGTGACGATACTGTTTGTCTTCAACATCCATGAAAGACAGGAAACTTGACTCAGTGGCTCATTCCAGAGTCATGGCAGGTCATTTCACTATCTGAAATTTAAATCTTAGTAAGATCTGCCTCCCCAAACAACTAGTGAGATAAGATGCCAAATGAAATCTGAATATCCCAGATTGCATAAGTTCATATGGTTGCACTGTTTTGACTACTGACCACCTAGATGACTTGAAGCAAAAGCATTAAGAAAACCACACCAAGCAGCTGCAATTCAACCAGCATAAAAACACACCACTTGAAATACTAGGAAAACCTCTGTTCCATAAACCAGAATCAGTATTTGCATGATAAATTGTGCTATTGCTTTGTAGAATGACCTTTAATTCTCAGTTTATTGTGAATAGGCCTTCCCTTGGTTTAGTTCAGGTTTTATGAAAACCTGACAGTTAGCAACCCCTAAGCCTCTCCCAGTTCCACATAACTACAGATCTACAGGTCCACCAAAACCTCTATAAATTTACCTGCTCTCTACTGTTTCTTCAAATATTGTCACAATTATGCTCCTTATGATACAAATGAGTTTCAGAGAGTTGGGAGAAACACAGCAATTCAGGACAACTTTCAGTCAGAAGGCATCTGGAAAGCAGCAAAACCATGAGAGAGTTGTGCTTTCATCTTAGCGCATTCACGTTTGCCTCACTTCAAAACCTGGAACCTGAGCACAAAAGGATTTCCATAAAATACAGGAATGGAGCAATTATTTCAGCACTACATGTATCTCTTTTAAACCTAAGCACGTTTTACTCTCTAAAACAACCATAAGGATGATATAGCTTACAGAATAGCATTCATGCCTTTCAAACAGTTCAAAGAATAATCTTCCTAGAAGTTACAGGAAATTGCTATTACTAAGAATAACCTCTGAGGAGTTAAAAATATAGTGAATTCTATATTTTTGAAGTTCCATTATCTAATTTGTTATTTGATAGAAAGCAATAAAATTACTGTAGAAGAGTTATGGAACACCTCTTTTGCAAACTATAGCTCATCTGAAGCGGTTTAACACAGACTGGCCCAAATAAAATAGGAGTAAACTAAATACTAAACCTGACTGTTGACATGACCTCAGCTACCACATGCTCAAACTAGCATGTCAGTTTCACCTCCTGGCTAACAGTTAATTTGATATGACAGTTACTATATGGATAGTTCAACTGCTCCTCACTAACCAAGGTAATGTAATCTTGAATACAGCCAGATCTTTCTGCAGAAGTAATCTAAATAGCTTTCATAGACCATATATTAATTTTATAAATGGGCATAATATCTGTAAAGCCAATATATTTAGTTAAAAATTAGCTTTCTACAACTTAACTGTGAAATGTGTAAAATTTTTAATCAGAAATTTTGAGTAAATTTAGTTTTAAAACTATCATTATAAAACAACACCTTTCCTAAGAAAACACTCTGAAAAGCAAGCATAGTTTTTTTAATTAGTTTTAGGTGAGTAGTTTTAAGGTATTTTTTTTCTTTACAGTTTCCAAGAGAACCAAAGCAGTTAACACTGAATCACAGTAATAAACACAGTATGTAAAAAACTTAACTAGAAATACAAAATAAAGACCCTTTGTGTATAGCCCCACATCCTTCCTAATGGAAAAACTACAACGTACATATCCTCAATGTACATAGGAAATAATTTTCCTTCACTAAATCCATAACGCTAGTGTCTCTCCTGCTTACATCACGTTACAGAACAATAGAGATAAGAATACTGCACACATTTTATTGTGGGAGCTCGGGGAGACCAGTTAGGGCTCTAGATGGAAAATTCTGAATATATCTTGCAGCCATTAAATAGAAGGTGAATCTTAAATTTATAAGATGTTTAATATAGGACAGAAATCCTGATATTCACCATTTCTCCCAATGGCCAGAGAACCACAACTATTTTGTTGCTTTTGCTTCCACCTACCTGTAATAAGTCAATTTAGTACTCCTTAGTATATACTATTTACTTGTTGTAGTTCGACTCTTAGATCTAAGACTTGTACTGTCAACCTCTACCAGCTATTTACAGAGCAGTACACTACTAAGAGGTAAGGAATTAAAACCTCAGGTGCCAGAATCTCATTTTTGTTTAGATGAGGCTATGCAGAGCAATGGCAATATTTGCAAATTCTTTGTGGATAACATACATCAGCTCAAATTCACAATCCTGGTCATCTAATCCACCAGCAAGCAAACACTTCAGATAGCCTAGAAAATCATCCAATACCATTGTCAAATTAAGAGACCTACATTAGCAAGATTGAGCTCCCTTTTCCTCCCTGGATTTATGTACACCTGGGGGGAAGGGACAGAGAAGGAGAAAAACAAACCAAAGATAGCCCAGAAATAATATACAATACATAACTGAAAATTCAGCAGATATGAACTAGCTCATTGAAGCTAAAAGTGTATTTTTCGAATCTTATCTCCATGGAAGCATAATAAATAGCTATCTATAATCTTGTTTCAAGTCATTCTGGCTCAGGGTCCTATTACACTTACATTTCATTTTAAGAGAAGTATAGCTAACAATATGGGAAAAAATAAATCAGACAAGAAAAGAGAACATCTTAGCTACAGTAGAATAAACTGAAATCAACGGCACCTGCAAACTGACACACTGAACTCTTGTAACAGATTCACTTGTTTCTGCTTTGCAATGTTGCATGATTTAACTACGATGAGTTTAAGTGTTTAGAAGACATCCCTGAGATGGCATGTAAGGAAAAACACAGATTAATCTATTGTGAGGTAGTAAAACTGAAGAGAGAAGCCATTTACTTCACAGATAAACAGCAAACAGATCTGTGAGCCAGTAGCCATAGTGGCAGCTTCCAAAGCCTGAACAAAATCTAAAGACCTGGTTCTTGCCTTAAAGACCTTATACATTTATTTGAAATGAGACTTCAATAAAAAGAAAACAAAAGAACTGTTTACTCAGAGAAGTAAAGAAGCTAAGCCGGTATACTCAATGTACTAGGCCCACGGGTCTACCAAATTACTTTTATAAAAAGTAATGAATGAATAAAACCCACAAATGTTAAAAATACACTCAAATTCAGTTATTAATTTATAATCTTTGGTGTTTCTGCAGCATTGTTATAGATGCTATGTTAAAATTTTTAAAAGAGAGCTTAGGAATAAGTTAGCAATTTACAGAGGAATTCTGAATTGCTAGAATTCAAACTTCCAAGCCTCGTTAAAATTTATAATTTAAACCAGGAAAATCCTTTTATTAAATGCAACTTGCAATAGAGTCCATTCATCAACCTAAATCTGAAGTTATGGCACCAAAGACAAACAACTTAACCATGGTGGAAAAACAGCTAAAAGTAGTCTGCAAAACCAAGGTATTTAAGGGGTGCTGTTTTAGTTCTGGCTTGCATCTTTTCACATACTTCCAAAGGAAAATTACACTGAATTAGACACTATTATCCATCCATACATACTAAATAGCCTTTATTAATCTAACAGGGTATGGAAAAACAACAGATAGATGCTTTAGCAGGCAATTTAGACTACATGATCTTTGGAGGTCACTTCCAACCCCCACCATTCTGTGTTTCTGTGATTATTAAACTACAGACATTACAAAAATAAAATTCTAATCTGTCAGGTTCATATGTTCATACAGAAAGTGTTTAAATGAAACTCACTGGTACTCATAAATATGCAGAGAATCCTATTTTTCTAGTGGCTTTTTGTTTATTTAGGGGGTTGGGAGTTTTCAGGAGCAGGGGTTGCTTTTATTTTTTTCCTTTACCAGAACAAATGGTGGATGGAGAAAGACA
Organism: Indicator indicator; assembly: GCF_027791375.1. Taxonomy (NCBI): domain Eukaryota; kingdom Metazoa; phylum Chordata; class Aves; order Piciformes; family Indicatoridae; genus Indicator; species Indicator indicator. The sequence goes on from NC_072053.1 coordinate 38,492,992, forward strand.
GCTATCCTAAACAACTAAAGCTCCTGTCCCTGTTTCAGGAGTCAAGAGGTAAACTTCAACCTCAGTTTCACCCCAGAAGAGTTTCAGTAAGAAAGAAATAAAATCTATATACAGCAATGCATTTTTTTATAAAAGAATCTGTCTACAAATGATCAAGTTACATAAAACATGAATACAGACTTGTAAATGAAAAATACAACATACAATGAATGTCACTCCAAAATGCATGCACCTCTCGGGTGAGTTCATCTGGCATTTCAGATGAGCCATAGATCAGTTCAATAATAAGTGTTTCAGCTATATGCTATACAGACATAACTTACATATAAACATTTCAATGAAAAGAATGAACGAAATTATATTCTAAGTGTGTGTGTCTGTATACACACATACAAAGACACACTGGGATGTGGATCAATTTCTTCCATGATTTTTAGCACAGTATTTCCAATATAGTAATCATTCTAAATTGCAATGCACAGAAAAAGGTAGAAAAATTTCAGTCAGATTTTTACAAATCTCACAAACATTATCAGTGTAATTCAGTGAAAGAATTTTTAGGATTTTCTTTCCTTTTTATATTTCAAATAGCATAGCACCCTCTGGTGCATCTACTAGAAAGAATGAATGCCAGTCACTCTACAAAAAAAATTACAATAATTGAGGAATCCTAAGAATTGTTAGAAATCAGATTTCAATTTCATTCTTTCTTACTAAAATATTTTATGACTAAGTTATAACTAATTATAATTATTAAAGTATAAAATCAGAAAAGAATACTGCAAGTGTGTTCATACAGAAGGGTGTGAGGGGGGAAAAAAAAGACTTAAGTTTGATACTAAACCTGCATTCTTAATAATAGGTTATTTTATTTTAAAATATTCTTAATTGGAATATTCTTGAAGTGAAGAAGATAAGTAATTGATTGAAACAAAATGTTACATCAAGCAACATATCTGGTCTCAGTCTCGCAAGAATGAAAATTAGTATACTACAACTAGTCAGACAGTTAAAACTGCTAAATTTCACACACAAATAGTTGTATCTCTTTTAAAAGACCAATGAGAAAATAATTTTAAAATAACATAATTTTACCATATGGAACAATTCAAACACTGATATGACATGTTAACTATTAAAACACACGTACGTTCCTGGGAAAGTAATTACCTACAGAAGAACATTTTGGCAGTCACAAAAGCAGAGATCACCACCTGCTTTAGACAGCTCTTTTCTAAACCTATGAAAGTCTCGACATAACACACAAGCAATGCAAGTGACACCTGTTTAAACCAGCCATCTGTCCCTAATGAAGTAGATTTAGCCAAATCAGTACTTGTATTGCTCTTTAAAAGTTTCCAAAATACAGGTATACATACCATCCCTAAGAAAAGAGAAATATTGTAATAACTGACAGTCAACTTTACCAGAAATACATAAATAATAAACTTGTAGCTAACAAAGAAACAGCATCTTAAATATTAGCCCATTCATTTAAAAGCCTCATTCATTTTTCAGCCCTCACTCTTAATAAAAAACCCCATCATTTCATTCATAATTAAAACATATACTTCTTTCAGTATTCTAATATATTCATTTGACAGAGTTTGATTTTGAAATGAAACTCCAACTACAAGCACACCACAGTACAACTGAAAGCTTTTTATCTGTCTGTGATACATACATATCTCATTTCAACTCAAAAATAATTTTTAGGAAGGACTTTAACAGGTATGTATTTTTGAAAACCTATTCATTTTCAAAATATTTCTCATGACAATATCTGCTGCGGGTCAGCTTTTGAAGACTGCAGGTAAAATACAACTAATAAAAGGAATATTTAAAGAGGAAAGGAAGCCTTTCATAAGACAACAAAGTAAAGCATGAAAACCAGAAACATCAGCTAGAACACCAAAAGGAGGTGCAATGACAAAATATGAGTACATTTCAAATACCTGCTTAGGTTTCAAGTAAGAAGAGATGAAAAGAGTAACAGCTTTCCCTCTCAATGTAAAGTTCAGTAAATTAAAAGAAACTCCCAACATTTTTTACTGTAGATTATTTTGTATTTAACAAACTAAGGTATCAGGCAGGAACAAGAAATGGGATAGTGCTAATAAAGCCAAAACTAATTATCAAATAAAACAGCATGACTTTAAACTTTTTCTTTAGCAGCCCTGTACCTTTGAGTCCCCTTTCATTTACCTACACTGTATTGCCAAAAGGGTTTCTGCACAGTAGCACATCAGTTAGCTGACAACACAACAGAGCATATGATCCAGACAGGCTCATTAGGATACACTGAAACACAACTAGATAGTTACACAACCTAAGTCATGAAAACCAATGAATAAAAAAAAAAAAAAAAAAAAAAATCACAAGCCATCTCATTTTCAAACATTGGTTACCACCACAAACATCAACTATTTTGATAGGCATCAAGGAATCAGCATGCATAATGCAGATCCCATCTTTGATGGTTAAGTATTTCAGAGACAACAGAGCCAGTACTTTTCTCAGTAAATCCCATAATATTAAAAGAGGTCATTACCGCTCTGTCATTAGAGCTCCATTATAATTTTCAGAATTGCAGTCACTGCCTAGAGAAAATACGGCTACTAAACAATATTTAAAACGTCTTTGTGCTTATGCAAAATCATATACTTTTAATCTGATTTTTAAGAAACATCTGGACATGTCCTCACAGAGTTACAATAGAAAGTTTGTGTCATAGACACTTTTCCTGTACTACCAGTGATCTGGATACATGTTCTGCAAAGAGAGATTTCAGCACCCAGGAAGCATTTCAACCTGAGCAGTACTCTGCCCTGCTGTAAGAAGGCTACTCAAGAAAGGCATGGTGCACAGCCCAGACCTGACCTTTCTCTTTTCAGCAACAGCAGATGCCAGGAAAGATTTCACAAGCAATGAATCGCACAAACTACTTGATAAAACTAGTATGACTTAAATGTGTCATATAACCAATACAGTACTATAACTACCACTGAAAATTCTTAATATCTTTAGAAATTATTTGACAGCAGGACCTTTAAAATGGGCAGTCAGTGGTTTCATCTTGAATAAAACAAAAAAAAAATTATTTTTGGTCATTACTCAAAAAATAACATATTTTTAAAGTTCCTGTTGGCCCATGAAATACACATTAAAAAAAAAAAAAGAAAGAAAAAGTCAGATCCAATATGCCTTACCTGAAGAAATACTAGCATTAACAATGCACTAACTTAGCACATTTGGGAGTTGATAGTTGCTTGGAAAAATTACCCCCATCACAGTCATTGGTAGTTCCAATGTGAGATAAACAAATACATTGTTGTTTAAACTATTATGAGAAACTCTGCATTTTATACAGAGCTTCACAGATATAAAAATAGGAGAAGTGTATATACAGTTAAAATGTATGGTTCAGATTTTAAATAAGACCATATATTTTGCTAAATAAAGCAGTGAGGAAATAAATAAATCATCACCACAAAACAAAAAAGCTTGCAAAATGACACATGATTTGACAACTCAGAGAGGAGACTGCAACCAGATATGGAGATATTAAAACAGAATTTCATTGCTGTAACAGATGCCAAAAATTCACTTCATACAAAAGAACTTATAAAGTATATGAAGTATGATTTGATGCAACTGACAACACAAATCTTTAGATCTCAGTAACCAGTCACAAAAAAGATGAAGAAAACAAGCATTCTTGATTTTTTTTTTAAAAAGCAAAACATCCTGATTAACAACACACGTTCTACTAGAGCTCCTTCAGAGGTAAAAACATGCTTCCCTCTTGCCCAAACATACTCTTGAGTTATAGTAGTAGTAACAAAATTGCAAATATTTTTTTAAACACTACTTCTTGTTTTCATTTTTTGCTGTTCAGCATACAAACTTGCAGTTAGTATATTCACTGTGGAGTTTAAGAAAACTGAAATGGATTCTCTCTGTGTGAATGTAACTCACTCCGCATAAACTAGATCTACACACACACTGTTCCATACTACACTAGCAATATGGAAGCATCACTTAATAAATAATCTTCTGCAAAACGAGTGCAAGAAATAAAAACACCCTGCTACTCTACATGTGTATGAATGGGGGTATAGAATAAAGAAAAAACCCCACTTCAGAATACAAAGAAAACACAGCTTGAACTAAAATAAGCAGCAATATTAATTACGAAAAATAGAATACATTATATGAGTACGTAAAGCACGGAAATGTGATTGATAATCGCATAATCGATAGTACAAGAGTATCATTAAAAGATACAGCAAGTTCACAAAGATCTGCAACACTGAGCAGCTGCATCGAACCAGAACAAGGCCCCTGTAAGCCAAAAGGGAAAAACACCCCCTGCTCTTGGTGTGCTACAGGATCCATCTCTGGCTTCATCTTTCCTCCCACTCCAACGGTTTTTTCGGGTTTAAAGTAAGTAACCTTAGCCTGCGGCTAAAACCTCGTTCCCCGATTTCCCCATTCCCTCATGATCAAGTAAGATGCATACCCACCGCATTCAAGCAATTGTCCTGGAGGTCCCAGAAGCCTGCCTCCGTCCCCATCACAGCCAAGCCTCTCTTCCTCCTCGCTTCGCACCGCGGCCAGATCCGCTCCCCGCCCAACAGACACCCCCATCCCAAGAGCCCCTCTCAAGAACGCGCTCCCCACCAAACTGCAAACTGCACCTAGGCGCAGCGGGCCGGGGAGTGGGAGAAGAATGATGGAGAAGAGGGAGGGAGAGGGGGAGGCGACGGGAGAAAGCGGGGGAGCAGGGACGGCGACCCACGTTCCCCTCGCTGTACCGCAACCAACCGCGAAGCCCAAGGGGACAGCTCCGGCCAGGATGCTGTGAGGACGGGGGAGGCTGCGGCTCGGGAGGCGAACCGGAGGGAGGGCCGGCGTGCGGCCGGCAAGCATATTCACCTGGGCTGAGGCGGGCTGTGGTGCTGTTCCCGCTGTCGTTGCTGCTGGAGGCGGCTGTTGTTGTTGTTGTTGTTGTGGGTGACGATGATGAAGGGGGTGAGCAGCAGCAGCAGCAGGAGGAGGAGCAGGAGAGGAGCGGTTGTTGTTGATGGGTAACAGTCTCCAGGACTACGGTGACTATGGCGCTTGATTCACAAGGCAACGGTTGCTATAACTCACAAAAGGGAGAGCGAACGAGGGAGGAGGAGGCGGCAGCCCCGCCAGAGAGGCCCGGAAGAGGCGGGGCCTGCCTTAACGGACAGCGCCGGAGCGGCTCCCTCAGCTAGACCGGGCACCACTTCAGCCCTTACTCCGCGCGGGGGCCGGCGCCGCTGCCGGACGCGCTCGTGCAGGGGCTCCCGGCGGGGCTCCCGGCGGCTGGCGGCGCGAGGCCCGCGGTGAGGGGCGTGTCCGAACGAGTGCTCCCTGGGCTGAGCCTGCGGCCGCCTGACGCCATTTCCGGCGGACGAGGAGGAGGGGGCTCGGCTGGGGCGCGCTGCTCGCCGCAGAGTTTGCACAGCGCCCGCTGGTGCGCGAGCGGGCTGCTGCCAGTCGGGACAGGCGGGAGTCAGGCTGGAGCAGCAGCCGCCGTTCTCCGCCTCCCACTGTGGCCTGTTACAGCGTCCCACGCCTCCTTCCTTCCAAAGATGGCAGCGAGGAGCTACTGGCGGTGGGGGTGCTGTCCAGCTGCCGCCATTTTAAGGGGGGAGGAACGACGGTGACTGGGCCCACAGCCCTGTGGCCCCGCGGGCACCGAGCCCACCCCGAACTCCTCAGGCGCAAAGGCGCGAGGCCAAGCTTTGGTTCAGCCAAGGCTCTAGAGCGCCTAGCGGACTCCTGACCCAACTCGGTCTTGCCTTGAGCCCTGTGCAGGCGGTGGGGCCGTGGAGGCAGTGGGTTTGGTGCTGATATGCGGCTATGTTCAAAACCAAGTGCTCTCCTCCTGATAGTTTGTGTTCCCGTTGTCTTTGGGACGGGTGCTGTGGAAGTGATTTTCTGGCTATGTGTGTTGCCCACATATCTAATGGCCACAATTATACAACTCTTACCTGCAGGTGTTCACTAACCTGCAAAGTACTACTGCAGTGCTGTGTAGCCAATAATTCCCACTTGCAATCTCTGCAAGTGACAATGTCCGCGTGACATTTTCCTGTATGCTGATTTGTGTCCTTGCATGGTCTGTACCAACACAACGGTCTTTCCATCTTTCTCATACCTGTTGGTATAAGTACCAGAGGTTTGTGCCACATACCCTGCAACCACTCTTATTACAAGAACAGGTCAAAATCGCTCTTACCATTTTGATCTCAAAGTGTTAGTAGGTTTATTTTTTTTTTCAAGGCCCCATGTAACCTGCATAGGCCTAAAAACTATTTACAAAAAGTACTTCCTGAGATGCTAAACTGCTGGGGTGTGCAACCTCAGTGTGTAGCTGAGTGTTTTAATTGACTACACTCACTCACCTGCAACAGTGGTTTTCTCAATCAGAAACACATAGTAACAGAATCATAGAACTGTGTCAGCTGGAAAAGACCTAAGATCATCCAGTCTGACTGTCAAACTAAAACCACCACAGCCATCAAACCATGTCTCAAAGTGCGGAATCGACATGGTTCTTGAACACCTCTGGGGACAGTGACTCCCACCACCTCCCTGGGTTGCCTCCCTGGACAACCTGTTTCAATGCCTGAGCACTCCTTCAGTAAAGAAATTTTTCCTCATATCCAATCTAAACGACATAACAATTAAGCCGTCTAATAAGGACACATGGGAATACATTTAAGCATTCACTTCATTTGATTGTAAAATGTTTTGATAAGCATCTATTGCAAATACAGGTAGTTTTATTTAGCTGGTAGTACATTGAAAGGCTTGAGGATACGAGTTTTCATTGAGTTTTAAATCTCTTGTGAACAATGTAAAGAACAAAAAGGGATGTTGCACATTGAGTGTTTTCAGCAGAAAATTGTTGGCAGAGCAATGTGACTCACTGTTGTGGTAAAGCTTTAGCAATATTAATCTTATCCATGTTGCTAAAGAAAATGTTGACCTTAAGATTTTTCCTTCTTGATACTGTACTGTCTTTTCTGTTGTGCCATCAAGATTTTTTGCTTGGTGAGATGAACATGGTGAGCTGTGGTAAATAACATAAAATTGAAAGATAAAAGGTATGGGCTGTTGATTTGCATTCTCAAATCATGGAATTTTATGTAATCATTTCTACAAATTTGAATCTCAGAATTTGATCTTTGTCAAAGAATGTCTTAATCTTTGAAGAGAAGATCTCTTTCTGAACATGTCAACAGTTACTCATTACAAGATAATAAAAGCATTCAATCACTTTGTAGAACTTCTGTAACTAATGACACTATTAAACAACATGCCAAATTGAAATATGAAAGTACTATTGATCAAAAGTGGTTGTATTGTTAAAAGCCATGTATTTTGTATTTAGATGCAGAAGATACTATATATCTCAAAATAATTTTATGCCTTCATATGTGGATACAGAACAATTAGAATACAGTCAAAGTTCTTACCACTGACCAAAACCAGGATTGTACGGAAGTTGCTCACATGCTTTGTAAAGTATTGCCTTTTTTTTTGTCAGAATCAAAACTTTAATGCCCCTGAAAAAAAGAATTGGCTTTTTACTCAGTTTGTACTGCAGTTTCTCATTCTGAGAATGATAATGGAAAAAAAGACTATTATCATTAACTACTTTTTTGTGATACTAGATTTGTAAGGCTTTCAAGTTTTGATCTTCATCAGAATTACTTTCCCATCCCACAGGACTCTTCCAACATATAGAATCTTTTAGAGTTTGAATAGTTCTCGTAAGGTCATAATTAGCTTGTCTAGTAATCTCATACAACATAGCCCATTTATTATTAAGTCTTATTAAGTAGGTTGTTTGAATTTCCAAATTATTTTCTGATATATTCTGTCATTTGTAGCATATCTGAAACATATCACAAGTCATTCCTATCAGCCATATTGTGCAGAATACATTATATAATTTATGACAGTTATAAATGCAATGCAAATATCAAAGTAAAGTATGTAAGAACAGTCACACTGATTCAGATCATGGGTACATCTGATCTAGTATTCTTAGGGGCCCAGTTAATGTTAAGTTAATGCCTAGAGAATTACAAGAACAAGTATATTTGTGCGTTTCCCTTTTTAACTTTGCCATCATATGATTGTTTTCACTCCAGGGTTTTCTGAACCGTGCATGATTTATCTTTTTATAACCTCCAGGGAATACTTTCCAAGAATTTTTCCAGTCTCCCCTGGAGTTCATGCATAGTTTGCATTTGCAGCATCTTTTGTCAAAAAGACCCAACTGTCTGGCAACTCTTATATGAAGAAACAAGCCCTTTTGCTTTCAGTGAAGTCTAGTCCCCTTGGTTCCTATCATTTCTGTTCTTGTGAGTGTTCACGATGAAGGGAAGAAAGCAAAGGAGATGTGCGGACAACTTAGCACAGATCTAGAAGCTACACTGGCTGCTTATCGTGGTTTGCTTGGACACTGTTATAAATGCACAGACTACTGTACAATTCTGCTTATGTAAATTGTTTAGTGATTACTTAGCTATTTGCTAAATATTAGTAAAATCAATCTTACCTTATGCTGTCATTCACTGATCTCCTTCAGGATATGAAATCTCCATTTATGTGGTGATCTGCATACCTGTAGTCCAGCTATATGTGATGCACATTCTCTGAATGCCTACTGGTGTGCTGGGGTTTTATAGTACTAGGTGACAGTGGCTTGCGCCTTGCTGTTTACATGAACACTATGTGCTTTTTTGTGACATCTTTTCTTCTTCTGTTGACATCCTGAAGTGTGATAGAACATGGGTTGGAAGGTCATGTGGTCCAATCCCCTGCAACAAGCAGTGACATCTTCAGCTAAATCAGATTACTTGGAGCACATGGAGCACGTGACCTTGAATGATTCTGGGGATGGGGCATCTACCACCTCTCTGTACAACCTGTCCCAGTGTTTCACCATTCTCATTGTAAAAAATTTCATCCTTATATCTAGTCTGAATCCCCCTTCTTTTAGTTTAAAATCATTACCCCTCTCCTGTCACAGCAGGCCCTTCTAAAATGTCTATCTGCTTCTTCCTTAGAAAGCCCCTTGAAGTATTGAAAGACTGCAATAAGGTCTTCCTAAAGCCTTCATTTCTCCAGACTGAACAATCCCAAGTCTTTCAGTCTTTTCTCATAGAAGAGGCGTTCTAGCCTGGTAAGACTGTTTTTACTTTACTGACTCAGTTAGCAGTGCAGGCTGCATGTTTGATCTTGGAAGTGGGAAGAGATGGCTACACCACTTTGATGGTCAGAAAGCCTCAGTAGTATGCCCACCTTGTGGTTTCCTAAGCCCCATTTTATATGGACACGACTGCTATGCTGCTCTGGAATTCCTGGGTTCTGATGAAAATAAGTTTGTATATTTCCTTCATAGAAATTACTTCTTCTTAAATTATATTTTACCCTAGCTTCTGGTCCTCTCATCGATGCTTGCTGAGATGATCACTGGCAGACCTTTGGTTTGGTTTGGTATCCTTGTGGTACTGCAAGCTTTCTGTCCACACAAGTTCTATGAGAAGTGCACTTTTCCTGGATTCCCTCTAGCTCCCCATGTGGCAACCTATTGTCAGTTTCAAGACAGAAGATGTGGATAATACTGTTATTTGCAGAGATAAGGAAAGAATAAGGTGGCAAGTACTGACAGTGAAGGCTGATTGTAAAGAGCAGATATAAAACTGGTGACGTCTTTTGTGTGCGTAAAAGCATCCATACTGAGAGCTTGCTGCTGTTACCTCTGTGCTTGCTATGCGCTGGAGAATTAAAGGGGCTGCAGCACATTCACTAAATTGAGGTTGTTTCATCCATATTGGCAACCAAAAAATATTATATACACTTGTGGTATCTTCCACTTTGGTTGCGTTGGAAAGTTGCCTTGAAAAGGCACATGAAGTTTGTATACACCAAGATTGCATCACAGAATCGTTGAATCACTAAGGCTGGAAAAGGACTTTAAGATCATTGAGTCCAACCATAACCCAGCTACCATGACCACTAAATCATATCCTGAAGTGCCACAACCACACACTTCTTGAACACCTCCAGGGATGGCGAATCCATCCCCTCTCTGGGCAGCCTGTTCCAACACCTCAACACTCTTTCAGTAAACAAGTTTTTCCTAACGTCCAATCTAAACCTCCCCTGGCACAACTTAAGCCCACTTCCTCTTGTCTTATCACTAGTTACCTGGGAGAAGAGACCAATATCCACCTCACTACAACCTCATTTCAGGTAGTTGTAGAAAGCAGTAAGATCTCCCCTTAGCCTTCTCTTCTCCAGACTAAACAACCCCAGTTCCCTCAGCTGCTCCTTGTGTGACATGAGCTCCAAACCCCTCCCCAGCCTCGTTGCTCTTCTCTGAACATACTCCAGGACCTCAATGTCTTTCCTATACTGTCGTGCCCAGAATTGAGCACACTACTGGAGCTGTGGCCTCACCAGGGCATAGAGAGCATTAAAGAGATGCATGATGAGCATCAAAGCATGATAATAGAGGTGGACATATCCATTGTTAATTTAGGAGCTTGGCATGTTAATTAGTATCTGAAGTCTCTTACAGTTTGGTTTCACTGAGTTTGTAATAAGCCAGTGTCATACACAGAATTATCAGTAATGATTTTTAAAATCCTATTAAGATATATTCCTAGAATGGCTTTACCTTTATAATGAGTGAAAAAAATCCAATATAAAAGAAATTCATCAATCTTCAATATCTGACATAACAAACATGAAAAACACTGAGAAGGCATATATTAAGCTACATAGTACCTTAAATAATACAGATTGCTCGGTTGCCGTGCAAAATCTGCGATTACACCAGCTACGAAGAATCCTCTTTTCTTTAGGAAAATGACTAAAATCTTCAGCCCTAATCCTGGAAGACATTCATTTGATTACAGAATTCAGAGTTTGTAGTTGTTTAATCAGAGTTAAGAAAGGCATTTAAAATTTTTTACAAAAGTTGTTTTACTCCAGCTTTAAAATGTCAGGGAATGGTGCCAAACTGACGACCTTTGTAGGTGTGGCAATGCCAGAGTTTCCTAACTCTAAAGCACTGGCTTTTGTACACACACTAAAGAAGGTGTTCAGCTGTCTGGCCACACATGAGACTTTAAATTTTCTCTCTTATACTCAAAGACAATGGCAGAACAGTCTGTGGTTCAACGGCATTATCCCACTGATCTGATTAAATCAATCCACTCCAGACAGGAACAAAGAATAAAGTAATTAATTGTCACTTTCTCCACTCTTGTGTCCTGGGGAGTTAGTGCAAGTCCTTGCCTTCATCGGTCTCTGGCCAGACTTCCTTACCTCTTTCAGGACCAACTGAGCATTGCCCTTTGTAGAAATAAATGCTTCAGACAGCTGAAGTAGTAAGTGAATGTTTTTGAGAATGCCACGCACACTAGTCTTTGTGAGAACTGTGCCAGCTGCACCATGAGTGGCTAATTTTGGAGATAAATTTTTAAAACCTAATAGAGAGCTTCTCTAATACAACTCTCCACCCTCAAGAACATATGCCTAGTAGACCTTAATTTAAATTCACCATACAATTATAAACCAAATCATCCACTTGTTTACATAGATTTGGCTTTTTTGTCGAAGTCACATAGGGATATACTTCATCACTAGGCTGGACTGGAGAAGACCAGTACTGACAGTGTCTTTTGGGAGGCCTGAAGTTTGCAAACAACAGCCTTTGTCTGTGATATAGGTGTTTGCATATGAAGTCAGTTAACCAACCACATAAAATATTATGAAAATATAAATTTGCAGTGGGAGATGTGGTATAAATCAAGGGCTTTGTGGACTTCTTTTGTTATAAATATATACAGGTTTTGCATGGCACTTTCCCCTCCATTGCAGTGAGCCTAAAGAGAACATTTCTTCAAGCCTCTTATGTGTATTTTCATTTCTTTCCTAATTTGCACAATCAAATCTGTCAAACTCAAAACCTGTTACATACTAAAGCTTAAAAATATGTTGCTATTTTTGGATTTATTTTTTCTTTTTGGTAGCATTCTAGGAAGCTGCACGACAAGCATGTAAAATGACTCAAAAGGGCATGGCCCCTTCCATGCAGGCAGAGTTACATTTACCTGACTGAGACTGTGACATTCCTCAGCTCATTTTCACTGTCCTGTGATGCCTCTCCTGGAGGATGAGCCTACATAGCACTCAGAGCAAAAACCACAACTGTTTTTTTGTCCAAACCACAGGCATATAACCTTGCAAAAACTTGGTTCGCAGCACACTACCTGGCATGAGAGTTATTTTGGGTACATCAGCAGGAGACCTTGCTGCTCCTTATTGACTGGCCTGGTTTTGACTGTGGAAGTACGGAGCAGGAGACAATGCTGGCTGTGCTCCATGAAATGGAGGTAGACATGGGTGTCCTGACAACAGCAGTTAAGAAAAGTGGACTGTGACCACCTAAGAGATTTGTCCCAGGGGGTTGGCTGGGGGACTCGGGATGCTAGTACCTTTTTAAAGTGGGACGAAGCAGGAAGAACAGAGGTAATACTTCCAAGAGCTTGATAATCAGGGCAAGAGTGGGAGCTGCCAGCCTCTGCTGAGCATCATTGGCTGAGCTGAGACCTACAGGTCAAACTAAAGGACAAGAGGGAAATTACAGGCAGCAGAAGCAGGTGAAGGTGTCCTAGGAAGGGTATAAAGATGCTGCCCAGTTGTGTAGGGAAATGGTTAAGAAGGCCAAGACTTGGATGGAGTTGAACTTGGCAAGAGATACAAAGAATGATAAGAGTAGCTTCCATAGATATGTCAACTGGAAAAGGAAGGATAAAAAACCCTCCATGATGAGCAAGACTGGCACGCTGTTAATAAAAGGCAAGGAGAAAGGTTGAGGTACTCAACGTTTTTGCCTCATTCTTCACTGGCAACCTCTCTCCTCACACCTGAATCAATTGACCACAAGACAATTGAGGGGAGGTGGGGGAAATCTCTCCCACTGTAAGAGAAAACAAGGTTCGTGACCACTTGAGAAACCTGAATATTCACAAGTCTATGGGACTTGAGAAGATGCATCCCAGAGTCCTGAGAGAATTGGCTGATGTAGTTGCCAAGCCACTTTCCATGATATTTGAAAAGTCCTGGCAGTCAGATGAAGTCCCTGGTAACTGGGAAAAGAGAAACACTGAACCCATTTTGAGAAATGGAGGACCCTGGCAACTACTGACTTGTCAGCCTCACTTTCATGCCTGAGAAGATCATGGAACAGATCCTCCTAGAAGCTATGCTAATGGCACTTGGAAGACTGGGAGGTAATTTGAGATAGCCAGCAAGTCTTGCCTGACCTACCAGGTGTTCTTCTGTAATGGAGTGATTACATCAGTGGACAAAGGAAAAGCTACGAATGTCATCTATCAGGACTTCTGTAAGGCCTTTGATGTAGTCCCCCACAACATCCTTCCCTCAGAATTGGAAAGACATGGATTTGATAGAAGGACTCTTTGGTGGGTAATGAATTGGTTGGATGGTCACATCCATAGGGTGGTGTTCAATGCCTCTATGTGTAGACTGAGACTGTGGACCAGTGGTATCCTTTAGGGGTCCATACTGGAATCAGTGCTGTTTGATAGCTTCATCAGAGACATAGACAGTGGGGTTGAGTGCACCCTCAACAAGTTTGCAGGTGACACCAAGCTGACCGGTGCAGCTGACACACATCAGGGACAGTATGTCATCTAGAGGAACCTGGACAAACTTGAGAAGTGGCTCCGTGTGAACCTCATGAGGTTCAACAAGACCAAATGTGAGGTTCTGCACATGGGTCAAGGTAGTCCCCATTATCAACAGGCCTGCAGATGATGTGGTTGAGAGTAGTCCCATCACGTGGATGAAAAGCTGGACATGAGCTGGCAGTGTGCAGTCAAATCCTTGAAGCCAACCTTATCCTGGGCTTCATCAAGGGAGGTGATTCAGCTGCTTTATTCCTTGATGAGACTTCATGTGGACTCCTGTGTTCAGATCTGGAGTTCTCAGCAGAAGGACATATAGGTGGACCACGAGATGGATAAAGAACTGGCTTGATGGCATAACACCCAAAGAGTGGCTGTCAATGGGTCCATGTCCCAGCAGAGGCCAGTGACAAGAGGAGTCCCTCAGGGATCAGTTCTGGGACCAGTCTTGTTCAACATCTTTGTTGGTGACATGGACAGTGGCATTGAGTGCACCCTCAGCAAGTTTGCTGATGACACCAAGCTGTGTGGTGCAGCAGACACGCTGGAGGGAAGGGATGGCATCCAGAGGGACCTGGACAGGCTGGAGAGTTGGGCATAAGCCAACCTCATGAGGTTCCACAAGACCAAATGCAAGGTCCTTCATCTGAGTAGAGGCAATCCCAAGCACCAATGTACTCTGGGCAGTGACTGGCTTGAGAGCAGCCCTGAGGAGAGGGCTTGGGGGTGCTGGTGGATGAGAAGCTCAACATGAGCCAACAGTGTGCACTTGCAGCCCAGAAAGGCAACCAGATCCTGAGCTCCATCAAGAGAAGTGTGGCCAGCAGGTCGAGGGAGGTGATTCTCCCTCTCTACTCAGCTCTGGTGAGATCCCACCTGGAGTACTGCATCCAGTTCTGGAGCCCCTATTAGAAGAGGGATCTGGACACGCTGGAATGTGTCTAGAGGAGGGCCACAAGGATTATCAGAGGGCTGGACAGACTGAAAGAGTTGGGGCTGTTCAATCTGGAGAAGAAAAGGCTCCGAGGTGACCTTATTGTGGCCTTCCAGTATCTGAAGGGGGCCTACAGGAAAGCTGGGGAGGGACTTTTTAGGATATCAGGAAGTCACAGGACTAGGAGGAATGGAACAAAGCTGGAAGTGGGTAGATTCCAACTGGGCGTGAGGAAGAAGTTCTTCCCCATGAGAGTGGTGAGAGCCTGGAATGGGTTGTCCAGGGAGGTGGTTGAGGCCCCATCCCTGGAGGTGTTTAAGGCCAGGCTGGATGAGGCTCTGGCCAGCCTGATGTAGTGTGAGGTGTCCCTGCCCATGGCAGGGGGGTTGGAACTAGATGATTCTTGTGATCCTTGCTGGCCACACTTCTCTTGATGCAGCCCAGGATCTGGTTGGCTTTCTGGGCTGAAAGTGCACACTGTTGGCTCATGTTGAGCTTCTCGTCCACCAGCACCCCCAAATCCCTCTCCTCAGGGCTGCTTTCCAGCCAGTCACTGCCAGTCACTGCCCAGCCAGTATTTGTGCTTGTGATTGCCTCGACCCAGATTCAGGACTTGGTCTTGTTGAACCTCATGAGGTTGGCTTGTGCCCACCTCTCCAGCCTATCAAGGTCCCTCTGGATGCCATCCCTTCCCTCCAGCGTGTCTGCTGCACCACACAGCTTGGTGTCATCAGCAAACTTGCTGAGGGTGCACTCAATGCCACTGTCCATGTCACTGACAAAGATGTTGAACAAGACTGGTCCCGAGACTGATCCCTGAGGGACTCCATTCTACCTACCACCAGTCACCCTCTTTTCCTCAAAATATCTAGAATTAGTATCCTGTATTATTTACTCCCAGCTACCTGCTGTGGGACTGAGATGAAAATCATCAGCCTGTAGTTTTCTAAATCATCTATTGGGCCCTTCTTGAAGTTAAGAATGATGTTTGCTTTTTTGTGGTCTTCAAAAATCTCTCCCTGTTGCTGTGACCTTTCAAAGATACTTGAAAGTGGCCTCATAATGACACGAGCCAGCTCACTCAGCACTCATAGATGCAGCCTGTCAAATCCCATGGATGTATGTTCTCTAACCTGATGCTCTCCCATCAAGGACAAGTATGCATTTCCCTGGTATTTTCCACTGCTCTTAGTGACCTGGGATTGCTTTACCTCCAACAGCGGAGGTAAAGAAAATATTGTATGTTTTGACCTTTCCCACATCCCTTGCTTCTAGATCTCTAACCCATTCAGCAGTGGACTCAGATTTTCCCTAGTCTTCCTTTTCATGCCAGTGTACCTGTAGAAAGCTTTCTTTTTCTCTCTGCATCCCTTATCTGAGTCAATTTTCCTAACTCTTAATAAGCACAGAAATCCCAACACCAGAGTCTGCCCATTAATCCTTACCTATCAGCTCCCAGCCACCTCATCATCCATCCCAAGGCAGAGATCCATGTATCCTCACTGCTCTCTCACATAAAAATTTATGTCCTCTCCTCACCTTCTGGGCCCGTCCTTCCTACAGACCCTGCATCTTCTTGTTACTGCACTTCATCTGTGTGATCTATCCCAACATTCTCTCTGATCACCAATTCTTCTTTCAGACATTATAGTTATTTCATGTTCATGCTTTTGAGCATTAAGTAACTGACAGACTCACGATGGCTGAGGTATTTTCTTAATCACAGAAACCCTATTGCACTTGAGTACTTAGACCATATTTCACAAGATATTAAGTGCAATAAACATGATAAGAAAGCAGTTTTACTTTCCATCATTTTTAAGAAAAAATAGTATAATTTCTGAATTTAGACATAATTTCTACTGAATTTCATGTACATATTTTTACATGACCATGATTAAGTGAATATACACACAAATTAGAAGTTATTTCAAGTAACTGTAGCATGTTTTATTTTTGGCAAGATGTAGGGGGAACAGTAAAATCTAGATTGTGCAGGTTGCTCACTGCCAACTTCAGTGTCTATTCAAATACAGTGTTATCATCCAAAGGAGTAAAATCACAGACAAGAACAGAAGAAGTTCAAAGAATTTTCCAGGATCACACACTGAGCCAACAAGAGGTTAAGAAATTTGGATCCTCATATTCTGTACCTGGGTAAGGATATTACATTTTTCCTGTAACTGGGTAATTTTTACACAAGATTATAAGGATTTGCTTGAAAAGAGAAATTTCAGGGCAAAATACCTTTCTGGGCTTCATGCTATCAAGGATCAGGCACTGTTACTACCTCTATGCCAATTCACTGAGTAAAATGTGCAAGTTATGTTCAGGGGCTGTAGAGGGACCAGAAAAAATGGAGCAGTACAAAAGATGTCAGCTTTTAAAGGTGTATGCATTCACTTGTATAAGGGAAGGAATTTGCCTAAATTGTGGGTAACCCTTGTCTGGGCAATGGAAAGGGAGTCATGGTGGAAGGAAAGACATTTTCAGTTAGATCTACATGTAAATGTTGCAAAAGCGAGTACGTGATATCTACCAAAACAGAAGCCAGGGTGCTGGCTTGCATATTTCGAAGGTGCCTAAGCAGCTCACAGGAAGATTAGGTTGCTGTAAAATGGATTCACTGTTACTCCCCAAGGCTGAAACCTGAGCAGCTCTCATCCCACACACAGTTTACTGTGGTGTGAATTTAAGCGTTCTGTCCTGGTGAAGAGTAGAGCTATAAGGCACTTCACTCATTCCCCCTGCTGGCTGTTGCTCACTGGGTATTTGAGACAAAAATCCTTGTAAGGGGAGAAAAAGCAGCATGAAGATAGTGATTACTGCAAATCAGAATGAAGAGACCTGGCAGAGGAGGGAGATAATATGTTTGAAAGCAAAACCTAAAAGCATTCAATAAAAATAAATAGTCTCAATATCATTAAGTCTAATGTTTTTTAATGGTGAGTATCTTGGCAGACAGTTTTGTAGCAGATGTAACTTCAAGGACAGTAAAAGAAGAAAATAAAATTTGTTACATGCAAAAAATGTTCTATATATTCTATCTTGTTACCTTTTGCCTCTTTTGGTACATAATACTATTTTGCTGTTACCTGTAGCTCCAGGATGATACATTATGTGTTGCTGTTGATGGGAACAGCAAGGACTTTATGGTAGTTATAAATGATGGAGTGTGGGGGTGTCCTGCTATCCTTAGCCCCATCTTTGTCATAATAGATGAGCTACTGAGACAGGTCTAAGTTTAAAATTAATATTTGATTCTGGCATTTCTGGAATGCAAAGCAAAAATTCAGATCCGTTCAACCTGTTGGGTTTTGTTTGTTTGTTCTTAGGGAAGAATGAGCATTCGACATAATTGTCATGTGGTTTCGCAGGCAGCTAGGCTCTCTTTGACTTCTAGAATCCTCACATGCGGTTATATGTACTTCTGTTTGTAAACCCAGAGGGCCAAAAGTATGCTTTCAGAAGAATTTAGTTTACCTGTTTATGTACTTTCCCAGTAGTTTAGAAAAATAGTTAATAACAGGATTCTAGAATGTAACTACCGTAGAAATAGTCATTAATTTTATTATAAGATATCATTTTTTCCATACTAGAATTTTTTCTTTTTACAGGATTTTACAAAATAAGCCTTCCTTTATAGTATTTTTTTTTCTTTTTTTCCCCTCTTTTTCAGGAGGACACAGTGGGGATAATGAGTTCCTTGGAGTTCTCAGAATTATTCATCTTCAGCCAATTTCAGATTTATTTTTTTTTTTTTGGTAATGCATGATGCAAAATCAATGCTATTCTGTTGGATTCTTCCATTGCATTTCCCTTGTCTAGGTTCAAATATATTTAACCAATATATAAAAAGTAATTTCTGTTGTGGTGACCCTTTTGATTAGGTCTCTGTGCTCCATTCTTAGGAAATTTATGAAGCTACTGGTTTACTTAGCACCATAGTTAATTTCAAAGTATTATTGTTTTACTGTATACCAGATAAAATTAGTTATGCTAATAATTAAAGTGCAACTCTATATGAAAAGTGACTACCTAATATGGCATGTTCTCATTAGATAAGAACTCTATGTGTACAGATAAGAAACAGATGCAGCTTGAACCCTGGAGATCTCATAAGCAGTATAAGAGATGGGGAATGAACAAAAAGAGGAGGAAAAACAGCCTGTGCAGCCTTCACAGGTGCGTATAAGCACTGTAGGAGTTGCCATCCTTTTATTGAGAGAAGAGACTCCACAAGGGAAAAGGATTAAAGGGAAAGCCTAAGGTTTCACAGTGTTCACTTATTTTTATTCATCAAGAGGAAGTAAATGGCTTGGGGCCAGCGTAGGGTGTATTTAAGCAATCGCAGAGAGTGGCATGCCAGGCATTGACTTTCTCCAGTGCCCCTTGGCTTTCTGTCCTTACTGGCATATGTTTATGCCTTCTTAGGAAACATTTTGACAATGGCAATTAAAGCATGAGTGAGTACAGTGGTATGAAGGCAGAGGCTAAGCAGCATTTAAGAGCTATCAGAAATAATTAAAGGCATAAGAGGAACGTACCTGTGTGATACTGCAGGGCTGAGCAGCTGCCTTGTGAATGGTAGCATGTTGCTACATTTGCAAACTGCTGTATCAGAGAAAACACCATTCTCTTATCCTCCTCCAATGCCCTGATAAGTCTACCCAGCAGTGCCTGAAAATTAACTAACTAACTAACTAACTAACTAGCACTAAATTCTGAATGCATAATGATGCAAGAAGCCTGGAACTTATTTTTCTGTTTTTGTGAGCAAATCTCTTCAGACAGTATCTGCAGCCTGGCACACAAGTGCTTTTGTAACCAGTAGTTGTTGGAATAGTGAAAGGAGAACAAGGAAGCCAATGCAGCACTTTCAGAAAGCCTCGCCGGGGTACTCAAATATTGTCTCAAAGTCGTTCTGAGATCTGAGAATGGATTTTCATTTATGGGAAAGTGTGTTTCTTATATCAGTCAAAAGCAAACGAAGCATAAAACCATCAAGCCTTCTGCACCAAGCTTTCACAGAACGTGGTGCTTTAGTAATAGAAAACAGCCCTTAAGGACACGGGTGGTTTCTGCCAGACCTGCCTCTGCTGTTTCAAAAGCACCAAAAAGTCTTCTTTTTCCTTCCTGAAAGAAACTGTATTGCAGCTTCTCTGTGGAGGTTAAGAAGGAAATGATGCACTTCATATATGTATATGTATGTAACCAGCAAGTACCAATACTATACAGATATTAAGGAAATAGTGCTGAACACCATCTAGTGCAGAAAATCCAGGAACTGTGTAATGAAGCATTTTGAGTTACCATAGTTGCAATTTTGCTCATGTGTCAGTTTCAGACAAAAAGCTACCAGGAACATACATGAGATGTAATAAACACTTTTGAAATGGCTGGACAAAAATAATACTGCCGCAGTATTCAGGATCAGCACCATCAAATGATGGAGGGGGAATCTAGTGTGTCCCCTGATGGGAGAAACTCTGAGAAACTCCATTCTGCCCCTTCCCATGCAGTAAGTACAGCAGCCATGAAGCACTAACTGCCTGGCAAGTCAGTGTTTGCGCAGCTCACCAGCCCTCTGTTGCCCTTAATAGCAGCATTGGTAGTAGCTAAAGCCAAAAAAACCCCAAAAAAGCCAGCCTTGTGGGATGAAAATAACTAGTGACGAGAGTATTTAAGAGATTTCCAGGAAAACAATGTTATCAGTTTTTACTTTTGGAAAACTAATGTAGGAAATAAATATTTAGTGGCATGGTGATGGTATCATCATAGGGTTTTTTTCATAGGTTAACCAACCAGAAGATGTCTGCTGTAGAAAAACTTTAATTTAGTAGTAATATTTCTACTTTCACAGTAGTAACAGCAAGTCATAATCTGCAGAGAAAAAGTGGAATTGAGGAAAACAATAATAAGAAAATGCTTTTTCAGATCTTTTATCTGGTACTTGTCCCTATAATGACATTCATGGGTGTTAATTTAAAAAAATAATACTGCCGACCTATCCAAGTGAAAATAACTAGTCAGCAGCCCCTGAAAAGACTGGGTTTGAAATCTTAAAGATTTTTAAGGAGGCTATGCTTGTGCAGCTTCAGTTTACCTTTGCAAATATTTTTCCTCAACCACTTGCTCCCTAAAATGAAGTAATTTTTAAAGATTAAAATTACAGCTTGTGGTGCTAATAACAGTGTTCATTTCATTAAACACACAAACCTGTAGTAAATACCTCAAGATCAACTCAGCTTAATTTAATTTAGCACATGTAAGTGTCCATGTGGAATTCTTTGGCAAGCAACGCTTTCATTTTAAGCTCAGTAGTATTATTATTGTTGTTATTGTTATTGTGAGGTTTTGGGGCTATTTACTTATTTACTTGCTTATTTATTTCAAGACAAGAAAAAAATTACAAAGTGTTCCCTACATACTAAAATACTGTATAAATTTACATTGAAGGAAGACCTTTGGGGCTCACTAAGATTTAACTGGTCACCTTATCACTTGATAAGGTCACCTGATCATCCTGGGCCACCAGGATGATCAGAGGGCTGG
The DNA here is from genome assembly GCF_027791375.1 of Indicator indicator. NCBI lineage: Eukaryota > Metazoa > Chordata > Aves > Piciformes > Indicatoridae > Indicator > Indicator indicator. Next base: position 38,514,256 of record NC_072053.1, read on the forward strand.
AGCTCCTCTCCTGTGAGGACAGACTGAAAGAGTTGGGGCTGTTCAGTCTGGAGAAGAGAAGGTCCATGGTGACCTTATTGTGGCCTTCCAGTATCTGAAGGGGGCCTCCAAGAAAGCTGGGGAGGGACTTTTTAGTCTATCAGGTAGTGATAGGACTAGGGGGAATGGAATAAAGTTGGAAGTGAGGAGATTCAGGCTGGACGTGAGGAAGAAGTTCTTCACCATGAGAGTGGTGAGAGCCTGGAATGGGTTGTCCAGGGAGGTGGTTGAGGCCCCATCCCTGGAGGTGTTTAAGGCCAGGCTCAATGAGGCTCTGGCCAGCCTGATCTAGTGTGAGGTGTCCCTGCCCATGGCAGGGGGGTTGGAACTGGATGATCCTTGTGGTCCCTTCCAACCCTGACTGATTCTATGATTCTGTGATTTATGCACCCATTACCACCTATAATGTGTAAGACAAAGGCTTGTCAGCTAAGCCTGACTGGAGGCCTGACAGGCTGCTTTGGAGCCCACTGCTCACTCCTAACTAGTTTAAATGCTGCTGGCTTCCAAGAATTGATGATGAATGTTTCAAATCAAATAGATCAATCAAATCAAATCAAATCACAGCTGCAGGTTGAGTCCTCTTTATTTTTTTGATGAAAGTAAGACAAATATTTAGTTGGGGCCGATAAAAAAAAGGAAATAATTTTCCTTCCACACTTCTGAAATTATAAACTCATAGAATGCTTTGGACTTAAAGGGACCTTAAAAGTCATGGGCCTGACATGGGCAGATTCTTCTGACAAGGTTAGGCTGCTCAAAGCCCCATCCAAGTGGTCTTGGACACTTTCAGGGATGGGACAGCCACACCTTCCCTGGGCAACCTCTCCCAGTGTTTCATCACCCTCACAGTAAAGAGTTTTTTCCTTATATCTAATCTAAATCTGCCCTTTTTTTCATTTAAAACCGTTACCTCTCATTGTATCATGTGGGTTCTTTCCCCTTTTCTGGTCACTGGGAACTTCACCAGTTTAACCTTTACTCACCTTCTTTTTTGACCTGATAGCACCTTCACCTTCTCTTGGGACTTCTTGTGTGTTTGTAACACAACAACATCCATCCCACCCTTTTTAAAGATCTGTACTAGGTTGTATTTTAGACTCAGTCATTAAGTATACATGGTGCAACTCCTTTCACTGCTGGACATTAGTAATTGATTCTAGAATTATCCTTGAAGTATTTATAGTAATCTTCAATTACGCTCTAATTGTATAGCATTGTATTTGTCAAAAGTGTTCACAGCATATCACACCATTAGAGCTGTTATTGCTACTTCTTGCAACCAACACCAAACAAGACTCAATGTGGGAGAAAATTACCTGTTACAGTAACCCATGTTAGGCACAGGCATGGTGAAAAAAAAGGTAGTGTTCTAAAGTGCAAAATTCCTCAGCAGATACCTAGATGATCAATATTTAACCCACAACCAAATTCATGTGGATTAGGTTCACATGTGGGACTTGTGAGCTTGTTACAAAGAACCTAAAGGTAAAGTCTTTTGTGCATTTAATATACTGAGACAGATACAATTTCTGAAGTAGAGTCTATAGAACAAGGAATAGTTGAATCTGACTCCATTTGGAATCAAGCTGTTTAGGTAAAATCTGTCATTTCTGTTTATCATACTTTATTCTTACCTCCTTGAAGAGCAGTGATGAGGGTTTAGGTAAAATCTGTCATTTCTGTTTATCATACTTTAGTCTCACCTCCTTGAAGAGCAGTGATGAGAATGTTGAAACATTTTACCCTTACCTGATGATTAAGTTACCAAAGATACTGTGCAGTAAACGAAGAAGCCATCTTAGAATGTACTCCTAGTTAACATGACTTTAAGGAATTTCCTTAGTATTTATACCAAATTACTGTTCTAAAACTGTTTTGAGAAATTAACTAGTAGCTTTGTCATTAATGCAAATTGTTGCTTAACTACACAAAATGGTCAGATGAAATCTCTTAGGCCTTTGGGAAAGTACTGTATCACACATACTAACTGAAATAATTCAAATCTTTCACAAATCATACTCACATTGAGTGGAGGAAATGCACAGTCTTATCTTTCTTTTGCATGAGACATTAAAATTTAGAAGATTAAGATAAAACAATATCAGAACAAAGTACATTCCTGATACAAGTTAAGGAATTAATTGGGAGTTAAAGGTAAAAGGTAAGGCTGGAATACACAATGATTTCTAGGACTTCTAGCTAAAGCATTTTTCACTAAGAGTATATTAATACAGTTTACCTAGTCACCTAAAATGGAAACCTCATGGGACTGTTGCCTTCTGCACATCCTTGCTCCTCCAAAGTATGTGATCTCAACATAAAGTTTCTCCAGAGTTTTCTAGTATACTGATTTTGATCTTAAATTCAGATCATACCTGAAACTCTCACTAAAGAAAGGCAAATCAGTCCTGATGTTAAAGAATAGCACCCTTGTTTCAGATAGTTATTATTACAAATATTAAGCGTTTTGCTTGCACATTTAAAAATTATTTTTGTCAAAGGCAGCACTCTAACAAATGGGGTTTGGCTGTTGAACACTAATCAGTAAAAATCTCCACATGTTTCCTCATCAGCTTTTCAAATTGGTAAGACAAAAATAACAAAGCTGAATGGGAATGAAAATGTCGTTTTATATAACACTGGTACTTGTAACAAATGGTTTTGGAGTCGTTAAGTTAAAATTTAATTATCTGAAATCTCTCCGTGTGCTGATCCCCTCCTTCAAACTTTATTCTCTTGAGATTGGTCTTCAATAACAGATGGTATTTGACATAAGCTTAAGTATGGCCTGTGCCTTTGTATTTTCACAGTGGTGATCATGTATCACAGAAAGGCGATTGGGCCATGTTACCCAAAAACCCTGATGTCAGCTGCTGATCTGGGGGTGCCGGGGCCAGCTTCTTCCTGGAAGAAGAAGAAACGGAGAGTGATGAAGAAAAATATCCTCTGTGTTTTTCTCTTGAATTACTGCCAATGTTTGGATTAATAGCTGCAAGCAAGGACATTACTGCAGGATACTCAGTTCACAGGGATACATTTAACCAACAGCCAAACACCATCTGGAACTGAAAAGAGGTATTACTTACAGGCTGTCCATGTAAATTAAATAAGCAACTAAACAAATGGAAAGTGGTAAAACAGTAGTCTCAAAAAACAGACTTAACCTTGGCCTCTTGATACTTTTCTAGTAACTCCTAGTTGGACTGAGGGTAAATGGGGAACAGAATTTCCTTCTCAAAAATGTGCAACTCTTGATACATCCACCAAAAAAAAAAAAAAATTATATCCTGGTCTGGAAGGAACAACCAGCCACATAACTGCTGATTTTCTTGATGTGTAGGGAAATCAGTGCTGAATAGAGACTCTGCCAAAAAAACCAGGTACCCCAGCTCTGAGGAAATCATAAGAGAAGCTAAAACTTGCACTGTTAAGAGACAGCAAAGACAATCTAAAACCAGTATTCAGTAACTATGACAATGTACATGGAACTGTAGCTCAGGAGCATCAATTGTTCTTTCACTGAGTCTAGCTGTGGGAAGAAATAACAAAGCTGCACATTTTTCATTGTTGTCACCACCTTCTGATCTTCACAAGGCTAGAGTCTGGGGAGGGGATGAAGGAGAATGTATTACCTGGAAGTCTTGTAGTCATGGAGTGTGTCGTTGGGCTTATGGGTTCATGTTGTCTGTTGTGCTTTTTACTTTTGTCCTGCAGTGACTGGCACAGGCACATCTTATTTCCTGTCCTCTATGCAGGGCTGCACATTAATGTTCATTGCAGCAAAACAAATGGAAGGTGGCTTACTGTATCTCCCAAGCCAAGCAGATGAATAGATGAATGGAACTGAGGCTAGATACGTCAATCCAGCACCTCCAGGGTCTATTGAACACTGTGCCTTACTGCTCAGAGATGCCTTCAAGCACCACCTGTTGCCACGTGAATGGGTATGCCAGGCCCTCATGAAAAGTGCATTTCTCAGTTATTTTAGAAATGAAGGAATGAGAAAGGTATCAGAACACTTGAGAGCAAAAGAAATGCACATGGAACCAGCACAGTGAAATCAAGTAGCATTCTATGCATATTTTTGCTCACCGTAATCACACTTACTTTTATTTTGCCCTTTTCATGGAACAACAACAAATCTTCAAAGATTTTGACTGCCTAACTTTGTACAATGCATCAGATTGACATATATGTGGTAATCCATCTCTGTGAGTTTTTTAGGCCTATTGAAGAAAAAAAAAGTAGAAATTAGAATGCTGAAGAAGGCCATATGGAGATGTATAAAATCAGGAGATGACATATGTTCTCTGTGCCTTGTAAACACTCAGAGGAGCTGATTTTACTGTGATATACATGACTCCCAGGTCATGATCAGCTCTTCACTTATAGCCAAAATTACCCATTTTTATATTAAAGGTTTGGTATGTGGTCTGCCATGTGAAAGAAATGAACTGTAGTCAGTCAGCCAGAGTCAAACTTGAAGATGGCAGTCAGAGAAGCATAAATTCTTGCCATGATTATTCTTCACCTTATTTGAGTGATTATCAGAAATTTTCATACCACAGGCATTTTTTTCAGTTAATCAGATTCACAAATCTCCCCTTTAAAATACAGGAGATTGATCACAGCCCTCTTCTGTGTGCCGTACAACTTTGAGAGATGAAGTTGAAGTACTCTTTGTAATAAATAGATGATCTGCATATTTGTTTCACCAGAACAATAATGAAAGAAAAACCTGTCAGCCTGATTGTCACCTGCAAGAATGTACTTCATGTATCTCAGCACGGAAAATGATGAAAATAGACATATTTACATTAGCACCACCTTCAGTCCAAGCATGAATAATAAGGTGCTTTACTATTGCATACGAGATGCTTTGAAGCTAAGCACATCACTTTAAAACGATATCATTCTCCACGACTGGGGGGGAGGGGGAGGAGAAAAAAGAAAAAGAAAAAAAAACGGGAAAAAAGGGGAAAAAAAGAAACAGCTTGTGCTGGCAAGCGCTGCCAATTCTGCGTTCTGTCTTCCCTTGCCTTGTGCACTTTGGTAACACGATGTAAAAGCCACATTCTTGCTTGTTCATGTTTTGTCTGATGACCATCTGCCACGGATTGGGAAGCGCTGACAGAGTACCTGCAAATGCATTTTCGCTTTGCACTGAGACATCTACCGGCTGCGGGAAAGGCAGCTCCACCTACTGACGTTTCTGTCTGTCTGCTCATTAAAGGGTGGAGAAATGAGTCGAAGTGGCACGCAGTCTCATTTCCCAGTGGAAATGATGTTCCCAGAAACACTGAGAAGGTATTCCTAAGCTTTAGAGCTAGAGGTTTTTCTGTCTCCAGCTGACTCAGACATTCTGTACGTTCACACTTTCTTCAAACATGAATTTCTGATAGTAGAAAATCTACTAAAAATAGCACTTTAGTAAATTTAAAATAAAATATTGATTTGATTTTAACCATGCTCTGTCCTGAAGTAGCTTGTCTATTTATTCACTTTTGATGCAGGTGCTCAGATATTTATTTTTGTAACCTAGAGCATATTGTGTCTTTCAAAGGATTTTTCCAGAATCTGCAAAATTTGTCACATTTGCTTCCAATGCAACATTGTGGCATTAGGCTGTTTTGAGATGATACCTAATACTTGCTCAGGATTTGGATGTGGATGACTCACAACTTCTGATCAAAACTTGGTCCACAACCTCACAAGGACTGCTGTAGTGCAGGTCAGAAGAATTGACCTTGGCCTTTCAATGAGAGGCCAAATGTGGAAAGGATGAGAAAACCTGTTGTGCTGTGGAGAGCCTAGAATAATTGCTGTAATAAGGTGTTTGGGTTGGAATGAGAGTCAACTGAGCTTGATCTGAATGCTAATGTAGCTGTGAGTAGAATTGACCTAATTTCTACTGGCTGAGTGGATAGGAAATGATTTTATGCAATCTTTATTCTGCTTTTCCTGGGGGGGTGGTAGGGAAGGGGGGTAGTGATATTCATATTGAATACACACACATACCGTATTCTTGAAGGCAAAAAAAGAATGTTATATGGTACACTTATTCTCACAGATTTCACGGAATTTTGAATATTTGGCTTAAATCACTCTGAAAAAGTTCAACTGTAGGTTAAAATAAGCTTGCCTTGGTAATTTTCATTCCCTTTGCACTCCCTTTCATTAATACAGTTCTTTTTATCTGGAGTCTGATTCACATCTACAAAGGTGAAAGTTAGTTTATCCATCATTAGTGATAAACTCTGCACTGGACAGTCTCATAAAATATCCAGTAGATTTCTGTTCAGCTAAAAGAAGCAACTAGTAGTGACATGTTGATGACAATTTGCAGGGTTAGGTCCTTACCTGCTAAGATGAAGAACTGCAAAGGCATAAACAAGAGAGTGTCCTAGTGTCCAGTGGATATCTCAACTTTGCAGTAACTCAAAAGTTACAGTATATTCAGAGCGATAATGAAAATGGTGCTGCCAGTCAGACATGAGGAGTAATAAAGAGAAATAAAATAATGAGAGGGTTGGACTGGATGAACTCAAGGCTTGGACTGGATGATCTTTGTGGTCTCTTCCAACTGGATGTATTCTGTGATTCAGAGAGCTAATAAAACCTTGGCAGATTGAGAGAAATAGTTCAGAGAACCAGGTTAAATAACTCACTAAACAGAAATGAAAGTTTGAGAGCAAGTTATAGCAGACAACCATCATCCAGTGGGACTGTATGCTGAGTACAAAACTACTGGAGAGAAGAAAGGGCTCTTCCTTCCTTTTCACAGAAAAAGCTGCTGGTGTCTTGAGCTGGTGAGCAGAGGGAATGACACCTGACAGAGCTGACACAAGACTGTCACCACCACCAGCATAACTGAATATTACCATCCCAATGACAGGATGACAAGGCCCTAACTTCTTCCATCATGGAAGAGAGGAGGAGAAGTACAACACTGGAAAAGTGAGGTGCTGGATGGGCTGGCAGAATCTGAGAAGTTGTTTTTGGCTCTCTCATTCTCCTGGTAACAGAGTCAGAGGAACCCAGCCCTGACAGGGTAGCACTGAAGGATGACGACCTATGCACAGTTTGTTGACGAGGCAGGCTGCTGCCACTACCTGTTTTGGTTGAATTTAGTGTTTTGATGGTACTTAAAGAAGAGTCAGTTTTAGAAGTGAGGCAGTAAATATGCCAGCACTTTTAGCATAGAGAACTTACAACCATTGTCAGGTGTCAATGGTTAGGGCTGGGCCAGCTATTTGATGTGACAGACTCCCACTATTAACCATTTTCTTTCTCAAAGGGCAAGAGAAATGGAGTAAGAAAGAGATTTACGTGTTGGAAAAGAAAACTAAACCAGCTTTAATAAAAATAGTAAATGAATGAATGAATGAATGAATGAATGAATGAATGAATGAATAAATGAATGAATGAATGTGTAGAGACTCAATATTGAACCCAATGCCTCCAACAGCTATGGTTTCCAAAGGAGTAATTATAAGCAGGAGCCTTTCTGCATACCAGTCCTGGGCAGTAATTGTAAACATCAAGCATTATCACTTCTAAAAAGCATACTATCTGTGAAAATATGCTGTTAACTTCACATAGAGCAGTTTCTCAGAAGAGACTTATCTGAAAAGTAAAACGGCTGAACAGAATTTTGTCTGTTCTAGCTCAAAACAGTACAACAAATCCGTGTGCGAAAGGTCCAAGTATGCTGCTGTTGAAAGAAAAGGTTGGAAGAGACCTTCTGCTTCTTTGCCTCAGAGGCTCCCATTCACCCAGGCTGGTGTTTGTTTGCCGAGTAGCTTTATACGTGTTAGTTTATCATGCTGGAATACAGCTTACTGAGTGCTCAACGCAAGAGGAACTCACTGCTGTCCAAGGTCAGAAGTGTTACAACAATACAAAATTAATGCTTAGTACTTCTCTGTTAGAATTTGTTAGGCAGATGTGATTAGGCCTCTTTTTTAGAACGTAGATTAAATGTGCTGAGATATGTATGGTAGCTCCCAAAAGGAAAACAATTTTGTCTGTTATTTGTCAGGTGATTGAACAGAACCTGTAACAAAGTTTTGTCACTGTGCAACAAATGTATTAAACTGATTTTTGTTAAAGTCTTCTTTTTCAGAGGGATAGGGCAGCACTGGCTTCCCCCCCCTCCCCCTTTTTTTTCTTTAAAACAGTTTCACAGAAGCAAGGCTGTTGTGCAGAATAATTTCAGAATGGATCCAAGTTAAAAAATAGGAGATTAAATGTGGATGCTAGAAAGGAAGACAGAGCTTGAGGATGGACTGGCACATTATGCAAAATTATATAAAAACATGGAGCTAGATGTAACCCAAAATTTACCCTTCCCCAGAGGAGTAATCTGTGTAAAGTCTCCTAACAGCATCACCCAACCAAATACATTTTTTGGGTATGTTTTATTGCTATTTTTCCTTGAAAATCTATTTCAGGTCTTTACCGTGTCACTGGTTTTCAATTGAAATAGAAAGCTCTTCTGCATATCTCTAAAAATTTCCTGTTATGTGAATAAAGGATGTGAATATTAGCAAATGCTTTCTGAGGCACCCTACTATTAGAGAAATCAGATGTAATGAAGGCCCTCATATTTTTTTCTTATTCAGTTTCTGCCTGTTTTTCTCTTCCAGTGCTTTTTCTTCTTCCTCTGCTGTGCAATGTTACTGTCTTAGTAAGAAATTTAACAGCTTAGAATTTGCTATTGGCTTATGTTCTGTTATTCCTAAATCACAGTGTGAAGTAGTATAAATTACTGAAGGTCCCCTGAGCCCCAGATGATACTGCTCCAGAAGTGTGGACCCATTGCTGGGGACTCTAATGAAACTGAGGACAGTAGGCTATTGTCTACAGCAAAACTGTTAAATAAGTTTGTGGAAATTATTTCTACATAGGTTTGTAAAAATCTATTTTATGCTGTTCTCTCCTCTGCTCATCCCCACAAAAGATGTAAGATTTTGTGATTTTATTTTACACTCCTACTTTGATAGGCTTCAGTTTCTTCAGAATCTTTAAACTACCAACAACATGAAAATAGTTTGTTTAATCTGAAATAATGTTTGAAAGAGGTGACAGAGAACCACACTATCAAGTATGTACTCTACCATTGTTTAAATTCTCATTTGATTTTCTGTTTTAGGGTGTTTTTTTGGTTTTGGTTTTGTGTGGGTCTTGTTTGGTTGGTTTTTAAATTTTGCATACAAAATGTTTGGTAATTGCTATGGCAATTCTAATTTATTTCTTTTTACTGTTTTTGCAGCCTTTCAGAAGAGAAGCCTTTCTTTATACCCCTTTTAATTACTGCTGAACAAATGATCATACTGCTTACTGTTTGGGACTGAAATGTGACACCATCTTCATTGGAGTCTTTGGTCTAGATCCCCAAATTCTTGTTACAACTAACTCTTGCTTATGCTTCCTGAATAATACCTGAGGAAAAAAACCTTTCTTATACATCCACACAGGTTAGAAATGCCTTTTGGGGCTGAATGCCATCCTCATTTTCAGCTGTAATTATGCCAACTCTGTTTTCTCTCTGAGAAAAGCAAATGGTGTTTCCACCACCGGTCTCTTCAGTATGTGAAGGCAAACACATTTACACAAACATGCAGTTTTAATCACCTACCTGTGCCCTGCCACATTCTGGAAATTTCTCTCTCTTTCATCAACCTTAATATACTGAATTTCATTTTTATGGCCCTTTCCAATCTTAGCCCCCATGTTTTACATCTTCACACTCAGGAATTCAGCTTCTTCGTCTAATTTAGCCATAGTAGTAGCCTTCATTGTCTGTTATTTATATGTACAAATAAACATTTTCACATACTTCCTTATGCTCAGAAATTACTTTTAGGAAACCATCTAAAGCTAATCTGTGTTACATGCAAATGTAACAATAAGGACATCATCAAAAAACTCTGTAGTATTGTCATTTGTCATTGCATTTTAAAATACAGTTGGTTGTAAATATTTTTATTTAAATATTATTTCAGGCATCAGATAACAGAAGTGAAACAGAACATCTTAGGTGGTGTGCTTCTGTCCACACTTTGCAATCTATTGTGCTTCATCAAGCACAATAATTCTAGCCTTATGCAACCTATGCACACACATATATGTAATTTTATATACTAATATGTGTGTATGTAAGTACATGTATAAATATTTGAAAATATTTTAAATGTACCCTTTTTATTTTTAATCTAAAGAAAGGAAAAATAAAGGAGAAAAGTAATAATTCCTTATCCTTTTCTGTAAAACAACAAAGAAGAGATCAGGATTCCTAATCAGAAGAACCTAAACAGAAGTTTCTTGAAAAGAGGTGATAATTGTAGTAAGTGTAATAGCATCAGAAGGTGTACAGCCAGCTTTGACAACAGGCAGAAAGTTTTTATTTATTCACTGTCTCAGAAAGGTGGAATAAAACCAGGGAAGTCATAAGACAGATCTGCAGACTCAAAACTGGACCAATACAGAAACCAGTTCCCTCTTTCTTTGGTAAGCTACACATTTTGCTTCCCTCCAAGCTCATCAACCCAGGTTTATCTCTGCTTTTCTCCTTATCCCTATCAGACTGGGGCAACTCCATTGCAGAGAACTATCCACCTGGTTTTCATATCCTCAGCTCTCACTCTGAGTTAGTATTATCTCTCCTGTGCCACAGCAACAAAATGATAGCTTGTGAGCAGCTTGCAAGAATAATAAGTGTGGTTAACTTCCATGTGCACCTTAGCTCCTTGAGAAAACTTAGGACTCCCTTGTCACTTCCCACACTGAGTGCATGAGGTGCAACACATCTCTTTTTGTGGCGTGTTGTGGCATGTTTGCTGCACTACAATACTTTTAGTATTGCTATCTTCTATTTGTGCTGCAGAAACTCTCTGTGGACAGTTATTGTGTGGACTGGTTTAGAAAAGGGAGTGATGAAGCTTTAACACCATTAATCAATTATCATTCAGTATGTGAGGAAAATGCTTTTTAGATTCACAAAATTTAGCAAAGGGCTTTACTACATAGAACTTGACTGTCTTAAAAATAAATCTGAGTCTTTAATGCTCTGTAATTATCTTGTCTATTATCTCATTTGCCTCTTAATCTTTCATGCTTTCTCCTGATCTTGCAACTATATGGGGCAGGTTGCCATTTTCTCAAACAAATTTTGGGCGTTCTGGAAGTATTTTTTATCTCTTGTCAAGCTTCATAAAATTCACTTGAAATAAATTAGTTTTAAACATGCATAGAGAGAAGAACACTGGCTATTTTAAACTTGAAAATAGTACTTAATTAAATTAGAGTGTGAATCCCTGAATTTAAGACAGAAATATTTTTTAACTGGCCTAAAACACAAAATGGTAATTTTGCTACTTTCCTGTGATAGTTTTTCTGATAAGACATAGCAGCATTAAATTGATTTTGGAAGGTAGTTTTGCGGGGGTGAATTTCTGGATTTATCCAAGGTCTGAAGATGTGAACTGGTGCTGAATCTCACACAGGATTAGTTAGCTTGGTTCAGTAATGTTGGCTTAGAGCCAGCACATCATCCAAGAAATTTAATTTGGCTTCATGCTATGTTTTAGTGCTTTTAATGTTTTATGTTTTCATTCATATTTTGTATTAGGTACTCTGTAATCAGTTATAACTTCATCAAAGCTGTTGTTAGAATTGGGGGCCAAGTACTTGGTTCCTGGCTTATTTTGACAGGTTAAATGTTCACAGTCATGTGAGCAAGGTTGTGAGCAAGGACGAGGGCTCACGAAAGCCAAAAATGCCACAAGGGCCAGAGGTGCCATAAAGACCAACTTGCCTCAGGCCAGCCATAAAAACTGACTTTGAAAAGAAAAATCAAAGGGTCATGGTTGTAGGTGACTCCCTGATGAGAGGAGCAGAGGGCCCAATATGCAGACCAAACCCCCTTCACAGAGAGGTTTGCTGCCTCCCTGGTGCCCAGGTAAAGGACATCGTAGCTAAACTTCCCTCCCTTGTGAGTCCTTCAGACTATTACCCACTTCTGGTTTTTTTTAGGTGGGTAGTGATGATGCAGCAGTGAGAGGCTCACAATCAATTAAAAGAGACTTCAGGACCTTAAGGCAACTACTAAAGGGATCAGGAGCTCAAGTTGTGTTCTCCTCCATCCTTCTGACATCAGCAACAGACAAGGGAACATTTAAGAAGAGCCAAGAGGTCAATTCATGGCTCCAGGACTGGTGTCATTGACAGGGGTTTGGATTTCATGATCACAGCACAGTTTACAAAGCACCAGAGCTGCAAACAACCAATGGGATGCACCTGTCCCAGAGGGGGAAAAGGATCCTGGGGCAGAAGTTAGCAGGACTCATGGATAGGGCTTTAAATTAGATTCAAAGGGGGAAGGGGTTCTTAATCTCATGCTTGCCTGTGACAAACATTGGGGCAGCTCACCAGACGAAGAGGGATGGAGTACTAGCAAGGGCTCTCAACTTCTTGCCCTGAGGCAAGTCAAGGATAAAACACTGGGATATCCCAAGGGAATCAAGAGGGATTCAGCTAAGAGGGTGACATGACCAGCCCAGCTGAAGTGCCTCTATGCAAATGCAGACAGCTTGGGCAACACACAGGATGAATTAAGGGGCACTGTGCTGCTAGGATGCCATGACATAGTGGCTGTTACTCAAACTTGGTGGGATGATTCCCATGACTGGAATGTAGGGATAGATGGGTACAAGCTCTTTAGGAAGGACAGACAGGGGAGGAGGGGAGGAGCTGTTGCTCTCTGTATCAGTGACCAGCTGGAATCAGTGGAGCTCCACCTGGGGAAGGATGATGAGCTGGTTGAGAGCATATGGGTGAAGATTAAAGGGAAGACAGGGGAAGGAGATGTTACTGTAGGGGTCTGCTATAGGCCACCTGCAGAACCAAGCAGATGAGGCTCTCCACAGGCAAATAGAAGTGGCTTCACGTTCACATGCCCTGGTCCTTGTGAGGGATTTCAACCACCCTGACATCTGCTGGAGGGACAACACTGCTAGGTACCAGCATTCCAGGATTGCATAGATGACAACTTCCTCCTCCAAATGGTAGAGGAACCAACAAGAAAAGGTGCTATGCTGGACCTTGTTCTCACCGACAGGGAAGGGCTGATGACCAGTGTGAGGCTCAGCGATAACCTTGGCTGCAGTGACCATGAAGCAATAGAATTTAAGATCCTCAACTAGGAGGGCACATCCCAGGATTACAACCGTGGACTTTAGGCATGCAGACTTTGATCACTTGAGGGATCTGCTGGCCAAAGTACCATGGGACAAAGCCCTAGAGGGAAAAGGGGCCCAGGACACCTGGTCAGCATTCAAGGGTCACCTTCTCCATGCCTAGGAGCAAAGTATCCTCACAAAGAGGAAAACAGGAAAGAATGCTAGAAGATCTGCCTGGATGAGCAAGGAGCTCCTGGACATGCTGTCACACAAAAAGAAACTCTACAAGGAGTGGAAGAAAGGACAGGTAGAATGGGGGGCATAGAAGGAAGCTGCCCAAGCAGCAACAGACCTGTTTAGGAAAGCTAAAGCTCACTTAGAATTAAATCTAACCGGGGAGATCAAGGGGAACAGCAAAAATTTCTATAGGTGTAGTAATGGTAAAAAGAAGACTGGGGAAGGTGTGGGTCCCCTCAGAAAGGAAACAGGTGAACTGGTGACAAGGGACATGGAGAAGGCTGAGGCTCTCAATGACTTCTTTACCTCAGTCTTCACTGGCAAGGGCTCCAGCCACACTCCTGCAATAACAGAAGATAATGGCAGGGACTGGAAGAAGGAACTGCCCACTGTGAGTGAAGATCAGGTTCATGACTATCTGAAGAACCTGAAAGCGTTCAAGTCCATGGGACTGTGTGTAAAATTCAGAATTGCCTGCAAATATGCTATTGACACGTTAAGAAATTAATCAGTCATTTTACTACCTGAAAGGAAGCTGTAGGGAGGCAGGGATCAGTCTATTTTCCCTAGTATCAAGTGATAGAATGAGAGCAAATGGCCTCAAGTTGTGCCAAGGGAGGTTTAGATTGGATATTAGGAAAAGCTTCCTTTACAGAAGGAGTGGTCAAGTGTTGGAAAAGGTTATCCAGGGCAGTGGTGGAGTCATTGTTGCTGGAGCTGTTAAAAAAAATACACGGACATGGTGCTTCATGGTTTAATGGCCATGGTGATATTAGATCAAGTTGGACACAATGACTGTAGATGTCTTTTCCAAATGTAACAATTCTGTGATTCTATGATTCTAAGAATGTTATTGATAAGTTGTACAACTGCTAAATAGAAGTGCCATGTCAGCTTTAAGTTAGCAGTTAATCTCATCTACACATGTACTAGGTTTTGTTGCTGAAAGACCATGAATGCTTGAGAAATATCTATACCTGGTCTGTATTGTACATCAAATACTTCAGCTTGGGACTTGTCAGTAATTAAAAATACTGCTTACATAAAAGAAATTATTTACTGTAGACATAAGACAGGCATTTTTTATTTTTATGCTTAGGGCTAGCTTAAAAACCTTCTACCTTTTATGCATTTCCGTGATAAAATTACAGCTGCATGTGATTAAGTCTTGCATTTCAGATTATTTCTTTTAAAAAATACCTTAGAATAATTTAAATTTTCATTCTAAGCATAAAAGATTCCTAATGTGTGTGCCTTTGTTAATATAGCCTTTGTGAGCAGAGCAGTTTGTGAGACAACAGCCTACATGATACTCTCCATTTAAAGAAGAGCTTTTATAGTGTTGTTTTAGCCATTGCAGGAATTGGTTTATTTAAGAGAAAAGTCTGAGGTAAATAATTCTATAACACTACATTTCACTAAACTATTCTGCTGAGGAATGTACAGCCTTATTTACAGTCTGATGAAGGACTTCCTATCACTAACACCACTGACATACTACTTCAAAAGGGAGAATTTAGCACAGGCTTAGCACGTGGTGTATTCAGAAAGAGCTGGAATGGACAGGGACAGCTGGATCTAAGATCTCGGTGCCCTAAGCAATGTCTGACAGTGCAGGAAGTGTCTAAATTCACAAAGCTCCCTGTGATTGCTATACCATTTAACCTTTCCCTTCTGTGAGCCATAAAAGAAATAGGGTATTTGCACAGTTAAATAATTTTCATCTCATAAGTTGACCCATTTTTAAAAATAGGGATTCAGGAATCTAGTTCATTAGCTTTAGATCTGCTTAAGATACCCTAATATCTTGTACATCTCTCACGTCCAGTGCTAGCACAGCTGCAGAAGAGCTGTTTTCTTTGGCATGCCATAATGGAGCCTTGTCCTTTTATTTTTTCTTCTTTTTACAGGAATAACTTTTCTTTGGTTTATTATTATTGTTATGGTTACTACTCATTAATCCAGTTGACTGGACTGTTCTCACAGGTACATCTTTAGTTACCAGTTCAATGCAGTGCTTAGTTTATTCACCAGGGGTCATCAAAGGTCTGAATTTCCTTTGTTTGCTGAGATGAACTGAATGATGACATTTCACAGCTTTCATCAGGATTTGGCATTTGGGAAAGGTTCGTGTACTCTCTTACAGCCCCATTGCTCCATCTGTGACAACTATACAATGCACTTTGAAGACTTCTTTCAAGTATTTAAAATGTGGTTTGTGGGGACGGGGGGTTGTTGTTTGTTGGTTTGGGGTGGGGGTGTTGTGTTTGTTTTTTATGTGTGTGTGTGGTTTTTATTTTTGGTTTTTTTTTTTGTCAGGCAGAGAAATCTGAGAGTAATTTTTTCACACAGTATTATTTTTCTCTTAGTGAGTTTACATTTCTCTTGTGTGATATTTAAATAATTAGCAAATGCAGGAGGCAATACCAGTTGCTTGTTCCTTGCAGGTATTTGTAAACCAAATACAGAATAAAGAGACAAAACTTGCAGTACGTACAAATCTGGTTTTCTTCTAAATTCTGGACCTGTTAGACAGAAGATGAATCAGAATTTTCAGCTCTGCCTCCTTTATTGCATTTCACAATGATAGCAGCAATGGAGAAAGCAAGTAGAAATTTTCCTGATGAAACACTTCTAGGAACAATTTTTTCATCATTTTTTCATCCATAGTGCTGAGGACAAACAATGCAGTGTAACAAGACTATAATTCACACTGTCTACAGACTTGGGTCACAAAAACACTGTAAGAAGTGCATATTTTCCTGGACCAAACTTACTGATTCTGAAATAATCAGGTCAAATACGCTCTGCATCCACTCCACATACTTTGGCTGAGCTCAGTGCAGCACCTGATTATCCATTCCTAGCGCAATAAAGGATTCTTAGGTCTGTTTAACGAATATTATTAGTCCAGCTCTGTTGACCTCAACACAAGAAGGCCAGGTCCAGAGGAGGGCCATGAAAATGATCCAGGGGGCTGGAACACCTCTCCTTTGAGGACAGACTGAGAACTGGGGTTGTTCAGCCTGGAGAAGGGAAGACTCTGGAGAGACCTAATTGCAACCTTCCAGTACCAGAAAGAGGCCTACAAGAAGCCTGGAGAGGAACTGTTTCCAAAGGCCTGTAGTGAAAGGATGAGGAGTAATTGTTTTAAATTAGTGGAGAGTAGGTTTAGTTTGGATGTTAGGAGGAAGTTCTTTACAATGGCGGTGGTGGAGCAGGTTGCTCAGGGCGGTAGTTGAGGCCCCATCCTTGGAGCTGTTCAAGGTCAGGCTCAACAAGGCTCTGGGCAGCCTGATCTGGTAAAGGGGTCAGGGAACAGTGTAGTACCCCTGACTTCCATCAGGAATTACTTCGGGAGTTGCTGAGCCACTTGGATACTCACAAGTCCATGGGACCAGATGGGATCCACCCAAGGGTACTGAGAGAGCTGGCAGATGAGCTGGGCAAGCCTCTCTCCATCATTTTCCACCAGTCCTGGCTCACTGGAGAGGTCCCAGATGACTGGAAGCTGGCCAGTGTGAGGCCCATCCACAAGAAGGGCTGGACAGATGAACCTGGAAACTACAGGCCTGTCAGCCTGACCTCAGTGCCAGGCAAGGTTATGGAGTAGATCATCTTGGGGTCAATCACTACGCATCGGCAGGATGGCCAAGTGATCAGGTCCAGCCAACACAGATTCAACACAGAATCCCCCCTTCTATGACCAGGTGACCTGCCTGGTGGATGTGGGGAAGGCTGTTGATGTCTACCTGGACTTCAGCAAGGCCTTTGACACCGTCCCCCACAGCAAACTCCTGGCCAAGCTGTCAGCCTGTGGCTTGGACAGCAGCACTCTGTGCTGGGTTAGGAACTGGCTGGAGGGCCGAGCCCAGAGAGTGGTGGTGAATGGTGCCCCATCCAGCTGGCAGCCTGTCACTAGTGGTGTGCCCCAGGGATCAGTGCTGGGCCCCATCCTGTTCAATATCTTTATTGATGATCTGGATGAGGGGATTGAGTCCATCATCAGGAAACTGTGGATGACACCAAATTGGGAGCAGGTGTTGATCAGTTAGAGGGTAGGAGGGCTCTGCAGAGGGACCTTGACAGGCTGGACAGATGGGCAGAGTCCAACAGGATGGCATTCAACAAGTCCAAGTGCCAGGTGCTCCACTTTGGCCACAACAACCCCATGCAGAGCTACAGGCTGGGGTCAGAGTGGCTGGAGAGCAGCCAGACAGAAAGGGACCTGGGGGCACTGATTGACAGCTGCCTGAACATGAGCCAGCAGTGTGCCCAGGTGGCCAAGAAGGCCAATGGCATCCTGGCCTGCATCAGGAATAGTGTGGCCAGCAGGAGCAGGGAAGCCATTGTGCCCTGTACTCAGCAATGGTTAGGCCACACCTTGAGTACTGTGTCCAGTTCTGGGCTTCTCAGTTTAAGAAGGATATTGAGATACTTGAACGTGTCCAGAGAAGGGCAACGAGGGTGGTGAAAGGTCTCGAGCACAAACCTTATGAGGAGAGGCTGAGGTGGGATTGTTTAGCCTGGAGAAGAGAAGGCTCAGGGGTGACCTCATTGCTGTCTACAACTACCTGAAGGGAGGCTGTAGCCAGGAGGGGGTTGGTCTCTTCTCCCAGGCAACCAGCACCAGAACAAGAGGACACAGTCTCAAGTTGTGTCAGGGGAGGTTTAGACTGGAGGTGAGGAGAAAGTTCTTCACGGAGAGAGCTGTTATATGTTGGAATGTGTTGCCCAGGGAGGTGGTGGAGTCACCATCCCTGGAGGTGTTCAAGAGGGGATTGGACGTGGCACTTGGTGACATGGTTTAGTGGTCATGAAGTCTTGGGTGACAGGTTGGACTTTGATGATCCTTAAGGTCTTTTCCATTGATTCTGTGATCTAATGGAGAATGTCCCTGGTAACTGCAGGGGAGTTGGACTAGATGACCTTTGAAGCTCCCTTCCA
This sequence comes from Indicator indicator, assembly GCF_027791375.1. Classification (NCBI taxonomy): domain Eukaryota; kingdom Metazoa; phylum Chordata; class Aves; order Piciformes; family Indicatoridae; genus Indicator; species Indicator indicator. The sequence goes on from NC_072053.1 coordinate 38,532,663, forward strand.
ACACAAACCATGCTATGATTCTATGATAATAAAAGATAATTTAAATAAAAATATAGAGTTTGTGTGCATCTAAATTAATTCATCTTAGTATGAAGTAAGAATGTCATCAGAGACAGAAACAAGAAAGGATTCAGCAAATACAATCTTTCTGACTGAGTAGCTGTCATTAAATACGTTAAACGTATAAAACACCTTAAGAATCTGCCACCAGTTTTCTTCATCTGCTCTGATCTTTACCTGCTCAGAATTCTCCTGTTATGCTTCAGATAGATGGATAGATAGAGGGGTAGGTCTACAAAAGGTAGCAACAGTCTTTTACTCCTAAACATGAAAACACTAGTGCCTTTATTTGTCTGGAATATGCCATCACCTTTTTTGAATCTGTTGACAGACAATGTCTTTGTAAGCTTAAGTGTTTTCCACATTAACCCTGAAGCAAAACCACTGGAATACTTCAAAACTGCTCCTGTGATAAACTGTTTTGCCATCATTTTCATACCCGATTTTATTACACAGATTTCAGAATAGTTACTTGGCAACACTAGGGAAAAATGCTCGCATGGTGTGAAGCAATTTTGCTCTTGAGGGCTAATGGCAGCAATTAGATATCTGAAGACTCTGCCAGTCTGATCTTTTGTAAGCAGGCCTTGTTCCACTCAGCTATGGACACAATCTATTGGTGTATCCGCACTCAGCTCAGTTGTTAGTGTGCCTCATTTTATACTTGAATTCTACAGACAAGGACCAAATATGCATACATGCCAGGCTGCAGAACCAGGTTCACTGGGTTTACCGTAGTGTCAGTCTTCAGAAAACCCAAGCTGTACTGCAAACCACCACACACGTAGCAGATGCATCTGTCAAACTTGGGGAAGGATGTCTGGCCTCTTCCATTAGACCTAACGAAGCTAAGCTGAATTCTTTCACATACAATCTGTAGAAAAACATTTCTCAGAAATGTAATGAATGACCAAAACTCCTGACTTAAAATTACTCATCTTTAGCTTCCAAACACTGTTGTTTTGGTTTTTTGGGGTTTTGTTGTTGTTGTTGTTTGTTTGTTTGTTTGTTTGTTTTACTATGGGAAACAACATAACCATTAGTGAAAGGCATCAGGATAAAAACAGTCTCTAAATTAATTGCTAAATCTATGCAAAGACATAGAGTAGAAAAAGATTTTAAGGCTGGGTTGTTTATTTGTTTGTTTCTGTTTGGGGTTGTTTTTGTTTGTTGGTTTGGTTTTGGTTTTGGTTCTGGTTTACAAATGTGGAAGACAGATTAATCAAAAGACTAAATTTACTTTAAAAAAGTAATTAGCACATATACTATTATCTCTGTAAATGGATAGCAGGTAAATAGATGAAAACCAAACCTTTCAAAATTTACAAGAGGACAAAACAGATAAAATTACCTGTCAGAAACAATCTATAGCACTAGAAAGTATGATAGTACCACACAGTGAGGAGTCATAATACCACATTCTGTTCATTGAAGTCTTTGCTGGCTCTTACTGAAAAACTCTCTAGGTTTTGTAATTGTTTTTTCCCTATGTTATTTGTAGAAAAAAAAATAAGGTTTTCTGAAGTGCTTGTGAATTCTGTTAATTTTACACATAAGAACTTGCAACTTTGGTTTGAAAGTTTCTTAGGTTTAAAGAAAGAGGAAGGCTAAGAATATTTTTAGTGCTGTAAACCTGGGTTGCACCATGTCTTTTACATGCCCTTTACTTGAAGTGCTGTTTAATTCCCCTCATTAAGTGCTGTACAGTACTGGAATTCTCACTGCTCACTGCTAATACCTGACAAACATGCAACAGCACATTTTCACATGCATCATACATTCTTACCTTCCTTTCCAAATAACTTTTAATATAAGGTGTTGTTAACACTCTGGCAAATCTTGGGTTTCCATAATGTGTTTAAAAGTAATTTTCAGATACATTTGTTTTCAAAGGCATTTAGGCACCTGTGTCCTTGAGCTGACTTCCAATGCAGAAACACATTTAGAATTGAAGATCAGTAGTTTATTCATTAAGTTGTAATTTAAGATAATTTCTGCTGCTGGTACATTTTCAGCTTGTGCTTGTTGTTGCCTCCCAAACATCCTGTTTGACTGAGTTAACTTATACAGTATGACAGTTGTATTTCTTTCCTTGTAAATAGTGCTTCAGTTAGAATCTTCTAAGATTTCCATTAGATTTGCTTCTTTTTTTCTTTTCTTTCTCCCCTCTCCCCCCAAAAATTCTGCTGTTTGCTGCAGTGTCCTTTGTTATTTGCTTAACTAGCTGGCAGGTTCTGTATGCAAACCAAACCTAACCAAACCAAACCAAACCAATACAAACCAAACCAATACAAACCAAAACAAAACACAACCCCTGCACCCCTCCAAAAAAAACTTCAAACTATTAATCAGGATTCTCAAAATGTCTTTCCTAATTTGCTGTCACTATGCCAAGCACTGTTTGTGTTAACTGCCTAAGCAACATTTTCATAATAGATCCAATGACAGAAGTAGAGAAGTGAGACTGGAAGTTTGATACCAAACACTACACTGTAACTCACCATGTTTCCTTTTAAAGTACTTGCAGTACTTGATACTGTCAATTGGTTTTCTTACCATGTAATAAAATTTCAAGTTGTTCCAGAGATTTGATAAAAGCTCTCAAATTCTGTCTTCAAACCAGATGTCTGTGATCACAGATTATTGCTATTCAGTGTTCTGTTATTAATATTGTTAGGATGAAGATGTTCTGAGTCAAACCCCCAACTTTTCACCTCAGTTACTTCCTTTATTTTGCTTTAAAGAGTTTTTCTGGCATTGTACAAAACGAGTGATTTTCCAGTTGCTCTTATTGTTAAATGCTCTCAACATTTCCCCAATCTTGATCTTGATCTTCACCTTCAGCTTTGACAGATTGTAAGTTTCTATTTCTATTTTTACTTCCTTGTGGCTTGAAACAATGCGTTGCTTTATTCTGGATGTTTAAATTCTTTTGTAGAAAGATCACAGGATGTTAGGAGGTGGGGGTTTTTCACATTGGGCGTTTACTATTACTTGAAGCATCTGTTTGTTGCTTTCTTGTTTAAAGTCTCTCCAGACTTCCCTGGAGATGTGGTAGATGGTGCAAACTTATCCACTGAAAACTTGCAAGGCAAGATTTTACAGCTTCACAGCCAATACTTTCAATAATCTATCCCACACCCTGGAATGTGATTAATTGGTCTCCGATGCACAAATGTGTCTCCAAGAGATGTTCCATTCAGCGAACAAAGAGAAGGGAAAACAAAAGTTAAGGAAAAAAAATCTAAATAATTTCCCCCCATCGATGTAATGGGGGAAAAGGATGATAATCTTGATCTTCTGCAGAATGAGATTAAAGATGGACACTTTTTAGCTGGAGTCACCATCTTACAACTAGGAGCCAAACATACAGAGAAAGCTACCTGCTTCCCTGAAAACTGCCATCCAGCTTTATTTTGTGGAAGGGGACAATCACCATACCAAGAAGAGTTATCATTCACAGAAAACACAGGTCTTGTTGCCTTTATCAGAGTGTGCTGGCAGTGTTGTTTGCTTCTCTGTTCAGAAGAAGTTGAGCCTGTGTTTTCTGTCACTGCTGCCTGTTTTTGGTTGCAATGCTTTCTATCTTGCCTTCTTTTGAGAGTGTTCTGAAGCCCAGGACTCTCTATCAAACCCAGTAAAGGTTTTATTCTATATTTTAGTAACACCACATTTTTAGGATAAAGAATTGTAAATAATAATTTTGAATAGTGATACAGCTTGAATATGGTTTGACTCATGGATCTTGACAAAAGCGATCTGCCATGGGTTTTCAGTTTTGGAGATTTTTCCAGGGCAGACCTTGAGATGTGGTATCTGCCTGCCACTGGTCACTTGATATCCTGGGGTTGACAAATGGACCAAGCACAGAGTTTCAGTGATGGCAAGTATATCCACCCTGAACTCTGATCTGTAGGAGTTCTGCAGAGCCACTGTCTGAGGGGCTTTACAGCAGCTGGAAGAACTTATCACAGGAAGTACCATGTTTGAAAAGCTGTTTGTCCCTATTGTATTTACAATTATATTGGAGCAGAGATAACTAAGTAAGCTGATGGTTTGTTTGATTTTTAAAGGAAAAACTAGATATTTCCACTCACAACAAAGTGGTAGAGACATCTTCAGCCTACACAGCTGTAATGCACCCTGCATTCCATTTGAAGCTCTTAGCACACTAAATTGTGACCTGTACCAGTGTATTTTGGCAACTTAAATGTAGGTCAAACCACAGTGCATTGCCACTCTGCAAGGATGTGGAGGAGTCTGTTGCTTTTTGAATCTCTTTCTTTTCTTTCCCACATAAAAGTGTTGTCCTCTTCTCCCAAGGAAGTTGAGCAATCTGATATAATAAAGACAGATCACAAAGAGCACATGTTAAAAGGTTTACAAGAGCAGGGTATAAAAGTTTGATTCAGAGTCCCATTATTACACAAGCTTTCTATTGGAAACTGTAAATGTGTGAAGGAATTAAGATTTGGGGGCTTGCAACAAGAAAAATAGTGAAGTGATGTAAGTATATTTAAGTGATTCGATGATTAAACATGAAAAGCCAGAGGGTAGGAAATAGACTAGAAAGCAGCTATGATTGGGCAAAGGCTGTTGCAATTAAAATAGACCAAGTTTAGGGTAGGATTTAGTCTTGGGGCTTAGTAAGCATGAGTTATGCTTACAAACCTACGGGAGTAAAGTATGTCAGAAGTTTTGTGAGGTATTTACCAGTGAAAAGTAAAAATCTTTCATTACAACGTGAATTGTATCCATCCTAGTTTACAAAAATATATTAAATGTGCTCAGTCAGCTTTTGAGTAACTGTTCACATGAATGGTCCAGGAACAACAACAGAGAAGAAAAAATAATGGTATTATTGTTTTGAGATAAAAGAAAAAAATAAAATCCAGAATATCCTTGAAGTTTTGGAGGAAAATCAGAATGTATAATGAAAGAGCTCTGAAATCTGGACCCAGTTTTACCACATGACTCAAAACAATCAGAAAATTCAAGGAAAAAAAGAAATCCCATCCCTTGTCATACTGAAGAGACTTTCATCTTTGTGTTCTGTTCCAGTTACAGACATCCTACAAATACATGCAGCCATTTTGCACAGCTTTACAGTCAAAATGTACAAGAACATGCCTGGAATGAAATCTAAACAGCCCTCAGAAAAAAAAAAAAGTGTTAAATTCTCTTCCAAGATGCTTTATGTGAATATTCATCTATGGTTCTTTCTAAATCTCTCTTAGAGAGAGTTTGGCGCAATGAGAATCCATCAGATTTGACATCTGCGTTTTCAAATCCTTTTAGTTTACAGTTAATGGACAGCAGACATAGATGAAAGATGCACAGTGGAAGTAGTTTTCCTCATTAGACATGGTATTAGACAGTGATCATGAAAATGGGATTAATGATTAGTCAGGAAGTATTTGAGCTCTCTTCTGGTGCTTACTTCAGAAGCTGTTTTCCATTGCTATAACATATGAGAAGAAATAAAAGGTAACAATACCCCTCTATGTAAGGATCTATTTTTTTAATTGTTAGAAATGAGAGGGTCAATAAGAGAGGTCTCTGAGAAGAAACTATGGACCATTTTGCTCTGTTTCTCAGGTGAATTTAGGAACAGTGCAACCTTTCAAACATCATTCCTTTGTGACCTGCTCTAGATATACCTGTGTCGGCAGGGTGATTGGACTAGATATCTCCATGACCTCTAGATGATCTTTGGATGATCGTTATGATTCTGTAAAACAAATAGTGACAGCACTTCAAAATTAGGGTGACTTATCTCCAAATCAGGACCATCAAACACAGAGGAAACCAGCAAACAGAATTACCATTGTCAAGCAGTGCTCAGGACTGAAAGGGTCAGCAAGTTTGGAAAGATCACATACCAGTTGCAAGAAGAGTATCAGCAGTTTCAGGAGTGATGGCATGGTCTTTTGGAATTCTGTGGCTCAGCAAGGTTATTTGGTCTGGCATAAGATCAAGCTCTAAAGATTTTGTTTTCTTATGCCTTGCACAATTGCCACTTTCATTACAAGGGTTGTTGCACTGAAACAGATAGGGACCTTACCCCCATTTTGGTGATTTTTACTTTTTGTTGTTGTTGGGTTTTGTTTTGGGTTTTTTTGTTTGTTTTTATGAGAAGCAATAAAACTCCTCGAATGGTGGAACACACAAATGTTTGTAGCTGATCTGCTGCTGGAAACACACTGGTTGCTAATTTCACTTTTTTGTTTTCATCAGGGTTTTGATCATCAGTGGCCAATATCATATTGGGGGAGGCTTTTGTTATCATCATGAAAACTTTCTAAGTTATTTTACAGAACGATGAGTAAGAGTTCCTGGTGCTCAAAAAGGCATGAAGAGACTTATTCTGACATTTCCAAGAACATTCTAGAAACCCATGACCCCAAGTGAACACGCAAGTATGGGGCCTGAATTCCTCCTCAGCAAATCCAAAACTTAGGCAGAACCTGTTGTTACATTTTTCAGTGCTCTCCTCTTGCTGCAGCCAGATGGAGGTGATACAGCCTCAATGTTGCTTCACAGAACTCCTGCATTTTAGACAGATCTTACTGTTTCAACATAACAGAACTTATTTACCTCCACTGAAGAGTAGTCGGTACACTCACCAAATCCCTGGGTTCTCCTCAGTTTCTAACCTTGTAGTAACATGAGTAGCTCATAAAAGAGGTCTTTGCTACCCTTGCTTGATGATGTCAACTTTGATAATGAGTCTGAGTTCAGAAGATAATCTGAGCAACATATCTTTCCAATATACTCTTGCTTAGTAAATGCAGACTATCAAATGGTAGTCAACTGCTCTGAATTAGGACTGCTTGATTCTGCTTTTCAGGGTTTTTTTTTAGCTACGGCATGCATATCTTTTGAGGGGATCATCACATTTATGCTTGCATTCATTAAGAATGTGACCTCTTGGAGATGTGAAGTCTGGCATCATTTTTCATCCTCTTATTTCTGGATTGCTCTTGCACCCCATTACATTTTGTCACTGTGCAAAGATGCATGTTTGGAATTCCCAGGTACAATTTCCAGAATGAATTACTGGAGGTGGTAAGGTGACTCAGAAAAGCAAAGAACCTTCTGCAACTCTGCAGCATCAGGACTTTACAGACTTATATAGGTTAAATGATGTGCAAACAGGTGACACGCTTCTAACAGAATTATTAGATGCCATTTTTCATCAAGTGCTTCATCTCTTTTGCTAAGAAACAAAGGCCAGTTTCAGGAGCTCATGAACTGCTGTTGCACAGAAAGCTTTTGTTACCATAGATGTCTGGGTGAATTATTAACATGGCATCATGTCAGGTGATCTTTGTCCCCTTTTTCTTTCACTCACTTCTGGTAATTAGTTGAAATTCAGCATTCAAGAATGCTGCCTTTGTTAAATTCCTGCAGGATGAGGTAAGGCTGTATGATTAATTCCAACATTTCACAGACCCCCATATAAGCTAGCACACAGCAGCCTTGAGAAGCAAAAAGCTAGATTACTCACTTTTTCTCTCCTTTCCACCCAAACCTGAGATTTTACCGTGGCACTTACTAGCCCTCATTTGGTATTCATGTTCATGATGAGATCTCTCTATACAGACTTGAGCAGAATCACTCCACGTTCACTTCAGTGCAAATGGGACCTGAATTAAAGTTAATATCTCTATGTCACTCTGTTATAGACGTCTCTATTATTCCCCAATCTCACAGAAAACTGAAAGAAAGGATGGCAGACATCCTTCCTGACTCAGAGGTGAGATTTTCCCTACTTTCCATGTAGAATGAGCTTGACAGTGTATCGCAGGTTATTCAGTTACTGCATACTTGGTGTCGCTTCTCTTCCAAAGCCTGTGAGACAAAAATCAGAGAGGGATAAAGAATATGAACCAGTGAACACAGAATTTCCCTTTGTAGTATAGTCTCTGGTGTCAATTATGTCAGGGAAGAGTTCAGGTACAGCTCTCCCATGCCAAAATGGAAGTACTTTGTGACCACAGCAACTTGCTGTTCACAGGTACGCATGGTACATTGCCATGGAGAGTCTGCTAAGGGAATTGGAGGAAGGCTCTCAAGAGCTGTGAGCGTAAAATCAAGGTAAGATAAATTTAGAAGACACCAAACAACCACTGCAAGGTCTTCTAGATAATAAGCAACTCATATCTTCCAGTAAGTGGTATTTTCTGGTTTTGACGATGTTTGCAATGACTCGGCCTGAACCGATAGTATGTAATTGATAGTCTTATAAATATTACTGAAAACTACAACACCAAATTGAGGTTAATGATGTATTCTACTCCTTTTTCAGGAAAGTGCCTTGAGAGCTTTCAAAGGAAAAAGCTTTTATCAGCTCCTGCTTTTACTTCTGTGTCTCTGTATATATATATATATAGGTTATAGGTATATTGTATTATGACTGTTTTTATGCTTTCTTTCACCTCCCTTCTTTTTCCCCTAAAACAATAAAGTTCATGAGTCCTTAGAATCAGAATCAACATTTAAAATCAGTTTTAATTGCCTATGATCAGCTCCCTGCTACAACTATCTTTCCATAATGTTACTTCTGTTTGTATTTGAATCTAAGTTGTCAGGATGGTTTCATCGCAGGTTAAATGTTTGTTATTGTTTTCAGTTGGAGAGATAGGTTATTTGTCTACCACCCACTCTGCTCTCTTTAAAGACCTGTATGTTTAGAACCCAATTCATCCTCACCAGAGCAGTGATGCCTCACTATATCATATGAATCAACATTTAAAATCAGTTTTAATTGCCTATGATCAACTCCCTGCTACAACTAGCTTTCCATAATGTTACTTCTGCTTGCCCTTGTTGAACCCCACGAGATTCACACAGGCTCACACCTCAAGCCTGTCTGGGCCCCTCTGGGTGTCATCCTGTCCCTCATATATGTCAACCATACCATTCAGTGTGGTGTCAACTGCGAACTTGCTGAGAGTGCACTCCATCTCACAGTCTATGTCATTGATAAAGGTACTAAGCAGTCCTGGTCCCAGTATGTACCCCTAAGGGACACCACTTGTCCACAATCTCAATCTAAGCATTGAGCTGTCTGTCTCAAATTACCTCCCAGTCCTTCGCGAGCCTTAGGATAGCTTCTAGCAGGATCAGTTCCATGATCTTTCCAGGCATGAAGACGAGGCTGACAGGTTGGTAGCTCTCACAGTTCTTCTTTCTACTCTTTTTAAAAATGGGTGCAATGTTTCCTTTCTTCCAGTCACCAGGGAGTTCGCCTGACAGCCAGGACTTTTCAAATGCTATGGAGAGTGGCTTGGCAACCACATCAGCAAATTCCCTGGGAACCCATAGTCTTAGGTATGTTTGGGTCTTTCAGGTGTTCACAAACCTGATCTTCTCTTACAGTCTCTGTGTTGTGATCCATTGATTCAGAAGGTGTGGAGATTACCAGGGAAGACTGAAGCAAAAAATTTGTTGAGTACCTCCACAACAATACCTTTTCCTTGTCTGTTGTTACCAGCTTGCCAGTGTTGCTCATCAGGGGAGGTTTGCTTTCTGTAGCCATCTTTTCCTGGTTGACACACCTGTAGAACCCATTCTTATTCTTTGCATCACTTACCAAGTTCAGCTCCAGCCATGCCTTGGCCTTCCTAAGCCCATCCCTATACAACTGAGCAGCATCCCTTCCCAGGATATCTATCCTTTCTTTAATTCCTGGTGCATTTTCTTCCTGTCCTTCAGTTTTATCCACAGGTCCCAATTCAACCATGCTGGTCTCTTCCCTTTCTTGTCTGATTTCTTGTAGAAAGACCTCTTTCTTCCCCAGATTGACAGCTCTTGTGCTTTATGGATCCTTAAGATATGCCAGCTCTGTTCTACTCCCTTCTCTTTGAGGGTAGTTTTCCAGGGTGGTTTACGGACTCCGTGAAGAGCTGGAAGTTTGCTTTCCTAAAATCCAGGCTCCTGTCTTTACTCTTTGTCTGACTTGTATCCCTCAAAACTGTGAACTCCTTCTGTTTGTTGCCCATCATGCATGTGTTAAACTGGGCTGTTGGCAGTGTCATTATCTTAGGGGAGCACCCCTTGATTCCTTTGAGGCATTTTACTGGTGTTTCCCTGTTGATTTCTATTACTTCAGGAGCCCCCAGCTAATCTTTGTAAAGCTTCAAGTGTGCTCCAATGTATCCAGCATGCCCTGCTGCATCAGACTGAGGGCTCTTGCCAGCAATCTGTCCCTCCAACCTCATTATCATTCCACAGCTTGTGACAAGTAAGCTTGATATATTCTTCCTCCCACTTCAAGTCTAATTTAAAGCTCTGTCAACGAGCTCTGCAACCTCCTGAGTCAGGACTCTCCCTCTTTGGAGAAAGGTGAATACCATGTAGTGCCTGCCAGCAAGCCTGGTGCTGTGTAGGCTATCTCATTGTCAGAAAATCCAAAATTGTCATGGTGACATCATCCACAGAGCCATGTACTGGTAAAGTGTGTCTGTATGTTTATTGCAGAGTCACTGCCCCACAGCTGGAAGGAAAGAGTGAAAAATAACCTGTGCTCCAGATTCCTTCACCAACTGTCCCAAAGTCCTGAAGTCTTTTGATGACTCTTGGACTATATGTTGTGCCTTCATCACCATCCACTTGGAAGAGCAGTAATGGGTAATAGTTTGAGGGCTGTACCAAACAAGGAAGTACCCTACAGACCTCTTTAACATAGGAGGCAGAGGAGGGTCTATCCTGCAGATTGCACTCTCTGTTCCTCTCAGAAGGGAATCTCCTACAACTATAACCTTGCCTTTTATTCCTCATGGATGTGGTCAGGATATGGTGGGTAGACATTTCTAACCTTGGCAACACCTCTGTTATAGATGGACCATCATCCACATCCTCCACTGAGTGGCCTTCCACATCCAGAGCCTCAAACCTGTTTCACAGAGGCACCTGTGAGGGTGAGGTAGGGAAGGACAGCATTTGCCTGACACCTTGAGCAGGGATTTACCTCCATGCACTCCTTTCCTTTCAGCTATTGCCTTCAGCTTAGCCAGGGGAGGATACAGGGTCCCCTTGATCTTGTTTTTTTTTTTTTTTTTCCTTGTGGGTCATGCTTTCCCTTAAGGCACAATCAGAGCAAGCAGTTTGACTTCAGCTTGTTCCTGTATGATACTTGTCTTATTGGAGGTCATACAGTTATGTGCAAGTAAAATAAGGAACAAAGAGACTGGCAAGATCAGTTCTTTCTGTCCTTTGAGCCACTGAGCATAGCCTCATTGACTGAGATGTTGGTGTTATGGATCAAAGAATAAAGTAAATGCAATGAAGCCACTATTACATAAGTCCCCTTTAGCTAAAAACAAACTGCCCCACCTTTATCAAAAGTAGGTTTGCTCAGCACTGTATAAAGCATGCAGTTTCTCTGGAGAAGGTCCACATCAGCACAAATTCTGTATCTACAGATCTCTACCGTGAGCCACATCTCTTGAGTAGTGGAGACACACAACTGCAAGCAGCAGAGAAAGTAAGAGTGCCACAGTGGACTTCAGTTCCCTTTTTCTTCTTTCTTTCTTCAAGTAGCATTTCCATTAGTTAGGTAATGTCATCTGATTGTAAATGTTGGTTCCATTTTCATTTGAGTAATTATGATAGAAATTACTGGCATTGTGCAGATTCTATTTCAGCAGGTTCCCTAAAATCAGTTTAATAATTGTAACAGAGTTGCTATTCAATATGTATCTGGATCACAAAATTGCTAGCATATTTAATGCTTTCGTGAAATGCCTTAAGAAAGCCAGGAATGAGAAAATTTGCATGGAAACTTGAAAATTTTCAACTAGTGGATTCTAAAAAGTGGTCAGAAAAAAAATAATATCGCAGCTTCCACAGATTTTAAGCTTCTAGCATGAAAAAATATCATTTTGCAGGAATGTTTTGACTCCCAATTAGGTGAAAGTCATACTGATCATGAATACAACTTTAGTGCAATAATGGTGCCATGTAACACTATTTGCACTTCCTTCATAGATAAGCTTGTCCAGTATTGCTGCTTTAACTATTGCCTAGAATCATCACTCAGCCACTACTAATTTAATTTCCATTAAAGCAAAGTATCCATCCTCTTCCTCCAACCAAAGATAGACACAGCATAATTGCAACTGTGTGCTATCCAAAGCACACAGTCTTGTTGTGGAGGTTCTAAATATGTTCACAGCTCTAGCAACAACATCATTTGGTGTTTTTCAAACAGACTTATGCTGGAATTTTCAGAGAATTTTCAGGGAATGACATGGTCAGGTCACTCTGATTTTCATAAGCTTAATCAACCTCACCATGTCCATTTCTGGAATAGCTGAAGTCAGATGATTGAAATGTACAGCCAAGCCTGCAGAGTGCCCACTTTTGGTCAAAAGGGAAAAAAGCATGATATTGAGGAAATGGTCATATTTTCTTCTGTCTGCCTAGATGTACTTGTAATGCTTTATCCTGTGTACCTAGTTGCAACCATGCATGAGGTTTGCATGTTCCAGTTCCAACAAAGGTATATTGGAACTTTTAACTAGACGCACAGAACGGTGTTCCTTGTTACAGTTCACTGAACCAGCCCGTCTTGTTTGTGAATCATTAATGACACTGGCTGCTGGGTAAATTTACTTTGGTTGTAAATCTACAAATGGCATGGGAAGATGTGGTAGAATGATTTTTCACACTTAGCTTCTAAATGAGTGCACTAAAGATTCAAGGAAGGTAGGAGAAAAGATAAATTAACATTTTGCAAGAAGACACAGCAACCTTAAAAAACTAACACTTTTCATTCTCTAATATTATTTTTACCACTCTGTTTCCTGTAGCTGTATACTACAGGGTATGAATATACACAGTCATGCAGAAATTGTCTACTTTAATACTGTCCATTTTTTACATCTGCTTCTTGAGGAGACTTTATTTACTGTGGTTTACAGGATTTAAAAAAATCAGGTAATTTGATGTTGTTGGAGGCAATGAATTGTTCCAAGGTAGGAAACAGCCATTCTGAATGTGAGGAAGCATTTTCCTGAGCATCACAGCCTAGAAAATACAGACAGGTCTGTTTTCATACAGACACAGAATCACAGTCACTCTAACTTCAAATACAAGTTATGTTGTAATTAAGCAAAATAAATACAAATAGATTCATATTCAGAATGGAAGAATACTGTTTGGGTTTTTCTTGCCTCTAAGGAGAAGGGTATATAGCAGTCAGAGCTTCAATTAACTATTTTCCATTAGGGCAGTTCTGGTAAAAATTCAGGAATACAGAAGGGCTTGGGCACAAGTTCACAGGAGAACTCCTCTAACTACATACAAGCAATGACATAACCACCACTAACACCCCCGCCCCTCCCCAAATTTCCATACTGTGAGAAAATCTGGTAGTTAAAAATAGGAATTTGTTCTGAAATAGGAAGAAATCCACAATATCAGCACTTTGCAGGGTTAAAAGTTCAGGCAATTTTCATTCAGAAATCATATTCACTGAAGAAATGTAGATGTGACATAGATTCTTTCATTATTTAGCTACAGGAGGGTTTTCTGGGTATCAAGAAAAACTGATCTTGGTCAGGAACCCAGAGAAAAGTGCATGGCTTTGAAGTATTTCAAGCCATGTTACTCCACAATGCACAGGGAACCTGCATAGTTCTCATGTTAAGGGTTCCACTGAAAGAAAAATTGAATTCTGAAAGAAAACTTGAATTCAGCATCTCTCAGTTCTTCATAGTAGCCCACAGGATTCACAAAAAATATCTGCTAAACTGTGGAATGAGTTTTCTACATCAAATTATGATGCAGTGTAAGTCTACACTGGGCAAAGTTAATTTTTAGTAAAGCTCCACTAAGCTCATATGTACACCAGTCAATGAATTTGGGCTTACTCTTTCTTTGTTCTGCTAATTGTTGACCCAGAGCCAACCTTGCTATTAATTTCATAGTAAAACCAGCTTGGACCACTGTTTTCAAAGGTCCTTTTGGATACAACAGAATATTTTGCATTTCATTTATTTGTTTGTATTTTGTCCTTAGATTTCTAGCCTAATTTATGACCACAGGTAACCTCTTGTTTCCTAAGCACGCTGGATTCTTAGGATGTGTTTTGGACAATGTGGATATGAGCATGCATCAATTTCTGTCTCTCTTTTGCTAACATTTTGCCTAATACATAGTGAAAAGAGGTGCTCTTTTACTTAAATGCTCTGAAATAGCTTAATTGCTGAGTATGTTGAAACAGATAGAAAAGCAAAATCCCTTTACATGTTGTATTGTAGAACTACATGAACAAAGAAATCAATAAAAATGGTCACAGCACAAAAATGTAATTGAATGTTCTTCTTTTATTTGTCTCCACCCAGGGTGTAAACACACAATGAGGCATTAATTTATCTCTACAAATCTGTAGCCTCACTATAACAATAATCAAATCCAGACTAATTCTTCTGAAAATTTATTTTTCATAGTATGCAACAGATATGTCTTTAGAGCATATATCAGGCAGATATACAGTATGGCAAATGGAGTTCATATGTGTGTATATAAGCATGTATAAATATGTAAGGGTTAGGAAAAACATACTCCCACTTTCTCTCCTCACCAAAGTGCTTTGTGTAAAAAATATTACACAATATGCTGCTTTCTGTACAGAATAAAGGGATTTCTTTTTTCTTAAATAAAATTCCATTCAGCTACTCTTAAATTGTGGCCTTTTGCTTTATCTGTCCTTAGAAAATAAACATCAATCAAACAAATAAAAAAGAAAGAAACATACCAAAAAAAAAAAAAGAAGAAAAAAAGATACAAACAAGTAAAAAGAGCTGTAAAATTACACAGGGAAAACAGGGAATAAATAGTTAAAATGTAATTTTGATACTCCTTCACACCTCTTCAGACAGTTGGAAACAAAACACCAATGTAACAGATGACCTTAGCACCGCAATACTTCAGCAACCAGTATTAATAAACCATAATGCCTACATGTATGTGTGTGTATATACACATGCATATATATATATATATACACATATATATATATATATAAAAAATATATATATATACACACAGAGAAAGGGAGATCTATATACATACATGCACTCTCATATACTCACATGTGTATAAATGGGCTTTGAAACTGTACTTTAGACTTCAGTGTAGACCCATGTCTAATGCAGATATAAACAGACCATTTTAGTCTGAAAATATGAAAGAATGGCTGCATATAATTTCATCAGAGTATTGATTAATATCCATACTCTAAGATTAATTTATCTCTTAGCAATGAATCCCTTTAGAAAGTTAACAATCTATGAAGTAGAATAACAACATAAAAAATCACTGAGGGCACAAGTATTTGCATATGAGTCAGTAACTGGCATTATGCTATGTATTTTTACCAGCACCATTTTTCATTTTCATATATGACAAATGCAATTCCCTGTTTAAATATTAAAATAAGGCAAAATGAGATGAAATGGTTCTTCTTTATACAATTGCCCTCAGTGATAAAAGGTGATCCCCAAAGTTCAGACTCCAAAGACAATAACAAAAAGAAGAATCCTCTGTTGTTGATGAAGAAGTAAACAACGGCGTATCTTTCTATTGACCGATATCCCATTCTTACACGCCTAATTTAATTGTACTCTCGATCCTTCTTTTTAAGGCTCACAGACAGCTGCAAATATATATCATATCTACATCTATATGAATAAATGAATGACTTGCAAAAGTTTCCTTTTCTGAATGTAAACCGACGCACCTCCAAGTTACAAATACCCTTTTTTGAATTCTATACTCTGCCTTTGGTCAGGAATTTTTATGAGGGACAAGCCCCTTTTCTACTGAACAGCTCATACATTTTTACAGAATTACAGATTACAGAAATGCTATTTCAAAAGATTTAAAAGTCAAGGTGGTACAGATCTGAAGTCAGCAGCAGTATTTCAGTTTTTTTATACAGTAACTGACAAACTCTGGATAACCATGTAGTTAAGAGAACCTTCAATTATTAATACATATGTTCAAAAATATAATTGTACATATGCATGCATACCTACACACTGGGCCTGATCTGACTCTAGTGGAACAAAACACAGTCCTACACATTTGACACTAAAGTGTTCAGCATTACCCAATGATTTCAGCTGAACCAAGTTATGCATATGCAGTGACCACAGAATGGGCTTTAAGATAGCAAAAAACTAAAGCTTTATTAAAAAGCAAAACTTGCTGTCAATGCACTGGGCCAGACCACTCAGTAATGCAAAAGGACTGTCTTTTTGCCTGTTTATGTATAATTGTGTAGGGAAGCCTGATGTCATTTAACCCAATGCAAACTAGACCTTCTATTGTAAGCTGAAGCAGAGAGACACATTCACTTGTCATGTGAGAAACCAAGTAAAAGGAGGCAGAATTTATTACAGAATTCTTTGTATTTCAGCCATATTACTTATTCTTGTATATCACTTATGTGCATGGTTTATTCATGTATTTTTTCCCTTTATTGGATGAAAATCTCTCCTTTAAATATGTACTCTATTATGCCTGTATATAAGAATATATTTCATGAATACAAACCTCAAAAGACTGCCAGTGTTTATAAACATCTGGATATATTAAACATGTCCAAATTAAATTATGAATGTGACCCAAACAGCCTTCAGCAACTCTCAAAAACTTCTCAGGATTAAAAAAAAAAAAAAAAAGGTAGAAACATTTTTTTTTCTTTTTTCTTTTTTTTTTTTTTTTTTTTATAAACATCTTTCAAGATGAATTATTTTAGGAGCACAGTCATGGTCTAGTCTGTAAGAACAAACTTTGGATTTTTGTTTTTCTTATTAAAACAGATCATGAGAATACTAAGATGCACATCGCACAGTAAGAAGTCCACAAAATGGATGAATAGGGATGAATAACTTAAAAGACCCAGTCTTAGTAGTCTTATTATAATGTAAGAGGTGTTTTCAAGGCATATAGGATCACAGTGATGACACATCTCCATTGCAAAACAGTGTTTTAATTCATACAAGTGTACCTTTCATGAAGAGCAACCTCATTTGCTTGCATCACAGAATACGTTCAAGGACCAAAGCCTGACATTGAGCAGAAAAGTCAAGACAACCAAACTAGTTCAGTTTACATCTCTAAGTAACCAAAGGGCACATAACAAATGTGTTATGGAAATGAAAAATGTTAGGGCAACAAAAATTTAATTGAATCAGTACAGATCACTTTTGAAAAAAAGCTGTGGAATTTAAGGAAAATCCATTCTACAGACTATTTAAACTTCCCACCTAGTACCATAGCTCATACAGCAATAAAGCTCTAAAATATAATTAAAAATCAACAGAAAGAGAAAATCTACTTATCTAGGCAGTGTGCTTAATACAGATGAAGTTCATGTACCTTCTCATGTAGTGCATTTAACCCTCTCTATTCACTGCAAATAGTCAGGAGCAAAAAGGTCAGAAGGAGTACTGGAAAAATAGCAATGGCCATATTGTATGGCTTAAAATACAGAAGGAAGGACAAAACACCTGTAAGAAAATCCGGTACCAGT
Organism: Indicator indicator; assembly: GCF_027791375.1. Classification (NCBI taxonomy): domain Eukaryota; kingdom Metazoa; phylum Chordata; class Aves; order Piciformes; family Indicatoridae; genus Indicator; species Indicator indicator. The sequence continues at coordinate 38,550,274 of NC_072053.1, forward strand.
GAACTTTGACTCCAAAAAGAAGCTACACTAACGCCTCCAGTGGGTAGTGACTGGGTATATGTGTAATTTCTCTCCCTTTTTGATGTTGGTGTGTGCTTAACTTGGAAGCATCACATGTGAACAGGTTGTGCAAAAAGCTGTGTTGGCTCTGGTTTTACTTGTTCTCCTTTTATTTTTTTTCTTTTTAAAGGAATTTTTTTAGCCATGTTCTTCAATAAGTCCACCCATTCAGCTTGAAAAGGTTACAGCCAACAAGCAGTTTTCTTATTCAGTCTGTGAATTCCCTTTGAGAAATTAAAAAGAAGAACGAACAAAAAAGTGGAGCTGCAGTGTCACTGATGAAAAGCAACAATTTCTAAGGTTTTGGCAAAGCTTGTGCTCTCCAAACATTCTGCTTCTCAGCTGACTGCTTGATTACAGGATGAATGTTCAGTGACTGCTTTTTTCCTCTCCACTATGTATGTATATTAATTCATATCCCCATACATACATGGCAGTTTCAGGTACAGAAAATTTTTGTAGAGAAACACCAGAAGAACAAGATGAAACGTGACTAGTTCTTGTAATTAGTACTTGTAACTAGATTTATATTACTTTAGCCTTCAGTGTAGACAGAAGAAAGCTGGTTAGGACAACAATCCACTGCATTTACTTGTAGCAAACTGCTATCCTCTGGCATGGTGTGAGCTGAATCACCAAAGATACCTGTAGACCCTGCTGGAAAAAAAGAGTTAAAAAAATTAATCAGGATAACTGCTTCATGGAGAATATCCTAATATTTATGCAGAGAACTGGAAATGGTTTTAAACCAGACAAACACAAGCATGCCAACATATGCATGAAATTATTTAATAATTACACAACTTACTGCTTATAAAGGGAAGAATTTCAGTTTTGTCAGACTAAAGACTGAAGTACAGCAGACTTCATCACTACTAGCAAGTGCTAGTTGTGCCCATTTACTGGGTACAAAAAGTGTGCTAATTTAAAAAATAAACTTAATTCTTGCCTATCTAACTTCATTATATCAAAGATATAAGAGGCTATAAAATAGTGTAGAACTAATTTGCTGTAAAGCTGACACTGGCACATGATAGCAGTAATCACAGGAGTTCCTGTTTACAGAAAACCTCCTGTCTTTTGGGTGACATCTTTACACACTGTGAGATAACTCTTTCAAGTCACAGGTGCATGAGCTTCTTAATGCATGAATGAAAGACCAAGGGTAAAAGAAATTTCAAAGCACAACGAATGTTAATGAAATATTTCTGGGTGCATAGAATCAGTCAGGGTTGGAAGGGACCACAAGGATCATCTAGTTCCAATCCCCCTGCCATGGGCAGGGACACCTCATGCTAGATCAGGCTGGCCAGAGCCTCATCCAGCCTGGCCTTAAACACCTCCAGGGATGGGGCCTCAACCACCTCCCTGGACAACCCATTCCAGGCTCTCACCACTCTCATGGTGAAGAACTTCTTCCTCACGTCCAGCCTGAATCTCCCCACTTCCAGCTTTATTCCATTCCCCCTAGTCCTGTCACTACCTGATAGCCTAAAAAGTCCCTCCCCAGCTTTCTTGTAGTCCCCTTCAGCTACTGGAAGGCCACAATAAGGTCACCTCAGAGCCTTCTCTTCTCCAGACTGAACAGCCCCAACTCTCTCAGTCTGTCCTCATAGGAGAGGAGCTCCAGCCCTCTGATCATCCTGGTGGCCTTTTTATTTAAAAACTTGGGTGTCAGTTGTGCTTAAGCTCTACCATTAGGTCGGCTGTCTTTTGCTGATCCTCCATATTCAGACAATGTTGCAGGGTGCTCCAAATCCCCCCACCTTCCCTCATTGTCTATCAGCAGAGGTCTGAACAGGGGAGACAGAGGTGTGAAACGCTCTTCCCCTGCCCTGGTGACAGTAATCACCACCGATTGTCCCTGCCGGGTGGAGGACCCACAGGTATTTACCGGTGTGGGGAGAAGCCCGCTGGGATTTGGAAATGTGATACGGGGGATATTTCACATTTTGGCCTGGACAGATTGTCTAGGAATATATAAAAGGGTGAGCAGAGAGCAGTCGGCGCTCTCCCTTTCTGTCGCTCTCCCTTTCACACGGCTCACCCGTGGTTTGGGCCAGCTCATTTCGGCTCTGCCATTTTGGGCGCTCGTCTCTCGCCGCTCTTGCTCACTTCTCCCCGGACCGGCCCAGCTGTGGGACCTGCCTGCCCCACCGCAGCCTGGGACCGATCCTGCTCGGAGAGATCCTGCCGTGACCCTGCCTGCCCGGGACCTGCCTGCCGTTTCGCTTCTCCCTGGGACCGATCCTGTAAAGCCGTGAGCCTCGAATCGCATCACAGATCGGCAGTTTCTGGAGCCTGTCAGAGAGAGCGAGCCGGGGACCCACTCCAAATTCCTACTCCGATTTTCCTGAGTAAAACCAGCCTCCTCATATTTCCCTAAGGGTTATTGGTCAGCCTTTTGATTTCTAAGTGGGGTGAAGCTATTTGTGGCTTAACCTTTTCCAGTCTCTGAACTCTCGAATTTGTATTAAAAATTGTCGTAAGCATCCTGGAAGAATTCGTGACCAAATAGAACCTGTAAATAATGTTTAACAGTTTTGTACATAATTTTGGGGTGGGATTTTTGGGAAAATAAAAATAACTATATTTTTATAATTCCTGCCTTGTTAATTCAACCCTAAACTAACACAGATGATTTTCATCCTTCCAGAGCAGCATGCAAGCCCCTTATGTACTTTTCAGCTAGGAAGAGACTAAGTCAGGTGTTCTTGTCATGGAAATGCAAATAGATTACATTCAAGACTGAGAGAAATCAAACATGAATAAAGCAAAATCAGTGGTTTGAATTATTTTAGGCCCCTGTTACAGTACTTAGAGCAGAGTAGAGTGACTATGCAAATACTACACAGGGCTCAATGAATGGCACGTCAAGGCAAATACATAACCTATGACTGTCTGGCCCCTAGTGCAGTCTGTATACGGACCAGATCTTACTGTGACCCAATGCCAGAAAATCCAGAACAACTTGAAAATCTTCACCTTTTAGTGAAGATTCAAGTCCACCATGACAGATCCCAGTCACACAGATCAAGCAGATCTGTCAGTCCACAAAATATACACAGTCGTCCACAAAGTCCCCTCCTGTCACTTACCTGTAATAGCAGAATGAGATGAAAAGGTCTGATGGAAAATGCCCAGTCCTGCCTGACCTGCTGATGTGGGAATTAAGCAGTCTTCAAATGGAGGAACCATATTGCAAGGAGCACCATGTTGTACATTCTTCTGAGTGTCAGCATGATGTGGAGGGCAGACGGTCTGAAGATGCCCATAGAAACCTACAATAAGGTCAAGAAGATATTCATGGTCAGGCTCAACAAGGCTCTGGGCAGCCAGATCTAGCTGAGGATGTCCCTGCTTACTGCAGAGGGGGTTGGGCTAGATCACCTTTGGAGGTCCCTTCCAACCCAGACCATTCTATGATTCTATGAAAAAAGTGGTCAGTAAAAGTCCTTGACAGATGTACAAGGGATAGTATGAGGAACCATGGTTGTGAGAATGATAAAAACCTTGACTGCAGTACCACCAGGACCTAAATTATTTTCTACCAACAAATAAGCTTCAATATGAAACTTCCTAAGACTTCTTCCAGTTGCTTCTACTTCCAAACACCATCCACCTAGTGGACATCATGATTCCAGCTTGTGAGAGGCATTGACTGAGAGGCAAAAGCTGAAAATTTTCAGGAAATCTTTACTCTGCAGTCCTGCAGTCTGAACTGATACTCTCCAGATTTCACAGTGGGCTGCTGCCTAAGAAATCTCAGGAAATGCTTAATTAAAAAATAACTAAGATTACCCAAGTAAGGTCTGCATAAAATCTGAAGGTCTGTCACTGATGCCAAGATTGGCTGAGGGGACAGGCATATAAGACTCAGAAGGACTGCTAGCTGATGATCTACATGGCCTGCTGATGATAAGTACCAGGGTGAGTGTCCAACCCACGCAGCAGTAGCAGTGAGTCCACACAGAAGAGAACCAAGACCCCAACAGGGGTTTTGTTCTTAAGTTGTTGGGGTTTTAATTTTTTTTTTATTATTCCTTAGGTGATAATTAAGCATAGAATGAATTTACACTTAAATCTATGTTGAGAAATATATTTATATAACAAAAAATGTGCTTCTTGGTAAAGCAGGGACAGATATGCAACCTAAGAGGCACAGACAGACATTCTGCAGTAGGTTGGCCTGAAGATTTTTCTCATGGAATCAAGGTCTTTTGTACTCCATAAAAAATTGTTGCTGAGTCAAAGCCTTGGTGATTTTGCTTGGAGTCTGAAAGATGGCTTTTTTAGATAAAAAAATGTGGTATGCATTAATTTCTGTTTTCTGTAATATGTTATTAGAGTACATGTTGGAAATTAAACATCAGAAATTCAGTAAGAAAAACTTTCTTTTAAGAAAAACTGTGAATCAAGCTCTTCTTTGGCAGTACTGAGGCTCCTTGTTCTCACCACTCTCCATGCATAAAGGAAAAAGGAAAATACATTGCATTACCTCCAAGATGTTACATAGAAATTTTGGGCCCCAACTGTCCAAAAATAGGCCAAAGAGTGACACAGACATAGGAGATTTTATTGGTAAACAGATTATTGCCTAAGGGCTGGTGCGCTGTTTTCCTGATGAAGAATGTGTGGTGGCAAGTCATACCAAAAATGACCAAAAAATGCATCTTCTGTATATAACTCTTACTGCAGATACTGGCTTACAATCAGATTTGACTTCAAAAAGTACTAGGAGAGAATTAGAAATTCTAATCTGGATAGTGTGGTGGTTTCAGGGCTAGACCTTTAATTTCTTCTCACAGAGTTCAAGCAGAAAGGTGAAAGAATGTAAATAAATCACAACTGGGTGTAAGAAAGCAAAATAATGATTATTCTAAACACTTCCATTGGAGATATAGAAATGTTTAAGAGTCAGTACTCAAAACAAGGTATGGGCAGTCTCTCTCTTGTCTTTCTGTCTGGTGTTTCTCTGCTGAGCAGTCTGCTGGCTTTGGGAGATAACACACACACACACATACTGACCTTGACAAGCTAAGTTTAACAGCCTCTCTGCTGCTTGGCTTTCTTCCTTCTGACAGTGGGGTCTGGGGGGGGGTCCTTTAGGGTGGGGGAGGAGGGGAGAAGGAGAAGCAGGGCCCCTCTGGGGCCAGGGGGCTTTGTTGTGTTTTTCTGTTGATTGTGCATATTTGTAAATGTTGTGAATAGTGTATATTTGTACACATTCATTGCATTTCATCATAGATTGTAGTTTTGCCTGTAAATACAGCTTCATTTGCTTCTGAGCTGAGTTAGCCTGGTTATTGTTAATGTGGGAGGGGAATTTCAGCCCACCAGACTGTAACAGGGATAGTCAGCTCAATTTCATCCTTGCACATATTCAGGAATTAGTACTTTCCATACTGAGTAGTTAGGAAAGCATATTTATACCATACACTCAGCTTTCATGCAAGGGATCTACTGATGTCCATGAGCAGTAAGAAAGCATGTGTAGCAAACAAACTAGCTGACAGGATTAAAAGCTCATCTCCCTCCTTAAAAATAATGGGATGTTTGGGTCAGCATCATATGACAAAACCCCTTTGGGTACCATATAGCAGTTCAGAAACAATGAGAAAGGTATCTCAGAGAATAGAAGATTATAAGCAAAGATCCTTTCATGGGAAACATGAAATCACAGCCTACAGATATTTGAGAGGGGCATGTCTAAATGTTTTGTGTGTTATATAGAATCACAGAATTGTTTTGGTTTATAAAGACCTCGAAGATCATTGAGTCCAACCATCAACACAAGACTACCATGGCCATTAAACCATGTCCTGAAGTGCCATGTCCACACATTTCTCGAACACCTCCAGGGACTGTGACTCCACCACTTCTCTGGGCAACCTATTCCAATGCCTGACCACTCTTTCAGTAAATAAATTTTCGCTAATATCCAGTCTAAACCTCCTATTTCAGGCCACTTCCTCTTGTTCTGTTATCACCTGACACTAGGGAGAAGAGACCAACACCTACCTCACTACAACATTTCAGGTAGTTCTAGAGAGCAATGAGGTCTCCCCTCAGCTTCCTCTTCTCCAGACTAAACAACCCCACTTCTCTCAGCCTCTCCTCATAAGACTTGTTCTCTAGACCCTTCACCTGCTTTTTTGTCCTTCTCTGGACATGCTTCAACAATTCAATGTCCTTCATGTAGTGAGGGGCCCGAAACTGAACACAGTATTAGAGGCTGGGCCTCACCAGATCTGGGTACGAGGGCATGATCACTTCCCAACTCCTGCTAGCCATGGTATTCCTGGTACAGGCCAGGATGCGTCTGGCCCCATTAACCACCTGAGCACACTGCTGGCTCATGTTCAGCTGCCTGTCAACCAGCACTCCCAGGTCCTTTTCTGCCAGGCAGCCTTCCAGCCACTCTATCCCAAGCTTGCGACATTGTGTGGGGTTGGGACCTTGTTAAAACTCATGCAACTGACCTCGGCCCATCAATCCAGTCTTCCTAGCATCAAGCAGATCAACTCTTCTACCCAACTTAGTGTCACCCACAAACTTACTGAGGGGTGCACCAATTCCCTCCCCCAGATCATTAATAAAGACATGAAAGACAACTGGCTCAAATACTCTTCCCTAGGAAACACCACTGGCTGCCAACTGGATTCATTTCCATTCACCACCACTCTTTTGGGCCTGACCCAGTGAAGCATCCACACATTCAAGCCATAAGCAGCCAGGAAACAGTGTCAAAGGCTTCACTGAAGTCCAGATAAACAATATCCACAGCCTTTCCCTCATCCATTAAGAGGGTCACCTTGTTCAGGTCAGGTCAGATCATCTTTGTCAAACAGGGTCTGCCCTTCATGGCATTGAGTGCACTCTCAGCAAGTTAGCTGACAACATCAAGCTGTGTGGTGCAGCAGACATGCTGGAGGGAAGGGATGGCATCCAGGGAGACCTTGACAGGCTGGAGAGCTGGGTACAAGCCAACCTCATGAGGTTCAATAAGATCAAATGTAAGGTCCTGCATCTGGGTCGAGGCAATCCCAAGCACAGATACAGGCTGGGCAGTGAGTGGCTGGAAATCAGCCCTGAGGAGAGGGACTTGGGGGTGCTGGTGGATGAGAAGCTCAACATGAGCTGTCAGTGTGCACTTGCAGCCCAGAAAGCCAACCAGATCCTGGGCTGCATCAAGAGAAGTGTGGCCAGCAGGTCTAGGGAGGTGATTCTCCCCCTCTACTCAGCTCTGGTGAGACCACACCTGGAGTACTGCATCCAGTTCTGGAGCCCCTATTACAAGAGGGATATGGACATGCTGGAAGGTGTCCAGAGAAAGGCCACCAGGATGATCAGAGAGCTGGAGCTCCTCTCCTATGAGGACAGACTGAAAGAGTTGGGGCTGTTCAGTCTGGAGAAGGCTCTGAGATGACCTTCTTGTGGCCTTCCAGTAGCTGAAGGGGGCCTACAAGAAAGCTGGGGAGGGACTTTTTAGGCTATCAGGTAGTGATAGGACTAGGGGGAATGGAATAAAGCTGGAAATGGGGAGATTCAGACTGGACATGAGGAAGAAGTTCTTCACCATGAGAGTGGTGAGAGCCTGGAATGGGTTGTCCAGGGAGGTGGTTGAGGCCCCATCCCTGGAGGTATTTAAGGCCAGGCTGGATGAGGCTCTGGCCAGCCTGATGTAGTGTGAGGTGTCCCTGCCCATGGCAGGGGGATTGGAACTAGATGATCCTTGTGATTCCTTCCAACCCTGACTGATTCTATGATTCCATGATTCTAACCTGTGCTGACGGACACCTGAACCTAACTATTTGCCTATTCATTCATTACTAGTAATTAGAAATGCTTGCCTGGGGCATTCCATTTGAAATCATGAATAAAAAGTATTTTAAAAATAAAAAAATTATATTGGTAATTTCCATATACCAACCCAAAGAAACCTTCCAACCTCAAATCCTTCTACATGTCTCTGTGCTTAAAAACATGTCACATAGAAAAGGCACAGTGGCAAACTTCTTCTGGATTGTGGCTAGGAGCCAGTGTATTTCCATTAACATTCCTACAGAAGTGTGCACATGGGACCTCTGCTTGCTAAAGCAGCACTGAGGGTTGATGTACAGGTAATGCAATTCACACATAATGAGAATGGAGAGAGGAGAAGGGTGCAGTGCAGGTGGGTTTTGAAGTTGTCCAGAGGAGACTCCACAACCTCTCCAGACAGCCTGTTCCAGTGCTCTGTCACCCTCACTGTAAAGATTTTCCTCATGTTGAGGCGAAACTTTCTATGTTCAAGTTTGTATCCATCGTTCCTTGTCTTGTAACTGTGCACCACCGAAAAGAGCCTGGCCCCCTCCACTTGACACCCACCCCTCAGATATTTATAGACATCGATCAGATCCCCTCTCAGTCTTCTCGGTACTCAACAGCCCCAGGTCTCAGTCTCTCTTCACAGGGGAGATGCTCAAGTTCTCTAATCATCCTTGTGGCTGCTTTTTGGATTCTCTCCAGCAGGTCCCTGTCTCTCTTGAATTGGGGAGCCTAAAACTGGACACAAGACTCCAGAGCAGAGTACAGGAGGAGAAGAACCTCCCTAGACCTGCTGGACACACTTTTCTTGATGCACTCCCAGAGACCATTGGCTCTCTTGGCCACAACAGCACATTGTTGTTCCATGGAGAACTTGCTGTCCACCAGCACTTCAAGGTCTTTCTCTGTGGAGCTGCTTTCCAGCAGGGCAGGCCCTAACCTGTACTGGTGCCTGCTGTTATTCCTCCCCAGGTGCAGGATCCTGCATTTGTCCTTACTGAACGTCATGAGTCAGCCTGAACCTGCACCTGGGAACTCAGACCTTATGGGGAGATCTAGGTAACAAAGGTGAGTGAAACATAGTACTTGCATTTTACTTAGTAGTCTTGCAGTACACTTCTGTGTATACACAATGAGATAAATGCCTAATTTACACATATGTAACTAGGTTAAATCGGCCACATAGGAAATAACTCAGAAGAAAATTTCAGTGTTGTGTCTGAAAACTCGCAGGAAAAGAGCATTTTGACTTAATATAAAAGAATAAGAGGGGGGGGGAAAAAGGAAAAAGAAAAACCAGAAGCATGCTTTCTCTTCCACAGCAGGCAGAATTTGGAGGCTCTGCACACTCTAGAGAGCCCATTCAATTAATTGTCTTTTGCAGGAGCTAGGGGCACTTTGCAGACTTAGTTGCAAATGATGTTTTCAATTTTTATTTTTTTTTAAAGGATTAACTGCAACGAAACTGCAAACAACACTGCAAAGCATGTTAGGAATTCACAACCCATCAGTGCTTAAATGTTCATTCCTGACATTTAATAATGAGCTGTGATATAATAAAATAAAAAGAAAGATAATCAAAACTAGACTTAGAAGCTACACTGTTATTGACTGTTTTTACCTCCTTTAATAATGCTTTTAAAATAAACGCTTCTCTCGAACAGCAATAGCACACACTTGTGAGTTTACTGCTGAATCAGATTCATGTACAGATTCACAGATTGCAGTGGGCTGGAAGGCACCCTCAAAGGTCATCTTGGCCAACCCCCCCCCTGCAGTGAGCAGGGACACTTCCAACTAGATCAGATTGCCTGGTTACCAAAAACAAACATTCCAATCTACAGCAGACTGAGCCAGCTGGCAAGACCATTCAAGATGCATGCTGACATATCCTTTCACATAGCTCTTTGCTCATTCTATGTTTGTGCCTTTCTCATAGCATCCTGTTCCTGATGCAGAATAATCTGGCAGTAGCTTTCACTATTTCTAGCTGAAGTCTGGCAGGAAAACTGCTTACCTTGGGGATGAGCTATTGTGAGTCAATCCTCTGTGTTTGCTCACTCCTCGCGTCAGCTAAAGAATACTATCTAAACTCCCAAGGGAGATGGTTGAATCTCCATCCCTGCAGGTGTTTAAAAGACATATAGATGTGGTGCTAAGGGACACAGTTTAGCACCAGACTCAGTAGTGGTTGGACCTGATGATCTTAAAAGTCTCTTGCAACTGAAACAATTCTATGACACATTGATACAGTAACCACTATTTGAAAGACAACCCACAAAAGTGCACAAAGCACTTTCACTAACTTAAAAACTCTCAAAATGATTTTTTAAGATTCAAAGAGAGTATAGAAAAATAATTCAGATTTCCTAGATAAATGTTCTTTTCCTGATTCAGTGTTACAAATATCAACCTTATAAAATGGAGAGCTACAAATAGGAAAGAGCAGACACTGTTCTCCTCCTTTCAGTTACTTGGCACTATTCTAAACGTCTTTGTCCACGTCTGCAGTGCACCAGCTCACAGTGTGGAGGTCATTGAACTGAAGCCCAAACATGATATAGCAAACTCTCATAATTGGTATCAGGAGCTTTTTCCTTTCTTCACCTGGTGCTGTGCCCAACATAATCTACACTACTTCTGAATGTAAGATAACATGGAACTAGATGCCATTCACGCCCTACACAGCTGGCCCCTTGTTTGAGATAGTATCTGTTAGAGAACTAGCTGTAGCATCAGTATTCTGTGTTTTCATAACAAAAAAAGGGAAAACAGGTTGGCTAATAAAGTTCCAGGAGCTGAACCTTTCTTCTCAGGACTGCACTCTGGATTACATTAAGTTGTTCTTGTATAAAACTATTTAAACTGCACACACAGAGAGTTATGTCAACTGCATTTCTTTGAATTAGTAGACAATAGCCAACACCCATGATGTCAAGATGCAGAATAAAGAGTTAACATGATAGCATTATTTCCTTGTGAAGATTTTAAAATATGGTAAATAGATGTATAGTGCAAGAATCTCTCCTATATGCAAGAAGCTCTTGTCCTTCATCACATACACTGGAGAGACACTGTGCATGTGAAAATCCCAGGTACACAGCCCATATGAAACTCACAGCTCAAATAATGGTCCAGATAAGTTTGTGACAGAGTCCTCATCCCATTAAACTAAAGTGGACAAAGATTTTGTTACAGGTAAGTAAAGAATGACTGGACAGTTATCATTTGCACAAAGTAAGGAGTTTATGATGGACATGTATTTCCTCCTCAGACAGCTCTCTGCCTGGCACTATAAAAAGAGAGCATTTTCTCAAGAAAACCATTAGAATTGCCATTAAGATAGATATATCACAGGTATGTAAAAATAGTGCTCATACGCAGTATATTTCTACACTGTCCACTTAGTGAATTACACAAACATCAAGTAATCATTTGGTACCATCTGACTGTGAAGAATAAAAGGAAAAAAAGAGTAAGACAGAGATATGAGTCACATATTGTGCAGCCAGACTGACTTACAAATGTGAAAAACTAGAAATGTTCCTATTTATTTAAATCTGATTTTTTTTTATTAAAAGAGAACTGCTACTACTAGAGCTGTGTATATAGATACACTAGGGGAGCTACGCATATCAGCTAACAGTTTTTTTAAAGAAATGGCAACCTTTTTTATTTTTAACTGAATCTTTTGTATGTGTTTTTTTCTTCCATTACTCACTCAGCACTGGTCATCAGCTATCTAATGAGTTCAGCTGGCACAATTTCAAAGGACAGTCAAGTTTCTAGTGCAAAATTGTTCACCATACAGAAGCATCTAAAATCAAGACAGCTATGTCCATGAACAAGGGAGCTTTACCTCACTTTATACTATAAGCACAAGATGCTTGCTCACTGTGAAGGAGTTCCTATTGCTGTTCTTTCCTTTCCTACCTTACGCATCTCTTCTGACTTGTCTCAGAACAACACCTTATTCTTCCAGCTGCCTATATGCTATGTCTTCAGATACTTCTAACTGAGATCCCTGTATTTCTTCTTGGCTGAAAAGACTCACCAGTACAATACAGGTCCTGGGCCAATTGTTGAAGATTTCCGGGACTGGTACTATCTTCTGTTCTGTCTACAAAACACATTGTACAATGGTGTACAAGACTGTTCAACTGTGAAATCACCACTCCAGTCTCCAGTTCAGAATAGTTTCAGATATGCTACATCTGGTATTTCAATAAATGACATTACATTCTAATGAAGAGAAAATAAGAGCTTTCCTTCTGTAGCTCAGTGAATTGTCTAACCAACATTTCATACAGCAAAGGAAATTTTTAACTTGACAAGAGCAAGGAGAGGGAATATTTATTATATAATATTAACAAAGACAATAAAAAACCTTACTGTGTATCTGATGCTAAAGATCACTCAGAACAAATAATGACATCTGAACTGTAGACAATATTCTTCCACTGAAAAGCATTTTCACAAGTAACTATTAGATTTAAAAGGTTTGTCAGTCTTGCATCTCTTACACCATTTCTTTCTAAAAAAATCTCTGAGATCTCCACAACCTTTTAAGATGCTCAGGCTTTCAGTAAGAGTCTGATTAGAATTTGTTTTCTTCAAAAAGCCTTTGGGCAATGAAACCCTTTCTTTGTCGGTACAGCAAATTTAAATGGAGTTGACAAGTTTAAGGCTACATGCGGAGACAAAAATGTCACCATTGTTTGGTAGCAGACTGAGCTGAAGTATCTATAGCTACAGCACTTTAAATCTTGAAAAGACAGGTTATGAACTGCAGGAGACAGAAACTAACAGAGCTTCCCACAGACACTTTTTATATCAAACAGTCCAGGCTGTGAGGTAACTCCATGGTGTTTTTCTGCATTATAATGATGTGACCAAGGAAGATGGCAATCTTTCTATTGCTGCTGGGGAAACATGACCATGAACTCTTGAAAATCTGCTTTTGAGAGGGAGAGTTCAGGCAAGCCTTTCAGGACAAAAAAAAGCTTTCAGTGTAGCACATAGGAGTGAGACAGCTGTGCTCACGTTGGAGGAAGCACATTCTGACAAAATACCTCTTATGACAACAATAGGTTCATCAGTCTTTGAAAGAGCATTTAATACCCAAATGTGACTATTGTATTGCAATGCATTATATCTTTCATTTCAAAAAATTCCCCAAACCCCATAAATTATAATTCAGCCCACATTGTCTTCCTTCTGGCTTTAAGTGCAGAGATCTTTACAATTGCAACTTTAAGTTGCTATCTCCATGTAATATAAATTGCTGTCAGCAATGTCTACTTTCAATACAGATCTTTCCAGGGCAGTGCAGCAAACACAGTAATGCTAACATAGGACTAAGTAAGGTAGGGGTTTAAGGGCCAAGCCCCTGAAGTTACCCATTTTTTGATTCCCTCAGAAGACAGCATTAAGCTCTATCTTAAATTTGGATGTGGAATGGGGCTTCAGTCCATATGTTACAATTGCCAAGATGAAGGTCTCTGTTGGGCCTTCTTTTTATAATGCTTTGAATGACATTTGTCTTTTGTCCTTTTCAATCCTCATAGGACTGTAGGAAGGGGAGATGGGCACACAGTAGCATTGATCTGGCCTGCCCTAAAGAGAAGATGCCCAAACAGACAGGGAGTTGCACATCCAGTGCAAGTTTTGTGTAGAGAAAAAAATAATCTGAGGTGATCTGTGAGCTTCTGGGAGGCAGGATTCTTTGAAGACTGTTCAACTTTGGAGCAAATGATTGTGATTCCAGCTTCTAGACTTACTGAAGTTCTCATAACCATGAGAGGAAGAGGGTGATAAAGTCATCTACTGACCTAAAGATAATTTTTGGTGGCAGGTAGAGAGATCTTAGTACCTGGACACATTTCTGGAATACGAGTCCCTGTCAAAATACTCAGTGAAGAAAGGAACTGAGTAAAATGTACTGAACAGTGGAAGTAAGAAGGCAAACCTGATCCCTTCATGTCCCATATGCTAGGGAATGGGAGCTAGGAATGCTGGTGGACAACAATTTCACCATGAGTCAGCAATGTGCCTTTGTGGTCAAGAAGGCCAACAGTATTCTGGGGTGCATTAGGAAGAGTGTGGCCAGCGGGTCAAGGGAGGTTCTCCTCCCCTTTTACTCTGCCCTGGTTAGGCCATACCTGGAATATTGTGTCCACTTCTGGGCTTCCCAGGGACAGGGAACTACTGGAAAGAGTCCAGTGGAGAGCCACAAGGATGATTAGGGACTGGAGCATCTCTCTTATGAAGAGAAGCTGAGAGACCTGGGGCTCTTTAGCCTGGAGAAGACTGAGAGAGGATCTTATAAAAGCATATAAATATCTAAAAGGCAGATGTCATGAGGAAGGGGCTGAGCTCTTTTCAGTGGTAGACAGTGATAGGACAAAGGGCAATGGGTACACACTAGAACACAGGAGGTTTCACTTGAACTTAAGAAGAAACATCTTTACTGTGAGGGTGACAGAACACTGGAACAGGCTGCCCAGAGAGGTTGTGGAGTCTCTTTCTCTGAAGACTTTCAAAACCCACCTAGAAGCGTTCCTGTGCAACCTCCTCTAGGCATACCTGTGTTAGCAGATGGGCTATGTGATCCCTAGGGGTCCTTTCCAACCCCTACCATGTTATGATTCTATGAATTTATTGAACCTGCTCTGGTATTTTCACATATGTCATGATAACAAACGGTATATTAATAAATTTCATCCTAGATTATTTGTGATACTTTAATCAAAGAGTAGAGAAAGCCAACAATGTTTACATCCATTGGTAAATGTCATGATCTAGTACTAATCAGTGGTGTACAGGCCCACCAGCTCCTGAAAGAAAAGCACCTAGCTCAAATTCTCTCACATGTGGTCTAGAACAGTAAGAAGAACACCTTCCTTTCTACCCTTCATATAATAGTACTGACACCTTCCTTTCTGCTCTTCACGTTCACGAACTTTGGGAGATGACTCAGTGTCCTGTCTCACTCCTTTGTCTAGAGAGACTACTTCCATCAGTGGAAAAACATACAACAAGCCTGTAAAGTCAGGAGGGATCAGAAGCATAATATCAGAAAATCAAAAGCAGAGACCATCAAAGAATTATTTGCAGTTGTATTTCAACAACAGCTCTGAAAATCAGTCTGAAGAAAACCCCATAACTCCACACTAAGATGATTAACATTTAGCTAAGAACTTTAATGATATCTGAAGGCAGGGTCCTGAAGGTTACGTCCCAGAGTCTTTCGAAAGGAAAGGTGCCTTAAAAATACCAGCACCACCTCTTGAAGCACTTAAGTGGAAGACAAACAGCAGTGTCAAGCAGCTTCATTGATGAAGATTTTCCATCTTACCTTGGATGTGGAGGCTATTTGGTTGAAAAGACGGGTCTGCGGCTGGCCGGTATGTCTTTAGAGGCGTTCCTGCAGGCTGTTGAAGGTGGGAAGGTTGTGGAGTCCGTCTTTGTGTCATGTGATGTGGAACTGAAATTTTCTGGGGGTTGATATGGTGAGGAGAAGGAGCCAGAGGAGCAAATCTAGAAATTTGGAAATGGAAAATTTGAGAAAATTCGAAATCCTCAACAGAGGAGAGTTAAAGACTGTTTCTGCTTTACTTAGATTCCTGTAATGTTTAGCAGTTTGCATAGATATAGACTTCCAAAATATCAGTGTGCAGCCCGGAAACACAGACAATGTGTTTTCAAATGGTGACATATCATTAGATTTCACAACAGGAAAATCAAAAGGTTGGATTTCACACTTATCATAGAAAACTCCTTTTAACTTCTGTGTCAGATTTTAAGTCTTAATGGGAGCAGATACATTATGAGTGACCTGATTTCTGAGGCATTGCCAGCTGTCTCTCGTTGAGGCTTTGCATCAGCTGTATCTGCCAATGAATTACTGTCCTTCCTCACTGCAAGTGAGTGGTCAGTTCTGGTCACTTGACATTGAGGTGTTAGATATTAGGTTTTAGGTTCTAGAAATCTAAAGATTTCTAGGCATAGAGTTATTTGAACATAAACAATCTGAAATCAATATAATATTGTTTCAAGGAAGGTGTTTAATCACTTCCAGTTGGGCAGAGTCTGACCACACTGAAAGTTTGGTCTGGACTCAAAGTACAAACCTACAAGCCCAGCAGAGGAAGAAAACCATCCAGACTGAACTCGGTAGTGCAGCTGACACATAGTTTCACCACTTCTGTGGCATGTTGTCACTACTGTCACAAGTGTGTCACTACTACAAGGATACACACTACTTTGATGATTTTATATGAAGGTCTTACAGACTTTGTAACTCAACATTTTTCTAGATTTGCACAAAATTGCATACCTCGAGGTACATTTCAAATAGATGCTACAGTAATTTTTGCAGATGTATCTAATTAGTAAATGAAAGATCATCCTGGGATTGGGAATTGCTGAAGGCCACTATTGCATCCATCAGAGAAGAACTGGTAAGGCTAACAAAAGAGTCAGGATATTTCTCCAAGAGGATGAGTGAAAACTCATGTAGTATTGTGGTAGTTTTAGACTATGCCTTCAAAATTTTTCACAGATCTTGAGCAGAAAGTTGTAAAAATGTAAATAAATCACTATTGGGTGTGAAAAGGAAAATAATGATTATTCTAAACAATTCCATTCGAGGGATATCTCCCATAAGATTTGGTTCCCAAAACAATTTCTCTCTTCTTCTTTTCTTGCTTCATTGCTGGGGAGATACTAACAGGCTTTGCTGACCTTGACTGCTTTCTTTTGTCTGCTATTAACTTTCTCTTCTTCTCTTTCTTTCCTTTGTATAGGAGGATTAGGGGGAGGCATGGAAGGGGAAGCCATTACAGCTTCTTCCCTGGTCTTTTGGCCCGGGAGGGGTCTGTGTGCTGTTTGTTAACTGTACATGCCTGTAAATATTGTAAATGTTTGTATACATATTCATTGCATTCCACTGTAGATTGTAGTTTGGCTTATAAATACAGCTCCATTTTCTTCCAAACTGAGCTATTCTGGTAAAGTTAATGGTGGGGGAGAATTTTTAACCCACCACAAGTATCCACATACAGATCAGCCTCTCTTTCCACTCCTGAAAGCAAGCTGTAGGCCTGTGCTAAGGAAGAGCATCTACCTACCCTTCTCTGTGGTGACTCTGCTCAGTAGCTGCTGCTTGGAGGGAATAGTGCTTGCACGTAACATAGTCTGACAGGACGCTAAAGTGTGGGTTTGGTCCCTTGTTCTCCTGAGTTGGACCTCACTATATCAGATGAAGATTTTTAACCTAGCAATAAAGAATGGTTTCCCTCCAGAAAGGTAAGCAAGCTATAATCTCACCTTGAATACAGCAGGTGGTGTGACTGTGGTAGTGGCACGACAGAACACCTCTGGATAGGGACATCATAGGGGTTATAACTGCATGTAAACCCAAGACACCTGAGAATTCTCATGCTGCAGCTCAGAATCATTACCTCCCACACAATATCTGCATGATTTTTTTTTTTTACTTGATTTGAAACCCATTTACTGCATTTCTGGTACGTGTGTGATTTACATTTGGAGCATAGCAAGTGTCAAGATGAACTCTGGATGATTTACTTTCTATTCAGTTTTCTTTGAGAATTGTGGGGCTTTGTGATGATTTGATATAAACTTCATAAACACATGTATTATTTCAGATATGCTATGCAGATGGAGGAAATAAAGACATCACTACTAAGTCACTGAGTCTTTAAAGTGTCAAATATTTCATTGTTCCAGGTAACTGATGCACTGCAGACTTAAAGATATACTGAGAAGAATAAGAATAAAGCATGTACCTGTTTCACAATAAATTAAAGAATAAATAATAATAAAAAAGATTAATCAATAGCATTTTGTGATAAAAATATCCAATTTTTTAAAAAAAATGTTACAACTACCTGGTTTTATGTCCTCTGAGTATGAAATGGAGATAGTATTTTGTATAGCACTGACAGAGAAAGATTGTTATTTGCTGTCAGAGACTAAATTCAATGCATAGGTGATCTTTTATTATTACTGTTATTTCAAAAATCACAAATTATTATCCTCTGGGTTCTGAAAATTAATTTGTGAAAACTGATTCCTGAAAACCACTTTTAACTAGCAGACAGCCACAGTGGAAAAATCCTTTTAATAAAAAAAAAAAAAAGAAAAAGGATTTTTTTTTTAAAAGTGAAAAGCACAGGTTTGCAGATTTCACACCTTATTTAACATCCAAAAATCCTCCCAATAATAATGCACTACTTTGTATAGCCAGACAGGAATCCTTTTTAGTAGACTTTAGCATTGTTTATAATGACTTACAAGCTACTTCATGAATATGGGTGACTACAGTTATCTACTTTTACTTCCCTTCTGCCTAACACAAGAGAAAGTGGTACTTGTCTCAGTCCACATTTGTCCCTGAACAAATCATAGCATGTTACTGGGAAAACTGCAAATTTAATTTTGTTTCTGAAACAAAACCAGGACCAGCTTCTAACCCCCCCCCCCCCCCGCCCAAAATGCCATCAAGGACTGTGGGGAAGCTGTGAAAGTGATGCAACCTGGAATCAGCCAGGTTTGCAGAAAGGTACCCTCTCCTCTGTCTGCTGGACACCATCAGAGCAGGAAAGTTTCTGGAGCCACCAAATAGCCTCTCCTTTTCCAAGAGTAGATAGGAAATGTCACACTGGGCAATGATTAGATTTAGAAGCAAGCAAGATGGAAATTGATGAAATTAATTAAAATGGCACAGGTATGGGGGTTTTATAATGACCAGAACTGGTCAGAGCTGTATGAAAAGAAGGTTTTACTCTAGCATTTGGTTCTTCTACAAGGTCCTTCTTCATATAGAATTTCAAGTGTTTCCAGTCTCCTTGATTTAAAAACTGGCTGTGCTGAATCGTCGGGGCATCAAAGGGCTGAATGGGTTCATTTGTAGGTGGTGTAAATAGTGAGAACAGAGTGGTACAGATTTTTTTTTTTAATTAAAATTCCCACCAAGCAGAACTGTCACTGCAATCCAAGACAATTGAGATAGGTATTATAACTGTGATATCAAGTTGTCACTCTTCAAGCTGATTGGAAAGATGGAAAGCAAGAGAATTACCACTCAAAGCTCTGCTTGACCTGAGGCTTTTTTTATGGTGCTCCCTTTTCCTCATGAGAATTTGAAAGACTCATTACTTCTGAACCCACCTTGGCTGCTGGATTGGTGGATTTCACATGGGCCCTTCCCTCAAGCCAAGCGTCCTGCCAGCCACAGATCCCATGTAGGGTCCAGTCTGGGCATGTTTGGGGCATGTTTGGGGCATGTTTGGGCATGTTTAAGCAGAGAAATGATGGTTATCAGTTCTAGCCTTTGTCTGGTAACAATTCTGACAAAAATTAGCTGGCTGTACAAAACAGGTGAGCAGAGAGCAGGAGGCCCTTCTCTCTTGGGTGTTGCCCACCACACACACATGGATTATAAGCAGAAAAGTAGTTCAGGAGGATTTCCTGATAAAAAGAGACAAAAGAGGAATTTCCACAATCAGCCAGCAGCATTGTGAGTAATTGATATATTTCTAATGTCTCTGAGAAATCCCTGCCTTTTGTTAGTGGGGTAATTTACTGCTTTTGGATCTATCTTTCTCAAATACTGTTCTCAAATTATTTGTAACCATTCCTATATTTTGAAGATATTCTCAACCAAATAGTGAACATTTATAATCTTTAATAAGTTTTGTATATAGTCATGTGGGAGGCGGAGACATATTAACAATTCATATTTTTATTAATTTCTCACCTTATCACCCCTTTATTCATAACACATAGCCTCTAGGATCTCCTGTCAAGTTAGGATGCATCATACTTCATGAACATATTACTAATTGTGATTCACAGAACAGTGAAAAACCACTTGGAACACCAAGTTCACCTGACAAGTTCTGTTGTGGCCTCATAACAGTTGAAGACAGTTTTTAATTTTTTTTAATTAGATTTTTTTCCAGCTTCCTTGAATGCTCATATCTTCTTTTATTACAAAAAATAAGTGAAAAGGAAGGCATGTAAATATTCCCTTTAATGCATACATATTTGGGTACTATTATCAGGTACATTCGTTGAATAGTTGCAGTATTTCTTATTAGGGGAGCACTGAAAGTTAGTACCAAAGAGCTGAAAAAAAACAAAAAGTAAATCTGCTTTTTTATAATGCATGTTCTTTCCTTTGATAAATTAAGTTGCTTCTTGGATCCAAACTCTCTTATCTGACTTGTATTCTGTGTACATTGAGTTTTGTATACAGAACGAAAGTATTGTAAGATGTGTCTCCTGTGTGGTTGTTTCTCACATTAAAAAGGCTTGGTCAAGACCACGCTCTCCCTTCCATCACCTGTGTGGAGAAAGCTGCACAAGAAGCTCTGTAATTATTTCTCTACCCCATAGTACCTGTATAATTAGGGAAAGTGCTTATTTCCTTCTGCTTCTGCCACTCAAAAAGCTGAGTCTCCTGTCCAAAGGAATACATGACCTGCTCTTTATTCCCCAAAGCAGCCAGGCCAGCTTGGATCAGCTTCAGGTCAACCAATGCAGGCTGTCACAGAGGAGAGTACTGGGCAGCCAGTTCTACCTCCGGAATGACCCGAGGCATGCACAACTGTATCAGGGACCACACATCAGGGGGAAAACAAATTCCCTGCTTGCACCTTTAAATCCTGGAGTCCTCTCAATGACAAGATTGGGATAAATAGGGTGATTCATGCCTTTCAAAGACACCATCTCTGGCACCTTGTATGCTGATTGTTGGTTTATTTAGTCCTCATTTCCACAGCTATCATCAACCAATGACGTGGTGTAAACAACAGCCCAATCGCAGGGCACTGGGCAAGTGGACTATATTACATTCAAAATGCAAATGCTGCATTTGTTTTTCTCTGAAACATTTCCCTTAATTTGTACTGCATGTTATGTAATCAAACCAACACTGATGATTTTTTTTGCATTTCTGAATTTACATTGCCACTTAAATGAAGATACCCAAACCTTTTCACTTAATGCAAAGTAGCTTCACATATGGGTAAACAGAAACATCTCCAACTAGATCAGGTTGCTCAGAGGCCCATCAAGTCTGACTTTGAATGTCTCCAGGAATGAAGCCTCCACCACCTTCCTAGGTGACCTGCGCCAGTGTTCCAACAACCATCACAGTAAAGAAATTCTTTGTAATCTCTAATCTAAATCTACCCTTCTCTAGTGTAAAACCATTTCCCCTTGTCCTATTGATATATACCCTTCTAAATAGCCCCTTCTGAGCTTTCTTGTAGGCCCCCTTCAGGTATTGGAAAGCTGCTATAAGGTCTCCTTGAAGTCTTCTCTTCTCCAGGCTGAACAACCTCAACTCTCTAAGCCTGTCTTCATAGGAGAGATGCTCCAGCCCTCTGATCATTTTTTGTAGCTCTCCCCTGGATGCACTCCATTAGGTTCATGCCCCTTTTGTGTTGTGGGTCCCAGAGCTGGACATAGTCCTACAAGTGAGGTCTCACTAGAGCAGACTGGTAGAGTCACCTCTCTCAGTCTGCTGGCCACACTTCTTTTGATGCAGCCAGGGATGCAATTTGCCTTCTGGGCTACAAGTGCACATTGTTGGCCTATGTCCAGCTTTTCACTCACCAGCACCACCAAGTTCGTTTCTGCTTGGGCTGCTCTCTATCACATCATCCCTCAGCCTGTACTGATAGTAAGGATTGCCCCAACCCAGGTGCAGGACCTCGCACACATTGAAGGATGTGTCTGCTATGGTCTTACACCAGTAACTGCCTCAGAAATGGGCTAACGAGAAGATCACTGGTTTTCATAATGAAATTTGTACCTGTAACAACCTTTGATCTGTTCCTGCCTGTCACTTTATGGTCTCACAATTGTTGGATATGGATGTTGGTCAGTTCACACACTGGAAAGACAACTAGACCAGGAAGGAAGAGCCTCTATGTCTGGCCAAAAGCATGGGAAGCCTCAGAGACTGCACAGGCAGACAGAGTCAGGGGTAAACGTCAGGACTATGTGGCCAAGAGTGGGGAGGAAGGACTGAACATGAGCTCAAATCACCATGAAATGGTATGTTTCATCTCAACAACTTTCAGTGGCTCCAGAACTGGCTGAATTCACACATGCTGTTTTAAATCAAAAGTATTTTCATTATCAATTCCCAAAGCTATCATATTCTTCCACCTTCCTGACACAAGACAGAATGAGTGCTGCTTTCCTCCAAAGAAATTATGCTCATTTATCAGTAACTGAAATCTAGTGAATGCTCTTTTCAGGTTTATAATCAGATACTTTGTCTTCTCCAAATTACTGGCAATTCTGTCACTCAAGGAAATGAAATACATCAATGAAATACAGCAACTTATCATTTGGAACACTGAAAAATGCATAAACAAAAAATGTTTAAATATCCATATATGCATACAATAAGAACTCAATATTTTGTGTGATGGTTTATCTTCCTGACTTTTCCACTGAAAATCTATTTGCTTAGGCCTCTTCAGTCTCATGAGTTGGTAGACCTCTGGTTCAGCGAACTAAGTAGAGATCTACAATCCCATACAATATATAAATAATTGTTAAGATTGCTGAAAATGTTTTAGTGTGTCTAAACACAAATATGAAACCATTTCCAAGCAATCTGCTTTCACAACACTGAAATATCTAAAAGAATGAAAACAGCATAGATGAAGGGGTTTGTATCCAGCTAGCATAAAATAAATCCTGAATATAAATCAAGATATCCAATGAATTGATTTTTTTTTCATTATCTATTGGTTTTAATAAAAGGGGGGGGAAAAGAAAAAAAATCCTGAAGAAATACTTAATGTTGAGAGAGTAGTGACAGAATATGACTCTGCTACCACAAGTAAACAGAAACATGAATCTCAAGGCTCTCATTCTGTAAGGTATGACTGGGCTCCTCTGAAGTTTAGTGTCCCAGCCAATATAATATTCCTTGCTCAGGCCATTGGTGGAGATCAATAGAGGACTGGAGGAAGTCTCTGAAAGGGAGATGGATAGAAAGCCTCCCTGCCAAGGCTAGGATTAATGGAATCCCTTTTAATTAATTTCCGTATGTAAACCCATATCCATAGCAGTTGTTATCTGAGGGCTGCCACCAGTGATTTTCTACACACTGACAATTCAGTTTCCACCCATCCTGGAAGATATGAAGGTAGTCCTGCCCCAGGCTGAGCATGGGAAAAGCAGGGGCTGGTCTTACCTCTCTGAGTCCATGGCTGAGAGAAGAGTTAACTGAGGGGGAGGATGGAGAGGACTACCCTGTGCGTTATGTCCTGGGGAGGGGTGGCTGCTGGGGTGGGACAAGGACACTGCCCCAACTGCTGTTCCACTTCGACTTGCCTGTGTGCTGGGGAACACAGCCACTGAAAGCAGAAGGAGAGAAACGACCCTCATCAGGCAGGTGATATCACAGATAACTGACCAAATACTAATGGATAATGCCTCCTCTAAAGCTGTAGTGACAATTCTTGACAACTACCTAGTTTTTCTCAAGCGGTTTCTGTCTGAAGGGAAGAAAAAGCCATCTAAATAATCTTTAATGCTCCCAAATGACACTTTAATAAAACCAGGGATATTTTAGCTGTGCTTTTTGTCTTGGGAATATTGTCTGAAGAAGGCTGCACATCTTCTCTAGTTTCCTGTTGAAGAAGAGGTGTCAAATACCTTGTAATTAATATATATACATATATATATATATATATACACATATACATTCAGGCTCAGTGAACAGAAAGCACAGTTTTGTAAATAGTTACTTCCTGTATTTTCCATTCATCTGCAAAACCCCCAAATTTCTTGAATGGGTAAACACAAACTCAAATATTGCTATTATTGCCTCCCCAGTACCATATAAAAATATTTTAAATTAGCATTAACAAAATTTAATGATTTTTCTATGAGGTTGCTCTCGTATACGTTCCAAATAAGGAAAGATTCTGCTTTTCATTTTTATTTTTAAACAGAAAGCAACACAGGAGTCCCTCTAAATGTCTTAATTAGATTATTACAAAATCCTGTAATTTCATTTTCAGAATTCCTTTAAGTCAGGTAGTAAGAAGGTAGGACACTGATTACCAAATCCCTCTGAAAATCCAGTTACTAAATTATTTTTACTGACATCTGTGTCAGGTACCTTGTGTTGATATTGTATGTCAGCCAAATACATGATTTTAAATATTTTATGAACCCTGAGAATGGCTTAGGTAGGCTGTCTACAACAAGAAAATGATCAGTCACTGGTTGGTTGTGACAGTTTCTCTAGAAAAAAAGGTATTGTTTATGCCTAGGTAGCAGAATACAATTCTACCTATAAAACTCATGTTATATTAGTGAATATGTTAGACTATAATTTATTGATAAAGTCCTATAATTTAAACCAGTTACCCAAAGGGTATTGTCACTGGTAAAAGAGCTTCCTAGGCTGAAATATCTGCATGGATGCTGCAGTCCTAGCAGAATACAAATTAGGAGCAACCCCACCATGGATTTGTCTTGAAGAAAATGATTTCTCAGGTCACAATTTTGAATGTTGCTACCCAAGATCAAAAGGGTGGAAAGACTACTTTATCTCCAAGTCCTCAGCCTATTTCTGGAAAGCCACTATTCATCCTTACAAGCCAGCCTTCTGATACACAAGGCTAAGATAGAGTTAAGGTCAGGAGCATTCCTGGACATCCTTCAGCTTCTGAAAATGACAGACCATGCAATATGACAGATAGGAAACCACCTTCTGAATAAAAATATCTGATAAAGGTGCTGTGGAGGTTATGTCACTTTTTATTGGAAGCTGACATCAGCCACACTGGTGGGCAAAGCTGGAGAAGGTGAGACTGCTCTACCACAAGGCCAAGAGGAACAAGAAAAATGCCTGCAGCTGCCCTCAGCACTAGTCTCAATTGCTTGCTAATTCTTACATGGACCAGAGCTTCCTATTTACAAATTAAGTGACAGCAGACCTCTGACAGTAGAAGGCATCCCAGACCTTAAGAGAGGTACAGAGGATGCAGACCCCACAGGGAGATGAAGCAGCAGAGCAACTCACTAAGAAAGGGCTGAAGAAGAACTTTCCTCTTGGTGAAGGGAAGGTAGCTTTTGTGTTGTTTTGTTGTGGTTTTTAAATTTGTTTGTTTGTTTGTTTGAATTGTTGTTGTTGGTTTTCTGGGGGGTTTTGGGGTGTTTTTTGTTTGGTTGGGTTTTTTTCATGAACCCCAAAGATCACTCTCCCCATACCCATCTTTCAGAGTAACATCAAGACAAAAGCAGTGGGGAAACAAAAGAATAACCTTTTGAATTTATTATTTTATACTTAGATGCAGCACAGAAGAAAATACTTTAAAACAAGCAGACATTTTGGCAGAATAAACAAAATGGTACATTGCAAAGGGAACCCCTGATTATCTAAATAAACAGAGACCATTTATTTCTTGCAAAAAATATGCTAACTTGCATTTTTCCATGAGAAAAACATCAAAATGCGTTAGAAAATACAATGACTTAGTTTTGTAGTACTGTGATCTTTGAGCCTTAATAAAAATTCTTCTGGGTTGTGGCTGATCAGGAGCAAAAAGGCTGGACTATGTGTTTCAGGCATAAGTTAGCAAGGGTTGTTCTTCCCTGTCAGAGCTGTTCTCTGCCACAACCATCATAAGGATTTCAGGCAAATATTTTCTAAGTTGTGCTTGCACATTTCTAGGTGGTCCAGGTAACAGGAGCAGCAGAGCTTCCCACAGGACTGCACAAGACCTGGTGACTGTCCCTGGGAAAATGTTCTCTCCAGCCAGGCATGGGCAGTCACCAGTTCTTTCCCTGAACCCGAGCAACCTAAAGTCCACTGCGATATTCATCACTGCAGCTACTCTAGAACCCTTTGGCTAGTCTGTTTCTAATGAAGAGATAGTACATAGTGTAAAGTGAGGCTACATATGGCAGCGACTAAAGAGGCAGACAGGGTAGTTAACAAAAAAGCATACATATGTTATGCAACAAAAAAGATGACTGTTGTATTTCACTTAATTCACAGAATCACAGAACACTAGGGGTTGGAAGCGACCTTGAAAAATCATCTAGTCCAACTGCACAGCCAAAGCAGGATAAATATATGTGTGTGTGTCTATTGACAGGATGAGAGGACATTTCCTCAAGTTGCACCAGTGGAAGTTTAGATTGGATGTTAGAAGAAACTTCTTCACTGAAAGGGTTATCAAACAGTGGAACAGACTTCTCAGGGAGCTGGTTCAATCCCCATCCCTGGAGGTGTGTAAAAGATGCATGGATGTGGGGCTAAGGGGCATGGTTAACACCAGACTTTGTGTGGCGTCAGATAATTGAAAGGCTTTTCCAACCTATATGATTCTAAGATTCTATGACTTAATGGCACTGGAATAATGAAATCTCTTCCTGTTTATACTATGTAGCACAGACACATTTCACCTAATATGTTCTAACAGTTCCAGTAAAGGTTAAATATGTTATTTTTTGGAAAAGGCTCAAAGTGTTGTTTTGTTGGGGTTTTTTTGTTGTTTTGTTTTAATATTTAGGAAAAAAAACCCAAACCAAAACAAAACAAAGGTTGCTTTCTGAGAAGTTTGAAGGGTAGCTTCTCTAAGGCAAGACACGTAAGCTTACACACATTTTGCTTTTGTCTCCCCGGGACATGAATACTTTTCATGTTGCCATTTCAATAATTCTCTCTCTTCTGGAATTCTCAATAATTCATATGGTAGCTAATGCAACAATTCATTTCCACTGGATTGGGTGGTTGTCAAAATGAAGCAACGTGGATTCATCTATTCCTGATATAATATGCTCTGTTAATTGATGTGAAACTACACAAGTGAAGAAAACTATGTGAAATTTGCTAAGTTATAGATACCTCTGAGAACACATAAGGGAAAGCAGTTTATAACTTACAGAGAAATTAATGCTGGTGAGAGTATGTCAATTAATACTATAAATATTGCTCTACTATAGGAAGCTGTGCCAAGTAAGAAAACAAAACAAAATAAATTATATCAAAGCATGTCCACAGATAATAGTGCTGTAAGCCCCAAGTACTGAAAGACAAGGTATGAATGAGATTACAAAAGTAATTCCAGTCTTTGCAGCTGCCTGTGGCACATCAGGATTGCAGACAATTACCAGCCAAAGGCTGGCTGGAGGTAATAGTTGTACTCATCTT
The DNA here is from genome assembly GCF_027791375.1 of Indicator indicator. Lineage (NCBI taxonomy): Eukaryota > Metazoa > Chordata > Aves > Piciformes > Indicatoridae > Indicator > Indicator indicator. The sequence goes on from NC_072053.1 coordinate 38,577,371, forward strand.
AGGATCCTGGCAAATCATGAGGCAGCCGTTTGTTCAAACCACTATCAGACTAGGTTCAGATTGACCCAGCAGCTGGAGTTTGACATTTAATCATAGTCTGGAAGATAGACTGGTAAAAGAGGTGAATGTTCAACAGATTCCAGTAGAAATCTGTGAGAACGTCCTCAATTTCTGAAAACCTGGTCTCTGCTCATCTGACATGCAGACCCACCTAGCTTCCATCCTATCTAGGGACTTAAAAGGAAAACCAAAAGCTGAGTCTTTTATTTTCTCTCACTGGGTAATACAAGTCAATATTTTTTTAATCTCAACATTTCTGGTTATCCAACTCCCTTTCAAAGTCCAATATAAAATAAACAACTGTAACCAATGCCATGTCGGTAGAGGTTCCCTGGCCAAAATCAGATTTAAAATCCAAAATTGCCTTTAGGTTTCAAATAAGAGATGCCAAACTCAGACTAAGGCATTTAAGAGTTAACAACATACAAGTAATACCAAGTATTTTTAAAATGAGGATACATTCAATCACAGCTTTCTGTGTCCTGTTTTTTTACATATAAACCCACACCACCATAATCTAGTGAAGAGCTCACAACAGCCTTAACAAAAACATGTCATAGAACTGGCAGGTTGAACAAGCCTCTCACTAAAATACAAACATTTATTGAAGTGGCTACTTCATGTATCATTTTCTGCACATAACTTACAGCCAAGTCTCTCACTTCCTGCATCTGGTTCTCTATAAAAAAGTTGACTTGCTAGAAAATGTAATGCATTCTGCCCTAAAGCTAAAAGCAGATGTCTTTACAACTAATAAAATAACCTAATAAAAATGTTAACATCCTGCCTATCATGGTCTTGAGCATTGAGATGTATTATCACCCACAACTTACCAAATGTTTCAAATTTAGCTAAAATGTGGGTAACAATTGTACATTTAGCTGGATATGACAGAGTTAGGTATTTTAACACAAAAATCTCAGTTACTTAACTTAAACAATAAAATAGGATTATCACATTTATACCATAGATGTGTTTACTGGCATATTTATAGCCGTAACATGAGAGCTCATAATGCACTATTTAAGTTAATTAATGCAGATCTGTTCGAAAACTGACATGTGATCCATGAATAAGGAAGAGGAAAAATACTATTTTGATTTAAAATGAAGCTTAATGAATGTAAGATGTCTACAAAGAATGGCAGAAGTGAATTACCAGCAGAATTCAAATGCTTATGGAGGGAAAATACTGGGTTTTGTTGCAGTAGGTCTGTTCATGGATAAAACACATTTAATCTGCCTCCCTTCCAAACACATGCAAAATTATGGTTTTATACTATTTTGCAGACTCTATCCTTGTAAGATAGATAATGGATTTCAGAGTACATCTTTGCAAAATCATCCCCACTCTTAAGTGAGCAGTAATCTTGCAGGCTGCTTTTCTGCTTTTTTGTTTTTGTTGTTGTTTTTTCTGTACCTGGGTAAATGTCATGAGCAGGCCCTGGGGAGTGTGCCATGGTGTTATCTGCAGCATCATGCGGAGATGGGGCTGGCTGGAGGGGCTGAACTGCCAGGCAGTCATTCAGGATGTCCTGGCCAAGCTCTGAGCAGGATCGCAACTAAAACATGAGATAAAAAAAGGAGAAATGGTTACAACATGGACAAAAAAAAGATTAAGTAACAAATTGCAGAAATCCTGAAGATACTGAAAAATCATAATGAAGAAATACTGACGGGTTAGTGTGCACAAGCAGGATTCTTCTCTTTTACATCCTGGTAAATATCCTTTCATTATAGCAGGGTTGTTTTGAATCTGAGGAAATAAACTCTTCCAGATGCTTAACAACAGTCTATCCAGGACAAGGGCTACTCGTAAAAACAGGTCCTTGGACAGATGGATTTACACGTGTTTCCTTGTCATACATGGCACAAGAGTGTCCTGACTCATGGAGAATGGAGATTTATCAGATGTCTGATATCTCTTACATCAGCAGAGGGCCACTATAAAAATGACAAATACTTTCCTGCTCATTTAGAGCCCCAAACTGGCTCACTGAAGAACTATAAAAGCAAAGATGCTTATGGCAGTGAAATAACAGAGTGCAAGTGAGAAGTCAGCCCAGAAAGCCAACCAGATCCTGGGCTGCATCAAGAGAAGTGTGGCCAGCAGGTCTAGGGAGGTGATTCTCCCCCTCTACTCAGCTCTGGTGAGACCCCATCTGGAGTACTGCATCCAGTTCTGGAGCCCCTATTACAAGAGGGATATGGACATGCTGGAAGGTGTCCAGAGAAGGGCCACCAGGATGATCAGAGGGCTGGAGCACCTCTCCTATGAGGACAGACTGAAAGAGTTGGGGCTGTTCAGTCTGGAGAAGAGAAGGCTCTGAGGTGACCTTCTTGTGGCCTTCCAGTATCTGAAGGGGGCCTACAAGAAAGCTGGGGAGGGACTTTTTAGGATATCAGGTAGTGATAGGACTAGGGGGAATGGAACAAAGCTGGAAGTGGGGAGATTCAGACTGGACGTGAGGAAGAAGTTCTTCACCATGAGAGTGGTGAGAGCCTGGAATGGGTTGTCCAGGGAGGTGGTTGAGGCCCCATCCCTGGAGGTGTTTAAGGCCAGGCTGGATGAGGCTCTGGCCAGCCTGATGTAGTGTGAGGTGTCCCTGCCCATGGCAGGGGGGTTGGAACTGGATGATCCTTGTGGTCCCCTCCAACCCTGACTGATTCTATGATTCTGTAAGTCAGGCATGGTATCATACACAATGCCGAGATGGAAGTAGTATCATGTTACATGGACTGGTATTTTTCTTAGGACTATGTTGTCAGAGTGACTAGGACTGCATTTGTTTCACAATATGGGCTGAGCTGATCTGAAAGTGAGTGCTTCATCACTGCCACTCATCCCAGCTGCATACATGGCCAGTTGTCTAGTACCTGATCCATCAACAGTAAATCTGTTTATTTGTCATAAAGCTTACTTTGCCATCTCTAAACTCTACAAAAAGCAGAGTTTTCCTTTGGATGAAACTGGATGAACAATCTGTCCCTGAGGTGACAAACCTGTGCTGACATAATTTTTCTGCTAATTCAAATTTCCACTAAAAATAATGCCATAGGCCTTCTACAAACCCTCACCAGATAACAGGTGCTGGGATTAAGTTTACTGTTCTTTACTGTATGTACCCAAGTTACTCTTCAAGAGCAGTTACTGTTGCACCATTGGAAAGGGTAGAAAGCAAGGGGTAGAGGACCTCTCCTCTACTGCTTGGCAGAGCAGAATCAGAAATGGGCAAGCTTCCTTTAGCAGCCATTGACTCACACCTGCTTCCCTAACTAGATACACCTTCTGCAAAACTCCATTTCAAGCCATTACTACTTTTTCTTGAGAGAGAAAGTAACTGTGCTTTAGTTGCTGGGTCCTCCTTCCTCTGCCATCTTAAGATCATCCTCTGTGCAATGTTTTTCCAGGTCTCTCCTCTGCACCATTAGCAGGGTCAGCATAAGCTGTGGCCTTTTTGGAAGAAAACACACTGCCAAAAACTAGATTCTGGCTCAAATATCTCTGATTGTTTTTTCCTTCAAAGACACTCAGCGTTAAATATTGCTCTGTGTCAGTCGAATATTTTTGTATATTTCATAGGACGTTTTTGATAAAAAGTTTTAACTGCAACCAATGTTTTGCATTTTATCAGGAGCAGGGAAACCTGAGTTGTAGTTTTTCATTAGTATGTGAAGGACCATAGAACAGGCAATGAAAAGACAGATTATCTTAAAAACAAGCAAACAAACTAACGATTCGTTGCACCCGTAAGATCTGATCTTCAGTTAAAAAAGTTATGAAGGTGAAATAGTAATGGACTAGATCCAACTGCTGCCACCCATTTCTTGATTTGTTCTAAAGGCAATACATTTCTTTGCCAGCCTACCAGTTGTAAAAGACAGCTGACACTTTTTGACTTTTGTTTAAATCATATCCCTGCACAATCCCCCCAAGCATGCCCGCTGCAATACTTTGCCTTCCCCATGATCACTTTGCTTTCCTCACGATACTCCACTGAGCACCAGTACCATCACATTGGGACTGAAAACTTGATAATTTATTTTTGAGAAGTATAAGGTTAGAAAGTTACTTTGCCAAATGATGAAATCAGTATTTTGACAATTTTGCCATGCTGAGCACAGAGATTTTGTGTGTGCTCTAATGTAGTCTAAATTTATCTCTGTCTGTGGTGGTAGTTAACTACCAACTGTTCAGCTTACTTATAAGTTTTCTGTACGATATAATTGTTCTTAATAATAGATTTGCAATTTTAATAGCTCGGTTGTGTGGCAGACTTGCTCAGTTTTGTATTTGGAAATCTGGGACATTCTCATTATCACAATGTGGTCTTTTTTTATAATACTCAAAACAAATCACTGTCAGTCAAGATTTGCAGTTGTTTTACCTCAGGACAATCAACTAACATGTAGCAGCTTTCAGAACAATGCATGAACATCCTACTCCTGTACATTTTACATATAATTAAATAATTACCCATGATTAAATTATACAAGCAGAACTATTTAGAAGTGAGTAAAATTCTACATTCTTCAATGTTAAGTTTCATTATATTTGAGCCCAAGATCAGAGATGTGCTGTTGATTCAATCCCTGACATCACTCCAGAGAAAATGTTTCCTCAAAAGAAAAGATAATTATTTTTTTATTTCTCTGACTAATGTGCGGTTTATGTGTGATCTGCATGTCTCTGTACAACCCAGCTAGTTTCTTCAGCATTGTTCCTGCACCACAGAAACTAGACACCACCTAGGAAAATGTAAATGTATATTTATGCATACACTTAGAAAATAAGTAGTTTAACATTTCTCAGGCATTATTATTTTGTTTCCAAACAAGACAAAATAACATCTCGGTAACTACAAAAGTTGCCTATAAGTACTCAGATTAACTCTAGTAATTCTTCAGCAATGTTCAGACTCCTTCAGTCATTCAAACATGCCAGTTACATCATCAAATCATAGCATTTTAAATCTTGCTTTCATAAAAATAGGCTCATTGGACTGTATGCATGTTGTTCACCTAGTAGAGTACTTCTGACCTGCTGGCCATGCTTCGTTTGATGCAGCCCATGATGTGATTTGCCTTCTGGGGTGCAAGTCTGCATTGTTAGCTCATGTCTAGCTTCTCACCCACTCGTACCCCCAAGTCCTTTAACTCGAAGTGTCTGTCATGTCCAAACCCAGCAAAAAACCCCAAATACTGCTAGGTTCCATTGAGAATAATTATTTTACACTGACTGTAATAGCTAAGTGAGGAGTACTGTTATTCACATATTCTGTGTATTGTTTACTACATGCTACTCATCAAGTACAGAACAAGCCAATAGTCTCCTGATAATTTTTATTGTCTGTAAGTTAAGTTGGCATTGAGAGAGAGAAACCTGGCTTGTTTACAGACAGCTCAACGTTGTACTAGTTTTTCTAAAGGAGTAGCTAGAATTTAATAATTGCTTGCACAGTCAGAGTAAAATTTTGTCCTGTTAGCATCACCACTTTGATAGTATACAGAAAGGACCACTAGAAAATTCCCAGTTCAATATGAAGCCATCCTATGTGACAGTGTTTACTCATATTACAGGTTTGCTTGCTCAGTTGTCCCTACATCCACACATATGAGCCTTGTGGCCCAGTGCTTCCTTGCAAGATACTAAACATTTTTGACAACAGACAATAATAATTTTTGCCTTCTAAGTGTCTTAATTCTTGCCTCTGGAGGCTACAGACATCCTGGGGAAAAGAAACAATGCAAACAGGAGATGATTACTCAGTAACCTTTGTTTCCAGGGAGTCATCTTGACAGGATTTCTTCAGAGCCATAGCATTCATTATTTTGTTAACTGTCTATCACAGCTTTCAGGTATGTGTGCAGGCTATCCTCACCCGCTCTTACATTTTGTTTCAATTAAATGTTTGGCCAGAAAGCAATAAAAATCAAGCTAAACTAGCCTAGCTACACATATTAGGTTCTATACAAGAAACAACTACTTCTGCTCTCTCAAAGTTTTACTACAAATATGTGTTTTCAAACACAAAAATGTCATTCATCTTTGAGACCTAGTGTAAATCGGGAGAATATGCCCAAAATGTTTTTCAGCCTCTTGCATTAAAATTCAACATTATTTTGAAGCAATACCATGAGAGGAAAACACTGTTGTATTAAGACTAATGACACTGAAATGAATTCTACATTTATTTTATACAATCAGAGAGTTTTCATTTGATTGTTACTATTCTAATATGAGGAAGAGTTTGGTAGAACACCAAGAACACCATTTTACAGAAGAATATTGCAGCTGGGACAAATCTGAAAGGAAACTGAACAAAAAAATCAAGCTGAGAATCCTGCTTTAAAGAAGTACAGTTTGAGTGAGACGTATTGTAAGTGGGCATTTTCTGAAATAAACAGAAAAGGCTTCTTTGGTCATAGTTCTATTGAAAGTTCTATTGAAAGATGCTTCTTGCTCTATGTATTTAGAAGTTATGTGTTTTAACACAGAAGGCTTCTAAGGATGCTCCTTGTTGTGACATCTATTGTCTTGGAGATGTTCACATTTGCACAAATTTTGCTTTCATTCCTTTCACACTGTAGTCACAACTGCAAGGCACCCATACAGACATGTGCACACGCATGTACACGTTTTCTCTCTCTCTCTGACTTGCATCAGATTGTATTGAATCTGAAAACATGCACATTGTCTTGCAAAAAATGATATCTCCATCATAACTACGAACCACCCTATTTCATCCTTTTTATTGCAGTTCTAAAAGGCTTGTGGCTGATTTTCATGTAAACAGCAACCTAAGCACAAAGCTGAGTCTTCAAGTGACAGGAAAATATCCCTACTTTGTGCCAGACTTATGTGGGGATATAGTTGGTGTAAGAAACCACTTGTAGTGTATCAAGTCCCTGTTTTAGGGGCCATTTGTGATGAATGATGCATGAACCCTGTTGCTGCTTCACAACAGAATTCCAGAATACCAGAGCTGATAGAACAGCCTTTATCACAGGATTGTCAGACTCTATTACACCATTGCCAGAATGTCAGAAGAGTCTGTGTCTGTTGCCTGAAGTAGCTGATTATCTATATTATATATTATATATATATATATTATATATATATATCTATCTTATCTTGCACATTAACCTACTTAACCGATAGAATTCAGCCCTGTGCACAAGCTAAAAATATTTCCCTATATAAAGTACTAAAAACAGTTCCCTATAAAAGCAAGTCCAGCATGTCTGAAGGTCCAGCTTTTGCAAGATGTTTCTTTTGGCACTTGTATGATGTTTTGTTCTGTTCTTCACAAACAGATTCACAGATTGTAGGTGTTTTCAGAATGGCAGCTGCCACAGTATGGCAGAATTATTTAGTTTTCTTTTCTGAAAATACATTTGGTTTGCCTATTTTTACATCATGAGTGGAAAAATATGGAAAATAAACAAGTACCCATTCATCCAATTCTTCATCACCAAATTATGCACCTAAATGTCACAGCTACACATTTTTAAAACACCTCCAAGGATGGTGACTCCACCACTTCTGTGGGCAGCCTGTTTCAGTGCCTGACAAGTTTGTTGGTGAAGGAAGTTTTCCTCATGTCCAATCTAAATCTCCCTTGGCACTACCTCTTTTTCTATCACTAGGGACAAGAGACCTCACTACAACCTTTCAGGTAGTTCTAGAGAGAAATAAGGTCTCCCTTTCCTTTTCTACAAACTGAACACCACCAGTTCCCTCAGCTGCTCCTCATAAGACCTGTTTTTGAGACTCTTCTTCAGCTTTGTTGCCCTTCCTTAGACCCACTCCAGCACCTCAATATCTTTCTTGTAGTGAGGGGCCCAAAACCAAACACAGTACTCAAGGTGCGACCTCAGCAGTGCTGAGTAGAGGAGGACAATTACTTCCCTGGTCCTACTGGCCACACTGTTCCATATACAGGACAGGAAGCTGTTGGCCTTCCTGGCCTCCTGGGCATGCTGATGGCTCATGTTCAGAAGGCTGTTGATCAACATCCCCATGTCCTTTTCCACTGAACAGCTTCCAGCCACTCTTCTCCAGCCCTGAAGACTTACATGGAGTTGTTGTGACCCAAGCGCAGAAGAAAGCACTTGTCCTTGATGAATCTCATACAACTGTCCTTGGCCCATGGATCCAGCCTGTCCAGATCTCTCTGTAGAGCCTTCCTACCCTCAAGCAGAACAACAGTATCCACAGCTTGGTGTCCTCTGCAAACTTAGTGAGAATACACTCGTTCACCTCATCTGGATCACTCACATCCCGTCTCATGACAGCTTCAACATGAAACTGCTGGCTGGAGCAAAGTATTATGGAGCTTGAAGTTCAGAGGCTTCCTGTTCTAGTTGCTGCTTTTGGGTTCTGTGGTTTATTTTGGGTGCTGGCTCTTGTCCACATGGATGGTGGCGAGATGAGTAGGAGTGAGGTAGCACACTGGTTTTCTTTATGCTGTTTTTCTCCCCTGTATTTAACTGTGCTTCTTCTGCAAATAGGCTAAGCTAAGTTAATCATGCATTGTATTATTAGATTAATTAGCTTATTAGCTACGGTAGTCGTGGATTTATGGTATCTCATTTATTCAGTAAACTCTTATTTTATCTTATCTATTTACCTCAACCCAAATTTTTGTGTGTTACTTTTCCCTCACTTCTGTGCTGGGGGAGCAGGCAGGTTAACCATTGTGTTAACCCATTACAAGGCCCAAAATTCTGCTTTTTCCCCTGAGTTCCAGCCAATCTTTCTGTTTATCCAGGCCAGCCTTTTTTACTGATGGCTTGTCTTTTGGCACATGTGGACAGCCTGCTCCTGCACCTTTAAGATTTCCCTCTAGAATAATGTCCAGCCTTCCTAGAACCCTTATAACTGCCTTCCAAGGGACAGAGTCAGGCTCTTAAAGAAAGAAGGGTCTTCTCAAGCCCATTTATGTGCCTTTGCAATGTCAGAGAAATAACAGCATGCAAATAGAGAAAATGATATTGTTTGTTTCCAAAAAATTAACCTGAAGAATACAAAGTGCTATGGGCATGCACTGACAACTGTTTACAGGGTTTCAAAACAATCTGGATTTTTTTTGTCATGTGTACATGTAATGAGGGTGACTTATTCCTTCTGGTGTACTTTTCAACACATCACACTGCTGAAGCTAACAGGAGTGAAAGCTCAGGGTAAAAAACAAGTGCAGGGAGAAACCACAATGTGAAATAGCAAATATTAACACCAGAGTGAACCAACAATCTCCTGGTTATAACAAATGCCACAGCTGCCAGAGCACCATAAACACCTTAGAGAAGTTTTGATGTTTCTTCCTTGCTGGAGTGCTGAGCTCTATATGCACCACTAGGGAAGCATGTTTCCTGTTCTGGAGCTTCCTTCTGAGGCATGCCTTGTGTATTCCACCAAGTGCACATTGCTGCTGCTGTGAGGTGGGGGTTGGTGGGGTCAGCTACAGTCATTCCTCCATGGCTTTAAGACACTGTTTTCCCATTTCTCCCTGACCACTCTCAAATGCACAGGTCATTTGTAGTCTCCAGTTTTCAAACAAATTCTATGATTAAATTCCTTGAACACTGCTGCCAATTCCTAATCCCTTTTTGTCAACATTCCTTTCAGGAAAAATTGCTGCACCCCATGGTGCCTGATTTATATTTAATTTTGAAAACAGGAAGGAAAGGGATTAAAGTTGGGGATTAAAACACTTACTCTTCACTGCATTTTTTTGCAGAATAGTTTCTTAGTTGCCATGGTCACTGCTCACTGACCTCCGGCCCCGGAATGCACTTCTTTTTGCACTAGTGACATCTTTTAAAGGGATTCCACAGAAAATAAATGAGCAAAAATAACCTCGTGTTCAGCTGCTCTCAAAGGAATAAAATAGATTTGCTTCCCTTTCAATCTATTCTCTCCCTTTTGCAGTTCTAACAGTGAAATCTGAGCTAAGAATTTGAATAAGATCAAGTGAAACCTGAAAGACTCAGAGGCAATTTGGACTCATACTGCAAGATCTGTCTGCTCACTCCCAGTGACGCAGGTGTTCACAAACAGAGCAGTTTCTCCAGATGAATAGGAACTACATAGTGAACAATGTCACTGGTAAGTAGTTTAGTTATCCTGCTGAAATACCAGGGATGTAATGCTCTAACCCTATTTGGCTCCTTCTTTCCTCATCAGTCAAGCATTCTGAGATAGGGAAAAAAAAAAAAAAAGAAAATTTATTTCCTGTAAGAAACACATTAAGCATTGTGCTCCTCGACTAACAAAAAAGCCTAGTTCAAATTCTAAGAAATGAAAGGAAATTAAAAGAAAAACTGGAAATAAGTGTTGCAAAATTAAATAAACCAAAGATACTAGACTAAGAAAATCACTATTTTTTTCCTGTTCATGTTCTCCACTAAATCTAAATGCTGGTATAAAACTTCCTTTAAACAAACTGGTAGCCTCATTGATTGTATAGTGAAATCAGTATGCAATCACAGTTTAAAATCTCGCTTCCATTGTAAAACAGTTTAAATAACAAACGATCAAGAAGTGTGGGGCCGTGTACAAGTAAGACAAAATCTCTAAAGGTGGAGATTTAATATCCCCCTTTGGCTAGTATGGCAGTGGCACAGTGGGAGAAGAGCAATATCTGCATGATCCTTACTGGCTGTGCAAGATGGCTTCTGTAAAGGGCCTTTATTTCAGATGGAAATCCTGGTCTGGGTCAGCACAGGCCACCCTGCAAGGCAATTCCAGGAATCGCTTTGCCCCAGTGATCTATATCTGTGTTTCATTAATTCCAAGATGCTCCATACCTAGTGTGGTCTGCTCTGCTCTACTACAGTCCAAATCAGGAGTGGGTATGTCTGAGGTGTCATATAGCCTGCTTCATCTCAGCAGTGCAGTCTAGCACCATTTTTCTTCGTTGCAATCAGAAAAACTATTCTGAAAACTTCCAGCCATTGATAGCTGATTGATTTTTGAATGAGCAAGAAATGCAACATGGGAGAAACCACACAGAAATAGCAGCAGGATTACAAAGAATCTGATTGTCTGTTCTTTATTCCTCCTCAGCATGTTAATAGCTGAAAGATCTTCCAACCATATAACACAGAGAAATCTTGGAAGAGTTCATCTTCACTGCGAGAATGTTTTGACAACTCCCCAAATGTCATTGCTCAAGTACCGTTTTGCAATTGACCAATCTGGGTCAAAAAGGAAGATTATTAGGCAGAAATGAACCAAGATGGAAGTCTGTGCATGTATCCCTTATCTCCTGAGGTCTCACTGCCTCCTTCATTCCTTAGTGATTTGATAGATGTACCTTATACACTACAATTCAAAAAAACCTTCACCAAGTGTAGACAACTTTCAGAAATGTCCCTCAGAACACCTTTCCCAAAACTGTGCCTCCATGATGCTTGCTTTCTGGTAAATACACACAACACAACTGCTGTGTTAGGCTAAGACTAACTAGAAATTAAATAAATACATAAGGAGGAAAATACAGTTAAAACTAAGCACCCCAGGCTTAAGTATTGAAAAATCTAGTGGAGATCTAGGAGTATCACTTACTATGGCATGCATCAGTTGAGGTGTTAAGCTATCTGGTCAGGTGAATCCACACATGGTTTCCTCAAGATCCATATGACTGAGCTAAGATGACACAGGTTTCCAGAAGACAGTTTCAGAGGCAACTGTCAGGTAAGCTTTCAGTATTTCAAATTTTGACAGTATAGTGTACCTGACCCATAACTAATTTACACAACAAGACCAAAGATATGGTCTAGGCACTGCTGGAACTGCCAAAGAACCAAAAACTGATTTAAATTGTGTTTCAGTCCAAGGCACAGATGAAGACTTTTACACTCCCTTTAGCCAGTCTTGTTTATCTGAACTGCTCAAATTATCTTTTCCTCTTCTCCACAAAGATGGAGTGAATCAGTTGTACCTTTATCTAATACACTTTCCTCTACTTAAGTGGAAACAATCTTTCAAAAATTTTTTTAAATTTTTTTTTTTTGGCAGGACATGCTGGCTTACAGAACTATTACATACTAGAACAGTTGTTCACTGATGTAATTATGGATAAAATTTAAATGGTATCTAAAAGTATAGCCTGTGCATTGTTCAGATAGTAAGGTAGATGGGTAAATGTTGAACCGGTGTACTGACCTTGTCCTCGCCAAACAGCTGTAAGAAATCAATGCTATCTTTTGTCCTTATTCAAAATTATCTCTTACCTGTTTGAAAATGCATTTTTTTTTAAGAGAAAACTTTAAAACCATCATTTGAACAAGCTCATTATGAGATCTATACAAAGCCTGTGAAGAGTCCATTCCATTCACAGCGGCACTTGCACTCTAAAAGTTAATTAAACCACACGGTAAATGTTCAACAAGATGACTAAGAGGACAGAATTTAAAAGTAATTGTATTTCAGGGGTATATTGTACACCAGCATTTCTCTCAGAGTCACTTTATGGTCCCATTTTGGGTGCTCTGTAGCTTTCTGTCACTGACTTGCCTGCTTAGAAGGGAGTTCCATCCATCTTCCCCACAGAGAGATAAAATCCAGGCATGGTCAGTGATTTTCACTTTATAAAATACAACAGGAAGGACTGCTTTTTATCTCTCCAAAAGATTTGAAAAATACAGACTGAATATTATGATGTAGAGAGATTATTCCTAAAATCTTTTCCTAGATATTTGCAGCCTTTGTTTCCAGGCAGCTGCACAGTATTTTTGTACATGTTTGCCCTCATATTCATGAATATTTTACAATTACAAAATGGTTAATAAAGTAGACATGGCTCTCTTTCTTAGTTTGCTTTCCTTTTTAAAGTAGATGAAATTTTAAAGCACTATCCACTAAATTGCTTGCATTAAATGTATTTGTAGTGGTATCTTCTTGGTCTTCAGGTAATAGGATTTCATCCCATTACCTGGAGAGACTTCCAGTTAAATGTATTTGCACAAGTCTAGGAGTGGGAGGAGAAAGAGAATGGTGGCTGCCTTACAACTTTTCCAGAAAAGATATTTTTGCCTAACATGGTAAGCCAAAACCAAAACCAACCAAACAAAAACCACACACACACACACACAAAACAAACAACAAAAAACAAAACAAAACAAAAAAAACCCAAACCAAACAAAAAACCAGCCAGCAGCAAAAGTTTCTTAAAATTATTCAGAGATGGAAATTTACCTGTATCAGACTGCATAATCTGGCCCTGTCTTAGAGGGACAAAGAAAGGGTCAAAGCTTTGAAGACAAATCTAGAAAATCTGGGCTGAAGAGCCTCTGTACTGTAAAGCACCTCAAGTAGGGGATTCTGCTGTTATGTTTTTCATCCTGCTATTTTAAGTCTACACAACATCAAAGGCACGTTTGCAGGTACAGTCTTGGAGAGCCAACAACTTAAGACACCACAATATTGTCACTTGGTGTGTAGGGGGAGGTTAAAAGCAGGATTAAAAGCAGTCAGGCACAATATATTAAATGAATCCATGACTAATGTGGTGTGACAGCAAAGGGTTTCATTCTTTTCAACAGAATAGATCCCTAGGGCTGGAAGTTATTGCTTCACTGTGCCTTTTTCATCTTGGAATTTTTATGGTTATTTTTCACGAATTCACATTTTTGTAAGGACTTTCTTTGACAATAAATCATATTTATTTTTTAATTAAAGCCATAAATAACCTCAATTATGCATTAAAAGGTTTATTGTTTCTTACTTTTTATTATTATTAGTGCCAGAAAATATTCAAAATACTAAAGCATGATGCTAGCTAGCAATTCCAAGTGCTCAGAGGTTCAGTAACTTTGTTGTACCTTGTAAACATTGTACATTGCAAACTCTGTCCATGCCTTATGTATCTGGCTGGATAGATGACATAGTTTTTCTTTTCTCTTTGCAGAGGTTTGGCTTATTTGCCATTTCATATATCCATGTATCTCAGGTGACCAATGAGCATAATAAAGCCTTATCAAAGAGAGATGAAGAAATAAGCAATTTTAAGTCTAGAATGTGCCCAGGGTAAGGGTAATCAAGGAGTAAAAAGGGCCAAGTTTAAACTGGCACCAAGAATGGAATGGAAAATGAGCAAAATGTAATACTGAATGAAATCAAGGAAGGAAAATCCCTTGCAGTGTTGCAATCCGACAAAATGGAGGAGGAGGAGGTAATACATGATTTCACCTCCAAGGACAGTAACGTTACAATGTGGTTGTTTAACAACTGCATTCATGTTCATTATGCCAGTTTTAGTTGAGGCAGCACACACAAATTTCTCAGAATGAAGTGCCTTAATCAGCATTGACTTTACATGCTTGTAAAACACACTGTCTGGGTGGCTGACTTGCTTTCCTGGGACGTGCAGGACAGGGCTCACAAAGATCCTTCAGCAGTCCTGCCTTTGGGCAGCATGCACAGGAGCAAGGGAGGCAAAGCACTCCTTTCTAAGCTGAAAATGAAAGCTCAGTTACTTTGTCTCTGATACAGGATTGGGCACTCATAAGTTTAAAGACAACTCCTCACGAATGCTACAGTCCAGTTCCTCAGAGGCTGACATGCAGGTCTCTGTTGCCATGTCCTGCTTCCATGAACCACTGAATCAAAACTTACTCTTTGAATTTGTATACAAAATCACATAATTACAGAAAACATCCAGTAGGAAGAGGCCTCAAAGATCATCCAGTCCAACCCCCAACCCAGCACTGAAGGATCAACACTAAACCATGTCCCTAAGAACCAGGTCCACATGATGCTTAAACACCTCCAGAGACTACACCAATGCCCTGGGGCAGTCCATTCCACTGTTTGATAACCCTCTCTGTGAAGAAATATTTCCTAATATCCAGCCTGAACCTCCCCCGGTGCAGCTTGAGACCATTTCCTCTAGTCCTGTCATTTGACATCAGGGAAAAGACGCTGTCTCCCTCCTTGCTCCAACCTCCCTTCAGGTAATTGTAGAGAGTGATGAGGTCTCTCTGCAGCCTCCTCTTCTCCAGATTAAACAACCCCAGCTCCTTCATACACTTCTTGTAGATCATGTGCTCCTGGCCCTTCACTAAGCCTCACTGCCCTTCTCTGGACATGCTCCAGCACCTCAATGCCTCTCTTGCAGTGAGGGGCCCATCAATGAACAACAGTATTCAAGATGTGGCCTCACCAGAGCAAGTACAGGGGGATGATCACCTCCCTGTTCCTGCTGGCCACAGTGTTTCTAATACAAGCCAGGATGCTATTGGCTTTCTTGGCCACCTGGGCACACTGCTGACTCATGTTCAGTCGACTATCAACCAACACCCCCAGGTCCCTCTCTGAGTTGCAACTTTCCAACCACACACCCACAAGTCCCTATCTTACTAGGGGATTGTTGTGACCCAGATGGAGGACCTGGCACTTGGCCTTGTTGCACTTCATACAATTAGCCTTGGCCTACTGGTCTAAATACTGTGGCTTAAGAGGCTGTCATTTAGTGCTCACTATGCTGTATGAAGCAATTTTGTTGCTACACTCTACGAACAGCAGTGTGTTTAATTTTAAAACTTCTAGTCTATAACTTCTTTGACAAAGGTGTGACATCTCAAAAGTTTACCACCCCTGCAACAGGTTGTGCATGTTACCCTTTTATCAGGACTGGTTTCCTTTAAAATGAAAGCTTAGATTTTTATCCTTGATGATCTAAACAATGTCATGAAATGAGTGCTAGTAATTAACAGGATACATGATGAAAAATTCTCAGGGAAAAAAAAATCCTTCTGTTAGGTCGCAGCTCAGCTCTTCAAAGACATGCTTACACACATAAACAGTTGACTCCTGCACTTCACATCCAGAGTGAAACAGCATTGTGAAGTGTTTTGGTATTTGCAATTGTTTGCCATATAGAAGTATAATTTACAGCTGAATCTCACATAATGTCCATCTGTCCTCCATTTGACACTGGCCATGAAAGCTGGATGTTGTATTACTATGTATCTACCATGTGGCAGAATTTTCAAATAAAAAATGTCTGCTTTCAAAAATTATTTTGGCTTTGCCTCTTTATGTTTGTTTAGTGATTAATCCTCATATCAGAAAATAAAAGCATAAATTTAGGCAGCCTCATTAAGTCAAAGATCACTTTATCATCTATAAATGGCACATATCTGTTCCTTCTGATTAATGGTTTTTCTAATCAACAGCCTGAAATCAGCACAGGTACTTGAAGATGCATTGGAATACCTAATATTATAACACTGACTTGTCCACATAAGCTTTACATCAGTCAGTAGAGTAGAAAATTTACCTTCTTCCTGACTTGCTGGTCTTTGGAAGAATGGGCTTTCACATGCTTTCTCAGGGAACTTGGATCTGTGTATCGTTTAGTACATCCAGGAATCTGACACGCATAAGGTTTCTAAGTCAAAAAGAAAAAGGTTAAAGCAATTGCTAAATCACAGGTTATTTTAACTCAAGAGAAACATTTACAAGCCTTGAGATGCTGCAAACCACATTACTACAGAACACAGATGCTGTACATTATTACAGGCAGAATGCTTGGTAATTAATTGGAAAGGGAAAGAAGGAAAGCAAGCCTTGCAATCTGGAAGGCAAACCAAATGAATGCTTTCATTATGGAACCTTTCATCGGCACCTTGTTTCTTTCCTAATCAGTACAACGAATATTGCTAGTTATACTCACAATTCTTCCACCCTCAGAGCAATCTTTGACTTAATCAGAAATTACATTCTTTAGTGAATCAGGTAAAGAAACTGCAGTAAAGGCCCAATTAGACTGGTTAGGATTATAGAAGAATCTGCTTCAGAAAAAGAAAACAAGAAAATCTGTTAGTTTACTACATTACAAAGAGAGCAAGCAAAAACCAAAGCAAGCATCGAATACTCATGTTTCAAAAATACAACACACAAAAATGCACAGTTTAATGCGAGGTACAAGACAAACTCCTCCAGCTCACACTGTCTAGTAATGCATCAATTTAGAAAGATGCCACTCCTATAATACTTTTAGAGTTTTCTTAGAAGAAATTCTAATAAATAAATAAATAAATAAATCTGATTCACCAAATAATTATAAAGCTCTATAAATATCTCCTTCTGCCTGTTCTAACCTCTCTGTCTTACCTGAAGAGTTCTAGGTCCACAATACAGAGTATTAAATGAACATTAGGTCCAACAATTTGCCAAAATTACCTGTTTTCCCATTTATCCATTTTAGTTTAACAAAGCATTTCCAAAACCACCTTGTACAAATTATTAACTTGCCATCCAAACTACTGACTCTTTGAAAAGTACAATTGAAGTTTTCTGACAGCTCTTTAATTAAACTAGCATGGTTCTTGTTTTCTTTTGGAGTTCTGCCCTTTGGAAACTGCTTGTACTCTGACAAACCACAATCTTTTGTTATGAAACAGAAGGGTTTAAACAAATCTCAGCTGTCACTCAAATTCACAAGTAACAATTTGTCAGCATGAAGACTTTTAGATTTACAAAATTAGTCTTATCCTCTTGCCTTTCTGGTACATGTCCCAGACTGAAGTCTAACTAATTTTTTTTTTTTTTTCAGAGAATAGCAGTTATCACAGATGGTTTCTGTCTCTGCACAGTAACTTACATTCCCTGAAGATTACCAAACTGGGAGAAACTTACTGCCTCCATACTCAGCAAAGCCCATGGAGCTGTGACACTACTTTGGCCCATCTGTATCCATGGTTACATTACCACATCACTTCAGAAACAGCTTAAACAGCCTCATCAGACCCTTCTCCCTTCTATCTCTAAGGTTATGGTCTAGCTGCTGCCACCAAGTTGGAGGAAAGGAGCATATGTCTAATGCACAGGAGACTGCAATAGGACTTCATCTTCCTTACAGTGTCCAAGTGTGTCCTCTGATGCTTGGCACGGTCGCTGGAGTTGCTGAATGCTTTCTGGCAGCCTGGGTGCTGGCAAAGGTAGGGCTTTTCACCCGTATGGCTCCTTAAGTGAATCTTGAGATTTTCTAGTCTGGAAAAGGCTTTCTTGCAACCCTCAAACTAGAAAAGAGAAAGAAATTATTTGGAAGGAAAGCACACATGGTAAATTGTAACGGCAAACACTCAACAGGAGGGTGAAAGGGCTTGCAGTGACCTCCAGCCCGCTACGGCTGGTTGCCTCTCTAGTGACGAGGAGAGCTTGGCTTCTCACTGTGGGTGTTGCTTCAGGGTTTGAACCATTTGGACCATAAGAATGTATTTATCCTCCCTGTACGTGGCTGAACTAGAAAACTATGCTCTACTTCCATTTTACAGATAGACCCAAAGACACTGGTCAGCTCAGAGTGCAGAACTAACCATCCTGTCTGGGAAACACAGCTCCAGCTAATTTGCCCAATAGCACAGAGAAAGCAAAAGAGTCACCGTCCTGCATTAGCTACCTTTCTGGGCTTCTTTGGATATTAGCAGCTGAGATGAACACAGGCATCTCTTAGTACCAACCCAAAAAACAGAGCAACAGAAAAGTGTGCAGGGAAACGTCAATCTGCCCTGCCTTGCTGATGGTGATGGTGATATAAGAAGTGAAATGATTTTTGAAACATTTCTTTATGTTTCTGGCATGAGTAAATGTACGAGGTAACACAAAAAGTAGGATTTAATCCCTATGGGCATAGTACTGCTACTACACCTAATCAAGTCCTCTTGTTCTCTGCATCTGCAGAGAAATCCCCATTTATATAAGCAGAAAAGCAGTACTCCACCTATCAGGCTCGCATAGTATATTTTGTAGTAAGAGAAAGCAAAACCCTTCAGTTCTATTTGACACCAGCATTTTTATCTACATTTATTTAAATTGAATATTTATTAATATTAGTTAAAATTAATTGGCTTTAAAAATTCTATCAGTCAATTATTTTCATTGCTTTCAGGTGCTGCACAGTCCATTGTGAAACATCTAAAGCACCTGCTGCACTTGGCTTGCAGTTCTTTTATGCTTGCAAAAATAATAATGCAGTAACAGTCATGTCAAACATTTCTAATGCTAACACAAAACTGAAAAACTCACTTGAAAAGAAACAGGCCATTTTTCACTGATGTTAGAATAACACAGATTTCTCTAAATATATTATGCAGTGCATGTATGTTTGCAAAAGCACGGGTAGGAAAACATTGACATAATTAGCATGCCTGCCTTACAACTCTGTAACATGCTAAAAAAACCCCAGGATATAAAATTTTCATAACTTAATTTTAAGCACTTCAGGTTTTTTTGGATAATGCAAGAGAGACTTGTGACTTCGAAGAACAAAGTACAGGAAGAAAATACAGAAAAAAAGAGTTGCAGCCTCCCCACCCAAACAGGGGGAGGCTCAATTTCTATGCCAGCACTCCCTAACAGTTTTCACTTAGTTTTAGCAACAGAAGGAAATATATAGACTGAATGTTGCTCAGGAAAACACAATGTATAGGAGGGAATACACATTACCTATAAAATAGCAATATTAAAATTAAATTTATGAAATTAAATCTTGAGAAAGGGGACTAACCTCAGCCCAGTATACCATAATTGCAATTTTATCTTTCACACATGTTAATTTCAGAAAATTCCAAAACCCATTAAGTTTTTATTTATATCTCATCCCTTTATCCTAAGCAAACCTACAGTGCTTTTCAGGTTATCCAGGTTTGATATCAAGCAATTTGTGCTTGTGCATATCGTGTTTTTTTATGCTTATGAAGGTTTAGCATGCAAGCAAAACATTGTTACAAGCATAAAGACGTTTTTATTTTTAGTAAATTACTATTAGAAAACACTCCAGGACAAATGAAAATAACTTAGACACATATCTCTCACAACTGTCTGGATAAAAATACCACGTTTGGGTTTTTTTTAAGTAAAGAAAGTATAACCCCCAAAAAAGCTAAAAGACTGATACAACAAATGGCTTCTGAAAAACAAAATAATCCAAAAGGAGCTATTTTAAAATACCAAAGAAATATTCTAGTGACCCCATCTTATGTAAACAAGTTATTATTTCTTATTAAGTTCATAAAAAGACAAGAATCCATTCTAATGACAGTACCTAATCTGTATGTAAGTATGAAATAAACTGCAGTATCTCCAACAAACTTCAATTTCATAGGGTAAAACTCAGTTTAATAAAAATGTCCTAAAGCAGACCCTCTGTTTTATTTATTCCATAACTTACTAAACTTTGAATCTTCAAGCACACAGAAATAAAAAGCAACTAAGCAACCAAACAACCAAAAAACCTCCCAAAAAACACCACACAAACAAAACCCCAACCAACCAAAACCAACCAAAAAAAACCCTCCCAAAAACACCACACAAACAAAACGCACCACACAAACAAAACCCCAACCAACCAAAACCAACAAAAAAACCCTCCCCAAAAACACCACACAAACAAAACCCCAACCAACCAAATCCAACAAAAAAAAAAACCCTCCCAAAAAACACCACACAAACAAAACCCCAACCAACCAAAACCAACAAAAAAACCCTCCCAAAAAACACCACACAAACAAAACCCCAACCAACCAACCAAAACCAACAAAAAAACCCTCCCAAAAAACACCACACAAACAAAACCCCAACCAACCAACCAAAACCAACCAAAAAAACCTCCCAAAAAACACCATTCAAACAAAACCCCAACCAACCAACCAACCAACCAACCAAAAGCCAAACAAGTGTAAATAAGTGTTCATGTGACTGCAAAATTAACATTGAATTTACCTGGGCAAAAATGAGCAGAATTGGTATTGTCTTACAAATTTAATTTTTTTTTTCTGAAGACTCCTGCATTGCTGATCATATCTTGGAGGCAGAAATGAGAGGTTGAATTTCTCTGTCCCTTCCACAGCCCTAAATTACTCTTTCATATGCACAAAGGTATATATAGTTGTGTATTGCAGAGAAGGTTTTTCTCGCAAAACACGGAAACTACATGCCTGTATTATTAGAAAAAACCACCTTTATACTATACCTAATGAATGTTTACTCTAAACCCCGAAGATTTGTGAAGATTTAGGATTCTCTGATGCTTAAGATACAAGGAATACGAAAATACTCTTTCCAACAACACATAACACACACCCTTTTCTCATAACTACATTTCACTAAAAGTATTCAGGAAAACACATGATTACCTGTGGGGGGAAAAGGTCAGGTAAATAGTAGTTGTATTTTGAATTGGAACTCTTTGTAGTTTCTAAATTATCCTGTAGCACTTCCATTACAATTATTCACTAAGTACATGGCATGCATGTGGCATTCTGAAGCTGCTTAACACTCTTAAACATACTCTGGATTAAACCAGAATTTTTAAAAGTATTACAGAGAATTAATTGTGTAATGTTTTCCTAACCTGCAATATAAAAATCATAGTTAAAACCCCCCTTTTTTTTTTTAAATACAAATGGAAATCGTTAAGTATAGCTGACAAAGAAAATTTCCTCTCTGTGCTTTTTTTTCCTCTCTGTCCCTTTTAAGATGTATTCCTTGGAGCCTCCATATCTATGTTTAGTTGTTTACTTCAGCTTTTTGTAAGGATAATTGTCTAAAGCAAGAAACAAAGTATTTACAGTGAAAGGTAAAGCACACCAATAAAAATCAAAAGCAGTGCTATAATTCTAAAATAGATCTCAAAAATGTTCTGTTCAACTCCGTATATGTAAAGCTGGTGTTCCATGTACCAGGCAACCATCCTGAAAAATTACAATTACATGTATTTATGTAAAATGTACGTGTGCAAAGCTTGCATGTAAAGTATGCAAAGTCCTGCTGGATGCATCATGCACTGCTGAGCCCTGTCTGGAATTTGACAATAACCTGCATTATGAAATACATTTAGACTCTTGCATTGTATGAACAGGTTGGTAATGCCTGAGTGAATAGTGCTAATAGCAGACATTCAGTGGACAAGTGTTTTAAGAAATTTGTTTTCACTGTGAAAAGACCTGCTCTGATTATCAGAGCTGATCACCAGTGTAACAAAGACAGAAGTCCTTCTTCTGGCAAACATTTGTCTGAGATCTGATCCATCCACAGAAAATTATCTAGTCATTA
Organism: Indicator indicator; assembly: GCF_027791375.1. Lineage (NCBI taxonomy): Eukaryota > Metazoa > Chordata > Aves > Piciformes > Indicatoridae > Indicator > Indicator indicator. Next base: position 38,599,496 of record NC_072053.1, read on the forward strand.
TTTTAAAAGTCAGTGACAGGCAGCCCAGCTTCCAAGTATACCCTGATACTATCTGGCATTAAAAACCTTAATTTTTCTCCTATGTAAATGTGTTTTGCTTCATCATCCAAACAGAGTATTTTCTTTTGTCTTTTTCTGCTACATTAACATGATATGTAAAAGATAACTTCTGTTGTGTTTTCAAATCACTTGACTTTCTCTCAAATAACTTTATATATATATATATTTAAAAGTACAAATATATAAATATAAAATATAGTATATAATATATACATTTCTCCCAAATATTTTTATATACACATTAAAAAAATATATATAAAAATTATTTTCCTTGTCACTTTATACAATGCTTTCTTGGACATACTTTGACATCATTGATTCTAAAACCAAACAAATAAATACTCTTAGAAATGTTGACATTTGAGCACTGCTTGATTTTACAGTAATGTCTCACTCAATATACAGCATAATGCTACTGTCCTATTCTGACACACTCATGTTCAGGCTTTAGCATCTTTTTTTATTATTTGAATCAGTTGTACACAGTGATTCTCAAGTATATTTAAGCATCATGGTATTTGGGTGAGGATCATCTTCTGTTTCTCAAGTGTGAAGGATAAGCATTTCCCTAGTCTGCTGTCACATGTGGGGAAATATTTAAGGCATATTGTAACAAATACATACATGTTCCCAGTCTGGCCTCTCTTGTAAGGTTATGGGAAGAGGTTTTCAATTTTAAATTTGACTTTGCTGAAAGTTGACTTTTGACATCAACTTTCTTTAACCATTAAATTGCAGTAGCTGGCTTTCTGTGTATCAACAGCTTGCCAGTGTCCACACAAAGTCTCAGTAACAAACCCAGATACTTCTGTGACAGAATAGACTTTGTTCTTCATTAAAACAGAACACATCTCAGACAAGAAGCAGAAGTGACTGAGAGGTCCCCCAAAGGTTGTGATACGGAGAAATGATGGAATGAGATATATCCAAATGATCTCAGAAATTTGGGTGTGAACTAGACTTAACTGGAGCTTGACGATGAAGAATTGTTCAAACCAGCAGTTTCACAGACGTACAGTTCAGATCAGACCTAACTCTTCCTTTTGCCAGCTAGCTCATATTAATCCATTACTAATTGCATATGACCACACAGATGCATTATCTAAAAACTTCACGCGGTGTGTTTTGGTTTTCCATTGAAAATTTCTGTGGTCCCTTTCCAACTACTTCTACATTCACACTGTATACAAAATACAGGACAAATAATTCAGTAGAAGTCTTACCAGTGCTAGACATTCAACTAACATGAATCTTCTCAGTCAAGCTCCTCTTATTCTTGTATTCAAAGATCATATTAGCCCTATGTAAGTCATAGCATTTTACAGAGGGTTTTCATTTCAGTTGGTACACTAAATTCATACTCAGGCTCACTTTTTGCTAGGCAGAATTTCTCATCTGATAAATATAAGCTAAATGTCTTCACTCTTGCTTGCATTGGTTTTTATTTGGAGGCTTTTTATAGTGCAACTTTTTATAATGCAGTAATTCAGCAATGCCAATCAGATCATCTGTAACTGTGGCTCTGCTAGTCCCTGTAAAAAGTAAAGGTTTAACTGTTTAGCACGATCATTTTGAAAAACAACAACAAGGAAAAAAGTGAAGCACTCTTTTTCTAGTATGTACCCTGCTAATCGAATTTAATACAAAAGCCTTAAAATCACAGAACCACAGAATCTTCTAGGTTGGAAAGGGCCTTTGAGATCACCAGTCTTACCATAAATCACTAAGCACCAGGTCTACACATCTTTTGAATGAGTGACCTTCTACGGAAACACCGTAATTTGCCTATGATTCCACATTTGAATTACGTTTAAGATTTATTAATTAATAAACTATCAATGAATAATATCAGACAGTTTAAAATATTCTGCATGTATCATTCACAATTTAGCATTTTTCAGCAAAAATATCAATACAGAAACAGTACTAGTCCTTTTCCTTTCTCCATCCCAGACTGTAAAAGTAACAGCTTGATGACACATGGTCCCTCAAAGAACTGATGGACATAGGAGGACTTAAGATGTTTCATGGAAACCGAGAACTTGATACGACAGGGGCTGAAAGACCCAAACCTGTGTGAGTCTTTCTGCTTGGAGACAGTATAAAATGTTGCCTCTGCCTCATGCAGCAGTACTGTCTGGACATTGACTTGATCTCATTCACAACAGTAGGTTACTGTCTGAGATTGCCTGCACAAGCTGAGTGACATGATTTACTTTAGTAATATCCATAAGCTGACCATAAGCATGACAGAGAAAAGTCTTGAAACCTAGACGTTTGAGAATGTTATCTGAATGAAGACACAAGCTATTTCTGACTTCTAGGGAATGATGTCATCCATGAATGCACAGACACAAATGGAAGGGGAAAAAATAAAAAGCAGAGGCATATATGCAAGGCCATAAACCAAATCATTGAATTCATGTTCAAATCATTGAATTGTTCAGCATTTTAAAAGGACCGATGAGCAGCTAAAGTGCAAATTAATTATTTAACAATGTTTAAGTCTATCTGTCAATTAAGTTTGAATGCTCTGATATGCTGCTTCTGTGTCAGCACCAAGGCAGTTGGTATGACAAGGACAAAGCATCTTTCCCCAGCTTTGCATTTGTCACATGAACAGATGTAAAATCTGTTCTTTATATGGCTTTCAAACAAGAATGATGCATTTCAAGCATTAATTAATAGTCTTTTAAAAAGCATTTCCCCTCCTCAACAGTATTAGTAGGCTGCTGCTCTGCAAGAGATGTAAGGGCTTTCAGAAAACTTGAAGTAAGACCTTGTATGAAAACCTTTCAAAGAGCTTTTTTATTACTCCAGACTCTCCTGCCTGGCAATCTTGTGAACAACACATAATTAGTGTCAGACATCATTCTAACTGCTGATATTAGGTGCTCACCAAGGAGGAGGAAGCATGCCACAACTGAGATTTAAAAGCCCAGGTTCATTTAATGTAAAATAAGTGCCATGCTTTTAAACCTTGAAGTGTTTAAATGGGGGGAACGTAGCATTCATAGCAGAACTTTATAATAGTTCATCCATTTCTGTCTGAGCAGAACGCAGTTTGTGACACTGTGAATGAATGCTTTGGTGGACACACGGTGCTTATATAAGGCTATATTTTCCTCAAATCTGTGCAAAGGCAGTGGTTTATTTTCTGCTGCTATGGTTAGTCTTATGAAATATGACAATGTCCTGGAAATTTTTGCTTTAGTAAATAATGACTGACTAAATTTATATATGTTGCATGAGACTATCAATGCTTGCTTACCCAACCATCAATGACAATTTGGTCCAAAGCTTATTGAAGTAATTAGATTGAAGTAGATCATTGAAGTGTTTTTATTGGAAAAGACTTCTAAGATCATTGAGTCCAACCACCAACCTAACATCACCATGGCCATAAAGCTATTTCCCAAAGTACCATGTCCACACATTTCTTGAACACCTCCAGGGATGGTGACTCCAACAACCCCCTGGGGAGCCTGGTCCAATGCCTGACCACTCTTTCCATAATTTTTGTCCTAATATCCTATTTAAACTTACTCTGGCACAATGCCACCTTTTTGAGAAGAGCTTTTCCAATTTCTGAAACACATGCTGTAATATTTGTTTTTCTCCCTTACAAGATGCTCCATTTCTGCAGAGCATTAGTTTTCAAATGATAGCTAACTCTTCCCACAATCCATTACTGTCTTTTACTTTCTTCTGCCATTCTGGGTAATTTCAAAAGTATTGCTCCAAACTAAGGGATGGGGAAGCCAGTCTCCTGGAGCCTATTCTGCAGAGCTGTGCATGCCTGCTGCCCCTCACCCTGGCAGCAATGCTAGCCATGTTCTGGTGGGTGTGGGGCTCCCCTCATGCACCCCACAAACCCCTTCCTCACTATCCCAGACAGGGCTCCTACTTCAGCTATTCCTAGTAGATTCCAGTAAAATTTTACAATCCTGCACTGTGTTAGTGTAAACACAAACAAAAGATAATGATAAGACAGGACAAAGCCTAAAGTAAATTGTTATTTATCTTCTTTGTACTTGCTACTTTAAGATAAAATTACACTCAATAGATATATTAACAAGTTCATATTACGAGTCAGATGTAAGACTTATGGACTCGTCACTGCTTGTGGCTACCAGGCTCATATTTTAAGAGCTTTTGACTAAGAAGCTTTTTATGTGTATGTGTGTATAGAATGAGATCAATAAACCATATCCTAATCTGATTTCAGTTTTTCAATGCATCCACATCTTTGTGTGCATTTTAATTAAGAAGAGATGAATACTGCTGCTATAACTGAAAAATACAATAAAATCAATTAAAAAGAAAAAAGGTGGATATTAATGCAAATTAAAACGTTACACATCGGTTAACATTTGAGAAATTGAATTGGGCTACTTTTTCAGACAGGCACCCAGGAGAAGCTAGTCTCCTGCAACCTGTTCAAACAAAATTTCACTTTATCAGTCATGCTGTATACATTTGGCTGAGTATTTCCATATGTGGACAGATTACTTGAGTTTATCAAGAAAATTTAATATTCTTTCCAAGGAGATCAATATTCACAGAAAACACTCTGTGTTGGTTCTGGCAGGACAAACAGGAACAGTGGATTAAGAATGCCAACAAATTACAGTAAAGCTGGAAAAGGAAAACAGGTGAGGAACTGTCTCCACCCACAATATTCTTTTATTGTGAGAGCTCTTTTATAGATGGTTCATTGATAAATGTAACAGACTTCTTTTGATTTCAATACTCTGGAGATCTTCATACTTCTCACATTCTAGAAACCTGAACCACAGCGTATATTCTTATTTTATAAGTAACACCATGCCTAAAGACACAAATATCTCAGCTCACATGAAGCACAGTACATTCAATGATATTTATACCCTGAAATAACGGGGTCAAAAGATTCATTCACTATGGAGATGTCTTTTGTTTTCATTAGTCTTAGTAAGTATGGCCATTTCAGCCTTGGAAAGCATTTCTGTTGCTGTAGAGAAAGTGAACATTATGACAAGTCCCTTCAAAAGAACACATCAGCTGCTAGTGATTAAAAAAATATGTAACAGAAACCATTAGAGGAAGAATGAACAATTTAGGAATACTTTCATTCCTTCATTTTGGAAGACAATGCTCATGATTTTTTCTGTTGTTTGGTGGTTTTGTTTTGTTGGGATTTTTTTTCCTTCTTTCTTCTTCATCCTTGGCTTTTCTGAAAGGTTATCTTTAATCATCTCGCAACTGAGGTCATCATCTGTATTCAGACAGCTTTCCCTACTACAAGTTGACAGAGTACTAAAATCTTCCACTGTTAAAACAGCTACTATTATTGCTAAATCCCAGAGAAGTCACCTAGATTTGAACACTTAGTCCTCCTAGTAAACTTGTGAAAACTAAATAACCTTTTGTCAAGTAAAACCCAGATACTTTCTTGAAGGTATTTTAAAACATATACGCAGGAACACTGCCTTCCCCAACAATACAAATCCAAACATCCAGCTACATGTCATTTCTATAGTGGAGATCTGTACAGGGTATCAACCCACAGATAAGCTAAAAATTGAAACCACTGGCTTTAAAACATGGACATGAGGGAGTGTAAATCATATTCTCACTGGGAAGATTTTGTTTAGAGCATTTTACCCTTTGTGTTGAGCTCTACCACACTAAGTCAAAAAAACCCTCAAACAAACAAACAAAAAAAGGACTAAAAGATCATGGAAGCTCTGAACCCTTAGCCCAAATGGGAAACAAACATGAGTGTAGAGGGTTATTCATCATCAAACTATGTCCAAATTCAGATTATTCATGATTCATTCTGTTTTCTACAAATATACAATAGAAACATCTAAAGAGTAATAGGAATACTGCACCCTATCCTATCCTATCCTATCCTATCCTATCCTATCCTATCCTATCCTATCCTATCCTATCCTATCCTATCCTATCCTATCCTATCCTATCCTATCCTATCCTATCCTACCCTATCTTATCCTGTCCTATCCTATCACTGTTCAACTTAAAGTGCCTGAAACAGAAAAGCATAATGCATGCAGGAAGAGGCATCATTAGGATAATGGAAAGTGCTTAGCCAGCCCTTGACTTGCATTTAGAAGTTCGAGGTTCACTGGAAAAATGCACCAAACAAAATACTGAAAAAGGCAACTCTCTTAAGTTTAATACTTGCATACCTGTTGCACTTCTTTTTTCTGACAAATTGGCTCAATCAAAAGTAACTTCTTGCATAAACACAATTTTAATTTACATCTATGAACAAAATACTTCATTATTAAACTAACAGAGGATTAAACTGTGTTACTGCTCTGACTTGCAATGGTGTGAGGAGTATCTTTTCCAAGTAAACTGTCTCACAGGGAAGCATAGTTTGAATTCAAGAACCAAAAACTTTTAGATTCTCCATTATGCAGCAACTTTGTCAGACCACAGAATTTTTTGCAAACTTCCTATGACAGGAAGGTATTGTTTCATTAATGTCTCCTGTTGAATTAATGAGAAGTTCAAGCCACTCAACTAATGTGGCATTCATGATCCATTTAGTTCATACTATAGAAAGAACTGTTTCTATTATGCTCTGGCAGAATCAGTAAGTATTCAAAATGGCAGAAAAACTTCTTGGATTACAGGGGTGTTTTGATGGTGGTGGTGGTTTTGGTTGTTTTTTTCTGTTAGTTTTAGGCTTTGTTTGTTTGCTTGCTCTTCCCCTATACATTACTAACCATTTCGAAAAGCACATTTACAAACCAAAGAAACAATAAGAAAACTAGAATCATGCCCCAAGTCTATTAAAAAATTAAGGCTAGAACTTTTACCATTTTAAATTCCATATTTTGACAAAAAGTGTGTATTTTCTTCTGTATCTAAGGACATATCACAGCATTAAGTCAAAGGAACAGGGTTTCCAAGCCTCTTCAGCTAATTTCTTCAAAAGGATGAGGGAAACTGGAAAACATATATCCTTTTCTTTGGTAGCAAGTTCTCTGCTTCCATTAGAAGATTTTTTATTTATTAACTCAGGTGTTTTATTATGAATTAAAAAAAGGAATTTAGCTGAAATCTCAGATCCACAATGCTGTTTTAAGGAAAAAGACGTCTATCACGATGCGTTTAAAGGGAGTGGGCTGGAGAGAAGAGCTTTCCTTTAAAGTGTCTATTCACACACACACAGGGACTTTTTCTCCAAAAGGTTCATTGTTGAATCATAAACCAGAAGAGATTACACTTGTATTGTCAAAAGTACTCTTTTTAAATTGAGAATGGCATGTGAACAGCTTGAGCACGGAATTTCAGATGTCTAATTTAATAAAGTGTATAGTTTCTTTTTTTTCAGTGTACTTACCATTTTCATTTTCAATAACATTTTGAATGTTATTATACTAATGAATCCCTCCAATGTCTACATGAGAAAAGAGGGAAAAAATTACTCTAGTCTGCATAAAGGACTTGAGGCCAAACATACACTGGGAGGGATGCAGTGATACAATAGAAGTGAATATATTAAATTAAGCTCAGCAGCCACAACCTTACCTGTATTAGTAATAATATTTTCTCATAAATGTGCAGTGGTGACCAAAACATTATAGAGATTGTGATCCCGAGATTTATCTGCTTTTAAATAAATTATTCCAAAGCTTTATTCCTTGCACTGGCTTTTAGGACCAGTTTTTGAAACATAATCTGTGCATCTTCATAGCTATGGCTACCCACTATATTTGGCTACAATCCTTACTTGGCTATCCTCTAACCATACTATTAACTTCAAACTTCTTTCTGCTTGGGAAATGGACGTGACACACACTAGTTTTTCTACCTCCATTTTTTAATACTTGCTACCATGACAATGCCATCTCAGTGCTTTCTCACAGGAAATTTTAATCTTGACATTGTACATAAAAAGTTACCTTGTGCTCCTTCTAATTATTTCGATGCATTTAAAACATAATGAATTTACATTCATGACCATATTAATAAGTAAATATTAATAATTTTCTAATAATTCACATGGCTAATTTTTGTTTACAATTGTGTCATATTCACCTGAATTGTCTGAGGCATCCAGAAAACACTCTATAGTATTTAAAATCCAGCCTATGCATTCCCCAACTACATAACTAGAAATTTAAAGAAAGGTCATGTTATAATGTTAATTTCATTCATTTTAGAACTTTTAAAAACTGCTAATTTTCAAAAGAAATACATTATTGTAAAATAAAAATTGAAGCTCTGTGTTGAAAGTGGTAAAATTATGTTTAAAATTTTTCTGTTGCTTTTGTCCTAATTTAGATGAGGTAATTTGCTGATTTTGACAGCAATCTGTTTATTGCTTTTGATAGACCCTGCATTTCCCAATAAATAAAATAGTCATTAAAAATATTAGTTCAGAAATAGCAACAAGTCTTACAGACAAAAAAAGTAGGACATCCCGTTGCCTCCAAAGAAAAAAAAGAGAAATAAACATACTGGTTTTAAATGAGATTAATTGATGCCTTATAAAGAACTGTCCAGATTAGTATCTGTATGGCTAAGGAAAAATATGGAACAGAAAACTACCTGAAAGTTCACTATTCAGCAAAAAAGTAAGCAAATGAAAGCAGAGCAATATAACACGGTTCTTAAACAACCTTAACATGACTGTATTGCTGCCAGCCCATACTATAACACTCTGTCCAAATAATCAGGTCCCATCTGCATTCCTTGAGTATGCACCACTTCCAACTGAAGTAGGAATTTTGGAAATCCAAGGAATGTAGAATTAGTTTCCTAATCCTTAGGCCACAATCCATGATAATTACAGTGCCTCAACTCATAATATTGCTGGCTGAAAGGCTCTGCAGCACCTTTTCAGGCATTAACACTAGGATTCTGCTGATTTAGCCTAAAAATCGTATCAGAACCTTGCCTCTGCACTCTTATCTGTAATAAGTAAAGTTAAACTAAGCAATCAAAAGTTTAAAGTGAAACACATTTTGAGCTGTCTTGCAATGTAGCCTTACATCTTCTTCCCCATCTGCCCCTAGTTAAAGGAGAAATCAATAATGCAACTCAGCATTTAATATTCTAGCCTTTCCCTGCCCTGAGCAAGGCTACTTCCACAGCTGTCCTTTCATGGTAAAGCAAAGGATAATATTCATCTCACAAGTTAAGAGGCAACAAGCATGGGAAACAAAGCAAAGGGACCTTCATTACAATCAGTGGGAGTCCAGCACAATCGCAGAGAGCCAGAGGATGTTTCCTACCCCACAAGTAAACCATATGCAAATTTCTAGCAATAGTCAAAAGGCACTTCCCAGTTCAGTAAATGTTTTCTATTCTTGGCTGCTTAGCACGCTCAGCTTTTTTTAATCAGGTCGTGATTGTTCAAAACCCAATAATAACAAAAAAGCTCTGGAGAAGGGATTGAGCCCTCTATCTCACGGAAAAAGAATATAAATTAGAAATTCTTTCAGAATCTGGATTATGGATTCCTTAATATTTCACCTTGCTGGGAAGTGTAATAAGAATAAAGGCAGAAAGAAGATTTTTTGCTTCATTTGATTTGTTCAGCTGAAGACATGCTTTTGACTATTCTGCAACTAAATCTCAAAATTCATGACAAGTCAGACAATACTGCCACATGTTATAAGCCTCTCAGTTAAAAAGAGAGCTGGGAAAGCTTACAAAAACCCACCTGGTGAGCAAGCTCTCCACATTCAAAAGACCAAGACAGAAGGCTGTATGGATACAATGCAAGCATGCCTTGAGTGTGAGAAGGTGGTGACAAGCTTAAGTGCTGGCAGTACAGTTCAGAACACTGTTACAAGTTCTTCACTGCAGTTGGTCTCAGAAGGATAATAATTTTCAAAATTACCATCAGATTTGACCAATGGTTATGAGTCAGCTAAGGATGAGAAAACAAATGGAAGAGGTTAGAGGCTGAGAAATTTAATGTTTGCTACCTTTTACTATTGCTCTGCAGAAGAATTAACTGAAAACTAATGATTATACTTTGAATTTTAAATGAAAATGAAGAAAATGTGAAGAAAAAAAAGTAAGTTAAAACAGAATGCTAAAAGCAGAAAAACTCATCTTCTCCCTTTAGGGTAGAATATCACCTTGCTAGTACGTTCAATGCCTAATTGAGCAAGACTTTTGCTATGATCCCATGCCAGTAATAACAACAGCAAGAGAAAATACCACACGTTATTCTCATCCGTTTGGTGCACGGTACCCAAGTGAAAGGAACCAATATGTACAAATACATACAAAAGGAAAGAAAACAAGGCCCTTCCTCCTCCCTCTTAACATCAAAAAAGATTAAGGAAGTAGCATGATTTTCAGATAACAGTTAGGGTTTACAGCTTTCTGACCTCACATTTAATGTCACCAAAGCTGAACTCTCAGTTCCAATAAACTGAGTTCATACTGCCTCACCTGAGATTCAGGTACACAAGAAAACCTAGCTTCTTGAAGGTGTTCCTCATAGCAGATAGAAAAATGCATTTGGTGTCAGCAGAAATCACATTGTGAGTGTATTTGGGACTGTATTTCAGGCAATCCCTGGTCAGAATAGGACTGTGAGCCTGGGTCAGATGTCTGGAGTCAGGACAAAGAGAAGTAATTTACCTGGACCTGAGCAAAGCCTTTGACACTGTCCTGCACAACATCCCGGTCTCCAAGCTGGTGCAGTCTGGGTTTGATGGAAGGACCATTCAGTGGATAAAGAACTGGATTGATGCCTGCACCCAAAGAGTGGCTGTCAATGGCTCTATGTCCAAGTGGAGGCCAGTGACAAGCAGAGTCCCTCAGGGATCAGTCCTGGGACCAGTCTTGTTCAACATCTTCGCTGGCGTCATGGACAGTGGCATTGAGTGCACTCTCAGCAAGTTTGCTGATGACACCAAGCTGTGTGGTGCAGCAGATACGCTGGAGGGAAGGGATGGCATCCAGAGGGACCTGGACAGGCTGGAGAGCTGGGCACAAGCCAACCTCATGAGGTTCAACAAGACCAAGTGCAAGGTCCTGCATCTGGGTCAAGGCAATCCCAAGCACAAATACAGGCTGGGCAGTGAGTGGCTGGAAAGCAGCCTTGAAGATGCCTTGGGGTTGCTGGAGGATGAGAAGCTCAACGTGAGCTGTCAGTGTGCACTTGCAGCCCAGAAAGCCAACCAGATCCTGGGCTGCATCAAGAGAAGCATAGCCAGCAGGTCGAGGGAAGTGATTCTCCCACTCTACTCAGCGCTGGTGAGACCCCACCTGGAGTACTGCATCCAGTTCTGGAGCCCCTGTTACAAGAAGGATATGGAGGTGCTGGAACGTGTCCAGAGAAGGGCCACCAGGATGATCAGAGGGCTGCAACGCCTCTCGTATGAGGACAGACTGAAAGAGTTGGGGCTGTTCAGTCTCGAGAAGAAGGCTCTGAGGTGACCTTATTGTGGCCTTCCAGCATCTGAAGGGGGCCTACAAGAAAGCTGGGGAGGGACATTTTAGGATGTCAGGTAGTGATAGGACTAAGGGGGAATGGAAAAAATCATAGAAATAGGTAGATTCAGATTGGATGTTAGAAAGAAGTTTTTCACCATGAGGGTGGGGAGACACTGGAACAGGTTGCCCAGGGAGGTGGTAGAAGCCCCATCCCTGGAGGTGTTTAAGGCCAGGCTGGATGCAGCTCTGGGCAACCTGATCTAGTGTGAGGTGTCCCTGTCCATGGCAGGGGGGTTGAAACTAGATGATCCTTGTGGTCCTTTCCAACCCTGACAGTTCTATGATTCTAAGTCACTCCACCTGGGCTGTCATCAGTGAGTCAAAGCTAATGCCTGAGATAACAATGCAATACAGAATCAGAGAGTACAGATAGGATGAGCTTGCTCTTGAAGCTGGCAGGACCACAGCTAAATCAACAAATGTATCTGGGTGCCACTGCTGGTCTTTCCTAAATCACTACAAGGTTATTAGTCCTCTTGTCCCACAGACTATGCAAAACCTATGTGAATTTCCTTGAGAAGCTGCAACTCATTGAAGTCATTTAGGGGCTTTTGGTCCCATCTACTGAGAGGCTGCCTTATGCAACACAATCCTTGTGACAAAAGGCCAGTGGTGAAGGGACTGTGAGGGATTGATACAAGTGTTCCCTTGGGGTGAGACAAAAAACCAGCTCATCTCTGGAAAATTTAATACACAAAACATTGAGGAATACTCTAATAAATGTAAAGTGCTGTTGGGTTTTTTTCTAATCCCTCATCTTTCTAATCAAGTTAAATCATTCATACAACATTTACAACCCTCATTCAATGTTTAAAATAACAAAGACATCTACATAGCTTAGAGGTGTGCTGAAATCTTTTCCACCCCTTGATCTCCTGGGAAAAATGGTATAGCAGTGGTGTAGGAAGAGAATTTCTAAGTAATTTAGGACAAAACATTTTTTTCTGCTTCATTGCACAGATCCTCCAATGCATTTAGTAATGAACTTCCTTCCCCTGAAAGTGTAAGGAGATGAGCATTTTATTTATGAATGGCTCTCATCATGCAGCTGGGGCTTAAGCAATGATAAACCTTAAGTGACCATTACAAAGAAAGAGTAGATAGAGGAATTCAGTAATAAAAGCAGGGTGTTAATCACAAGCCATGATAAACCTAATAATTCTGTTATCATGCAACATATGTAACTTTTGAGGGAAGCCTTGAAGGGTTTACAAACTTCACAGAAAGAGAACACAGAAGCAATAAATCCAAAGCTAGGATGAGGGAAGCCAGTCTAGAGCATGCAAGGCCAGGCAGAAGAATGTGATTCATAAAACAGTGACAGGAAGAAAAATAAAATTGGTAAGCAAGGCATATTAAAGATGATACACCATTCCTCAACTGAAATGTTTGTTCAGTGAGTGAATTACAAGACTTTTATTTATTTATGTGCTTTGTCTGGCATCACAATTGGTTATGGACTACCTAGAGGACATTTTAGATAATAATACATCCGTAACTGTGCCTAATTTTTACTGCTTATAGGTACAGCCAAAAAGAACAAAACTCAGTATGTAACATCTGCAGATTCAAGGGCACAAGTAGGAGATGAGCTATGCAATTTTCTGAGGGCAAGGATAATAAGCTTGGGATTTCACACACACACACACAAAAAGACTCAGTAAATAACTACCCCTAGAACATACCACCTGCTACACGTTTGTGCAGGAAGTTAAGGGTTTTTTTCTCCTCTCCTTGGTGGACATTGCATTCTTCTTAGTATGCATTTCCCCTTGGCAACTTAACAGTTACCTCATTCACTGTGAATCATTACAGCATTCAATAGTCCTTGAAATGAATATTTTCCCTCTGTGAAAAGAAGTCTTAGAGAAACTACCACAGAAATTACAGCTGTCTTTGCACTGTTGGCCAAAACTATTGTGCTTGATTTTTTTAACTGACAATAAAACCTTCATTTTCAATTTTAATGGTCTGTACCATTAAGACAAAGCCACATGACAAAAATACAGATAAGTACACAACACAAAGACTAATTCAAAATGGACAGGAGATGAAGCTTACACAAGCTAATGGAAACAGAAAACTAACTCTGAGCCTGGATTTATGCCTTAATCAAGTACAATGCTAGATGTACATTGATGTATGTGCCACAAAACCAGCTGAAACTATTTCAAAGTAACTTCATGTTTACTCTGCTATTGAAAAGGTCAACACCTAGCTGTACAGATGTCCAAAAGTAAGGTGAGAAAATCTGGTATCTGCATTATATTTTAAGGCATATTGGTAAATCCGATAGGCATTTGTTGTCGATAGCCTCGTACAGAGCCCTTATTATCTTCAGATAAGAACTTAGTGTGTGGGAAGGAGGGAATGATGAGGATGATCTTAGAATGGATCCTGATGTATTGCACACCTACTGTTGCACCAGCAGCACTGTGAAAAAGCAGCTGTGACATCTGTATTCTGTTCTTCCCTTTGCATCCTATGTACCAATAAAGTACTTAAACTGAAGTGGTTTGTCTTTGAACACCACCCAAGTTTCAGACTTGAGTGACTTTAAGAGGGTTCAGTAGAAGTTCTGGGTGTACTACACCATCAGCTTCTATTTCTTCTAGAAAAATGACCTCTTGCAGGAAAAGTGAGGGTTAATTTATTTATTTTAATTTTCATAGTTAGTGATATGGCAGTAAGAGCCCAGCAACAAAGAAGGATGACGGCAGTGATGATATTGCTGGTAAGAAGATGGTGCTACATATTATTTTTTTCCCTCCATTAACGTTTGCTCATAAGCAGACTCCATATCTAATGGCCTCTGCTAGCAGTGACCCTTTGATGCTTATTAACAGCATACACTGCAATTCCAAAAGTGACATATATTATAGGATCCTGATGTTAAGGCTATGCTACTACAGTGATCATATTCTCTTTAAGAAAACAAAATATAGATCAAACATTAAACATTCTCTCTCCACTAAGTGCATGCCAGCTGTTACTCTGATACTTGCATTGCTTTATTACTTAACTTTGATTGCTTTGCTCCACAGTCTGAAAATCTGCATAAAACCTGGTAAGTTGGGGTTTTTTTTGCATTTAGCTAATTCAACATACACTATATATATCTATATCTATATACACACACTTACCTGAAATACTGCAAGCCACTATTTTCAATAAGTTCTACAGGATTCTTAGGAAGATCTCTCTCTGATTTCTGCTTCAATTTATAGTACAAGCACTGTTTGAAAAGCTTGGTTGTTTCCTCCAGTGTCCTGATGTCCCAGCAAACAAAACTGAATTGATTGAAATACAGCCCTTTAATGCTTTTATATCACTATAGAAGCTGATGGCAACCTTCCACCTCTTTTGTGGAAGGCCAAATTAGTCTGCCAGAAAGGATTTGTGATTTAAACATGTTTCTTGTTTGGCTGAGCTAACCAATTATTCTGCAGTTGCTATCAAGGCTGCAGACTTTTCTTCATTGGGGTCATTAATCTTGTCAAAACTAATTTGTCACCAGAACTGCTGACCCTCATTGTCTCTGACAGCAACACAAGTGTCAAACTAAACAGGCCTTTGCATTACAAGAAAGTAAATGGCTGATCAGAGCCCACCAAGTGTCCTGACCGTATGCCACTGTCTGGCCTTCTGACCCCATGTGAGGTAGAAACAGAACAGCTAAATCACACTGCTAATCATTTGGTAAAGTAAGTGAAAAAAGCCTTGAACAGCTGAAGTAAAAGAACACTCAAATGCAGTGTGTGACCTGCAATAATGATGATAAAGTTTTGGTTTGTTTTCTCTTTAGTTAAAAAGAGATTACGAAAGTTACTTACTACGAAACAAAATTCTATGAAAGAAGTTAACAGCTGACTCAGACTACTTTTTTGGAAAGCTGCTCAGACACAGCAGCTGGCAGTGGTGCACTTTGAGCCCAGTCCAGCAGATCATTACTGCATAGTCCTCACAGTACACACTTGACCACACATGTGACATCTGACTCAGACCAATGGCAAATTCTGAATCTGATGCAATACTAGCCACAAAATATTTAGCATCAGTCTGTATTTACTACACTTTTTTTAAAATTTGTCCCAGAAACACCTGCATACACCTCGAATTTGAGTTACTGAAGGTACAGGATATGAGTCTTAGAGTTAATCACTTCAAATTATCCTTATCACTAGATTATTTTGATTACAAATAATTAATAAACTGATTTTAATCCGTCCTTCATGGTTGCAATTAGATTCAGTTTAATGGAGTAACTTGGAATTAGCACCATGCCGTCAGTTACCATAGGGTATTTGACAGGAGAATAAACTTGCAAAAATTTCTAACAAATTCTGTGAGGGTCTTTACCCCAACCACTCTGAGAAGTCCTACTTGGTTCAATTAAGATGACTTGTACTGCCATAAGCTCAGTCCATGAATAAATCTTTACAGTGCCAGGACCTTCGCTTGTATGCTACCCTGAAGTATGAAAGAAGTTCTGTAAACACACTGATGGTAAGAGGTGTTTGTTCCCCCCCTCCCCCTCCCCAGAAGCATCAGCTTTCAAATGTCATACATCATCCTTGCTCCATTCTTTTTGTAAAGCAGCATTTTCCTAAGCCTTTGGAGAAACCCCACTTTAATGAAAACAGGGAGATGCCATATATCTCAGCAAAGAAGAGCCAGTTTTAAAAGACAACGGCTGTTGTTGTTTCTTTTTTTTGTGTCTGTGAATTATGCTTATTTAAACAAGACTTTGAGGACTGATGGTTGAAAGTTAGGCTGACATTGCTTACCTTTAGATGGTCTCAGAGAGAAGAATTGTTGAAGTTACGCTAATACTGTCTAGCTTAAGAAAAGACTATACTGAGATAAATCATTCCAGGGAAAACTTATAAAGGATGAAAAGGTCAGAGATTCCTAAAATACTTGCCCTGCATCCTTGAGGATTAACATTGTTTGTTAAAGTCAGCAAATTCCCTCAAACTGGCACCCTGACATTGAACTTAGTGCATTACAATATCATTACAATGTGAAAACAACACATCCTAGTTAGAGAAGCCCTCTTCCCAAAATAAGCCTTCTACCCTCTAAGCACGTGCAGTGAATTTAAAGGTAGCTGTACCTTTAAGATGAAGCAAGAAAGAAACTGATCAATGGCTAGTTAGTAGGCATTGACATGAGGTATAGCTAATACGTTTTGTTGTATAAATACCTGCCATGAATTTCAACTGGACTGCCAGCTTTGTGGAGAAACCACCTAGCACTCATTTCTGTGCAGAACTGGAGTAAAAGAAGTATCTCAATATTATGTGTCAATTGGCTTTGCACACTGGGTAAAGGACCCAGATTTGGGACAGCAACTTTGAACACCACTGTTCCCATCTAAGAAAGAAAAAACAAGAAGGAAGTGGAAAAGAGACAAAGAACAAAGAAATGGAGAGTAGTGCTGCACAAGATCCCAGGATTTTGTTGAGTCCTAATGATGTCATTCAGTATTTAATCTCTGGTGACAAGAAAGGGGTTTTTATTCTCCTTTCAGCAAGAAAACAAATTCAGCGTTAACAAAGACCTGCATTTGAAGACAAGATTGCATGTGAATCTTAAGCTGTTCCTAGCTTTCTCTATGCCTTCCCCCTGGACACAGAGTAGCCACAACTGAAACAATATGCTTAAAACCCACATAATTATCTTGAGCTTGCTTTTAGTTTGTATTTAGGATAGGGTTCTAGAAAAAAAGCAACTACATTCATTGGCAGAAAAATAAATAATGGCAATGGTCCTCATTGCATTGGGGAAGTGCCATTATTGCAACTTGCCGAGCATCACAGACAAAGGCTTTTAAATATTTGCAAATTCTTTGGTTAGCATTTGTCTGAAACAATATCAGAGAGGGAAAACAAGAGTGGAGAAAGAAATGCGTATTGTTCTTTTATTTCATTAAACAGCACTGACAATTAGTGTTGGTATGTGCAGACAAATGGGAAAGATTTGGAGTTTTTTATGTCATTTAATAACATCTACAGACAGAGAGACATAAAATGTAATGCACATGAAATTTTTAAAATCAATGTGTTTGGATGGATCCAGTATTCCTAGTTTAAATCAGTAAAGCTTAAAACTTTTTTTTTTAAATGATTGTCCACTAGCAGCCTAAAGCATGCAAACAGCTAAGTGCATATAAACTCTTCTGCAAAGATTTCTGATCTAGAGGAAGGTGTTCCTGCCAGTGGTGCTGGAACTAGGTATCTTTAAGATCCCTCACAACCCAAACTATTATAGGATTCTATGGTTAATCTCTGTAAAATAAAGAACTACACCCACTAAATGCAGATTCTTAGCAAAATAAGCATAATTCACCTTACAACAACAACTATCACAATTTTAACCAGAAATCTGGGACCCATGACTTACAAATGCGTAGAGAGAAGGGAAGAACAGCTACGAAAATGCTGCATCTTACAGTAGACCAGTCATTCATCTCCAAACTAGACTTCCCAAGTTTAAGTTTCAAGTTCAGGTCACCATTACCTAACTAACGTTCTGCAATACAGAAGCACTCTTGTTTGTATGGGGATAAAGAACATTTTTCAGTTTTAAACTTAGATTCCTACATATCCATCCTCTTACTTGGTAGGCGGATCTGGCCACTATAAGAAATCTATGCTTTACAAATGTCTGAATGGGCAGAAGCTGAACAGAACAGTAGTGTTGTGAATGACAGGGCAGTACAGCTACACATAGAGAGTTAGGTTTTAAAGTATTATTTCTAGTCAAGTATAAATCATATCTCTATTCAGTCTGAACATTCTGAAAGTCAACATACTTCAGCACAAATATTTGTAAAAAGCTGATTTCAAAGTGCAATGCATGAGTACCTATGGAAATAAGCTTTTATCTGGTTATTTCTAAATATTAATGCTGTCCATACAAGAACATGAATAATTCTAAGTAATAAATCACAGATTGTGTATCCAGTCAGAACCACATAAAAAAAGATTAAGAGAAGAGCACTCAAAGAAAAAGCTTAGGATCAGTATGCAGACAAGAGTGAGTCACTGCTGCTTTTTATGCAGAGCATTTCACCAGTGAGAAATTAATGTGAACAAAAGTTATCTATTAAAGAAGTAGCATTTTGAATTAATTTTCATTAAATATAAATATCTGCACAAGTGCAGCAACACTGAGAATCAAATCTGAAAAAAACCCCATTAAAATATTACCTAATATTCCATATTACAAAATACATTTGAGAATATAATGTGCTATAGGAGCACGTGATTCTATGGATATGAAAAAAAAACAAAACAGATGTGCTTACTTAGTATGCACATCAAAGTAAGCTTATCCTATAGTCAGTTCTAGCTACATAAGAAAAAATATATCCAAATCTGCCTTTTTTTCCCCCTAGAATTATCAAATCCTTTAGACTTGCACTGAAAAGAAGTTAAAAACTGTGGTGAAAAATTTGCCAGAGACACTATTTGTGCCTTCAAACATGCAAGCATAAAGCAGCAGTTCGTAACTTTGAATTGAAAGTATACTTTGCCAGTTAATGTAATATTTTTATGTTAGTATTCAAACATTCTCAGCTGATTGACATATCTGTGTGAATTCAAGAGACAAAGGCTGCTGATCTGCACTGATGTCAGCCAAAGATGACTCCAAATGTAACTGCCTGGTGACACCTAATGACTCTCTCCACCAAAACTGCTGATGGATGTGATGATGTTACAGCATTCCTTCCTCCACAGGCAAAGTCAGGCAGGTTAGTTTATATCATCAATAATTAAGCTTGTGGTTTGGACAGATTCACTCTGAAATGGGTCAAGAACTGACTGGAGGACTGGGCCCAGAGAGTGGTGGTGAATGGTGCCACATCCAGTTGGCAGCCAGTCACTACGGATGTCCCCCAGGGATCAGTGCTGGGCCCCATCCTGTTCAATATCTTTATTGATGATGTGGATGAAGGAATTGAGTCTAGCTGTTGGAGGGTAGAAGGGACCTGCAGAGGGACCTGGACAGGCTTAATGGGTGGGCAGAGGCCAAGGGGATAAGATTTAACAAGGCTAAGTGCAGGGTTCTACACTTTGGCCACAACAACCCCAAGCAGTGCTACAGGCTGGGGACAGAGTGGCTGGAGAGCAGCCAGACAGAGAGGGACCTGGGAGTGCTGGTTGATAGTAGGCTGAACATGAGCCAGCAGTGTGCCCAGGTGGCCAGGAGAGTCAATGGCATCCTGGCATCCTGTATCAGGCATCCTGTATCAGGAATAGTGTAGCCAGCAGGACAAGGCAGGTTATTCTTCCCCTGTACTCAGCATACCTTGAGTCCTATGTCCAGTTCTGGGCTCCTCAATTCAAGAGAGATGTTGAGGTACTGGAACATGTCTAGAGAAGGGCAACGAAGCTGGTGAGGGGTCTGGAACACAAACCCTATGAGGAGAGGCTGAGGGAGCTGGGGTTGTTTAGCCTGGAGAAGAGGAGGCTCAGGGGTGACCTCATTGCTGTCTATAACTACCTGAGGGGAGGTTGTAGGCAGGAGGGGGTTGGCCTCTTCTCCCAGGCAACCAGCACCAGAACGAGAGGACACAGTCTCAAGTTGTGCCAGGGGAGGTCTAGGCTGGATGTTAGGAGGAAGTTCTTCACAGAGAGGGTGATTGCCCATTGGAATGGGCTGCCCAGGGAGGTGGTGGAGTTGCCATCACTGGAGACATTCAAGAGAAGACTGGATGAGGTACTTAGTGCCATGGTCTAGTTGTTTGCTTAGGGCTGGGTGATCGGTTGGACTGGATGATCTTGGAGGTCTCTTCCAACCTGGTTGATTCTATGATTCTATGATTCTAAGTGAGATAACTTAACATATATGCACGTGATTAGGGAAAAAACGGTGTTATTAGATGATTTCCAAAGTCGGCAAAATATGAAAAGACTAAGTGCTAGCAAAAAGTGGCTACTGGGTAAAGCTTTGTTTTCTGCCATTCCACGTCTGCAATGCTACAATAGTATTTCTGACTATGTCTGAGAAGCCTGGGATTTTTTTCAGTGGCAAGTAGGTTTTTTCCAACTTATTAGTACTTGTATGTTCAAGGAATACAAATTCCTTGGTATTTTGTAGTCACGTATTTTTCAGTAATTTGTCTGCTGGAGCTGTACCAAGCAAATCATGTGGTCAGAAGACCTATTCTCCAACTTTTTGTGGATGTAAATTTACAGTTACACCCACAGGCATCTGAAATTGACAGGTAATGTTTCTATGGATGACAGAGAAGGAGTAAAAATGAGGGAAGATGAGAAGTCTACAAATGTCACTCCCAAGGAAACTGTAAAATTAATCCTCAGATTCCAATGCACGTTATTAAGCTTTCACTCTTCTAAATACAAAGTAGAATTTCCAGAAAAAAAAAACCAGCACAGAAACCTCAACTCATTCAAGCTGCATCCTGGCATCAGCAGCGCAGTGCAACATCTACAATGATGCTCTCCTCTAACTCTCCTAGCTAGGCACAGACAGTGATGATTCTAGGTTTGTGTGTTGTTTCTGCCGTGTAAGCTGAATGTAAGTTTGCCATTCAGCTGAATGTAAGTTTGTATGACTTGGAAATGTTTTATGTTAAAGCTAAGTTAAAATTCTGCTATCACAGGAAACAACTCTGCATTGAGTTATACAGATAATACCTGCAGCCAACTTAGTTGGTGCCTGTCAGCTGTAAATTTTGAGCGTTTGACAACAAAACTTTATCACCAGTTTTGCAGGTAGCAAAATGAGCTATGGCATAGCATAGTTATCAGTTGTTTATGATTTTGACTACACAACTTGAAATATCTCCCAGACAATTTTTCAGAGATACTCATGACTTGTTTCCCCTCAGGTATAAGCATCTTGGAGTTTTTAAAAGCAAGTCTTCAAATTTTGAAGTTGAGCACAAAGAAGAGTCCTGTACTCAAATTCAAGAATTCTTGAATATTCCTGCATACAGGACATAGTACTTTCACAACATAATTTCTTCATATAGCAGCAGCAGAAGAGGCAGGTTTGATATCCAGGCCACAATGAAGGAGCACTGCCTGTAACTTCTGCAGGGTTAGGATTCAACCCCAGTCTCCCTGTTCAGCCCAGTAACCACGGTGCCTGCTGACCTCCACCGTTCCAATACCCTCCCTTCCTAAACAGTGAACATGGTAGACTAATATACTAATTTCTGTATAAACAAAAGTTGATTTACTAATATTTTTAATTGGTTTTCCAGTTGTGTCTTATAGTATCCACATCTCATTCTTCTTTTCCACTTTAACTTTAAAATTGTTTTTTTAATAGTGACTAACAATATCCAGATTTCTCAGACTGCCACTACATACTGAAATTCTGTACGTTTGGTTTTGTGCTTGGATTTGAGCCCTTCTCTCTCTTACTTTCTTTTGGAACCAGCAAAGTCAAGTTTAATTTTGGTTTTCTTATACCTTAAATACATGAACAACACTGTAAAGGTAACATCAAAACATTTATAATTTTGGCTTTCAGTAAGAGCTTAAATGCAATTATTGATCATTTGATAAAATGTATATAAGGCAAATGCCTTTCTAATTCCTCCGTTTGTATGATTTAACTTTCTTATTAAACAGGATGTACTGAAAGTGTGTAAAGAAATTTTGCAAATTCATACTTCTGCTATCATCCACTTACTCTTCTCCATAATGCAACTTGGACTTGATAGTAACTATTCTAATCAGCTGGGTACATGCATCCTCTAAAAAGGTATCAGTAGGCTCATTTGACCTAAGGTCACTGTCAGTTTTATATTGAATATTCTAGTAATATAAGTGTCAAATGTATTTCCATCAATGTGTGATTACACCATAGCTAAGCATTCTTCCTTAGTGAACAATTTTGTTATTGCTGCTTACCATTACTTTCAGGAAAAAAAATTTAAAATTACCTCAGCTCTGTAGTCCACACCTGTTGAATTTACAAACACCAAATTGTGAAGCTGAAGTCAAACATAATATGCCAAATTCTGAGGTCAACACAACCAAATGAGAGGTCTTAAGCATCCTGACTGATACCTTTTAAAGCTTTGGCATCTTGGCACATTTTAGGTACGCTGAAGCCAGTAACAAAAAATGGTACCATCAAGATACCAATGACTAACCTCTATCTGTTGACTCCACGTTATTATGCTGCTGCCTAGACACTGGCAGCAAAAGATGCTCTTGAAAAGAGTTCAGCTTTTGAAGAACCTAACACAAGTAGAATGGAAGTGAAAATGCCCCTGCTTTTTGCTATGAGTGTACATTCAGTTATTTCACTGTTTCACTGCTCAGATAAATTTCCCTTCCTTTCTCAGAAATTGTTGGCCTACTTTTTAGTTTCATTCAAACCCATTAAAACCTAAGGACAAAGAAATCTTGCTAATCAGACTAATAGTTGCTACTTTTGAAATTATCAAAATTACGTGATGAAGAATTTGATACCTGGACCCAGTATCTGAAAAACAATTACACACACTAAATCACAGAGATGAAGATAAAAAATTCTAGATAACTATCATCAGTCAAATGTAGATGATACCTGTGATAACTGAAGGCTTAAAATGTTAAACAGTGTTATTCACAAAGCATACACTAAAAGCTTAGAAAATTCATAGTTCAGGTCACAACCAGGAAAATAACTTAGATCAGACACAAGTAAGAGTGAAATTTACTGAACATGGGCTACCACATCTAAACATCTAAGAAATATGTAAAACACACAAATGTGCTGAGAGGCACACTCTTCCAATCAAGTAAAAAATAAATATTTAGGAAATACATAAGAAGTCATAGACTTCTCCAGGGAATAACGTAATAGTAAGAGACGCTCCTTCATTTTCTAGGAGCTTCCAGGAACTTCATAGATACATGCGTCTGCGAGATAAACCTCTATGACCATTCAAAGCATGGTGCTAAACTGAAATCTGTCTACCCTACTCCTCAAAAACAGCATTATGCAAAGTTTCTTTAAGATGCCAGTTATTTAAGAGAATGTAATCTTGGCACTGTTGAGCTAAATGCTTGAGGTTTATATCAAGATGCTTACAATGTAATACCTCTTTGAATTCTAGAATATCTTATGCACATAAGCCTAGGGAAATGAATAGGGACGTCATATTTAACACATTTTAACTTTCACCTCAGTGAAAATGAGGCTCAATTGTTTTAACAGGATAGAATATCTGTGCTATTTAGACCCAAGATCATGATATGATTTGTACTCGATATCAGGAAACAGAAGGATTCTGTAAAAGACTCTGGGTTGTGTGTGTCAGTTCAAGAAGAAATATTTCTTAATTCACATTCTGTAATCTAGTCCACTGAAATGTGCTCATGGAAAAAGTACTGACCCTATCTTCTGTCTGAATCAGAACAGACTGTCTGGCTCTGCTGTTCTCCCATTTCTTGCTTGCTTTCTTTCAGAATTTTAGTGTCATTTTCCTGTAACCAGCTTCCAGCAAACCAGCTAATTAAATACCACAGCGGTGACAGTGAATTTCAATGAGTACTATGTGATTACTCTGTGGACTTTTGCCAGCCTCCTAGCTCAGCCAACAGACAAATTCTCAACTTTTCAGATGAAGCAAGTTTATCATGTTTCTGCATATACTGCCAACTGACCAAGTAAAAGATGGGTTGGCATTATACTACGTACTGCACAAGCAGGACATATAATTTTCCCTGCGAGTACTTGAAATAAAGAAAATATGCAATAAAGGAAAGGGTATGGCATATAGGATGAAAAATTCACCTTTGTAAGGATGTCAGTGTTGTGATTTTCATTTAATGAACAAAACTTCATGGGGGGATAAGCTAAAGAGAAAGCAAATTGAAGGGAGGAGGTGAAGAACATGAAGTAGCAACAACAGGGTAAATAAGAGAAGACTGAAGGAAAATTTTGATTTATGCATGGCAGAGAAAATGCAGGGAAAATTCTCTGTGAAAAGCTTCTCTCCTTTAGATGTTTTGGCAGATGCTTCTATTGGGTTGTGTATTTTAATGCAACTTTTTCCTGAACTAGATTTCTTTAAATTGTTTTCTAAACTGGATCAGAAGAAAATCTGTTACCCAACTTTGTGTCCCAAATAGAGTGATGACTCTTCACTGCAAGAGTCGTGTTTAGATGACAAAACTAAGGCAAAGACAGCCCTGTCTGAGCCCTGGTTTATTCCTAATGGTTAACAATGAGGCAGAAGACATAGAGAAGACTTAACTGGACACACTGCAGCCCTCTGATACCAGATTTCTAAGTTCCAAACCCTGACAAGCATTCACATCACGGATATACCCAACCACAGATGTTGCCTACAATTTTTAGGTGTGACTTGGTGTTCAACAGTACTGTTTGAGAGCACTTCTGTAAATCTTTAAAACAAAAGGAAAACAAGAATTCAAGGAGATAGGATAATTGAGACAAGAAAAACAACCCGCTCACAATT
Organism: Indicator indicator; assembly: GCF_027791375.1. Classification (NCBI taxonomy): domain Eukaryota; kingdom Metazoa; phylum Chordata; class Aves; order Piciformes; family Indicatoridae; genus Indicator; species Indicator indicator. Next base: position 38,624,496 of record NC_072053.1, read on the forward strand.
TCTTGGCCAGACTCTTCAGCACATTTATGAAGTTTAAACAAATGAACAAACAAAACATACTATGGCAAAGGACAAATTCCTATCAAATTTAAATGTAGCGTTCCACAGAATCAAAGCTAAAGTTCCATGCATCTTCTTATACTATGAAAGCTTAACACCTAGGTACTCTATATGTCATCACCAGCAGCATATGTATGAGTATAGAATAACTACAGTTCTTCACAAACAAGAATTCTCTCAATGGGTAAGTACAAATTGCCCTTTCCAGGGCACCAATTTTAACACTTCTGAATCAGGTTTAAATACAAGTAATTTTGGAGCTGAATGAATGAGATCTTTTTCCTCAAAATTCTTTTTGCAGGACAATTTTTTTTACATGAACTACTCATGAGCATTTTATCTTGCAGATACTGTTTAAAAGGAACTTCCATGCTTGTGAACTGAGAAAATACCTTAATGGTATTCTTGCCATGAAACACTCATTAATGTTCCTTATTGTGAGTCTCACAACTTTAAAGCCAACTTACTAAGTTGCAGGATTTTTTTCATCTAACACATAGCTCATGAAAGCAACATGTTTATTAACATTGTGCTGCCTGAAGTATAACACTACTAGTAAAAGCAATTCATCATGCAGAGCTTATCTATTCACAGTAATGTTTTCACCATACATTCTTTGTAGTATTTCTTTTAAGATGCTTTGGAAACACTTGGTAGAAAAATTGGTGTTATTGTTATATGCCAGTATCATGTCAGTGCTGAACTCTGTGAGGGAAAGAGTTTCATTACTTTTTGGTCAAGATATATATACTTCAGAGGCTGACTACATCTGGCTTCTGCATTCATGCTCACTAAAATAAGCTTCACAGACTTACAGTGTATTTTCTATGTCACTAGTGTGATAGGATAAGGAGTTCCTACACCATGGGTGCTTCATTTGAACAGAATTCAGAGTGTAACTGAGACAGACTTAAAGAGAAACACAGTATTTTTATTTTTTGTGTATTTATAAAACACTCATGGAAAAAAAGGATCAATATAAATTCAACTTTGAATGCAAACACTCCACATGAATGAAGTACTGTCTTCATGGATGGAAAAAGTCAGTGATACACATCTATCTTTGGTACAAACATTCTACATTTGGACATTGTGATTAAGCAGAATCAGCCTTGGAATGATTACAAGAACAGACTCCACAGTCATTCTCAAAATACCATGTGTGAGAACAGCTTCCCATTGGAATCCACAAAGAATTAGCTTTTAAACATTTTAGGAGTTTTCTTCTAGTAACCTGCTGTTCTAAATCAGTGATACTGGCCTCATATAAAAATCTGAAACTTCATTTCAACTGCAATATGACGGCTTTGCTTTTTTTATTTTTAAAGTTATTCTGAATTGTCCTCTCTGAGTTCATTACTGCTTTACAGAATAGCACACTTCAGTTCCTTTGTCTTGGTGTGGAATTGTTGTATTTACTTGCTAATGCAGAGACAGAAAAGAACATGATATTCCAAAGTGCATTCTTTCCCATGATTTATTCTGCACTCTAACTGCATGTTGTAAGATTACTCTGAATTTTAATGTAACTGCACCAATAACAAGATAAGAATGTATACTGCAGTATCTGAATGGATAAAAAAATAAAAAGCTAACATATGAATTACACCTCACTTCCAGGAGCACTTCAATTTGCCATTTGTTCTTGCAGTGGAATGTCTAACCCTTTGACGGCAACATATTTTTTAACACTAACAGTTTTATTGAATTCTCGCTTTTCTGGAGACACTTTGCTGATGGTATCTTACATGCTTAAGTCTGAAGTACTGTAGGCATCAGGTTTGCATTCACAATACTGTTAGCATCCCAAGAATCTTGACAGTTGCTACCCAAACCATAGCTAAGAAAACTTTAGGACAAGTATTAACCTGCTGTGGTGCCATCACCTGAAATGCATGGCTCTTCCTCTGACTTCTGAAAGTGCCCTTGTGTGTCATATTTTTAAAGCCTGTAGATTAAAAAAAACCCCAAACTATTGCCTTCTTCAGTGTAATTTTGTTCCAATGCTTTATTCATCATAATAAATAAATTAAAAAATATAAAACCTAAAGATAGTATTTGTAAAATGATGTTGCAATGATCTTGTCTCTTTGGATAAAAATTAAATTGGTTTGCAACTGCAAGACTTAAAAATATGTAACCATGTGCTTAAAATTAAAAACTACTTAAGTTAGCATCATCTGTAAACGAAAGTGAATAATGTAACAAATTTCTATAATTTAACTTAGTGCTAAATGCTCACTGTCATATCTTGACCTATAACTATAATCTTATCACTCCATTTAAAATTCTGTAGGTTGTATTTAGCTTATAAATCTGAGGAAAACTCTTTCCTGGGAAAAGGGAGTAACTCTTCATGGCCTTGTAATAACTTAAGCAGGAGACATTAGAATAGCTACAGTGCTAAGGTGTCCAGTTTGAGCACAGGAGTATAGGGTCTGGAGTGAACACCACAGCACAAAAATTTGTTGCCCTTACAGCTGATCAGTAAAGTGGTTTTGTAAATAAGCATCTTCATTTGTCAAGATGTTTCACCCAGACTTTTCTTTTTTTTTCCTCAGCCCTTCTCACTATTTCAGGTATTGCTTCATGTGTCTGTGATCACCATTGCTGGCTCTCCAACCTATCCTGCCTCACCTCTTCAGCCCTTCCTACAAGTCCAGATCCTTCGCATGACCTGCCCTTTAGGTAGGACAAACGCGACCTGTGCTAGAGTAACGCCGGAATAAAGTGTACTAACTGGTCAGGGGGCCTCCACCAGTCTGAATGAATGTCTTAAAGCTGCCTATCCCCTTGACAGAAGGACAAATTTGGGCTCCTAACGTATCCAGTCACCAATTTTCACACAAGCTACAGGAACCTCAGATGTGCTTTAGGACAGACCCAGCCCACACCAGTCCTTCTCTGGGTTGACAGAAACTTCAATAGAGAAGATTTCATAGTATTGAAAAGGAAAAAGGGAGGAAAAAATACTACATTGAGACACAGCAAGGATCAGAAGTTCAGCCTGCTCTCTGATTCATGAAACTTCACTTTATATATGTATTAGAAATTTCAATTTGTATACATATCAGATCTATCCATTCTATATTTAGGCTGCCTACATCTTAAAACGATTTTGGTTACCTGCAGTCTGTAGACCTTCATCCTGTGTATCAAGTCCAGACAACTATGCACTGAAACATCATTCCTTTTTTGGAGCTATCCAACTGTCATTTATAATCTCTGTATTTCTTGGAAACTACAGTGGTCATTGGTAAAAAATTTCATTGTGTTTTTATCTGCATAGTTACATTAATGACTCATTTAACATTGGCTTCCATAGACTCATCTTACCTAAATGAGCTTTTACTTCATCAGCTAAACTTTGCTTGCAGAATATTTATTCATACAAATAAATTAAGGATATGAAATTCCAACATTTGGATATTCTTCCAGTAGCTGTGTTCTTTCAGTCTCCATTCTCACTGTGAAGAAGTTCTATGCTCTGCCTTATTCTCTCCACTGCAAGGTGAGTTTTCAGAAGTATGTACAGCATTTCACAAGCGTTGTCTTTCATGACATGTTCAAGCTCTGTTTCATCATAATGAGCTACACATTATATTTTGTCAGCCACTGCTGGCCCAGAAAAGCAGTTTCAAGAAGTGCAGCCTTTTCTGAAGATGACAGAACATCTGGCAGATGTATGGAAGGTACCTACAGAGAACATTTAGTTCCTGTCCCTACCAGAGAACATGAACTTACAGCTTTTGCTGAAAAGTATTGCTGACTGGCATTTAGCTGTTTTTATCAAAGGCCTTCAGATCTACTATGATATAGCTTCTGCCGGCAATCTAGTCTGGAAATTCACTGCAATGCTGTTTGTAATGATGTCATAATGTATCTTTTCCTAACAACACCCCTTCCTGAAGAGAAGGGCTCTATATCCATGAATGGCAGAACAAGAACGATGTATCGATCCAGTTCAATAACATCTTATGCAGCACTCAAAAAACGTCTACCTGCTTTCTACTTGTCTCCAATCCTCCATTTCTTAGATAAAGCTAACACAGCCCTTGCATGTTGTCAATGTCATGTTTTCTAAATCCCTAATCATTCTCACTGGTCTTCATGGACTCCATGGGTGACACTTTTCAATTGGTCCATTTCCATTGGAATTGCAACGATAAACTGGACAAACTATCACTGGATCAAGAATTAAGGATAGTATTCCATATCTTACAGAAATTTCTTCTACCTCTAAATCCCTGGCCCTAGAAGTCTCATTTGCAGCAGAACATCATTATTTAATGATATTCAGCTTTAAGACTATTATTGCTTGGTTTTTTTCCCCTGAAAATCTTTTATATAGTTAAATGATATCAGGCCCTGATAAGATTCAAGATTCCTACGTAATTTCAATCCTTCATACTTAATGAATAGCAATTGGAAAAAAAGAAATCAAGATAGTTGTGTATTTTGATTCTAATCCTTCAAGGTACACATTGTCTTCCAGCTTCATCTGCAGACGGAGTAAACATGTCAGACTGCTAAGGAAACTTCTGACTAGATGTGACAGATCACTGTGAAACCCCAATCAAGATATATCCTTGTCTTTGACACAGATCATCAGGGTCTCTGTGGCAAGATTAGTTAGTCTGTTTGGGATTCAGTCTTGAACAGTTACATAATTACATTTCTCTGATGCTTATATGAATTATACAAAAGCATCAAAAGCTTTCATAAAGAATGATAACAGTATCTGTGAACTCATGTCTTCTCAAGTGGCATTTGGTTTATGAAAGAAAGATAGCAACAAACCAAGCACAACAAACAATTGCTCTTCAGTATGAAGCTGTGCCTTTAAAAGCAGAGCAGATGTTTGAGAAGGACGATGATGTCATGCACACATCTTTGCTCAGTTTAGAGAATCCAAATTATTTCTTCAGTTGTCTGCCTGCAGTCCTTATTTGCACACACTGACTCACAGATTAATTTGTGAAGGGAGGAATCAATTGAATCATGTAGCCTGACTTGGCATCATCCACAGAGCTATTTTCTAGACATCTCAGCTCAACTGAGAGTCAACTTGAGTTTCAGCCAAGTATTTAAGTTTGTACTGATAACCTCTACTGCCCCCTTGTCTGTCTAGTCTCCTACCACATTATTCATGCCATCAGGATTTTTTTCCTACGTCAACACCCAATGCTTGAGCAAATAAAGAGTGACCAAGTATATGAGTCAAGTCCTCTAAATCTGTTCTCACCTGGTGTCAAAGCACATCTACACAGTCGCAAATTACTAGCTTATTTTTGGAGCCCATACATCATCAGTGACTTTCTTGTTGTTTTTAGGAAAGAACTTTTAAAATTCTCAGATGCTTCAAGCCCACTGGAAGTATCAGGCAGTATGTACTGAGGACACTTAGACAGAAAAACTGAGTGGACAGCAAAATGTCTTTTGATTGGTCCATTAAAATTTCTGTGGTAAATATGTCAATGCCTATTGCCTCTGACAGAATCTTGTAATGGTACGTGAGACTGGATGTCCTCGTCATGTTTCAGCATAAGTGAATGTAATGTCTAGTCGTAAACCTACGTTCATTTATGCACAAGGTTTTTTGGTTGTGTTGTTTTGGTTTGGGTTTCATTTAACTTTTAATTTTACCTAAGGCCTCAAAAGCATGTAGACTGAAAATGTAAATACAAAATTGTTCTTCACCTTCCAGAGTTTGGGTGTTCCCTGGAGAAACAAAACTTTCTATGTCAAGTTGTGTCCATTGTTTCTTGTCTTATTATTGTGCACCACTGAAAAGAGCCTGGCCCCCTCCACCTGACACCCACCCCTCAGATATCTATAGACATTGATCAGATCCCCTCTCAGTCTTCTCTTCTCAAGACTAAACAGCCCCAGGGCTCTCAGTCTCTATTCACAGGGGAGATGCTCAAGTCCCCTAATCATCCACATGGCTCTCCGTTGGGTTCTTTCCAGCAGGTCTCTGTCTCTCTTGAGCTGTGGAGCCCAAAACTGGACATAGTATTGCAGGTGTGGTCTCACCAGGGCAGAGTAGAGGGGGAGAAGAACCTCCCTAGACCTGCTGGACACACCTTGCTTGATGCATCCCAGGATCCCATTGGCTCTCTTGGCCACAAGGGCACATTGTTGTCCTATGGAGAACTTGCTGTCCACTAGGAGTCCAAGGTCTTTCTCTGTGGAGCTGCTTTCCAGCAGAGCAGCCCCTAACCTGTACTGGTGCCTGCTGTTATTCCTCCCCAGATGCAGGACCTTGCACTTGTCCTTATTGAACTTTATGAAGTTTGCCTGCACCCAGCTCTCCATCCTGGGCAGATCTCATTGGAAGGCTGCACAGACTGATGGGGTGTTAGTCACACACCCTCCCCAGTTTTGTATTATCACTGAACTTGCTGAGGGTACTCTCAATCCCCTCATCCAGGTCATTGATAAAGATACTGAACAAAACTGGACCCAGGACCACCACTGGCCACAGGCCTCCAAGTTGACTCTGTGCCATTGATGGCGACCCTCTGAACTCTGTTGTGGAGCCAGTTTGCAATCCACCTCATTGACCAACCATCTATGCCACATCTCCTGAGCTTTTCTATGAGGATGTTATGGGAGACTGTATCAAAAGCTTTATTGAAGTCAAGATATATGACATCCACTGCTCTTCCCTCATCTACCCATTTGGTCATAACTTCATAGAAGGCTATCAGATGAGTCAGACAGCATCTCCACTTGGCAAATTCATGTTGGCTACTCCTGATAACCTTCTTGTCTTCCATGTGGTTAGAGATGACCTCCAGGATGAGCTGCTCCATCATCTTTCCAGGGATGGAGGTGAGGCTGACTGGCCTGTAGTTGCCTAGGTTTTCCTTCTTTCGTTTTTTGAAGACTGGAGTGACATTTGGATTCCTTCAGTCATCAGGTACTGTTGGAGAATGGCTTGAGTCCCAGGGATATGTTTCTGTGGAAAAACTATTTGAGCAAAATGTGTAGGCCGTATTCTTTTCTTTTGCTTACCATTTGTAGATAGCTTTTATGCTGATATGGCAAGGTCACTATGCCCTTGTGGCTGTGCTTGCAGCTGTGTTGTTAATTTACAGGATGTAACAAGAGAACTAGTTAGACAGAAGCCTGTGAAATAGCACAAAGACTTAACTGCAAGTGGGCTGGATATTATAATGTAGCTTCTTACCAAAAACCTATTGAATGATGACACTTGTGCATATTCACCTGAGTTGTACCAATAGAATAGTGACATTTGTGCATATTTAGTTGAAGATGTTATATAAGCTGTGTATTCGAACAATAAAGTTGAAGCTTGCTTATCAATCACCTTGATTGCCGCTCGTCTTCCCTCGCGTTCACCAGTTAATCATATTGATTACCGCTCCTCTCCTTCGTGCCCAACAACAAGGTACTTCTCCTATTCTCCATGAATTTTCAAAGATGATGGAGAGAGGCTCAGCAACAGCCTCTGCCAACTCTCTCAGCAATTGTGGATGCACTCCATCAGGGCCCATGGACTTGCTTGTCTTCAGTTGGTACAAGAGATCTCCACCTGGTCCTGACTGACCAGTGGAATGTTCTCCTCCTTCCAGTTCTGCTCCCTTGCTTCCAGAGACTGGGGTTCCTGAGGATCAGTCTTAGGAGTAAAGACTGAGTCAAAGAAGGCATTCAGCAACTCTGCCCTCTCTGCATCATCACTGACCATATCTCCCATACCGTTCAGCAGTGGGCCTGCCTTTTGCCTGCTCTTCCTTTTGTCATCAATGTATTTGAAAAAGCTCTTCTTGTTCTCTTTCACCTCCCTGGCAAGACTCAGTTTCAAGAGAGCCTTGGCCTTTCTTGTCACATCTCTACATTCTCTGGCAATATTTCTATAATCCTCCCAATGGACCTCCTTTTGCTTTTTGAGTTTTTCCAAGAGCTCTCTGTTTATCCATGCAGGTCTCCTGCCTCTCTTACTTGATCTTTTTTTTTTCAAGGGAATACTTTTTTCTTGAGCTTTCTGAAGTCCAGCACTGACACTGTTCAGAATTGACTGCATAGTTTAAAGTCCCATTTTGTACACTGCAGTCCTTGTAATCTCTTGTTCCTGAATACTTTGTAAGTGTGGGTGAAATTGTGGTACATTAGAGTCTTGATCCAGGCACTTTGTTTGTTAATGGAAAGTTCAGCATCTCACCTCTCCTCATTGGTTCTTCTACCACCTGCATCAGAAAGCTGTTATCAATGCACTGCAGGAACTTTCTGGACTGAGTATGTCTGGCTGTGTGATCTTTTCTGACTAATATCAGGACAAGTGAAGTCACCCATGAGCACCAGGGTACCTGGTCTTGAGGCTACTTCCAGCTGCCTATAAAAGGCTTCAACAACTTTTTCTCAGTTTGGTGGTCTGCAGTAGACACCCACACCAGTGTCATCCATGTTTGCTTGTCCTTTAACTCTTACCCATAAGTTTTCAACACATTCTTCACCCCACCCTGCCACAGTGCTCTCACATAGAGAGCAACTCCACTGTCCCATATTGCCAGTCTGTCCTTCCCAAAAAGTACCTAGTCATCCATGACAACACTCCAGTCATGGGTGCTATCCCACCATGTCTCTGTAATTGTGATGAGATCATAGCCCTTCATCTGCACCCAGATTTCTAGTTCTTCCTGTTTATTCCCCATGCTGGCATACAGACACTTCAGAGACTTCATGGAGTAAGAAGGTGACCTTGGAGAAGAGTAAGAGAAACCACCATGGTCATAACTGCTACCATTGTGATTGGTCTGATCTGTTTTCCCACTGGCTACAATGGCACACAAATTGCCGTGTTAGACACTGCCCCCTAAGAGCTTCAGTTTAAAGCCCTCCTGAGTGGCTAGCCTACTCCCAAAGACTATCCTGCCTCCTTGAGGCAAGTGTTTTCCATCCCTCCCTAGCAGGTTGCAGTTGTTACGAAAACATCCCGTTGTCATAAAAGCCAAAGCCTTCACGATGCCACCAGCTCCATAGCCAGAAATCAATGCTCATTATTTGTCTATACCTCACTGCCCCTTTTCCTCTATGTGGCAAGACATACTAGTACAAGCCTAATATAGCATACCAGAAAAGGAACTTCTAGCAAATGTTAGTAATGTTGGTTTAGTCAAACTGACAGGGCTAGAAGGAATTTTAAGAAAATACATGTTTAAGAATGATCAGAGTAGTCACTGAGTTGTAATTCTGCACTTCCTTACAAGTGAAAGAGACACTGAAGACAATTAACATGAACACTCGAAGTGGGGAAAAAAACAGCAAAAAATCTGGATTGGATGACAGTGCCTGCCAAAGGTACTGCACAGGCTGCTTAACATAACAGTTGTCTATAAATGCTGAGCATGAGAAGAGCAGTTTAAAGAAAGAATGGAAATCCCACAAACAATTCTACAAATGTGTAGGCTCTTTAACTGTGCTTTTGCAGTCTTCAGTGTTTTCCTGACTATATTACCTAACCTCCATGAGTTTTTCATACTGCTTAAAAAAAGGTTTGCAACTTTCGAGTTACTTTCCTGAAATATGCACTGTAATTTCGCCTCATCTGTTCTGATAATTTTGAGAACCCTCGATCTATATACATTTCTTACTTTACCACGTGTGCTGTGAAGCTAGCCCACCAATGTTACCTCATGTTCAACCCTGCAAAAATTTGACCCATGGGTTTTAACATCCTGCACAAGATGGGGATTTTCAAGCAGGTGTCATATGACATATGCCACAATTACTGACCCTCTGCACCATCAGGGAAACCTAGTTGTGCCTGGAGGACACACCAGCTGTCCCTAGTGCTACCACTTAGGCCTAGGGATGTGGTGATGGTGCTGTGGGAGCGGCCCCAGGCCTCTGTGGTCCCTGAGGTGCTGCCTTTGCCTGTGATTACAGGCTTGACGTCCCTCTTCAGCAACGCTTCTAACAATGCAGACAAGCACTGGTTTCCCTGAAGTGAATCAGACATCCAAAATACCAGACTTCTATTTCTGTTGTTTGAGTACTTTTGTCTTTTTTTTAAATGAAATCTCAAATGAGTCTGTGAAGGACAAAGGCACACCTGGGTCCTCTGAAATGATGAAAAGCCCTGGGAGCACTTTGGGAAGCAGCACAGCTTGCTCCAGCCACAGTGGGTAGGCAATAGGACAGCTGCCTCTCTCAACCTCCTCTCTCAATCCTGCCTCCCGGCAGGAACCCAAATATATCCTTCAGATCTAGGCTGGGCAAAATTTCTGCTACGTGGGTGGGTAGATAAGTGACCTTTTCAGGCAGCAGGCTCTAAAATACAGACTCACTACAGTTAATTGCATTTGAGATTAAAACGATCAGTGAAGAGAAAGTAGAAAAAGCTGTTTCAGCAAGGATGTTCTCTCTTTTATGTTTCAGCCTCGTATGCTGGACCTCAGCCTGGACTACAAGTTTTGAACATTTCTGCTTATCTCATGCTTCAACTACTCTGGTCTGGAACATTACAGAATAATATCGAGTCAGACAATGCCAACTAGCCAAAACAGAAACTTTTCACAAGAATAAGAAGGTCTGACTAATCGCTTAAGGGGAAAAATCCCTTTTTCCAAATGTGTAAATACTGTTTCCATGCCTTCATACAGCATTTTCCCATCTTAAGTTTGAAACTATTTATGTTAATTATACATGTAAATAAGAGTATCAGAAGAAATGTTTGAAAGTTTAAAAACTTTTCCATTTACTGAATTTTAAATGTTCCACCTAAGCTCTAGCTGCAGCTGTTTAGCATAACCATATAATCCACTGTGGTCCTAATATAGACTATAATGGATTCTGTACGAAATTGTTTATGTAGAGAATATATACTTTTGGCTTCTAAGCTACATTTTGGGGTCATACATAATATTGGGAAAGCTCTGTTATCTCAGCCACAAATGATGAGTAGGTTAATCATAGCTACTGTGCTGATGTGGGTTATGTCTGGCAGGGAACATGACTAAGAAGCCAGTTCTGGCCTGGAAAGTCAACAAGAGGAATCAAAGAGCAGACAGCCAGTCCCTATCCATGACTTAAGTACCAGCCCTTACCCCAGCAGAGGTGTGGACCAAAATACCAGCTTAACCACTGGCTATATTTGGAAAAGATGTGGATGTAAGAACCACGCCCCAAGCCAGATCTCTTTCTTAAAATCTTGTTTCCAGAAGGAGTGCACTGAAGAGGTTGTGCTGCTCTGCTGTGCCCAAGCTTACAACATTTTTTTCACCTGTGCAAGATTTGTGAAGTAAAAGCAAACGCCAGGCTCCCTAAGTTTGGAAGCACTGTAGATTGCAAAATAGATTAAGTAATGGGTGCTACACAAACTGAAGCATGGACTGAAAAAACAAGTATGCACTAAGTTTGCATAATGCTTCTTCATCCTACATGACAAGAACATTACAAAAGACTCTTAGAAAAATCTTAGGAAAGTGCTATCCCAAGAAGGAAACAAATTCCACACAAAAAATGAATGCATTATTGCAAGTCACTGCTACAGCAGAGCTCTCTTCAATTCTGATAAATAAGTCTGAACCTGAAAATACCATTACTCTATTTAGTCTCTAGGCTGGAGATGTACCAACCACATTCATAGAAAACAAAGACTTGTTTGGCTTCTAGTGGGGACAAGGAATTCCTTAACCTCTATAACCTAGTTTTAACACAGAGTGATTTTCCAGAATCCTAGACAGGGTGCAAGTGATAAAGAAAAAAAATCAGGTCAGTGCAAATGAAGACTTGCTAAGAGAGCAACTGTGCAAGTGAAATTTCCAAAGACAAATCACAAATGTTCTCATAATAAACAACAGATAGGGAGGAACTTTGCTTCTTTGATAACAAAGAGAACCAGGCCAAATCAGGCCATCCTCAGATACAGTCAAAGCCAGAAAACCGATCATGAAATTCCAGCCAACTATGTAAATACAGTACTAAAGTTCAACCAAAGGACACAATGTAAGACCCCTGAAATACCACCAGAGATGCCTCAGAGATCATGACAGAGATATACCACAAACATGTCATGAATATATAAATATGTTGATTAGATCCAGGAAATAATAGGAATATGTACGATTCTTCCACAAAATCTGATGTATATGCATGTGTTTAAGAAATGGACAGGGGCTACTCTCTTGTTGGTGTGCAAGACTCTCTGGTCTTACATAACTTTGTAACAAAAAGAATGCCGGCCTCCTGACACACCAGTAAGATAGCAGAAGGTTTTCTTGTATCTGAATTTGGCAACCCAGATGGGACTCTGTTTTCTAACCTCAACTGATCCTGGGATTGTGGAACCTCCAGCTAGCACTCATGGATTCCAGGGGAAATGTATGATCCCCAGACCAAAGAGCTCAAAGCAAATCATCTGGTAAGAAACAAAGGCACTGTTTTGGGGTTGTCGTTTATTGGTTGCTCACACATAAGGTGACTCCCGTGGTACTGGGCTAAAGCAGGCCTTGAGGGTTAGAGGCCCTCCTGGTAACTGAGTGTTAGAGGCCATCTTGGTGACCTAGGTTGTGGTTTTGGCTAAGGGTGAAAAATCCTTCTAGAAAATTCAGCTGCTGAATTTCATGTAACTGACTTTATTGAATCCCAAGTAACTGACTATTGAATCCCATGTAACAGACTCTCAGTTTTGTGCAGCAGATATTGTTTGGTATAATATTGATTTATTGGCTTGCATAACACCTGTGAAGTAAGGTGCAAGTCACAATGAGTGCAGGACAATCTCAAGGGGGAATTCTGAAGCGGTGTGTGCAGATATGTTTTTTACTCCAAAGAACCATCCTGAGTGGAAGACAGATTGTGGGTTCAATTTAGCTCTGAGCAAGCCTTTTGTTTTAGATTTAGAAAAAGAAAAGGTATGAGATAAAGGGAAGAATTTGAGGAGGTGCTGCTCTGCTTGTAGTATGGGACAATAGTGTTTAAAGTTATATGAACAAGAACAAGAGGACAAAGTAGGGTTAATGATTGCAGTGGGATGACATTTAGGACTGAAGAATGAGGGACTGATAATGAGTGAGAGAAGGGATGAAAGGGAGCTTAGTCATCAAAATAATGAGGCTGGGCTGGGAGCAGAGAGATTTAACCTAACTGTGGGAAGAACAAGGAGCAAGCAGGGAAGTATCATACAAATTCTTTTCCATCAGGCTGTGGGAAATGAAAGGACTGGTAACAGTAAAGGTCTGCTTTTCTTGATGCATAACTAAACAATCAGAGAGAAATGGCAGGTGGTTACAGAGATGATCTGGAAGGAGTAGCTGGTACCTTTGAAATTATGACTAAGACTCAGGACCCTGCTTGGAGGGATATCAATGCTATAATGCAGATACTTTTTGATGGCTGTGGTGAATGATGCTTATGTCCAAACCCATGTCCCACACATTGCCAGGACATATCCCTACATGTTTTGCTCAAACCTCCTCTTCCCTCTCCCTTCTGGAGTGGGGCGAAATTTGGTGCCAAATTAACGAAGGGACATGCTGTCAGTGAGTCCAGGTAAATCATAGAATCACAGAATCAATAAGGTTGGAAAAGTCCTCAAGGATCATCAAAATCCAACCTGTCACCTAAGACTTCATGACTACTAAACCATGGCACCAAGTGCCACGTCCAATCCCCTCTTGAACACCTCCAGGGATGGTGACTCCACCACCTCCCTGGGTAGCCCATTCCAATGGCCAACCACTCTGTCTGTGAAGAACTTTCTCCTCACCCCCAGCCTAAACCTCCCCTGGCGCAGCTTGAGACTGTGTCCTCTTGTTCTGGTGCTGGTTGCCTGGGAGAAGAGACCAACCCCCTCCTGGCTACAACCTCCCCTCAGGTAGTTGTAGACAGCAATAAGGTCACCTCTGAGCCTCCTCTTCTCCAGGCTAAACAATCCCAGCTCCTACAGCCTCCCCTTACAGGGTTTGTGTTCGAGGCCTCTCACCAGCCTCATTGCCCTTCTCTGGACAGGGGCACGTTTTCCACCTCTGTGGTAAACAAAGTTCAGACGATTTACTTGTGCTTGCCTTGTTTACTGCGTATGCTTATACTGTATTTGGTAAAACACCAAATATAGTTACTTATTCTGTTTACAAAGTTTGCTCATTGGACCAGTATTCAGTGGGGCAAATGTTAAATAGGGGTTGCTTTGGTAAACAAGTGCCAGTGCTTGTGCTTGTGCTTGCCCCATGCACCACGGTGCCAAGGTCTGCTTTGCTCAGGCCTCAAACCCCAGTGCTTTGCTGCGGACCGCAGCTGCTCGCCTGGCGTACAGCCGTTGCCTGTCTATGGATGCAGATTTTATTTGGAAATCGAAACACACTGCTACAGCAATTAACATGCCAAATTATACTGAATTAAACAGGATAAAAAAGAATCCCCATTGGAAAAAGAACAGACTTAAAGAAACTGCCCATAAATGTACCACTCTGGATCCTGAGTCACAAGAAGGGAAAGAGCGTGTCGTTCGTTTGTCTACGGGGCAAGCAAGAGATGACATTCAGAGAAAATTATGAAATCTCCCAGAAAATGATGCCAGAGATTTGGGAAAGTTAATAGATATAGCATGGGTTATATACAGAAACAGAAGATATTCAGAAAGATAAGATAAATGACAGGCTAATAGCAGTCCTTGAGGAAAATGTTAGAGGTAGACAAGGGAGATGATTTCAAGGGAGACGGAAGGAGCACAGGGGATAACTAGAAAATGCAGCTGGAAATGGATTTTGGTTGGAGAAAATCAATGTGCCAATTGTTGGAAACAGGGATAATGGAAGTGCGAGTGTCCCCTTTGGAAACAAAATAGCCCTCCAAACCCTTTACTGTCAATGGCAGGACTGAAGAGGACCTGAAGAATCTTTCCCAGCAGAACCTCTGGTTAAAGCAAGGCTGCGAAAAGAGAACATTTAATTTCTCATCTATACCAGAGCTACCTATTCTGTCTTAAACACTGTAGATGGGGCATTAAGCAATAAAAATGTGTTATTGGCACAACATGGATTTGTAAAAACATGGCCATTTTTCAGCCCCTGAATCTGAAACTGGAAAAACAATGGGTCACTCATCAGTTTCTGTATTTGCCAAACTCCCCAGAGCCACTTACAGGCAGAAATCTGCTGGAAAAATTAGGGGCAGAAATTTAACAGAAGGAGGGAGAGATCAAGATTTTAACACCTGAATCTAAACATGTTAAGGCAGCAGCCTTATTGTTCTAGGCTATAAACCTTAAGAAGAGAAGATATCCCAAGAGGTGGAAGATGCAGCAATCCTACTGTATGGGCTGGATAAATCCCAAGGTCCAAAAGTGCAGAATCAGTAAGAAGGGATTATAAGCCAGGATCGTCACTAAATGAAGCCTCAAAAATTAGAAGCAAGAATTTGATTAGTACCAGTAATTCAGAAATTCCTGAAATATAAATTACTGGTAGAGTGTGAATCAAAATATAGCATCCCATTCTGCTGGTCAAAAAGGCTAATGATAAAGTTTACTGCTTGGTTCAAGATCTCAGAGCAATCCAATAGCTCAGGACATTCACCCTGTAACGGCAAATGGTTACACACTGTTAACAGCCTTTACAAGTGAACAAGGCTAGGTTACAGTATTAGATCTAAAAGATGCCTTTTTCTGCATTCTTCTTGATGTTGAAAGCTTTCAAATGGGAAATTCCAGAGACAGGGAGAAAGACCCAGTATACTTGGACTGTTTTGCCACAAGGATTTAAAAATTGTCTGACAATTTTTTAAATCAACTGGCAAAAGAATAAAAATTGGGAGAAAATGAAATGATCAAGGGACTACGTTGCAGTATGTGGATGACGTTTTAATCACTGCAGAAACTAAAGAACAATGCTCCTCTCTGACTGAAAAACTAGTGAATTTCTTTGAAGCAGTGGATACCAAGTACTGAAGGAGAAGGCAGAGACTGTTTAAGAGACAATCACATATTTGGGATTTGAAATTCTGAAATATAAGGAGTCAGGAGTCTCCTTGCACCCAAGCTTGTGCAACTTTGTAATAAAAAGAACACCAGCCTCCTGACAGCCCAACAAGTCACAGAAGGTTTTCTTATTGTGCGAATTTTCAGCATCACAAGAGACAAAATTAATGCACTATACTCACAATCTATACATGTGCAGGAGAAATAAGTTTTGGTTGAGATTTAAATTTCAACAGTATCCTATAAACCAAACTTTTTAACCAGTCTCAACTAATTTGTCTTGGTTTTAGTGAATACCTCTGTTATCAAATATATAATGTTCAACTGCAGGTATGTATGCAGTAAATTAGTGACTTGTACTTATCACTAAGGCTTACAGTTCATTAATTAAATGAAACAATATGTGTCTGTAAGGGTAATTAAAATATAAAAATATTAGCTCCCATAAAGAGCCAAATACAGGCCTCAGCTCAAGAGTTATGTGCTATCTCAGTCTTGCTTTCAGCCACCTGGAGAAGAGAAAGTTCCAGGGCGAAATGCTGGTGACCTTTCAGTGCTTAAAGGGGCCAATTAGAAAGCTGGGGACAGAGTTTTTAGCAGGGTTGGTTGTGACAGAACAAGGGCTGATGGTTTGAAACTCAAAAAAGAGAAATTCAGACTAGACAGAAGAAAGAAATTTTGTCCACTGAGGATGGAGAGACACAGGAACAGGTTGCCTGGACTGGTGGTACAGACATTGCTTAGCAGTGGACCTGACAGTAGTGGATCAACACCCAGACCTGACAATCCTCCAGGTCTTCTCCAACACAGACAATTATGTGACTCTGCCAACATGGAAACCACAACAGCATGGGGCAGTGTGGAATATGGACAGCCCCCACATTCTTTCCTGGGAGACCCCAGAGAGTCCATATCAACCAGGAGACCAAGTGGACCATGGCGCAACTATAACAGCAGCTCCCACTGCATGACCCCTCAGGCCCCCACAACCCCAGCTCAGCTGGGATTTTAACATCCTACAAACCTACCACCAAGGTAGGAATTGACCCAAATCCCTGCAGCCTGGGAATGCCCTTAGGGGCAAGAGCAGAGGTGGTCCCTGGCCATGGCTCTTGTCTCTCTTTCAGGTGCAACTCACTGCCTGGGCAAGAGCAGCACCAAAAGATGGAAGGGCAGTTGGGATCTGCCCTCATCAAATGGAGCCATCAGAGGAGATGCCTCTCCAGGAAGTCTTCAGGTTCCTTGAAGACTTCCTGGAGAAGACAGGGATCAGTATAGATGATATCCTTAGTGACTCTATGCCTTAGGATGTTGGTGGCACCAGACAAGAGAGCACAGCAGTGGCTGCCCCTTGAGATAAAGACTCAATGAGGTGGACACCTGCCTGTTGACACCATCCTCATCATTAAAGAATTCAAGCTTCTTGAGTTGGAGCACTAGGGGCTGACAGGAGATGGGGACCTACCATAGTCCCAGCCTGAAGTGGCAGTGAAGAAGGGGAAGAAGAGGCAGAAGTGAGGGCACAGACCATCAACACAGTGCTCCATCAAGCACAGGACTCTGGGGAGCACAGGAGGTAGAGAGAGGGTGGAATAGCTGATAGTATTTAGATATAGATGGGGGGCAAGCATGTTTGTGGAAGCAGGGTGGTTTAGAGTAGTTCTGTTGGGACTTTTCCTCTTGTTCTTTTCATTGAAAGCTGTTCTCTAGCACCACTCCATGTCTGCGTGGGAGGGGGAAGAAACATGGGGGGCACCAGCAACTGGGTCCTCAGAGGTGCCAAAGCCCAGATCAGAGGGTGAGCCCTGACAGGCAATAGGCCCCCATGGTCAAGTCACTGCCAGCCTTTGGGGCAGGCAGTGGAGGGGTGGGGGTACTTTTGAGTAGGGCCTGTTGTGACAGGACAAGGGGTGATGGTATGAAACTAACAGAGGGAGATTCAGGCTAGAGAGAAGGAAAAAATGTTTGATGCTGATGATGGTGAGACCCTGGCACAGGTTGCCCAGAGGTGCAGGCCAGGTTGTGGCTCTAAGCAACCTGTTCCAGTTGCAGATGTCTGTGCTGACTTCAGAGGGCATGGACTAGGAAAGTAAGGAGGTGAGAAGGTAGCATGGAGAGCTGTGTGCACCCCTGCAGACTGCAGAGAGAGCAGGGTGATTTAGGTTAAAGAAGAACAGGCACTAACTGGCTGCATATACACCTGGAGGACAGCTCCCCAGCCTGCAGAGAGTTAGAAACAGCATTGCCAGCCAAAAGCCTCACTGCTTTGGGGTAAAGCCATGAGATACAGAGTTGATTTTATCATTCATTTGTGAGCAAAACACAGCTTCTGATTCACATCTGAGTCAAGGGAAAAATTAAAAGCCTTACATTTTTTTCTCCATTTTTTTTATTAGGGATATCCCACCTTTTCATTACAGTTGAGAGTAACAATTCCAAGAGAGTAAGAAACACTGAAATGAGGAGAAGCACAGGGAGAAGTGAGTGAGTCTCCCAACTCATCTTTTGGGATTAATTTTTCATTTTACAGTACACACTGTCGATGCAGAATGTAGAAGCATGTCTGCACTTCTGTGCTGCTGTTTATAGGTTAAATCCTCATGCAACAGGTACTCTGTTAGCAGATCTGTGGGCAAGTGTTCACCCTGAGACTCAAGGAAACAATTTATCTGGTCAATTTACCTTCTTTATAAATGCTGCTCAAGGGATCAAACACAGGGGAGCTGGATGACCAAATTAAGCTTTTCTAAACAAAAGTGTTCATGTATTCTGCTAAGAAACAGCAAGATCCAGGCAGATTACAACGTGGGCTTGCAGCATCATACTGCAGGCCCCAATTTAAGCACAGAATGTCCTTCCTGAGAGTTATGCACATACTGCAAAACTCCCACACAAGGCTGTGCTAAATTGCTCTCTCCTTATTAAGTGAAACATTGAAGAATACTGCCACTCTCGTCACGCTCCTTGAGGTTTTTCATGACACCACCATTGTTCTAAGCCATTACAACCCCATCAACAGATGGTGGCAGATGGTCACACAATACTACCACCACCACCACAGTGGACAATGCAGCTCTGGAAATTTCCTGATGTATCATCTGCAGCTACAATTTTCAAGCAACACCTCTATTGTTGAAGAAATAGCATACAGGAGCTCCCTCTTACAGTCATGTTAATATTGAGTGCTGACAGGGATACAGACCAGAGTTTTTTATCTCTCTTCAGGATATACTGTGCCATTCAAATTGTTTCTTTGAGCATCTCAAAGTCACACTTTCTGTTACTAAAACTATGCAGAGAGAAATAAATCAGCATAGGCAATAAAGATACCATGGTATTGTTGAATGATTACTACTTTTTATACATTTTACTTACCATAAAATCACCATTTGCCATGCAGATGATAAGATACACTGATGCACTTAATCCATTAAAAATAATCAGATCTCAGGTCTTTTCTAGCACTTTTCCCTGTGGCAGAAATAGTCATTAGCTGAACCTAACAGCTAGAGACAATATGATCAGATATTGAAAGTACAGATTAAAAGTCAAAATCTCATCAATCCTAGCCCCACAAATAAAATACTATTGGACATTGAGCAAGTCACTTAGTATTAAATCCAAACATGGCTATAAACAACAATTTCAATGCTAAGTTTCGCATTTCTTGTGTTGAAAGCAATGTAAGGGAGTCAAACCAGCAGCTGCCATCACATTTGCTGTCAAAGTCATACACAGACATGATTTGTATTCCCCAAAAATGCCAGTTTGGCTGAGTCATCTAGGAAGAGTGATAAGGCCATCTATTTTCTGGGCTTGACTAGGAGTCAGGAATGGAAACAGAGTTGAGTCTCTCAGCTTCATCAATATTAAATACCAGCACACATCCTAAAGCAGAAGTGTGGGTGTTCATGGGACTTCAAGGACAAGAAAGACAAGGTCAAAAACCAGGCAGTAATTTACCAGGGGTATTCAGGAGAACTCTAATGCCAACAGGGAGACATTTTTTTTTTCTCAGGATCTGGGCCATTTTGTGGTCGGCCTTCCCTCTGTAACAGATAAAGACTTGCCCTCTAATCATATTCCATGCCAGAGTAAGTGCATCATATCTACCATTCATGTCTATACAGTGTTTCCAACCCATGAAGAGAAGCAGCTTCCTTTCTGGCTGGGGTGTTACCTAATAACACACTGACAGGCAGAAGATAAACACAGCCTGCGAACAAGGCATTAATTATGCTGGACTGTTTCCCCAACCACAAGCAACAGACCTCTCAGTTGTTTCTACCTGAAGTAAAAATTAATGCTTCTGCAGCAAATTCTCTTCTAAATCTGTCCTTCCATAACAATCTGTCCTTTCACCTGAGCTACCAAAAATGCAGACGGACACCAAAAAGTACATGGAGATTACACAAACTGTTCAAAATATTAATGATCTCCTTCATCTTAAAAAGTAAGCAGCAACTGCACAAAATAGCTTACAGAGTTTATATCAAAGGTCTTAATGTTTTCATATTAAAAAACCCTTTTACTTCTGAACAGAGATTAGAAACTCTGTTACAGTTAACTTATCAGAAATGCCCTGAAAAGAGCTGAACTAAACCTTTTGGAATCCATAGTCCTTCCCAAACACACAGATGTTTACAAAAGGCATTAAACAAGATACTATGAAAACCAGCAATTTACAACCAACCTATCAGAACGTTTTCAAGAGGGTAAAATTATTTACAAAATACTGATTGGCTAACTGGAAATTATTAATTATGTTTTTCTAAATTATTTAATGTTCTAAGAAACTGATTTGGTTTTAGAATTTATTTATTCATGAAAGATCTGTCTCAGGTGTAAAAAACTTCATTTTATGTATCTAAAAAAATTTACCTCAACCTTTCAACATTTAGCTTCATTTTCAAATGATATTTCATTTAATCTTACTTTCTATTTAATATTTTAACTTAGTGGCCATGTCTGGATTTTTTTTTTTTTTTCACATTTCTGAGACAGGAAATACAATTTAAGTCAGAAGCTTGTAAAACAAGCCAAAGTAAGTGTTTGGTTACTCACTGCAGCTATTGGTCCTTTTTCTGCACTAAAAACTACAAAGGACTGTCAAGCCCTTATGCTGAGAAACTCAGTGTTTACCATTTTTAGGAGCTCATGCCTTTTAATGAGGCAAGCTCCCATTCAGTTACCATTAAGAGATAAAAACCCAACTGGTCAGTATGGGTTGTATGTTCCCTTTATGACCTCCTCTACAGAGCAATTTGGAACTAAAGAAATGAGTTTTATGACCAGCTGTAAAGACTCACACTTTATCCTGCATCATTCCCTTTTGCAACGATGGCAGCCTCCAGAAAAGCACAAGCACTAGCCCGAGCCTTCCACTTCCACTTACTGTTCTTAGTATGAAACAAGTTTTACAAGTTCGAAGCAGCAGCAAATTAGTAACAGCTGCATCACACCAGCAGAAGAAAGGAAAAAGAAAAGATACAGAGAAAATCTGTGCCTGATCCCAGTTTGGATGGGAACCTTGTAAGCAGAAGGGTCTGGCACTAAAAAAAGGCAAATTCAGGAGTCTTTTCCCTTTAGCTGTTCAGCTTCTCCACTAAAACACTGAAGCATCAGTAGCAGGATCAAGTAGTCACAAGACTCTGAATAGTCCTGCAGACAGTGTAGGAGCAGAGTCCAGTGGATAGTTAATTTAGTATCATGCTCACACAGAACTACAGCATCAGGTGAGCTCCAAAGGCTATTGGTTTATGATAGCCAGCATCTCTACTCACTCGCTGGAAAAAGTTAGCAGAGACAGGGCAGAGAGCTCCAGGTAGCTTAACCAATGTATCAGGATCTGATGAACTGCCCTTTCAGAATTGTCTGTCTACCTGTGTGTCTCCCTCTACCAGATTTGGAGAGCCTAGACAACTTACTGAGGACAGATGAATCCCACCACTGGAGTCTTCTTAACGCACCTCAAGATACCATTGGCATTCTTGGCCATGAGGGCACATTGTTGGATCATGGTGAACTTGTCCACCAGCACTCCCAGGTCCTTCTCCACAGAGCTGCTTTCCAGCAGGTCAAACCCTAACCTGTACTGATACATGAGGTTATTCTTCCCCAGGTGCACTCGCACTTGTCCTTGTTGAACTTTATGAGGTTCCCCTCTGTCCACCTCTCCAGCTTGTCCAGTTCTCACTGGATGGCAGCACAGCCTTCTGGTGTGTCACTGTAGCAGGGGAGAGTTAATTGGAGTTTGATTAGAAGTACCCAGCTGCTGAAGGCTGCCTGGGAATAATTGGTGTTTGTGCCCAGCGGCGCCTGGGAATGCTTGGCATTTGATCAGAAGCTCCCAGGTGCACAATAAGAGTAACGGATGATACATGTCTGTAGGTCTCTCTGTTTATGAAAATAAGCGGGGATGTATTGAATGTGTTGACATCCTGAGCTGACCACAAAAGACCTTCAAGCTCTTGTTTGACCACTAGTGGACCTGAGGAAGATCAAGATGAGGAAGGCTATTGCTGGGCAGGGTGCATGAGACCCCCTGAGTGGGCTGCACGCATGAGCAGTCAGGTGAGGAGTTACATAAAACGATTTTGAAATAGGGAAGGGGCTTTGGCTCCAAGACCCAGACTCCTGTGATGTCCTGGCCAGATGTCCCAGAACACAGGACCCTTAAAAAACTGACGATTGCTACTGGTGAGGTTCTGATCTGACAAGATTTGGTCTCGCAGGGACACCTGCCAGGTGGGAGACGGACAGCCCTGCTATTTCGGTACCGCCGTGTTTCTTATAGGGTGTTCAGGGTAAGTTAGCTGTGCTCTGCTTGGGATTGGGCTCTGCTCTCGGATTGAGGGTAATTTGTAGGGTTGTGCCTTGCTATTGGTTTCCTGCCTTGCAGCACTCCGGCGCAGCCTCATTCACCTTCATAATAAATAAAGACATACCTATCGACACCTGTGGTATGTGTAATTAATTAATTTCTCATGGAAAAGAACTCACTGGAACAGTGATCCACTCCTCCCAGTTTAGTATTGTCTGCAAATTTGCTGAGGATACACTCCTTCCCCTTCTTTAAAAATGCAGAATTCCTCATGGCGTATTTGTTATTATTCACTAGCTAACATTGACTTACAGCATTGGATATGTGCCACAACAAAGATGTGGAAGTGTCAGAGTGTACTCTCCCATAGCAGGGTTTGCTGATGTTAGTTTCACCATCACTGCAGGTAGACACTGAAAAACGTTTGCTGGCTTTGCACACGGTACACAAATAAGGTGACATTTGAGTTCAGCTCTCACAATCCAAAAGCACATTAAAAGGGACAAAACTATGCTATGCTCCTACATTCTGCTTCAGGATACCAGTTGTACAGAAAGAGTTTGCACTGCATAAATATCAGTCGTGTTTCCGGGCCAAACACCTTTCTGGTGCTTACAAATGCAAGCATCGTGAATGCTGCAGATATATTAGTTGGCAGGAGAAATGGCAGTGGAAGAGAACACAATTAGAACACTACAGCATGTTTCAGAGAAGCTGCTCAAAGGATATCACAGGACTGATAAACGAAACACTACCAAGAAACCATAAAGCTAAGTATGGACAATTAAGGCCTGTGCGGATTCAGCCATCCTATAGGCACTCTGCCCCGGCAAGACCTCCATGTAAACTAAACTAACATCTCTTACAGGATGCTAAGCAAAAGAACAGGACTCCTTGTCCTCTTTCAGATAAATTCCATCTCCTCTCGTGGTACAGCACCAGTCTTCTATGAGAATAATGGTATTATTCTAATCATATTTAGCCTCTTGGGCCAGTATTTTGTAATTTTCCATTCCCAAATTAGTTACAAGACTCAGTAAGCTACACACTCCATATAACCCTCTTCTGAGAAACTCTTTTTTCCAGCAAATAAAACAACAATACAAGATTTTGCCAACAAGCAGAACAAATAAGCAACACATCCTTCAATGAATTACATTTACTCAGTATGTCTGGACTTTGCAACAACAAAAGCAGTTAAATTGCACAAAGTAATAACATAAAATAATGTATTACAGTTTCAGTTAGAGTTTTACCCAATGATCACATCTACAGTCTTAGTATCTAGGGTATCAGTAAATAAGGTCACTACGTCTACATAAAATTCTATCAAGTGACCAAATTCGAAGATTTGCATATGTTTCACCATGAATCCCAAACAGAAACCATGTGATTAAATCAACTGAATGTAATCTATTACAAGACAAATAACAAGTTAAAAATATCTAATGTAGCAGTACACCATTTTAATTTGTTTGGGTGGTAAACATTGTCAAATTTTTGCCTTGGATATGCTGCTTCACCACCACTTGTGTAGTTTTAATGAAAATTTGATCACTCAAACTAAGGAAGTCACATTAGAGCCACACATCACTCATATTTGCGTAACTGTAATTGAAGTCAACAGAGCATCAGAGTCAAAAAGCTAAAAAGCCAGTTATATGACTGAAGGAAAGGAAGAAGCCCCCCGTTGTCCTTAGTAACACAGTCCGTGGTATTGTGGCAGTTCAGGCTGGGTGCCTCCTGTCACTGCCACATAAGTTACACCTCCGGTGTCCTGAGTGTCCAACCCCATCAGGTGGACACAGGAAACGGCGTATTGCTACCCACAAATCCTGCCCCTACAAATCCATCTGCAGAGTCATTCTCTTCCTCTTTCTCCCCTCTCTGCTCCCCTGGGAGATGCTCTCTTATCAGGTAACCATGGGGAGTATCTCAAGGCCTCTTAGGCCTGTCTAGGCCTAATGCCAGAAGGAGAAAGGAGGTGTGGGGGGGGCAGTCCCAGATCTGGCCAGCCTGAGACTTGCCTAGCAGTGGGAGGGGGAAGGAAGAGCCCTGGGGGTTTGGGTGGACCCTCAGGTGGGGAGAAGGGAAGAGCTGGGAAGCCTTTGGGTGTTGTGTAAGGCACTCTGTACACTTCGGGTTACTCTTGCCACTATGCTGTGTAGTCTTTTGTAGCTTCACCAATCGCTTTTCCATTTAAACTTTCCATCACTCTCCAGTCCATTTGTGTGAGTGTCATTCCTTTGTCCCTCTTGGGGCAAGAGAGGATCTGTCTGGCCTCAAACCAGCACAGGTATCTTTGACACAGTTTACAAATATAGCTTGGGATCGTTTTTTCTTGAACATTTAAACTGTATTTTAAACATTGTCTCAGAAGTCAAAGCATTTCAAAATTATCAGATGGCAACTTTACCTTTTAGGTAATGATAAAATACTGCTAAACCATCCTTAAAAAGAAGATATTTGGGCAGATGTTGCAATATTTTCAGAAGGGAAAATACTCTAAGGGAATCAGACATTAGTATCTACAGTGACAGATTACAGAAAATTCATCACTCCTGAAAGATTGAAACAGTCTTTTAAATAACAGCCTATAGCCCATATTTTTTGACTGAAACTTTTAAAAAGCTGTAAATGTTCATTTCTCAGGAAAATTTGGTTTATGTATCTATTTGCACAAGATACATAAGCTGTTTTCCTCAGCTACATCATGCAAGACGAGTAAGAAAATACAGTTCTTACAGTTTGCTATTAAGTACTTCCTATTTCAGGGACACTTAATTTGGTACTTAATTAGATTGATTTTGTAGAAAAGTATCAATCTAATGTACAAAAGCTTAAACTACACAAAGAAAAAGTAGGAAAAGGACACATTTTTAAAGTAAGCTTAACTAATCATGCAAATGAGTTATCAGTGCAACTCATGATTCCTCCCTTCCTGAGGTTTTCAAGACTAAATGTCTTACTTTAAGGGATATTTCAATTATCCAGAAGTTACTGGTTCCAAGTTTAACTATATCAAAGTCCTAAGTAGATGGCTGGGCCAGATTATGTAATGAACTGTTTTTACTTTACCCCGTGTCACTAACTAAAAAGAGAGATGCAATCTTTTTGTCCCACGGTGTGGAAATATTTATACTCATTCATTTGGGAGCCTGCTACATTGCTTCACACCTGTGAATCACAGCTGTATCACAGAAACAGTACTTACTCAGAACTTACTCAACACATCAGCTGCACATCAGATGAACTCTTTATCTTAATAATAGTCATCATTTGTGGACCATTTCCAGGCTTCACTGAATGTTAACAGGAATGGGTCAGTTCACAACACGGTAAAGATTTACTCTCTTCCTTATGTACTCAAGGAGAATTAGAATTTTAAGTACTGGGAACATGTAAACATAGAACTCATAGAACTTAGTTTCCACCACCCTCTACACTTTCAGATATGCTCTTATGCTTTCAGATATTAAAGCTGGGGGGTTTTAGACTATAGGAGTATATTAAACACAAAGAATTCTGGAAAGGTAACCCAGTCTGTTCTCCTGTGAGAAAGAAAAAAATAAATAAAAAGGAAAAAAAAGGACATTAGGCATTAAGGAATGCCATTCAATAGTCATCTTTAGATGAGGTTAGGCATTTCTGGTTTCTCTCTACTTCGAGGTACAATTGCAGACATGAATTTAAATGCTGCTGCCACAAACAAGACCTTTAGAAGCAGGTAAGTACATAGACTGGCCATATTAGCAAAAATGTGCAAAATGTATCCCGGTTCTCAGTTTATGTGTTTCTATCTGATGCTGCAGCTTCATCTGCATTGCAAATTTTCCAGTGCTGTGTATGGTCTTCCTTCATGGACTCATGGATTCATAGAATAGTTTAGGTTGGAAGGGGCTCCCCCACCAAGGGCAGGTACACCTTCCACTAGACCAGGTTGCTCAAGGCCTCTTCCAGCCTGGCCCTGAACACTTCCAGGGAGAGGCCACCCATCCTGAGAGCATGTGATTACTATATGCACCTCTACAGATATATCTTATTAGAGTAAAGTGTACCTTGGCTTCCTCCTCACATAACTGATACAAGATTTAACCAGGTATTGGTAGAAGTGAAGAAAACTATAGCAAATAGTTACAACTAAAGTGGCTGCCAATTCTCAGTACTATCCAAGATCCCTCCTACAATGTGGAATCCCAGCTAAGGCAACATTAGAGAACTATTGTCGTGTCTAAAGAACGGCTTTCAAATTGAGAAAACACCCTCACAAGCAGTTAATGAGACTACAGAACAAAAGATGTTTGAGGATCTAGTCCACTAGTTATTTTACTAATTTGGCAGAAAACAGTCTCATATACACAGGTAAAAATATTGTGTTAAGACAGCATTGCCTGAGAAATCGCATAGGGTTACATGAAATGTCACCAGATGGCACTATTAACATAGTCTTCAAGTTCTTTCAATCATGTGAGCAAGTTTTCAGCATTAAAGAAAGCCTACCTTTCTCCTTGTTTTGGTGGTGAGGTACATGAAAGAAATTATTGCAGACAGCAGACTCTTGTTACAGCCTGGGGTACAAAGTCCATTCCAGAGAATTAGGCAGAAGGGAATAGACAGACTATGACTCTGAAGTGCGAATGTTATGCTGATTACAGTTCATTCAAGGGAGTTGTGCTTGCAAGACTTCTCTGAGCATGCTGAGGACCATGGAGTTCTTTTTTGAGCTTTACCACGTGGAAGATTGTGGTCTCCAGAGGCATGGCCTATTGTCAAGGAGCAGCTGTGACAGCAGGGAACTACCATGTATGTCATGCAGCTGTAATGTCATTGCTTTTGCCTAAATGAAAAAAACCTCTAAGTACACAGAGATTTTCCTTGCCCCTGCCTCCCAGGAGAGATCATATGCTTTTCACTCTGAATATAACATTCTAACAGGGACAGAGAATAAGGTAAATGCTAGAAACTGATCTAATTTTAACCCAACTTTTGGATTGATGTGCAGCGTACAGCAAACCTTCCCTTAAAGTGACATAACCTGCTGCTGCCAGGCAGTGTACAGCCAATTTACATACTTTGAAAATTTGGAAGAGATTCTGAAAATCATGTATCTTGTTCTTTATGCCACTTGCATAATGAGTCCTAAATTATTAATTTATTTAAGCAGATGGAAAATTATAAACATGTCCAACTGGATGGTGTAATGCTAATTTCAAAGACCTCTGATTTTTTGTTGTAAGTCTCATTCATGCCTGTTTTAATATTTCATAGCCCTGAATCAGAAATACTGAAGAGGAAAGTATAAATTAATATCATGCAAGTACAGCTGGCACCTCCTCTTTGCTTCTTAAAAGCCTTTGCACAGTGAACTCCCCTGAAAGATACTTGTGAAATACCAAGTTTTGAAAAGATTTTTTTTTAATCCAGGTGGCTATATACAGTAATGACAATGTTCTGTATCTCTTTGGGAGACTAACCACTAGCCATTGAAAACCATCATGACTGAGGGTTACGCTAAATGCTTCAGATTTACTATAGAAGCTTCAAATCTTCTGACAATCCTCTCAAAGAATGTGCTGAGGAGTATAATGAATAACTCTTTGCATTAGAAAGATTCACAGGACTTTGATCAGTCTCCCAGGCAGCATCAGGTCACAATGAACTGTACAAGCTGATTAGAGGCTACCATCACCAGGCTATGTGTAAGCATTGCTTTTGCCAATTGTCCAGTCAGCCATAGAAAAATATACTCAGAAATACCATTCATATCTGATGCACTAACTAGGAGTTTCACCACTTAATTTGTACCGAAATAATTGTGAGAACTTTCACCTATCAATCTAATTCCACGAAAAGTGTAATCAAGACATAATGTCTTGATAAAAGAGACTGTAATGACTTGCATGTTAGTAATTCACACTGTTGCTGGTTTATAAGAGAAGTTCAGAACTTGCATCTGAAACTAGCTGGAAAAAAAAATTGTATTTTTAAAATCTGAGTCAACAGCCTGTGCATTTTAAATTACAGAACACGGTAATTCTATTTTATCATCTTTATTTTCCATTTCATAGTCAGCCTATGAGTTTAATTACTGAGAATGAATTAAACAGATGAAGTATTGGGGGAAAAAATTAATCCACCCATCTTCTCCTTCTCCCTCTATCGAAATGGTCTGGCATTTTTGTTATATTTGATCTTGTACCAACACCTTGTTACTGTATACATCACATTAAGAATACACAAGCCTATGCAAACAATCTTGAGAACTGAGTAAAAGACATGTTCTACAAAGTTCCTTTTCTCTCCCTGGAAATAGGTACTCCTATCCAGGAGACTGCAAACCACTGCAGTAAATCATAGAATCATAGAATCAGTCAGGGTTGGAAGGGACCACAAGGATCATCTAGTTCCAACCCCCCTGACATGGACAGGGACACCTCACACTACATCAGGCTGGCCAGAGCCTCATCCAGCCTGGCCTTAAACACCTCCAGGGATGGGGCCTCAACCACCTCTCTGGACAACCCATTCCAGGCTCTCACCACTCTCATGGTGAAGAACTTCTTCCTCATGTCCAGTCTGAATCTCCCCATTTCCAGCTTTATTCCATTCCCCCTAGTCCTGTCACTACCTGATAGCCTAAAAAGTACCTCCCCAGCTTTCTTGGAGGACCCCTTCAGATACTGGAAAGCCACAAGAAGGTCACCTCGGAGCCTTCTCTTCTCCAGACTGAACAGCCCCAACTCTTTCAGTCTGTCCTCATAGGAGAGGAGCTCCAGCCTTCTGAACATCCTGGTGGCCTTTCTCTGGACATGTTCCAGCATGTCCATATCCTTCTTGTAATAGGGGCTCCAGAACTGGATGCAGTACTCCAGGTAGGGTTTCACCAGAGCTGAGTAGAGGGGGAGAATCACCTCCCTTGACCTGCTGGCCACACTTCTCTTGATGCAGCCCAGGATCTGGTTGGCTTTCTGGGCTGCAAGTGCACATTGACAGCTCATGATGAGTTTCTCGTCCACCAGCACCCCCAAGTCCCTCTCCTCAGGGCTGCTTTCCAGCCACTCACTGCCCAGCCTGTATTTGTGCTTGGGATTGCTTTGACCCAGATGCAGGACCCTGCACTTGGTCTTGTGGAACCTCAGGAGGTTGGTTTGTGCCCACCTCTGCAGCCTGTCAAGGTCCCTCTGGATGCCATCCCTTCCATCCAGCGTGTCTGCTGCACCACACAGCTTGGTGTCATCAGCAGACTTGCTGAGGGTGCACTCAGTGCCACTGTCCATGTCACCAACAAAGATGTTGAACAAGACTCTAAAGCATGACTCTAAGACATTCTGAGAAATTGAGGCCAACTATGCTTTGTCAGAAAACTTACAGATCCTCTCAGTAAGTTCTTTTCTCAGTCAGTGCTTTATCTGTCCCAGTCAGACAATCAATTACATGATGCCATAGGGCAACATACCTTTTTTAATTAGGAACAGTCTAACCTAAATAAAATAACCATGACACAGCTGGCCACAGCTGTGCTCCCATAAATCAGTATTCCAGGAGACAAAGAGCAAGCCTGTGAAGCTGACAGAGTAGCACGGAACAAACAGGACTCAGTTCATAGGATACAGCCACTAGGATGCTGCAGAGATTCCCATTCACAGCTCAGTCCAAATCCTGCTTGCCTTGCAGCCGTCTTTATTTCCAGTTACTGATTTTCAAACACTTTTTCATGGTCCGCTTATGTTTCCATTCTATCCCAAATCCAAATTTGCATCACACCCAATGTGGGCTCCCTTGATCAGGTGGCCTGTAGTAGATGCCAATTGCAAGGTTCCCTTTTATGCCTTTGCTTCCTCAGGCTCCTAAGTGGGCTTCAGCCACTGGATTCCAGATGCTGTTGACAGTGTTTTTGAATCATAGAATCACAGAATTGTTTCAGTTGAAAAAGATCTCCAAAATCATCATGTGCAACCATTGACCTAATACCACGATGGTCATTAAACCATGTCTCAAAGCACCAATCAATAAACAATGCATTTCTTGGCTTCTGGACTATTACTTAACCTGATCACGACACACAGCTCTACTTTTGACCATTGCCTAGGTCTGACCAATAGAACTGACCATGTCTATTGCCAGCAGAGATTGCCAAGAAACTTCAGTTATATTTTAACTTTAGGGACAATATCAGTATTATATTTTCTTATTTTCTTTTCTTTTACTGAAAATAATTTTTTTCCTCTTTTCTTATTTGTACTCAAAATTACCTGAGCTAATTCTGCTCAAATTTGAATAAACACAAATACTTAAGCATAAACAATGCATGTTGTTGATGTATCTCCTTGGGAATGCATGAAAAAAGATTCTGTTTCTTGCTGTATTCTGCTTTTCTCTTCATTCTGACATTTTTTTATTAAATCCACCTGATGCTTGTGTAGATAAGCACTGCTGCAAAAGTCCTTTAGAGTGCAAAATAAAGCAAATTATATTATAGAAGCACACAACAGTTTGATCTGTAAGATATGTGAATGTCAGTTTGGTAAAGCACAGAGTTTAAAAAGAAACAGAGACCACTAAAAATGGGAGCTGCCTTTCACCGCGAACAGAGTTCTTATGCGGATCACATCATCCAGCTGCAGAAAGAGCTAAGATTTCGAAGCAACCACACATTCAATGACATATGCCCTGACATAATTATGTTGAGGTTGTTTTCAACAGATAGACATTGCTGGGGCAAAAGGGTGCATGCTGCTTATGTGTTTCCTTAAGAAACGGACTTTAAACCTGAAGGCTGGGCATTGTTTAGAACTATTTAAGACTTCACTGTTTGCAATGGACAAGTCGCTCTGCTGTTAATAGATGGCTTTCCTTTAGGGTACACCTAAAGACACCTGTACTTCCCACCATTGTTACATAATGTTTCAAGTGGGATAACAGAGGCCTGTTCATTTCTAAACTGCTAGAAATCAGACAGCTAAAATCTGCAACTTACAGGCAGCCTCTGAGGTGGCTCTCTCCTCTTGCAAGTCAAGGGCTTTTGAACTTCAGCTGCAGTTCACTGGAGGCAAGGAACTCTGTCTTCACTCAGCATCTTACTCCAAACAGCTAAGCATCATATAGTATGCAGCTCAGAGACTTTAGATTGTTCATTTACCTAACTGTGAATTCCTGTTTCTGAGTCAGAACTGCTCAGCTTGAAAGCTGCTATAATTAAGCTGACGTGCCATTCAGTGACCTTGGCAAAATCCTAATGAGATCTAAGTCACAGACAACAATTACTGGAAAAATAGAGGTACAGTTCAAACAAAGGAGAAAATACTAGCATTTTCCACGAGCTACATTAATGTACTTTAAAGGAGTTTATTATGTTTTGCTGCTTTAACAGCTAGGTCTACCACCACAAAAAGTGGCTGGTACCTGGACAGCACATTTGGCAACAGAATCAGGCAAATAAATTACTCTAGGAGATTAATTGACTGCAAACTAATGCCTGTACAGCATTTCTTTCAATAGACAAAACACAATGTAGGCAGGGGCATGCCTTTTTAAAAAGTCAGCAATCACTACTCCAGTGTGAGCTGACTGTTGCAGTTACCATTGTACACTGGAAGGTGAGGAAAAGCCTCTAGCCCATGCTGCTGCCATTGATGTTGCTTGTCTCCTGCCCAAAGCAAGAAGTCAGTTTCATCCTGTATTTGAGAGGTACTCAGCCCTTGAAACATGGAAGTGGTTTCTTGTACTTACAATTATATGAAAAATGCATTTTAAAATGCTACTTGATGAGTTCGTACAGCAACACAGAAAAAGCCTCTGTGTTTAAGAATGGGTTTATATCATTGATGGTAGATTTTATGCTACAAAAGAGAAATATATGTTTAATATCCTAATAAAACAAGCAGTTATTAAGCAGATACTCCCAGATTAGTGTAACAAACTAAAGTCACTGTTAAGCAATAGCAGCTATTTTTATTAGAAAAAGTCAAACGACAGGACAGCATATGCCATTCTGTTATTTTAGGCTTATTTGTACATATTTGTAAAATGTACAAATCCAGTTGCCAACTGCAATTTCAGTGCAAGTTTAGCAAGAGAAGAGTCTTGTTTCCAGCTCTGGCACAGTCAGCTTCAGTTATTCTTAGAAAGTATGGTGATACTTGGGACTTGATTTCTGTCAAATATTTCTGAATCATCCAAGTTTCTCAAAAAGAAATCTGTTATTTCTGTTAAAGAGCTAGTATCTTGCATCTTAGCTGTTTGTAGTGGTCTAAACCAGTGCTACTTTTCAATACACCTCTAGCAATCTAATGAATGTTCTGCCATCAATATGCCAGATGGTGTTAATTCCTCCAACCGATGAGAGAAAACTTTGGGACCCTCCTCAACACATGGGTGAAACATCACAACTTGAACCAAAGGTCATCTACACTAAGGCTAACATTTTCATTACCAAAAATCATGAAGACCATGTACTTAGGGGAGTAGTTGAGACTGAGATACTTTCCCTGCTGTTCTAACAGTCATCAAATGAAGCCACTGTGTTCTACACCTGACATTTTATAAAGAGATATTGATAATAAACAAAAATTGAGCTTTCTGAAATTGCAGTTCTCAAAACTCAAAATGCCTGTTTACATACACCTCATGAAGCAAAACAAAGCAAAGCAGGTTGTAAACAACTTCTTTATGAATGAATGTGACTCACGACTAGCTCCAGATTCTAATACACGCACTTGTGTAGAAAAACAACAAAGCCAAATTTCACATTTCCTGGGATGGTTCTCCTGTGAGATAGACATACAGGCCATGTATTACACACCTGCTGCTTGTCAATACATCCCACTAACCTATTTTGAATAATGAGACAATGGCATGATAAAATCCACCTGACATCCTGAATATTACCAGTGTTGTTGCAGGTATTATTGCCATTTTCCCCAAGAGGCCATGTTCAAGGACAGTCAGGTACTTGACTATGAAGTGCTCAACACTCTGCAGAAGACAGAACAGAAACACCCTGGGTTTCTTTGTTGTAAGGACAATTATCAAGTTCTGTGTCTTTTATCTCATTTCTCATCTCAGCCACAAAGCTCTTCCTCATGATCAACAGGTGATTTATAGCAAAGTTCAGTTTTTGACCATGAGAACCAATGT
The DNA here is from genome assembly GCF_027791375.1 of Indicator indicator. Lineage (NCBI taxonomy): Eukaryota > Metazoa > Chordata > Aves > Piciformes > Indicatoridae > Indicator > Indicator indicator. Next base: position 38,658,458 of record NC_072053.1, read on the forward strand.
ATGATGATTATATTTACAGCTTCAAGTGCATACATACAGATTCAAGTACATTTTACAAGGTCACAATTAGCTAAGTAAAATAATTCCAATTTTTAACAGGTTGTTGTGGGGTTTTTTGCTTGTTTGTGTTTCCTTTAGCAATTTACATTATGCTCCAGAATTTTCCTTTCAGAAAGTGGGACTGATGTGGAAAATATCAAATGTATTAAAAATTAGGCTCACTGAAAACTACCCAAGACGTTCTAAAATTCTGACAGTTCCTTGTCACACACAGTTAACAGGTATACTTGCAAGTATACTTCACAAGTTACTACCTATTGGTTGAGTTGTAATGTGTTGTATGTATAAAACCAGTCTATTCCAAATGTAGAGTGAAATGTATGACTGAGCTTGGGAGCTGTAGCAGACTAAGTTCTCAAAAATTATTATATACAATAACTTCTCAGATGGCCAGAAACATGCAAAGCCCTAGTGATACAAACATTTGAAACTGAATGCCTGTTTCTGAGATTAGCTCATCTTCTGATGATACAAGATCCTGTATACAAATTGTAGCAGCAATAAAGAAAACTTCAGTGTCTTTTCCTAACCTTAGAAGTTGTCGATGATGCAACTCTTCATATCAACAACACAAAGAAGCTTAGATGAACAAATGTTGTTAGCAGCTTTGGTATGACCAGAAGATAAAACCTCACAACAGAACATTTTGTCTTATCCAACAGACTAATAGAGATGAACGTACTCAAAGAAAATAAAGCAAGCAATCAAATAAATAAAGGCAATACACTATGGCTGTTCTTCATCAGGTGTAGACATGTTTCTTTTACTGTTCTAGCTTTCTGAAGACATATCTGTCTTTTCTACAAAGATTATTTCAAAATTTCCTGTGCTACTTTCAAGTAACTCGTTTAAATTATTTTCTTAATCCCTATGTGGTTTAGAAATCGTAACTGTTTGGAGAGAAGAATGTTATGGCAATGACAAAATATTTTATCAGATCATGACCTGGAAAAAAATTAAATTACTGCAAAGTTATACAATGGACAATTATTTTACTGGGACTCAAGCCAAAAAAAAAAAATTCCTTTGTAAAGATTTTGATCAACTTAAAAAGAAAAGCCTATCTCTTGATAAATTAGGTCCACAGTCACTAAGACAAATTACATTTTGTCTGAACTTTCAACTTCAGAAGGAAACCTATGCAATTCCTGGAAAGTCTATGGATCAATAAAGCCAAAATACTAAATGAATTAAAGCAAAGAACCCCCAAGTACCATCCAAAAATTGGAAGAGTTCAAGCTATTTAATTCCATTTACTTTTACCTTAAAATGGGTTTCTTTCAAGTATTTCTTAAAAAAAAAAAAAATAAGCCTTTCAATAAAAATGAAAAATTATTCAATAGATAGCACTATAGGGTATATATACCAAACTAATAGTAATAAGTCAGATTCTAAAGATGACCTTGTTGTTTATATGAATCATGTCACTAGTTCACTGAAGGAGGCTCTTAGGAACACTACCTGTAGGGTCTTACACAGACAGAAGTGAGCTGATTCTCCCTAAGTGGTGAGTTTCCTGGATACATGCCAGAATAGATCTATATACCCCAGTATCCTGGGTACATGCCATGATGAGTTTCCCAGATACATGCCAGAATAGATCCAGATACCCCATCATCAGTATTCTGGACTGCTCCCACTGTAATGAATTTCACAAGGACTGAAGAGGAATCCTCACAGCTAATACAAAATTGACTTAATTCTGTCTATAAAAGTTGAAAAACGGGGAAAACTGCAAATGAAAATTGCAGGTATGCATAAAACAAGAATATCCAAAACTGGTGGTGTTGTCCTCATCACGTACAATGTAACACCTGCTAGCTTAATTTTCTTATCTTCCTTGTGACATCAGGTCAGAGTCATACTACACACCCATACCCTTCCTTCTCATCCCTCACTGAAACAAGTTATCAGCATCAAGAAACACCCCAGGCAGGCTGTCTAAGAAGCTACAGCACAGCAGGTTTCCAGTCCCTGCCACCAGCACAGTCTGTTACAAAAATGTTCTACATCCAAACACCCCAGCCATGCTCTTTGCATCCACGCTTGAGACATGATTCTCCTGTTACATCTGAAAGGGAACATCCACGTGCTGTAACCTTGCCCTATGTGCTTTGAGCCTCTAAAGGCCTCATTCTGCTCGGCAATTGAATGAAAAAAACAGTCTCTCAAGACAAGGCCAGAGAGACAGGTAATCTACCAGTCTGTCTCATATTCTGGGACTATAAATAGAGCACAGTTTTGCTTCACTCTCCATTTATAAAGACTGGATTTTCACCACAGCAACTTCTCCATTATTCTTATATTAACACAGTTCATTCCCATCTTTTGTTACTCTTCAGAAACTTCTAATATCTTTGAATTAAAATTGTATCAGAATCTCACAGTCACAGAAATCTCTAGGCACCGGACAAACACAGTCCTCCTTCCTATACACTACCAAGAATTGCCCTGAAAGAGCTCACTTCAGTTTTCTCTGATGTCTTCAGGTTCAGAGAATGGCCAGGCATAGTTTCCCTGCTGCCCAGATACCATTTTTGCTTGATGATGGAGAATCTGTCACAACAGCTACATATGGCATAAATTACAAAGATACTAACATTTTAATTCATCTGCAAAATCCCATGGTAATGAATTCAGTGAACCATCTCTTCTTACTCAATGGAAAAGATAAATTATACTAGTATGATGAAAGAACTAAAGTAAGTAAACAAAACCTGCTATGATGAATTATTTTTTGCTGGCTTCTAAGCCTTGCAAAGACTATCTGCAACATTTAACCACTATGTATCTTGCACTAAGTGTAAAAGAAATGAAAACATTAACTCCAAAGCTTTCCACTGTGGGTGGAGGAAACATGAGGGGAGAGGTAAGTTTCCAAAGGGGCCATCATCATTTTTCAAGATGCATGATGATTCATATTTAGTATTCCAGATTGGTACTGCACTCAGTGGCCTTTCAGCAACTCTTGACAACGAGAAGCAGAAGTAGCAGACCTCTGCCTTCGGAGGAAATGTCAGCATGACAGACTTTCGAGAACCTTATCACAATTAAACCAGATGGCTTGCTTTTAATTTGGAACAAAACTCTTAACTGACTCATTGAAATGCCATGTTCCCAACCCAGACTTCACAGACATTCATCTAAGTGAGTTTAACAGTCTGAGTTTAACTGGTGATACATTGTATATTTTCAATCACTCTGTCTGCAGAGCTATCAATTATAATGATTTTTACAGTATTTGCTCAATCTGCATGTCTCTTGCCTTGACAAGTTATGTGATAATGGTCCTGCTTCACTGGTGTAGCCGTAAAATCAGTGTCACAACTTAGCAGTTCACATTGTTAATTTACATAATGGATCCAGACCACATTTGTTAAAGCATTAAAAATCCAAGAGTCCTTATGAGTCAGCCAGAGTGGAGCAGTGCTGTTTCTCAACAGTGGCTCATTTTTAAAAAGGACTTTCAATAATCTCATCAGTCTCAACATAAATATTTCTTAATTCAATTTATGCATAGCCCACTCCTTTAAACAAACAAAGCAGACCTCATGTTCAAGCCATCTACCAACTTCTGTGTAAGATTATCATCAAATACCTTAAACTAGGTTCTACAAGTGTGTCTGAATCATTTGGAACCTGTAAGATCACAGGATTGAAACTTTCTCAAACCAGTTATGTAAAGGCACTGGAAAGAAATCCATGTATTTTTTGCAAGTGGGTAAAGCAGGCTTTTTGTCTTTTTCTGTTATGTGATGACTCCTAACTAGAATCAGCAATTTTTTTGTTGTCAACCCAGATAAGCTTGTTTGCAGAACTGTTATTTCTTAAAAAAGAAATCTGAATGGTACTAGAGAAATACATCCATCAGCACTACAACAGACCCTGAAGAACAGTGGCATTGCTTGATGTTTATATCTGACTAACCTTGAAGGTAATTCTGCAAATGTTAAGAAGTAAAGAATATAGTAGAGGGCCAAAGTAATTTAATTTTATTTGAATGCATTTATAGAAATGTACCAAGAGTACCCATAAAGGCACACTGTAATCTTTTCCTTGAGTTTATGCCAGCTGATGATCAGTAGAAAGCTTTCAAAGAGGGAGAAAAGAGAGAGGGCAGAATTATTTTTATCAGCTCTGTGTATCAAGCACACTGCTTCATGGACAGATGAGGAACATTACATTTCAACATTTCATGGAGAAACAGCTCTCCATGAGCTTAAAAAAGAATTTCCTACCACAGTGACATCTCTAGAATGATTCACTTGTGATCTGGAACTTTGTAATGATGTGCGTTACCTCTCAAGAGCTGAATACTCATGGAATAAAGTTGCTATATAGCCTTACAAATAATAGTAAGAAACCATCAAATCTAAATCAAAACAATCTTTAACATACAGGAAAAATAAGCAGCGTTAGCACATAAAGGTGATATCAGAAAACAATCACCATCTGGCTATGCCAACATTTAGCAAATACATACATTAACAGAGCTGAGTCTCAGGGCAGTTCTGGACAAATCAGTCACAGAATCCTCACTAGCTCCTCTTTCTGAATTTCCTTTTTGTTGTTTAGTTCAGTACTCTACTGTGATGGTTTTAAGACTGTATTTTTAATTTTTCTTCACAACGTTCAAGCAGAGAAAGTGGAAGAAGGTAAATAAGTCACTATTGGGTGTAAGAAAGCAAAATAATGATTATTCTAAACACTTCCATTGGAGAGCTAGAAATGTTTAAGAATCTCTACTCCAAACAAGGTTGGGGAGTTGGGCAGTCTCAGCTTGCTTGGCTTGTGTCTGCCTGCTTCTTCTTTTCTGGCTGAAGATAACACACTGACGTTGACAAGCTAAGTCTAACAGCCTCTCTGCTTCTTGACTCTCTGCCTTCTGCCAGGGAGGTCTGGGGGGAGTCCTTCTGGCTGCAGGGGAGGCCCCTTGGGGGAAGCAAAGGGGGCTTGGTTGTGCTTTTCTATTGCTTGTACACATTTGTAAATGTTGTGAATAGTGTATATTTGTACATATTCATTGCATTTCATCATAGATTGTAGATTTGCTTGTAAATACAGCTTCATTTGCTTCCAGACTGAGCTAGCCTGGTTATTGTGAGTGTGGGAGGAGGATTTCAGCTCTCACACTCTTACAATTTATATTTTGGTACCCAACGTCAGGCAATTGCTTGTATGACTTATTTCTGCTCAGATAAGGAAGTAAAATGAAGCTGCTTTGGATCCCGTGGCACTTTATATATTATTTTCTCAGTGTGATGATTTATCAATGGGCTGTTCCCGCTATGATAGATAAGATTGTGAGATATGTGGCATATAAACTGTTTCTTCGGGGTAAGAACAAGTTACTGAAAGTTGTTGAGTTCTGTTCTGGTTTTATCTGGTTTTATAGGGAGTTATGGTAACTCAACTACAAACCTGCCAGCAGAAGCATATGAGTTTGCTATTCCTCTTGCAGAGGGTTATGTGAACAAATGGAACCCTAAATTGATTTTTGTGCTGAGCTTGAATCTGGTGTTTGTTGTAATCGTCATATGGCTGCTGGTAGCACTGTATCGAGAAAGACACAGAGCTATTTGCTCTAGTAGCTTGCACAGACGTAAAAGAAAACACAGAAGAGCTCAGAGAGATCTGGAATTAGGTTCTGATTCTGATTACAGTGTCCAGGAGACCACAATGACGTGCAGGGAAGAGAAAGCTTATGAGAAAGCTGCCAACAGCTTTGGCTCAGAGCCAGTAGCAGCAGCTGCAGGAACTCCACCAGTAGCTCTGGGAACTTTGACAGGATCTCAGATAACAGCCATGGCTACGCAGGCAGGCACCATTAAGGAGGCACAGCCTCCTCCTCCCTCTGCTGCCAAGATGGAAGCAGCAGCAGCTGCAGGGTCCCAAAGAGTACCTGCTGCCTCAGCACAGAATCTCTTTGTTCCTACTGATCTTGCTGTGAATGTGGACATTAAACCAGTGAATTTGGTTGCTACTCTCACCAGAAAGTGCAAAGGAGCCACAGGAGGAGGTGCAGATGCTGCAGGAGAGGGTGCAGAAGGAGGTCAGAAGGAGGTCAGGATCCTTCTGTTCAGGGTCCCTCTGTTAAGAAAGATCCTTCTGATGAGGAAGAGAAGGTTAGCCTTAAAACTCTGGCAGACTTCTTGAGACCAGACATGGATGATGGAGATGTAGGACAGGATATGGGCCCCAGTAAATTAGCAACTGCTGGAAGTGCCTCTGAACTCCAGGAAACTGCACGGAGGATTGCAGCAGGAGTATGGGAACAGCGAGCTCAACATGATGATGATGATGATGATGATATACAGTCACCTAAGGCACCCAAGCATTACCATTTAAGGTATGTTATTAATAATGAAAAAAAATCCCCAAGATGTTCCATTAAAATCATACTGCAGGGAAACAAAAATAAACAAAATGTACTATTTGTACATATCCACAGGCACAAGAGGCAATAAATTAGAAACCTTTCCACACAAATGTAAGCATGTGGGCAGTTAGGAATGTTTACCAGTAGTTGTGGACACTTCACAGTCATGTTCTGGAACACAGTAAAAGTAAAAAGAACCATGTTTGGAAAAGTTCATTAAAAATCTGTCATAAATTTTCCATATATCTATGTCAGAAGGCAAGAAAAGCCAGTTTGAATATTTAACACAAAAATCAAATTATTCATTAGAAGAAAAATAAAATTAGAGATTTCATAGATTTTATTCTGTAACATATAATAAGGTTCTCCAGCTATCATTTTTAACTGTCATCCTTTCTACATCTGCACGTTGAAAGGAGTTTGCTTTGCATTTTTTAATGTACAAAGAGACACTCTGATGTTAAAGGTCAGTACTTGGATACCATAAGCCTTGAGATGCTCACAGAACTCAATTGGAAGTTGTGCATCTTAAGCAGACATAGGAAAATAATGCAACATTACATTTTGGACTCACTATGTATTTCATACTGGAATAATAATAATATTAAAAGACCATTGGTACCATTGCTGAGAGGTAAGGTTTCTTAGCTTGGGCGAGATGCCATCTGATGCAGTCACATGAGTTTGAGCTCTTTGTGGAGGCACACCTACAGTTCATTCTTAATTTTTTCCTTTAAATAGCTAAAACATCGTAACCAAACCCAGTAGCTTAATAAGATGACACAAACTTGTGAGACTAACTCTGAGGTTCCAAACTAAAATTCAGCTTTCCTCTGTCTATGCACCATGATATAAGCCTAATCACTTACACATTTCTACCTTTTCCACAGTATTTTTCTTTCAGTAAGTTTATGGAATTAGAGAAAAAATGAGCAACAGGCCACTTGACATTTCCTTATTTTCAGCAACTTGACTCAGCAATTAAATTACTGTTCATTTAACATCATTTAAGACTAAGGGCTCAGCTGTTACTTTAGCACAGTGAAAAATTCTTCTGTGAGCATGTAAGCAAAAATAAAACATGTGTATAGCTTGTATTTTATCAAGACTTCAGTGCAATACAGAATTTTGTATGGTCTTTATCATCAAGAAACTGTCATAAAATCATAGAATCACTGAATGGTTTGGGTCGGAAGGAACCTCCAAAAGTCATCCAGTCCAACACCCCTGCAGTGAGCACAGACATCCTCTATTAGATCAGGCTGCTCAGGGCCCCATCAAGCCTGACCGTGATTATCTCCAAGGATGGGGCCTCAAATACCTCCCTGTTCAACCTGTTCTGGTGTTCCACCACCTTCATGGTAAAGAATTTCCTGCTAATGCCCAACCTAAATCTACTCTTCTCTAGTTTGAAGCCATTGCCCCTTGTCCTATCACTCCAGGCCTTTGTAAAGAGTCCCTTTCCAGCTGCTTGTATGTCCCCTTCAAGCACTGGAAGGCTGCTATTAGGTCTCCTCAGAGACTCCAGGCTGAACAATCTCAGCACCCTCAGCCTGTCTTCTCCTCTGGACCTTCTCCATCAGGTCCATGTCTTTCTTGTGTTGAGGGTTCCATAGCTGGATGCAGTACTCCAGGTGAAGTCTTACCAGAGCAGAGTAAAATGGCAGAATCACCTCTCTTGACCTGCTGGCCATGCTTCTTTTGATGCAGCCTAGGATGCGATTTGTCTTCTGGGCTGCAAGTGCACATTGTCGGCTCACATCCAGCTTCTCATCCACCAGAATTCCCAAGTCCTTTTCCACAGGGCTGCTTTCTATCACCTCAACCTCCAGCCTGTATTGATAATGATGATTGTTCTGGCCTATGTGCAGAACCATGCACTTAGTCTTGGTTGAACCTCATGAGGTTCACCTGGGCCCACCTCTCCAGCTTGTCCACTTCCTTCTGGATGGCATTTCTTCCCTCTAGCATATTGACAGCACCACTCAGCTTGGTGTCATCTGCCAACATGCTGATGATGCACTCGATCCCACTGTCTATATCACTGATAGAAATGTTACTCAGTACTGGTCCCAGTATGGACCCCTGAAGGACACTACTTGTCTCCAGTCTCCATCTGGACTGTATATAAAATACATACACAAGGCATATACAACACACTGTATAAAGGCACACCACCAAAGCCTGAAGATGGAAAAAAGTTTCCTTTTTCATATAATGCATTTCCGGTTTTACTCAAAATTTCACATTGAACATCATCTTCCAAGCACATGTTTTCCAAACAGCACACACACATCTATCTAAATAACCACACTCACCCAAAGATGTTTACTTGTGATTCAAAAAAGCATTATACAACTGTTTTTTTAGTTTTATATTCTTTTTTTTTTAACCACGAGCCTTCTGTTTTACATGCTTAGTAGACTGATGTGCTGTGGAATAATTTCAGATATTTAGCAGGTATTAAATGGATGTTGTTTCAAATCTGACAGGAATGCTAGAAATATTGGTTTAAATCACATCAAGTAGTTGTCATAAAAAGTGCAATATATTATTCCAGTAGCATAGTATTTTAAGTATTATTATCCCATAGTTTCAAATACTAATGGCACTGTTCTGATTCATACCTCAGAACTTACAGAAAGCAAAAAGACTGAATTCCATTTCAAATGGGGAAGTATTCCTAGTGCACCTGAATGAAAATGCAAAGACAGACTGAAATTCATCTCCAACAACACACTGTTGCTATTTACAGCAGAATAAATTAAGCTTATTGTTTGCATAGCATGACAAGTCTAATTATGTACTTGTAACTGCAGCTGAACTTGAAAAATACAAAAATATTCACAACAAAAGAAGGATCACTGAGTAGAAAACGAGCTTACAAGTACAGCCAATGAGAGCAAAAGGCCAGCATTTGGCAACTGCTACTGTGAAGTTTCCACATCTTTTGAGAATTCTCTGTGTTTTCCAATCCTGAGGAAATATAAGGGAACCTCAGATACTATTTTGTGGTTAACTGCCAGCAGACATTACAAATTTTATCTCAACCACTGGCATACTAATTGCTTGCATTTTAATGTCAATTTTTCATTCAAATTTAACTTATTCCTACAAAGTGAAAGTTAATGCGTACATTAATAAATACAACATATTTGAACATACCATACTTCATACAAAGCAATTTTAGGGGTAGACACTAAATATATATTACCGTGTCAGAAATAAATTTTTTAGTCTTTAAACCAGGTCAGTGACAAAATGAATGCATTCCAAACGCAGTAAATTGGAATAGTAGCCTAAAGAATACCCTAAATAGTACCCTAAAGAAGTTTCAATAAACAGCAAGGATCACCCAACACATTTTAACAGCTATTTAAGGAATTCCTGTTGCAAACAAGCCAACTTCAGGTGAGGCCTTTTGCATGCAGGCACTCTTCAGCTTCACAAATTTCCATGTAATAAAGCAAGGCTAAGAATAGTCACCTACTTTGGCACCCCATATAAAACAAAATGCAGAAATCCATAAAATTCAGGGTTTTTTTTCTCTTTTTTTAACTTATGGTGTATTTTTCAGAACGAGCACCAGTCTAATAATAATGGACAGGAATTAAAACTAGGCCACAACTTTTCAGTTCACAGAGAAAAGTATATTGCATCAAATTGCCAAGGCCTAATCTGAACACACAGCTTCATCAATAAATTCAGTTTAAGCTGGGGAAAAAAAGAGCCTTATTCACAGAAGAACAACAATGCAAAACAAATCAGGACGAGTATGCAATTATTTTCCAGTGGACTTTAGCTACCTTTGTACAGAGGGACAAGTATGTTCTGCATTTTAGACCGTAAGAACACTTGACTTTTAAGTCTGGATCTGATTATCATGATTGTCACATGTTTTTATGTGCTGCTATCTGATTAATATTCACCCTACAGCACTTATCTTCCAGCATCAAAGACGACTGCTCATCCAGAACAAGAAGGAACTCGTGACTATAGTATTGCTTGTAGCTATAGTTTATCACTTCAGATTTTTGCTATATAGATAAATGGAAGCTAGTTCGTATGTGGCAAAACAAATGCTGAGTTCAAAGGAGTGTTCTACTTGGCTCTGATTCTAACCACAACATATCAAATACTGCAGTCCTAGCTGTCTTCAGATCTCTTCTGAAATAAGTATTTCAGTGTCACAGTGCAATAATACTTAAGAATAAACTTGACGAAATTCAGCCTCTTATTAGTTATGCACCTGATTCCACACTATCTCTATACATGTTACAATAATACAACTTAGAAGTAGCCCTGACCTTGCATTAATGAAACCTGTCAAGCTTGCTGAACTCTCAGATCAGTCCATTGGGATATAGAATACAACATATAATAACACACTTGCAATACTTGTGACATTAAAGCAAGTACTGCATGACAAATACATCAATCAGGACCCATGGCAAGACATGCTTAATTAGAAGATTGTCTCTTACAAAACACTAGGAACCATCAACACATACCATGCTCTCACATAACAGTTAGTGTGTGATGTCACACCTTCCAAAGACCTATTATTTCTGCTATATTCTTGGTATTAAATGTGATTCACATAACAATGTATATTTCTCATTTTTTTCCTTCCCTTCTTGGTCTATTAAACTACTTCTTACTGGTCTGCAAACTGCAGTTACAGTGATTTCAGAGAAAGAGGCATTTCACATCTAGAACCAGAAAATAAATTATAGAAAGACCCTTTGCGGACAAATGAAGATTATGAATGGATTGTTTTGATTTATGACTTAAATGCATAAATTCACACAAGTTTGCAGAAAAGTTTCAGATTTCTTTTGCCTAATTATTTTTCCTTTTAAATTACAGAAATCATACTTCACAATCGTCTTGCCCAAAGTGTTCTCCCTAATACCTTACTTACAATCACAGTTTAAAACCTCAAATTATATTGATATGATTATAAATTTCACTGCTTGGTAAGATAGGTATGAAGTCTGGCTAAAATATTGTTTCCTAAATATACTGAGAGAATTCCAAACCCCTGGGCATTAGAAAGGCAAATATATTTTTCCAGATTCACATAACTTCTGAAAAGGCTAAAGAATGCCATTTCTGCATAGCTGTCTCAAGAAAGGGAGCCTATATTCCACACTTCCAAGCACACTATGAGGGTTACCATGTCACCCTGAAAATTTCCACATTTCAGTACATTTCTAAACATGAAAGCAAGAGAGGTGTGTGGCTGTTGCTTGTGACATGCACACTTCTTGGCACTATCAAGCAATACTTGCTGCAGTTCAGTAAAATTAATCACACTAATTCTTAAGAAAACAATCACTCTTTGAGAAGCTAATATACAGACTTTTTTTTTTTTTGGTGCCACAGCATGATTTGGCACAGACATTAGTTTACATTTAGTAGTCTGAGAAGAGTTATCATATGACGTACTTTATCCACTTAAACATGAACATACTCATCACCAGTGAATGATGACTCTTTCAAAGCTAGGGACTACTCAGGGAGGCCTCATACTTGTTAGAAGGTCACTGCAAATATAATTTCTAGGCAGGCAGGGCAGGGAGTGTAGAGTGCTAATAACAGTATTTTCCCCAGTCTTACTGAATTCCTCATCATAATTCTCCTACTAGAAAGACTCTGGTTACCTGCATCACTATTTTTTTTCACTGTTCTTTCACTGTTCCTGCCCTTTTCCTTCATACTGTTGCCTCACCTGAAGCTTGTCTCTCTTTTTTCCCATGTGCTATTCCCTGAAAAAGTACTTTTTTGACTCCTAATAATTCTCACCACAAAGCAGACAAATCCTTGAGGAGGAACAGCAGTTAATGGTAACCTCTGATCCAATGTATCTGGAGGGCAGCAAAGACATTATTATGGAATTCATAGAGCAGAGAGCCTGAGTTCAGGCTCTGGGGTGACAGAGGTTCCCAATGTCATGACAAAAATCTCTGCCAGTTCCTTTAAATTCAAGTGAGAAAGCTGGGAAAATACCTACTGGCCCTTTGAAGTAAAAGTGAAAGAAACAAATTTCCTCTATCTACTGTACAAGCAAATATCTAAATCATAGTAAGAAAATTATTCAGCTAGGCACACACCAAAATGACTCCTAGCATCAATTTATATTTCACAGCCTATACACAACTTTGGTGGTTTTTTTCAAGTGAATAATAATCAGCAGTTTTTCCTAGAAATTATATATTCGTTATTTTGTTAGGTTATGCATAGGGCTGCAAACAGTACTGGTGAGGCTGCTTTCTGCTCATGCTAAATAAGCACTTGGTAACAGTAAGCCAATTGTCACACAAAATATAGACTGTATGTAAGGCCTACCAAGAAATTTAATCCCAGAAATTGTAGATGGTTCACTGGAGTCTAAGCATAAACTGATTTTATAAGGTTTACTGGATCATTACACCACGTGATAATATATGTGTTAGACTGACTTGCAGTGACCCTAAAAAAAAGAGCAAGAGAAACATGACTTTGGGTGTTGAATGCTCACTGCTAAAAATCTGTTAACAGAGAAATTGTTCTGTGTTTTATTCCTACTGTATTCAGGGAAACAAGGCTGTGAGTCTGCTTTTTCTTAGTAATGAAGCAAACAAGTGCCTTGAAAAATACCTAATTCTTCTCAGCTTCACTTTTCCACATGTATCCTTAATGCAGATACTTAAGTACTGATGATACTTAAGTTTTGCTTTATGAAGGTCTATTGTGTTACTTCTGCCATCTACAGCGGAGGTTTAGAAATTTAGATAATAAAATTTTGTCTAACCCTGTTTGTTAGCACATACACAATTAAAGAACACATCTCCTTTCTGCCTAGGAGGAAAGATGGAGTAGTCATTCATTCACACAGACTAGTTAAAAAAGCACACCATTAACTAGGGAAAACAAAGGCAGAATTACAATTTCTCTGTATTTTCACAACTAATAGAGAGGCATTTATTGATAAGAGAGACAGAATTCAGACTCACTGTGCATTTGTTTGGCTTCTCTCCTGAGTGGACTCTCATGTGAATTAGCAGTTTATAACGGGCATTAAATGGCTTGCACCTTCGTGGGCACCCTGCCCAGAAGCAAGTGAAGTCCTCTCCCTTCCTCTGGTCTATATGGATCCTCTCTATGTGGCGCACAAGTTCCTCTCGCTGGTCATACAATGCACCACAGTCAATCCAGTAACAGCTATGCTTGCCATTGAAATCATCTAGCTCACTATCTTCATCAGGCATGGAGCCTGGGGCAGAAGGAGGCACAGGCAGTGAGTGAAAATGACTTGACAGGCTGTGTAGATGACAGTGCTGGTGACCATGGTATGGTGGGGGTGGCCCTTGTGGAGGAGGCAGCGGCAGCAGGGATGGAGAAGGCATGTCAAGTGTGTGGCCTAAGAAGTCATCCACCTGTTCATTTTTCAGGATGCCTGCCACCTGGTTGTCTGCAAGTGGCACACCTTGCTGAATCACCATGTTACTTGTGGAAGTCATCTGCAAGCTGGTTTGCTCCAGCTGCTGAATCTGCTGGCTCTCACCAACTTCATTCTCAATATATCCTGGGACGGTGATGTCGCCATTAGCCATTAGAAGGCCTTTCTGGGTAGTTGGAATAGAGCAATTTTGGGGTATACAGCTTCCTCTCACTCCCAAAAAATGTCCATAGACCTCAGGCTGTGGGGATGCATTTGCTGATGATGTCCTAGAGCTGTTGATGTAGGGCACAAGAGAGGTTGGGGACGTACGGATGATTGTATTGAAGTCAATCCCAATGCCATCAGACAGAGGAGACAGAGAGAGTGCTCTCTTTTTGGAGCGGGCTGATTGAGACCAGCAAGGACTAGAGTAAGAGGAATGCTTATTTTCCATGTCACATAAGTAGGATGATAATGAGTTAGAGTCACAGCTACTGGACACAGATCTTCCAGGTGAAAACATCAGTAAATCCTCTGGCTCACTGCCGTTTTGTAAACCTTGGTCAGGAGGAACAGATGGAAAAGTCCTGTGTCCATGAGACCACTCTTGCTTAACATGCAAAGCAGACTGACTTTCTGGCAAGCTTAAGGTTGTAGAGGCCAAAGACTCATGTGACAAGAGCAACCTGGAATAAAAGCACAATAAAATAAGTAAGAAGTTAGACCATTCAAGAGTGGTTCTTCTATCTTGACGCACATGTAAAATTAAGGACAGGCTACATGTGAGAAAAGTCCTCTGTAATTTCAGGTACTCATCTTTATCAATCCCAGATAAGGTATCAGGATGCATACACAGATATTATGTATGTAACAAAATAAACAAAATAAATGAATAATGGCTGAAGAGGTTTATTTAGTTTTGATTTGATGAGGTGTCTGTCTCCAAGTCAGCAATCAAAATTTTTCATTGAAGTGTAATCTTGCTGTACCATTGTTTTTCACAGAAATATTATGAAACTTGTTTGTGCTGAAAATGTCCTATGGATAGTTATAAAAAAAGAACTCATAAGCTTTTATCAATATTGTTTTCTACAGAATGGTACAAAAAAGAAATTCAGGGGCATTAGTGTCCCTGATTCATGACTGCAAATGCTGAATGGAGGCCAAGTGGCTTTATGTCTCTGTGTTTCCAGTTCACATCCTGGCAGTCTTGGATTTCCTGCTAGCCAGTGATGCTACCAGTATATTGATTGCTATTTTAAAGGGGCTCTTTAAAGTAGGAAGAACTAGGTATGTATCTAGATACACCTGGAGATCTCACAGACACAGGAGCCTCTGTGTCCTGTACTTTTGAGATTAATTCCTCAGTTTATTATTCATAATATGCTACTGAAGAAGATAATTTCAGTGGTGGGTTAAGTACATAAGAAACTCAGTTTCTCTTCTGAATCTAAAATGCATTTTTTTTAAGGTGGACAAGTCAATCACTGCTTCTCGGCTTCTCACTTAAAAAATAAGATACACAACCATTCCTATCATATAAAGACTACAGGAGGTCAAATGAACTAAAAAAAAAAAAAAGACAGCTAAGAAGTGCTAATAGGTACCTTAAATAGCAGGTGTTGAAAAATATTTCTTTAAGCTCTAAGTAGACAGTACATAAAATATTTACATTCAATAATCCAAAGGAACCATCACCTAGGCAAGGAACAATGTATTCTTATTTACAAGTGTAAGTTCTTATACTTGGGTTTGTTTGGGTATTTTTTACTGCCTGGTTTTATATTGATATAAATTTCAAATTTCTGCAAGTATGCACTTAATAAGAGCAATTCTCATGTCTTTCTTAATACAGAAATTAAGTTTTGATGTCTACTCAGAGTAAACAATATTGCAGTTGCTCTGACTTCTACAAGATTTTCTTGTAGATGCTGCTTCAGGAAACAAGGGTGAATGGGACAGGTATGTTAAGGCTCATAGCTGCATCATATGTCTGCACCACAGCCCTACTGCAGTGAAACCAACTTCAGTGGAGATACATGAAACTACTTAATTTAGGAACTGATGGATCCCAGGCTAAAACAAGGAATCTGAATCTTATTTAAAACAACGTTAGTCAACCCAAGAGAGCCAAACAAGACCCTAAACGATGGCTCTCAAGATATTCCCAGTGAATATAGCAGTATTTCCACGTTTTTATTTGGTAAATCCACTTTTCACCTCTGTAATCTGTGGATCATTTTGCAATTAGATCCGCAAGGTTGAAAGAAAACATGAAAACACTAAGTAAAGTCATTCAAGGAAGTGAAATGTATATGGCTTTCCACATTCAGTTCTAACCACAGAGGTAAAAGCTAAATAATCACAGTGTGCTTGTTCTCCCTGAGTGATGTGGGGGTTTTCCTAATACTTAATACTACAGCATTTTTCAGCACTTGAGAGTCACCCAACGTGAGGAAAGAACAGTGGGGTTGCAGTGACTTCAGTTTAAGAGCTGGATCATGCTGCAGAAACACCAGGAGGTGACTGCTGAAGAGCTCGAAGTGAACTGGTGGTTCAGGGCACCATAGTTGTCCTCTCAGGCCCTTTTGTCTAGAGGGGAAGACTGGCACCACCTGAAGGAGCAAGAAACCAGTTTGCAGGTGCAGTGTCTCCACACTGAGACAGCTGCTGAATAGTGAAAATGTAGCTTTGAATGCCATCAAGCTTTGTTGTGGTGAAGGACAGGATAGGTAAATGCTTCCGTGCCTAAGATACCTGTTTTGTAATGGTTGGCTGATTTGTTGTATCAGAATAAGAATCACTTCTATTCAGACAATGTCAGCATAGGGTACTGTTATGGATGTTACATAACTGCCTAACTGCACTTTCAAAAACCTGCACTGAAAAAAAAAGCACAATTAACATATTGACTACAATTTGCATTGAGAGAAATGAGAAATGACTGATCGCTATATTAGGTCAATCTTGTGTAAAATTAAGATCTAGAAGGATAATTATTTGTGGGAAAAAATGTATTCAGGCTGTTTGGTCAGTCTGTTATCAATGGGCTTTATTAAAGCATAGTTAATTATAGGGCATTTAGATTCTGTTTAGTATGTTGTGATTCTTCAGCAGAGCAAGAAAAGTACTTAAACTTCATTTTTCTATGCTAGACTATATATTTTTCTATCTGGAAAGTATATATAATTGGAGGAATTTTTTGCCAATTTGATTATTTAAATGTTTGTTTTCTCTTTTTTATAAGCAGGGAAAATAGAAATCATCCATCAACATAACAATTTTGTTTATGTGTTGTCAAGAATTTTAATCAGATGCATAGTGTCATTCAAAAAGCTCCTAATCCCAAACTCAGAGACATATCAATTAGTGAAACTCCATTTGAAAAGCCTCATAGAAGAATGAAAATAAAAAGCTGGCCCAGAAGTACACCATAATTAGCCAGATCATCTGGAAAAGTCTGGTTCTCTCTCTTAAGCTTCTAAATTCAAAAGTAATAATGACTTCAGCTCTCCTTGCCCACCCCCCCCCGCCAAGATAAAAAAAAAAAAACAAAAAAACACACACACACATACACCAAAAAAAAAAAAAAAACCACCCAACAAAAAACCGTGCTTAAAAACAGAACTCACACTGTGGCTAAGTAGTTTCCTGGAGGAAAACGAAAACACGTATAGCTAATAAGAAAATGAAGGGCCAGCTATACCTCTGTGCCAGATTCTCAGAGGCATTAATTGCTGTGTCTACATACTGGTTTGGACCAGATCTTTTAGGAACACTTACAAGAGATTCCTGCAATTACTTTCTATCCCTCCTCTGTGTGCAGGGACGACAGTGCCAAGCAGAAGCCAAAAACTTAAACATTAACATGGAAGAGTAAAAATTACATTTTCTAATCTCTTTGGATAGTCTTCTGTTTTACTAGGCAAGAACTCTTTGCTCTCTCCTAGGTCATTTTCTGACTTGCATCAAAGTAAATGGCAGTATTATACCTAGTTTCAAGCAGAATAAGTGAATAATCTGATTTTTTTTTTTTTTTTGGGGGGGGTGCGGGAGAAACACCCAAAAAAGATGGGAAAGATTTTACCACTCATGGTCTATATACCAAAATCTGATTATATCTACAGCCAAATTACAATTCTGTCAACTTTTCTTTCTTCCATCAGTAAAAACCAAGACAAGACATTTCTGTTTCAGCAAACAATCTAGTTTGGACTGAGCTACCAGGGAACAGTTCATGATGCCTGAGAGATACAATCCAGAGAAGGCACTCAGCCCATAAAGGTTTATGGAGTCATCTTAGGCAAACAGTTCAGGCAAATGCAGTTCATTGATGAAGCAATTTAAAATAAATAAATAAAAATTAGAGTGTTTCAACTATCTGTGAATTAAATCTGATTTCAGACTTGGTTTGCCCTATAAAATAGTCAGATTTAGAAGAAATTCTTCATAGCATCTTCATTGACAATCATTAAAAAAGACTCTAGAGAGAATCATTAAAAGGGATATTAGAGTCTTGATTCTGCCAGAGTTTCAATTTCAGTTCACCCTTCATAGATGTTTCTTTAAAACAAAACCAAAAAAGTGCAACTCAGTACTGACACAGTACCTACAGCCACACATTCAGATAAAAGTAACAGTGTTTGAAACCACACAGGCACACCTAGAACTTGTTAAGAATAATTACCTAATGTAATTTTGTATCATTGGTTTTGTTCTGTCTCAGAGGCATGTCTCTGGACTTCTTATTTCTCATCATCTTAGTAGTGAATTTTTCTGACATGTTTACATAGGAAACATAATTAATTTTGTAAACTGTCCTGAGGGACTCTGTCTTCACAAAAGGAATGACAGAAATGTCACAAACTCTCTTAAAGGTTTTCTTCCAGTTATACAACATCAATTTTAATTATTTCAAGAATGTTCCTTGGCTTGTAATAATCTAATATAGTAAAATGCAAACTGTTTTGAGAATAAAGGCTCTTTTGGCCTTTTGTAAGTAAGAGCAGTTATGTTTCAACTCATTAGGCAACCCTTGTATGAGTAATATGTAAAAAAAGTGGAAAAGCAATTTCTTAAATAACACACCAGAATGTTTTCTCATTATGTTTAACTAATATCCAGGGGCATGCTTAATGTATTTATATGAAGGTTATATCTCAAGTAACTATTTTCCCTTCCTTCATGTTTGTGAGCAACATTCATAATCTTAATAGTTACATAAGCATTTTAAAATTAATTGTCAAGTATTTATCTACAAATTAGTGATACAAAAAGGCAACATTTAGGGGAGAGGCTGTAGGTTCTATTAAACTCCTCACCAAAGCTAGGAAAATGGACAAGCTTTCAGGGACTGAAGTTTAACACAGATGAAGTTAACTGCTGGCTCAGTGCAGATACCAAACAAGTGTTCAAATTAACTTAATTATGTAAACAATTAAACAACTCGAAAGAAAAGTTATTTGATGAGGAGAGAGGAATGTTAGCAGGACACTTAATTTTACTTTGTCTGATTAGTGTTGCTTGACCAGTATTAACACTTAATGTTATGGTAAGCTTAAAATAGGTCCACTGCCCTTGAAGACAAAACCGTGGACTGTTTCATCCTCTGTAACATTTCCTGTCCTTAGAACAAAAATGCATTTAAGTGACTATAAAGATCTTTATATAGAACAAAACATTCTATCAAGCACAGAAAATGTATGACAAAATTTCACCTGTGGTTTGAATTAGCCAAACAGTATGATTACAGCTGATGTGAATTAAATAGCATTGAATTAATTTTCCTGTGGCATAACAGAGCATCATTTAGGCCATTTCCATCATATATATAAAAAGTTAACTCAGAACCTTATATCAGAAGAATTACTCAGGCTGGAAGCATTCATACACCTCTGTAAACTAGGGCTCATCTGGTTGCATGCTGCTGAAACCTGATTAGCAGAAGGTGGAACAGGTTCCAGCTGTTGAACTCTCATGGGACGGCTGGTGAGTATTATGTTGTCACAGCTGGCTTTTTCAACAGACTTGCACTGGGGTCCATAACCAAGACCTCCTAAAAATAAACAAAGCAGGTTAGTAATCATCTCCCATGAATCCATAACAAGGCCACAAAACTCCTATCACTTTGCAAAGTAGGCAAAGCATCTTCAGATGTAGAAGAAACAGAGGACCGACACAAGGATTTCGAATACTTCTCCAAACACAACATTCTAAAGTAGAATTTGAAAAATATGATGAAGTATATATACTAAAGACCAGCTGTCACAGACAACTGTCAAAAATGCACCACTAGAAGAGTCTGGGTAAAGGAGCTGCCCTCTGCTGGGGGACAGCGAAGCCTAAAGTGCACCTTTCCCTGAAGAAGGTGGGAAGAGATTAGAAACCAAGGAGGCTACAGGAACACCACCATGCCTTAAATCCTGCCAAACTCCACAGTTCCAAGTCGTTACAATCCTTTCCATCGTTCCTACCCCTAGCCATCCAAGAAGCAAACAGACTGCAGACATGCATGCAAATTGTAACCACTGCAATAGGTGTGGTGGGGTGAATAGCACAGGCCCTGTAAGTTCCCGGGCAGGAAGCAGTTACAGCTAGAACTCAGCACTCCACCGAGGTCTGGGGGGAGAAGATTGAGCTGGATCAAGCAGAGATGCATTCTGGACTTCCTTTAAAAAGTCACAATGTGCTCTTAATCACTACGGCCATGGCTCAAACTGATGGCTATTACACAGTAGCATGAGATGATGTGCTAGGTTAAGCCCAGCCTAGGAGAGGGGAGGGCTGAAAAGAACAGATGGACAAAGGAACCTGACTGAGGTGGGCAGGGAGATGGGCTGGGGTGAGTACAGGTAAAAATCTATTCCTTTTTAAGGGAAGGTCATTTTCTGCTTCACTTTCTTCTCCTGCCCTTGCTTTGCTGACATCCTGCTGCTGCTGTTAGCTGTTTAACCACATGGTTGGGTCTGTTCCATGCTGTTCCAGACTCCTAAAGAACTGCATCTAAAGAGAATCCATCTTCAATCTAAAGAGAATCCATCTTACATCCTGAGAATCCTTTGCCAGCTGCATCTGGTTTTGTATATATTTTTATTTACATTTTCCTTATATCTTTGTAACTTTCCTTTTACTCAACTTTTGTTAAACTTACATTTTTACTTCCAGATCAATTTAAGACTGTGGTTTTGTAATTTTACCTCTCTTTTCTCTTCCTGCCTAATTTGCTTTCCCTACCAGGAAAAAGGGGAAATGGGAGGCAACATAAATCTGTTCCATTTGGGGCTTTTGGGCTCCAGGAAAAAGCTTAAATCACAACAGACAATTACAGAGGTAGATGGCAAGTGGAACGTTATCCACAAAATACTCTGTACTTCTTCCTGTCATGCTTTAGGTCACAGACAGTGACTTAAAAGATCCCCAGCATTAAAATACATCAAGATGAAGATGACAAAATATCAGTTGTCGCATGGAAGTTGTTGGATACCTGGCAAATTCTCATCACATTTGGAAATTAGTAATCAGACGATTCATGCTTCTAGCTGCTTCCCCATGTTCTGACATACTGTCCCATAGCAGGACAGTACAATCAGGGCAGGGAAAAGTATGTCAATTTCAACCATTTTCTAAATTAAGTCTACTTCTTACTCAGTTACACAACTTATGTACTACTGTTTCTCAAAGATGCTCAAATGGGTTATGATCTTCACCAAGAAGTACATTAAGGCATTTATGGCACTCATCTATTCTTCAATACCCTCCAGATCAAATTGGACAGCCTTGAAAATTTTTAGTTCACCCTAGAAATTTATAGTTCTTCTCTTTTTTCTTCTTAAGAGAACAAATAGATACATTTATTTCTGTTTCAGCATTCTGTGACCTTTTTTTTTCCCAAATCACTCTTTCTCTCTTTGCTTACTTAGTAATATCTCAGTTGTATGTGAGGAGCACATATATGATTCTCAGTCCACTAGAATCCTAAGTGCTTATTAAACTAATTTACAAATGTTACAGTTTGACTGCATGATCCACCATGAAAATGTCCTCCTCAGGACAATATATGGCAGCCCTTTAAGAAAAACAACTTACCCTTGCTACTACTTGGAAACATAACTGAATAATACAGCATCTAGCTAAAAACTCTAGGGTAAGGAAAGAAAAAACCTTTTAATAACCCACCCTGAAATTTAACTAAAAGGACTGAAAATTTCCAAGGAAAAACATTTAAGGAGAATTCTTTGCATTGCACTCAACTCCATTGTGGAT
Source organism: Indicator indicator (assembly GCF_027791375.1). Classification (NCBI taxonomy): domain Eukaryota; kingdom Metazoa; phylum Chordata; class Aves; order Piciformes; family Indicatoridae; genus Indicator; species Indicator indicator. The sequence continues at coordinate 38,680,585 of NC_072053.1, forward strand.
ACCAGGAAAAAAAAAGCTTTTAACCTTTGTAGGATTCCTTTCTAGTCTCGTTAGAAAATGTCCAATTAAATCAAAAGAATAAGGAAAGGCATTTTATTTTCCTTCTTGGGAAGGAAGGAAAACTCATTAATTCATTAAAGCTGAACCAATGTGCTACTCAGCAGTTGCTTTTATAATGTTAGTGTTAAAATGAAACCAGACAGCAAAAATCTGGCAGAAAGCATAATTTGCTCCTGGTAATAACATGGACTCTCTTTATAAAAGGATCAGAGGGTGAAATTAAAAATTTACCTGACGCATTCACAGCATATAAAATACACAGAACTACATAATATGCCTCTGTGTGTATTACATATGCTCAGTCAGTTATTTTTTAGAGAAGCATCTTTAGCATGTAGAAACAAAGGTTTTCTGCAGCAAAGGATATAAAAGATAGGGAAGCACTCTTTAATAAGAAATTCAACTAGTTTCAACACTGATACACAACTGTAAAGCCTGTAGAGTCTCTCTATATATTGACTGCTTCACAAATGTACCTACCTTCAGGTGGGTAGTGATGATGCAGCAGGAAGAGGCTCACAATCAATTTAAAGAGACTTCAGAACATTAAGGCAACTACTAAAGGGATCAGGAGCTCAAGTTGTGTTCTCCTCCATCCTTCTGACATCAGCAACAGACAAGGGAACATTTAGGAAGAGCCAACAGGTCAATTCATGGCTCCAGGACTGGTGTCATCGACAGGGGTTTGGATTTTATGATCACAGCTCAGTATACAGGGCACCAGAGCTGCAAGCAACCAATGGGATGAACCAGTCCCAGAGGGGGAAAAGGATCCTGGGGCAGAAGTTGGCAGGACTCATGGATAGGGCTTTAAATTAGATTCAAGGGGGGAAGGGGTTCTTAATCTCATGCTTGCCTGTGACAAACATTGGGGCAGCATCACCAGAGGCAGAAGAACAGAGTACTAACAAGGGCTCTCAACTTGTTGCTCTGAGGCAAGCCAAGGATGAAGCACTGGGACACCCCAAGGGAATCAAGAGGGATTCAGCTAAGAGGGTGACATGACCAGCCCAGCTGAAGTGCCTCTATGCAAATGCAGACAGCTTGGGCAACACACAGGATGAATTAAGGGGCACTGTGCTGCTAGGATGCCATGACATAGTGGCTACTAATGAAAGTTGGTGGGATGATTCCTATGATTGAAATGTAGGGATAGATGGGTACAAGCTCTTTAGGAAGGACAGACAGGGGAGGAGGGGAGGAGCTGTTGCTCTCTGTATCAGTGACCAGCTGGAATCAGTGGAGCTCCACCTGGGGAAGGATGATGAGCTGGTTGAGAGCATATGGGTGAAGATTAAAGGGAAGACAGGGGAAGGAGATGTTACTGTAGGGGTCTGCTACAGGCCACCTGACCAGCAGAACCAAGCAGATGAGGCTCTCCACAGGCAAATAGAAGTGGCTTCATGTTCACAAGCCCTGGTCCTTGTGAGGGATTTCAACCACCCTGACATCTGCTGGAGGGACAACACAGCTAGGTACCAGCTATCCAGGATATTCCTGGAATGCATAGATGACAACATCCTCCTCCAAATGGTAAAGGTGCTACGCTGGACCTCTCAGCAATAGGGAAGGGCTGGTGACCAATGTGAGGCTCAGGGACATTCTTGGCTGCAGTGACCATGAAGCAATAGAATTTAAGATCCTCAGGGCAACTAGGAGGGCACATCCCAGGATTACAACCCTGGACTTCAGGCATGCAGACTTTGGTCACTTCAGGGATGTGATGGCCAAAGCCCTAGAGGGAAAAGGGGCCCAGGACAGCTGGTCAGTGTTCAAGGATCACCTTCTCTGTGCCCAGGAGCAAAGTATACCCACAAAGAGGAAAGCAGGAAAGAAGGCTAGCAGGCCTGCTTGGATAAGCAAGGAGCTCCTGGACATGCTGTCACACAAAAAGAAACTCTACAAGGAGTGGAAGAAAGGACAGCTAGAATGGGGGGCATATAAGAAAGCTGCCCAAGCAGCAAGAGACCTGGTGTGAAAAGCTAAAGCTCAGTTAGAATTAAATCTAGCCAGGGAGATCAAGGGGAACAGCAAAAATTTCTATAGGTATAGTAATGGTAAAAAGAAGACTGGGGAAGGTGTGGGGCCCCTCAGAAAGGAAACAGGTGAACTGGTGACAAGTGCCATGGAGAAGGCTGAGGTTCTCAATGACTTCTTTACCTCAGTCTTCACTGGCAAGGGCTCCAGCCACACTCCTGCAATAACAGTAGATAATGGCAGGGACTGGAAGAAGGAACTGCCCACTGTGAGTGAAGATCAGGTTCATGACATCTGAAGAACCTGAAAGTGTTCAAGTCCATGGGACCTGATGAGGTACACCCACAGGTCCTGAGGGAACTGGCAGAGGAGGTCACTAAACTGCTCTCTATTATATTCCAAAAGTCCTGGCAGTCCAGGGAAGTCCCCAATGACTGGAAAAGGGGAAACATAACTCCCATTTTCACAAAGGGAAAGAAGGATGACCCAGGGAACTATAGGCCACTCAGTCTCACCTCTGTGCCTGGTAAGATCATGGAGCAGATCCTCCTGGAGGCACTAGTGAGACAGAAGAAGAGTGAAGAGGTGTTTTGGTACAGTCAGCATGGCTTCACCAAGGGCAAATCCTGCCTGACAATCCTGGTGGCCTTCTATGAACAGGTGACAACATTAACAGATGAAGATCAAGCACATGACATCATTTACCTGGACCTGAGCAAAGCCTTTGACACTGTCCCACACCACATCCTGGTCTCCAAGCTGGTGCAGTCTGGGTTTGATGGATGGACCATTCAGTGGATAAAGAACTGGCTTGATGGCTGCACCCAAAGAGTGGCTGTCAATGGGTCCATGTCCCAGTGGAGGCCAGTGACAAGCGGAGTCCCGCAGGGATCAGTCCTGGGACCAGTCTTGTTCAACATCTTTGTTGGTGACATGGACAGTGGCATTGAGTGAACCCTCAGCAAGTTTGCTGATGACACCAAGCTGTGTGGTGCAGCAGACATGCTGGAGGGAAGGGATGGGATCCAGAGGGACCTCGACAGGCTGGAGAGGTGGGCACAAGCCAGCCTCATGAGGTTCGACAAGACCAAATGCAAGGTTCTGCCTCTGGGTCGGGGCAATCCCAAGCACAAGTACAGGCTGGGCAGTGAGTGGCTTGAGATCAGCCCTGAAGAAGAGGACTTGGGGGTGCTGGTGGATGAGAAGCTCAACATGAACCACCAGTGTGCACTTGCAGCCCAGAAAGCCAACCAGATCCTGACCTGCATCTGGAAAAGTGTGGCAAGCCAGTCAATGGAGGTGATTCTCCCCCTCTACTCAGCTCTGGTGAGACCCCACCTGGAGTACTGCATCCAGTTCTGGAGCCCCTATTACAGGAAAGATAGGGATGTGCTGGGCCACCAGGAGGATCAGAGGGCTGGAGCACTTCTTCTGTGAGGACAGAATGAAAGAGTTGGGGCTGTTCAGTCTGGAGAAGGCTCTGAGAACACCTTATTGTGGCCTTCCAGTATCTGAAGGGGACCTACAAGAAAGCTGGGGAGGGACTTTTTAGGATGTCAGGTAGTGATAGGACTAGGGGGAATGGAAAAAAAATAGAAATAGGTGGTGAGACACTGGAACAGGTTGCCCAGGGAGGTGGTTGAGGCCCCATCCCTGGAGGTGTTTAAGGCCAGGCTGGATGAGGCTCTGAGCCACCTGATCTAGTGTGAGGTGTCCCTGCCCATGGCAGGCGGGTTGGAACGAGATGATCCTTGAGGTCCCTTCCAACCCTAAAAATTCTATGATTCTATTATTTAGCACTGCCAAAATCTCTACCAGAAAAATGTAACAAATACATATTGATTTTTCCCTGGATGACAACTTAATACCCTTCACGCGCTAGCCACTTTCAACAAACTTCAATGATAACAATAGTATCTATTTTATCATATCCAGGAAATCAAAGACTGTGCACTTACAAGATTCTCATGTAGGGACAGACCACATGTCGCTGCAAATAACAATGTGCAAGCATGCAGTGATACTGTTATTTATATATCACTTAACCTGAGCTAACCTGAGCTGCTTGGAACTTGTGTGTCACAAAGAAACAAAACCCCAAACAAAAGCAAGCAAACAAACAAAAAACCTAAACAAAACAAAACCAACGAAAGCAAACCCAGAAAAGGGAGTAGTGTCAAACCAGTACTATTGAAAACAGAAGGTTGAACTCTCTGTACATCCCCGTTTCCCTTCCAATTATAGGGTCTGCTTTTATTATCTGTGCATAAAGAGCACCTCAATGCTAAGAAAATCTGTTATGTAAGGTTAAGGGTAAAGGCCAAAGATGGTCTACTCACTGATTACTGAAAGGAAAAAAATTAGAAAAGGAGTAATTTGGAGACACTGTATCACTAAGATGACAGACAAAAGTGATGTAAAACTCCAGTCCTGGACCTTTCTCTGATGCCGAATTGGAAGGAAAAGGTTTTGTTCTTTCTATTGTTGATAAACATTTGCTGCTATAGGGAAAAATTACGATTCTTCCACTTAAAAGACTGGGCTAGAGGACACTGATTATCAAGAAATAATGTCATCAGCTTCCACCATTGAAAGCGACTGCAAAGTAAGATTTTGCTATGAAAAGCAAAGTCACAGCATTTATCTGTTTCATACAGGTGCAAATGTGCCTAAAAACCACCATCAATACCTCATCTGTGCCCTGCAGGCCACTGAGCAGTATTTATTTGATTTGAATCAGGCTTAAGCACACAATCACATGTCTGTTGAGCAAAGTTAGAGTAAAAGATAGGAATTTTACACTGACTTTGCACCAACTACAAGAGTACAGACCACATCTGATCTAGCATAAACAGGTGCCACATGAATATGTGACCTGGCATGGCATTGCTGCTAAAGTCAAACTTTCAGAGAATATTTCAAAAAATGCTGAATTAATCTGAACTGGCAGAATGACTGCATCCTACATCAGCATTTGATATCAGTGAAAGTGGAGCTCTCAGTACAGGTTTTCTGTGTCATTGACTCAAAGTCTGAAAATTTCAGGAGAATGAAAGAACAACCAAGAATTCCTTAACGTCTTGATTCCACATCAGATGAGATAAACAGGAATCACTTTTGAAGACATCAGTGGAATTTGAATGAGGTTGTAAATTCTATATATGGACCTAACATTTTAAAGGAGTGAAGTAAGCAAATTCTTTTAAAGATATAGATACATATATTATATATACTCAGATATAAATCAGGATATAAATCAGGATATAGTCCGATAAAGGCAACAATAGTTAAGGAGGTGGAATCAATCCTGAGCTGGCTCATGGGATACAGTTACTTAGTATATCATTTACTAAGAACAAAAAACCCAAACAAACAAAAAAACCCAAACAAACAAACAAAAAAAACCAAACAAACAAATAAAAAAACAAAACCACATATTAAACATACATCAAAACTGGTCTTTATCAATAACTAACAGTAATAGTTATCAAATATAAGCAGTACAAATATTTTATGAAAATATTTTAATTCATTCACTTCCTCATTCATTGCCTATTTTCCCTGTTCATTCTCTATAGCTGGTTAATAACTAAGCTTCACTCATCCTTGACATGCGAAAAACATTTCACTGCAATTTTCTGAAGAACATTCAAAGAACACAGAAAAACATTACTACTTTAAGTACACTGAACTTTAGATGAGACTCTCAGTTTACAACACCGTCATGCTTTTTGGAGGCAGAGGCCTCCTTTAAAAACACATTCTTTTATCAGACATTGATTGAAAACTCTTTAGGTGTGTTGAAGGTGCAAAAGTGAGAAAAAAAAGACAGAATAGGAGAGAGATTGAAGCTTGCCTCTAGTTAGCACAGGATCAGACAAAACCATTGTCTGTTCATGAATCTGGGGTTATTCACACTGTTACCATCCTCTAAACTCAAATCTTTTGTGGGGACACCCTGAGGCTTTTAAAGTAAACCACACAAAATTTCAGTCAAAATTACATTAGACATGAGCATTTTTTGTCTGGCATGTAATTTGGAATTTTTCAGGGTTCAAGTAAATTAATAAATTATGGCTCAAAAAGTTCCCAAATTATGATTTTTACGGCAAGTCCTACGACACAGAGTATTTTCTCAACTACACTACACCACACCACACAGACATCACTTGTAAATGAAACACTGAAATAAAGATCCTCAAGCCAGATGGTTTTAAATGCATGGTTATGATCTTAGATTATTATTTTCCTAACACTTAAAATTAGCAATGCTTTGTTACTAAGAAATTTCCTCCAAGGCCTCTGGCAGTGTCCACTCTCAACCATGAGCTAGACAGACCATTAATCTAAGTAGGATTGGTAATTCCCATGTTCTCAACTGTTTGCAGAGGCTTAATCTTTACAATCAAGAAAAATAATCTGGAGGAAATACACAAAACAGAATTATATGACCACACTGTATTATGAGAAATTACTAGGTACGGCTTTTAAAAGCTCTGCGTGCTTTGAGTCTTGGAAAGGCTGTTTCTTCACTATCAGAGTGCACTTGGTAAATTACCTTTCACTAATTTCCAGTGCTATTTGCCACTCATTGTATGAAGTAATTTAGCATGTACTTTCAGCAGCTCTACTGTGAGACAAAACAGCCTGACAAAGGACAATGAAAAACAATGTCTCTCTTCAAGTGGAACCAAGGTAAAAAATTATCCAGAACCAACCGGTGAAAACAATACCTCACAGTCGATTAACTTAGCTGGTTTAAAGCAGACAGCAATGAGATCATCTACTTCTACAGAGCATTTTAGCCTCTAAATTTAAATAAATGAAAACAGTGGTCTTGTAATGACTAAGAATCTATTATGAAGCAAGCAGGTCCAAGAAACTTCCAGGAAAAAACGTATACTATAAAACAAAGATTTTCATTTAGACCTGCAGACACTTCTAGTATCTCATGTTAATTTTGAATCTGTTTTATTCATATCAGGAAGGCCTTGCATTTATTAAAAATCTATTTTGAAAGCTACCTTGTTTTCTTATTCTGCATGTAAAGTAAGATGTTATCCATTAACTACTGCAGAAATCTGTAAATGTTTAACTGAACTAAAATATAAATGCTTCAGCTGAGATGGGTAACTCCCTATTTGTTATCAATGGCATTAGATGACTTTTGCTTTTGTCCTTGTTAGGAAAATATACAGAATGTGCTCTTCTATTGCATTTACATCTCTGGTCTATGCTACCACTCCTCTAGAGCAGTAGTTATTCATACCAATGTCTGGTAAATTCCTGTGTACAAAATTTAGTCTGACCATTTAGTTTGTATTTTTGAAAAATTAATACTTTTTCAAGCCTCGTGTTCTTCTCAAATAACTGGTATGAATCAAGAGAAACTCCCCTAGTAATGTAATTTATTATTCATTTATTAATCTAATGGTGATTAATATCAGATGTAAAACAAAACAAGATTCATGTTCTAAATTTCAGTATTGGCCAGCTCCTTAAAATACGACTACAATATAGACAGAGAGGGAATTATTACTATAATCAGAATGGAAAGTTACAGATACTGGAATGAAGAAAAGAGAATTGCATTGGAATTAGAGGTGGTACCTTCCACTTCAGTGCCATTGGGAAATTACAGTTTGAATCTCACCTAAATGAATACAGAGCATACATCTGTATAGGTGTGAGAGCATAGACTGTTATTTCTGTTGCCTTTCAAGTGGTTTTACTTGAGGGGTAAACAAAAAAATGATGTCGTTAAAACTTCCTCATATATTACGAATGTTAGGGCTCAAACGAAATCTATAGGGAAACACTTTGCCCACTAAACTGTGCTGCACTCAACTGCAAAATGAATGGATGAGTTCCAACAGTGTTGTTGGAACTTCTTTGCATCTATTACCTGATTTCAATGCAGAACAGCCAACTATGGAGGGGTAATAAGAAAACACTTTAGAAAAATAATTCTCTGGACACCGTACCACTTCTCCCATGACAGCTTCTAGCACTGTTCAAACTTCACTACGCATATGTGCTTTTCTTCAAGTTAGAAATACATACCTAGCTTTCCCCCCAGTAATTCCTGAAGGTTTTTTTTCTCAGTTTTAATTAACAGATATTCAGATCAGATAATCTCTGTTATTCCAGTATCCTCAGTGTTTTGGAAAACACCATGTAGGAGCTTTGCTATCTGTAACCATTGGCACATGCAGATCCATTACAGAAAAGACTATCATTCCACATACTGAAGAAAGGCAGCAAAGCCACCTTCTGTTCACATGGTGATTTCTGATTTCTTGCTGTGCTCATTGGACTGCTATCAAAGGCAACCTTCCTTTTACACATCTTACACTCATTTCTCCTGTCAGCCTGGTTATATGGGTAGTGACTAATGTTGAGGAAAAAGCAGCAGATCTCTTCCTACCTCCAGACCTCAGGCAAAAGAAAGACCTTTCATTGTCCTTTATTCATTTAGACTCAGGGATACTAGTTCCATCCAGAAAAGCACCAAGAATAAGAGGACAGACTCAGCAGGTTTTGCATGCTGTAACTCCAATGATCTATGACAACTTTCCCCTAGTAGAACTGCAACCAAGCTGTGTAGTAGTACAGAGCAGAAGGCAGAAGAGCAAGGAGGTTGCTTTCTATCTCCAGCCTGGGCCAGATATCAGTCTTTGCACCACAAGGCACCAATGCCAGATTACACTGCAAGAGACATCTGTTCAGCAAAAAAGTATGCAATAAAGGCTTTGTTCAGTGTAACCCCATGTAAGGCTGTCTAAATAGTCACGGATAATCCAACATATCTGACAACTACTTCTCAGAAGAGCAACTTGCCTCCTTTAAGCAAAAGCAGGAGTAAAGAAGAATAAATAGCAACCAACAGGTATTAATGACACCAACTAATAACAGGTGGCAAATTTTAACATGGCAAGAAGTGCAGAAAATGGCTCTTGCAGTATGCAAGCAGGAATGTAAGTAACTTAAAATCACATCAAACATATTTTTTTTTCCTCAAATAATGCCCCTTGTTCAAGGATATTTTTTTTAAACTGCTTTGTCCCTGAGTTTCTGAGCAGTATAAACCACTTCCCCTTTTTCCTTGCATTAAAAACAAGATACTATTTAGTGTTGTTCTCCTGAAAGATAATAAGAGAACATCATCCTAGCAGTCAGTATAACCAGGCAGAAATAACACGCATGTAGATCACATGATGTATGTATTCTAAGAGGCTTTATACTCAGTTAACTAGTTTAACTATTGCTTTCATGGTTCATTTAAAAGTTTCATGCTTCATTAAATATCAATATGCTTTATCACCTCAATAAACTTTTCAGTAAAAATACAATTGTCTTTTCAAGCGATAATCTTGTTAACTGATATATACATTTCAGGTATGTCTATCAGACACTATCAGAGTCTGAATTGCTACAGTCCCAGTATCTCCAAGCATTATGTAAATCTCATTCCACACACAAAGGATTTTTTTTTTTGCCTGAAACAAAATGACTGTCAAAAAAACAGAAAATGTTTTTGACATGTTATTTTCATCTTTTCAAAACTTCCCACGCTGATCTCTAGTTGTTCCAACCTCACAATAATCAGATCAAATACACTTTGAATTCAGTTTTGTCAAAAGCCCCTAAGTTCAGAAAGTCTGAAAATCATGTCCTGAAGGAAGCATAAAGATCAATGGAACTAATAGTTGTAAGAGGACCAAAAGCCAAGTGAAACTCGTAGAGATAAATCTCTGTGGTTAAGAGAGCAGTTTTTCTACTGCAAATGTTTACTTACTTATGCAAAGCATGCGTTTTCTCAATTCAGGATGTAAGATTACCTCAAAGCAGTTTAGAAAAGTATTTCCAGAACATTTTTAGAAGACCATTTTCCATACTGAGAAATTACTTCTTAAAAGTCCACCTGCATGATTACCACAACTTCTCTGGAAATTTCTACTATCTTCCTTTGCTCCAGTGGGGCAGTGTTCTATTACTAATGAAGACCAGAAGGCCTCCCACCCAGCTAGGGTGGGATCATTGTGCTCAGCATGGTTCCTGGAATGCATGCAGCATGGGGAATAAACAGGAGGAGTGTGTGAGGTCAAGAGGTTATGATCTGATGGCAAATACAGAGACATGGTGGGACAGCTCACATGACTGGAATGTGGTCATGGATGGCTATGTCCTTTTTAGGAAAGACAGGTCAGGTGGTGGAGTTGCTCTTTACATGAGGGAGCAACTAGAATGTACTGAGCTCGGAAGGGCTGGTTTCAAGAAGAAAGTGCCAGTCTCTTTTCAGAGGCCAGAGATAGGATGAGGGGTATCAGATACAAGCTGGAACCCAAGAGGTTCCACATAAACATAAGGAAAATTTTTCACTGTGAGGGTGATGGAACACTGGAACAGGCTGTGCAAAGAGGTTGTGGAGTCTCCTTCTCTGGAGACATTCAAAACCTGCCTGGATGTGTTCCTGTTTGGCCTACGATAGGTGATCCTGTTCTGGCAGGGGGGTTGGACTAGATGATCTTTCAAGGTCCCTTCCAGTCCCTAACATTCTGTGATTCCTTGATTCTGTGATACACAATCTTGTTCTATGAAATACCTGATCAGTAAGATGCACTGCAATAAGATTACAGTGGTTCTTATTACTTAAACTGACTTCTAGAGGAAGCCACTCTGAGCAGCCGTCCTGTTACAGCCTATTTAGATTCTTCAAAAGATGAAATTTTATTACATTATAGTCCAAACAAAACCTTCCACTTGTCTTTTCACTCTTATCTCTTCACATCAGTGAGAAGTAGACCTTGGGAAACGACATGTTTCTATTCCTCTCAAATCTCTAGACATTTTTATTCCAATTTTATTCTTTCATTAGCTCAAAGCACACTAATTAATCAGAATTTACCAGGTCTTTTGTTGTTGTAACCAAAAAGGAAAGACACACACACACACAAAAAAAAATAAAACCAAAACAAAAACAAAACAAAAAAACCCACAAGCTTATTTCAACTTGTTAAAGTAAGTTCAGCTACTCCACAAAGCTAGGGTTATAAGAAGGAGGATTAAGGCCACTTGAATGGCTTAGGCATAAAGACAACTCCAACTCCTGCCGTAGCCGTCATCCTTGCCCAAATTGATTTACAGACAATGACATCTTAACCACAGCTATTACTTTGTGAAGAGGAGGCTGCTGTGTTGGCAGTGTTTGGCATCCAAAGCTGGCTACTGAGTAAGGCCTGATGCAAAGACACAGGAAACCACACTGGCATACCAACGCAATCGAGCGGAGGTGGGGTGTCTGCAAGGGCTCTCTGAAGGATGGAAAGAAGTGTTCATGGACAAAGGCAAAAAAAAGATAAAGGCTGACATGAAACACCTTTTAAAGGTTGGATACCCCCACAAATATCCCGATGGAGACTGAAATCTTAAGAATCTGGTCATCCTAACTATGTATCTCTCCTCTATACCTCTAAAAAAATCAAGTGATGTCCAACATTAGTTTGACAGAGAGAATGTGCTATAAGGAAGAGCTATATAGGTGATTATGTGATTTTTGAGGTCTTCATTCTATTGACTTTTGTTGATGTTAAATTGCCAAGTACATGAGTCATTTTTACAAACAGAACTTGGTCTTATGAGCTGCTTAGCTAACTTTTCAAACTTCAGTCATGTGCAGGTGTTCACCTATTCTTCATATAATTTATTTAGTGTTTCTTTAGTATTCTGGTGTGATTTTCATTAAATTGCGGGAACTAGACTCCCTGACATTCAGAGACTACAGTTCTACAGGATATAAAGCAACACCTTACAGTCAGCTGTGGTTGTATTTCACTGTTACTGAAATCTAGCTCCTCTTCTTCATGCAACATTCAAGAATCAAGTCTACACAGGGAAGTTGAATGAAGAAAGAGCATGGATTTTCAGTGTGGATTTGGAGAGTTTTCAATGCCTAGATGCAGTAAATTGACCTTGGCTAGCTGACAGATGCTCACTCAGCCAGGCTCTCATTCTCCCCTCCTCAATAGCAGAGGGGACCAAAGTAAGATGGAAACATTCCTGGGTCAGTATAAGGCCAGTTTAACTAGAAAAGCAGAAGTTCATGTAGAGGCAAAGCAAAATCAGGAGTGTATGCACTAATTCCCATCAGCAGGCAGGTGTCCAGTCCCTGCATCCTCCTTCTTTCCCTCTACTTTTGCTGCTGTGCACAACACCATACAGTATGAAGTATCTCTTTGGTCATTTGGGTCAGATGTCTGGGATGTACTCAACCAGTCATCCCCAACCCTGTGGTCTGGCATTTTGTGGAGCCTTGAAACTCTGCAAGCACTGCTCAACAAGAGTCAAAACACTGGTGTGTTATCATCGGTGTGTTATCGGTGCATTATCAACACTGTCTGCTCACTTAATGCAAACCACAGCACCATATGGGTTGCTATGAAAGTTAACTCCAGTCAGACAGAGGCAGTATACTAGGTAAGGAAGAAATGTCAGGGGAAACGGCACTGAGAGAGACAAGTGTGTGGGGTAGAAGCTCAGTGGGATAAGGAGAAGCACTTCCCAGTGAAGCGCTTCTCAGGTATCACTTCAGGCTTCAAATTTACTTCTAAAAACATGAGAAGAAAGATGCTTTCACACTGTGATTTAGTTTTAAAATATGTGAGAAAAAGGGAAATTCAACATTGCCTAGGTATGAAATGTTAAGTTTTCTGTTAAAATAATGCAGTTATAGGGTTTCAAAAGCTTGCATTTTCAGGACAGAAAGTTACTAGTTTCATAACCAGAAATGTCTTACTGGTATCAAACAGCAAGACTTTGAATATGAGTATTTTCACTCTATTCACTCTGAATAATTCTTTGAAAGTCAATTTCTGCTTTTACATTATCCTTACACAGAGATCGTTGCTTTTTTAATCAGCAAGCTTTTTTTTTTTCCCAAAAAGATGTTTCTGCCTGAGAAACTCAAAGAGAAATACTGAAGGCTCAGCCAAAATTGCAAACTGAGCTAAGTGTTGCAGGCATCTTAGGGTGATCCCATTTCTTCATGAACATCTTTTCCAGAAATCATTTTGCTTAAAGCACCACATCTTCTTCTCCTGCTCTTCTCAGGCAGATATGACTTTGATGTATAGGAGGAGTTACTTACCCAAGATACCCCGAAACAGAGGCAGAGAGACAGTAGCTCCACAGTTTTTGGCCAATGGACCAAAAACAGCAATGAGATGAAAAGTTGTAACAGAAATTGCTCCTCCTCTAGGACTTAGAAGAGGACCCCAACCACAGTCTGTCCTCTTGGTTGCTCCAGGAGGAATTCAGCTATGTACCACAGACACAGGTCTCTCTCACACAATTTACAAGGAGGAGGCAAGCAGCCCAGAATAACAACTATCTCATAGATATATGGATGTTCACAGGGAAATGTAAGCTAGCAAGTGAATTTTACATAAAACTTCCAACAATTGCTCGAAAACCCTCTCATTAGGTCCAGATTTACTTCCGTATAAATGCATGAAAGCACAAGGTGCATATATCAACTAAGTATCCTTCCTTTTCATAGCTCTTCCTAACTGTCCTCAGGATCAGAAAGGAAACTTAGCAACTGAGACTGCCCTGTTCCTTCTGCCTAACAAGCAAGACAATACTCACCTTGTTGCCCAGTTGAAAAGGCCAAAAGCATATATCCTGAGAGAGTCTCAATGGCCTTACTAACAACTGCTGGGGAGATTCCAAATTAGTCAGATAAGAAAAAGTTGTAGGCCCTTTAAAAATACTTCTTAAGTCAAGTGTTGGAAGTCTGGAAATCAACAGCATTTTCTGAAATGCAAAGTAATTATATCTTAAACCCTACCCATGTACATTAGATTGTGAATTTTTATTCCTAAATCTAATCAGCTACCTACTGTTTACGATATTCATTTGAAAAGCTAAAATGTAATTGGCCAGATGGATGAACAGCTCAAAGAGCTGCAAAGTAAATCCTCTGGAACAGGGTATCTCAAGTAAGTGAAGATGAGTGAATTCTTAAGTATTTATGGAACTGGATCATAGCTGTGATCAAAGCAAACCCATACATTGTATTAACCTGAACAACTAAATGGTATAAATCATATAAATCTCAGTAGCTATACCGTTTCTTGTTTGCAACTCTTAGAAAATTGTTTCCTTTTCTATGAAATTTTTAAAAGAAATAAATCAATCTTGCTATAACACGCTAGGTAGTCACAATGGAAAAAATGAGATTATCATCATTATGTTCAAGTCCGGTTTCCACAAACTCATTGCAAAAGATTCCAGCATCTAATTTAGAAGACTCATTTTAGTGATCTGTGGGCAAAGAGCTATTCAAACAATTCAGTTTGACCATTAACGAACTTATAGGTTAGTATACGGTGAAGGAATTAATGACAAGAGCAATCATGTGGAAAGAATCTGCTCATGACTATTTGTTGTTGTTTCACAAAATCTTTTTTTTTTTAAATCCAGTTTAACATACTACAAAGTTTCTTAAGTCTTCCCAGAGACCGAGAAAGTCAGAATATTTCTTGAACCAGAATCCTGAAAGACTGAACATATGACAAAAATGCAGAGTAAAAGATTAACAGTGATTTTTTTTTTTTGGGGGGGGAGGTTGCATAGAATATATGTACTAATGTTTGATGTATGACTGTAGCACTTTAGAGAGCATTTTTGTTAATCAAGAATGGGCATGTATTTTTCTTGTATTCTTAAAGCCTCCCAATTCTATATTTATAAATCAATACCTCTCAATAAAAGTAAATTTTTATAAACATGAACAGGGAGAGAAAAAAAAAAGTTAAAGATCACACTCAAAACATTGTTCACAGCAGTAAAATATCAGGTCAAAACCCTATCTTTTTTCTAAAAACCCACATAGTTTCACACATCTTTTTCTTTATGACTGTGCTGAGTTACTCATTACACAGAAGTTGTGATAGAAGGCATTACATGCCTCAAATGGTATTTGACTTGACATTTATCAACATTTTTCAACCAAAGAGATATCTGTAAATGTACTCATGTACATGTTCTCTTCACAGTCAAGCTAAGAGAGACTGGTATGATTACTGAGAAGACCTTGCTTCTCCTCAACACCAGGCATGCTGTCCCATGCAGTCTGAATTACCATCTGGTATTTGATAGCTTACTTATGCTCTTTCCCTACCTGCCATCAGAAGGCAAAATATAAGGTGAACCTAAGAGGCTTCTTGGAATGGTGAGCCACTTCTGTGAACAGAGGGTGTATGGACTAGACAGAGACATGCAGCCCTGGAGGACATTGCACATCTGCAGGTGCCCAGCACAGACAAGCTACTGGCAGACAAAATAAGCTCAAGTTAAACAAAGAGCAAGCTTTTTCCTTGGTTGTCTAGTCTGAGAACGCATATACGTCAAACCATCTGCAGGCACTGGAAAAATCTGAAACCCACTAAAAAACTGCTACAGCTGCAAACCTTGTTTTGGTGAGTTTACCCCTAATTTCTTTACCCAGAAACTCAAAAACTGTTTTTCACAAAACTTTCTTTCCATGGTAACTCATAATCAACTGATCATTACATATTTAAAAACTGAAAAGACTGTGCAGCACTGTTACACAGTTTTGCATAGTGCCAACAATAGCAAAATAGACCATTTTGTTTTGTTCTTTTTTTTCCAAGAGCTGCTCACTCATCAGCTGGAAATGTAAAAAAAAAGGCAAGACCAGGGTGTCTTCGCTGCACTCTGCAGTCCAAGAACCCAACCAAATGTGGCCACTAGCAGTGCATGTTGTCTACAACAGCAGGAAATTTGCTCAGTCTAGCTCCCTACACACAGCCACTCTCAGCAGAACTCAAATGTGAGCTTGTCTCACACCTACACTGCACTCAGTACCCAAATCTACTTCTGCACTTGTAAAACGAGATTGTCAAAAAGTGCCATTAAGTGTTTTAATTCATTTCCACCACAATCAGACCTTAGGATCAGTTGAAGTGAGACCACTGCTGAAGGTTTTTAAAAAGGCCCATCAATGACATGTGCAAGCAGAAACAGCAAATTCAAGTTCATCATCACGTGGTCAGGGTTTTAAGACTTTACTGACAGGGTTTTAAGATTTTCCTGACAGACTTCTGTGAAAACACAGGAAAGAAAAATTCACATACTTTCTAGGTGCTTTTACAACCTGTACGCTCCAAGAGCAACAATTGTACAATGCATACAGGCTGATCAATTTTTTTCTGCAGGATATGTTGTGCTTTACGTTTTTTTAAAAGAATAAAGCAAGTGAATGTTTGGGGGTTTGTAGTGATTCTAGAATGTAGTGATTCTAGCCTATTTAATTGTCTTTCCTTAACCCTTGGCTTCCATATAGAAATTGCCTTTTTGGTTTGTTTTGTTTTCTGTAGTCTATGGAGGATGAGACCAAAGTAACCTGGGCCTGGAAATTTTGGTTTACGTGGTCTGTTTCCCCCTTCCCATGTCTGAGGCCATAAGGAAATCACCATTTATATTCCAGAGGAGCAAAGACATGATAAGCAATACCAGACTAACACAGATATGCTCTTCTCAGTGTCCAACAACAGGAGAACAAACAGATGAACACCACTGACTCTGCAGTGTTTGGTCTATACAAGGGCAGACAATAGTGAACTGAAAATAGAGACAATATAGAAAAGAAAGTAAAGCAAAACTGCAACTTCCTAGTGAAACTTGTGAGCTTTAAAACACAATGCTTCCCAGGTCTCTCCCTCAGGAAGTAAAGTTTTGCAAAACTTCTCAAGTAACCTGAATGTCCTTCTCACAGATTTGAACCTTGGTGTTCCCTTGGGCTTTTAGCAGGACAATTAGTAGCATATTCCCTTTGTCCAACTGAACGAATTACACTGTGGTTAAGTAAACATGAGGCATGTACACTTTGTTCTCCCTCTTCCTCCCACAGGTATCCCTTCACACACTTTCAGCTCTGACACCCAAACAAACTTCAGGCATGTACACTTTGTTCTCACTTTGTTCTCCATCTTCATCCCGCAAGTATCCCTTCACACACTTTCAGCTCTGACACCCAGAAGAAAATGTGCATGGAAAAACCCAAACAAACAAAAAAAACAACTACCTTCTTGTGCAAGTAGACAACTTCGAATATTCTTACAGCAGATGTTCCACAGTGTAACTCTGTATCTGTCTCTTGGTGGCTGTATGTAAAATACGTTTTTAATAGAACATTGTTGCCTATTGTGACTGCTGTCACAGCAGCTCTTCATCACTGTAAAGAAACTGGAGACTAAGGAGGGATTTGAACAGTGCTTTGAAAAGTCTAAAATAACAAAAGGTAGCAATGATGAGGAAAAAACAAGAGCACAGTAAGGATGGAAGAAGACAGACTGGAAGCAAGAACACAATCACAGAGAGATGAAAAGCAACGGTTACACTTACCACTGCCCTCCACCACATTTGTTTTCATTGCATTTCTTAAAGGACTGCTTCCCCAAAAGAGCTTCTGACATGTACTACCAGTTAGGGGAAACAACAACCTATGTCTTTATTGAGTTATGCTGGCCATGGGCACAGATTTAGAGGTGCTACTACTCATTCTTGTCAGAAATTCACCCTCCGCATATAACTAAAGGCCAAACGCAAAGAATCATGCTTTTTTTGAATAAAATTCAACAGCATGTGGAAAATGTTTATTACTATTAATTTCAGACAATAAGAGACATACTGAAGGCATATGACAGGTAATCAAGAGGTATGGCCACAGACACTGTCCAAATATTAAGAAACTTCTACAATGTGCAGTTGCACATTTTTTGTACAGTAATGTACAGATATCTGCAGATACAGTATTAGCAATGATTCAAGAGTATCTAGAAGAGGAATTGCTAGTGAGAAAGCAGCAAACCTGGAAATCAGGGGGAAAAATCGTAGTTTTCCACAAAAGCTAATAGATATAAATATAATACAGACAGGTCGTTTCATATGAGGGGTTGGTCTGGTTGGTTGTTTTGGGTTGGGTTTGGTTTTTTTTTTCCAATATAAGGGGGAAAATCTGTCATAATGTCCTACTGCAATACAAAAAAACCCAGCTGATTCTTTTTTTCCACTTTGATGATAAGAATATTATCACAAACACGTAGCAGTAACCAGTGGATGCCATTTCTCTGGTCACAAGTTAGCTACACTATTTCACTATTTGATTCATGTGTGCATATGAACAAAGTAGGTTTGCATCTTGTGTTTTGTGTTTGCGTTGCATTAGCTGTGAGAATAGAAATCCAGTACGTGTGCACATATTACAATGTAAAGAGAAATAATTATTCATTTGAAAAATTGATGAAAATTGTTGGTAAGGATCACAGAACCATAGAATGTGCTGGGTTGGAAGGAACATTTAAAGGTCATCTAGTCCAATCTCCCTGAAGTAAGCAGAGGTATCCCAAACAAAATCAGGTTGCTCAGACCACCATCCAGCCTGGCCTTGAATGTCTCCATGCATGGAGCCTGCACCACCTCCCCAGGCAACCTGCTTCTGCAGCCTCATAGCAAAAAAATTCTTTCCTGGTTTAAAACCATTGCCCACTGCCTGATTATTACATGCCCTATGAACAGTCCCTCCCCGGATTTCTTGTAGGCCATCTTCTGATAGTGGAAGGCCACTAGAAGGTCTCCCTGGAGCCTTTTCTCCTCCAGGATGAACAACCCTATCTCTCTCACCCTGACTTCACAGGAGAGGTGCTCCAGCACTCTGATCAACTTCGAGGCCCTCCTCTGGAGCCGCTCCAGCAGGTCCACGCCACTTTTGTGTTGAGGGCCCCAGAGCTGGACGTGGTACTCTAAGTCAGGTCTCACCAGGGCAGAGTGGCAGAATTACCTCTTTTGATGCAGCCCAGGATGCAATTTGCCTTCTGGCAAATTGTTGGCTCATGTCCAGCTTTTTGTCCACCAGCACCTCCAGTCCTTTTCTGCAGGGCTGTTCTGTACCACATTCTCACCCCCAGCCTGTACTGGTAATGGGAACTGTCCTGGCCCAGGTGCAGGACCTTGCATTTGGCCTCACTGAACCTCATATGAGGTTCACCTGGGCCCACTTTTCCAGTCTGTCCAGGTTTCTCTGGATGACATCCCATCCCCTGGCACATCAATAGCACCACTTAGCTTGGTGTCAATTTCAAACTTGCCAAGGACGCACTTGATCCCATTGTCTATATCACTGATAAAGATCAAACTGCACTGGTCCCAGCAGAGATCACTGGGAGACACCATGTGTCACGCATCTCCATCCAGACTTTGAGTCACTGACCACTATCCTCTGGACGCAAACATCCAGCCAATTCCTTATCCACTGAACAGTCCACCCATCAAATCCATCTCTCTCCCAGCTAAAGAGAAGGATGTTGTGTGGGACCGTGACAAAAGTTATGCAGAATTCTATTGCCCTTCCCTTATCCACTGATGTAGTCACACACTGAATCTTACCATGCTGCATTAGGAGCAGCAATTCACTTATTGTCTGAACTTCATTTTGCATCCTTTGCAAGTAAATATTAGGTATAAATGACTGAAAAAAACCCATTATGCTGAGCTTTTTATTTCAGTAATTGAAAGCAGTATTTTAAAAAAATGTTTGCAGTTGGAAGATCAGATGCTTTGCCAGTCCTCTATATCTTATTATTTAACAGTTTATTTTTCCTATTCTAAAATAACCCAGGGCTTTCAAGAAGTTTGGAGAGAAGACACTTAGTCAAAATCCTGTACAGTCTCATGCTTTTTATTTCAAAGCTACTATTATTCCTTAGTAAATAACTTCTCTGTAGCACTTTGTAATCCAAACTCAATTAACTTTCTTTCAACACTATTTTTACCATATTAATTCAATAAAGTATGTCCTATGAAGGATACTGTATTGCAGCATTTAATTGCAATTAAATAAGTAAGTCTAAACCTCTAGAATCTAACAAAGTTTTTTTCCTACCGTTTTAATAGTTCTACAGAAATATCTGGTACAGCCAGCATTTTCCATTAGATTGTACAAAAGCCCAGAGTTTTCTAATAAAACTTCCATGAGTTCTATGACTTGTTGACAAAGGCTGAAAAATAAATCATTCCATCAATTTTATCCCGAGTTTCAACTTTACCTTTTGACAAGGAGAAACTGTTACCATCTAAAAGAAATGTCTCTCCAGATGCACAGATTGGGTTGCCTCTCTCACTAGAGGCAACTTTACTTTAAAAACTCTCAAGATTAAAGAAAAAAACTCATGTTGAAGTCAGAGAATACTCCTACAATATTTTCTGTTACAGAGACTCACAGAATGGTAGGGATTGGAAGGGATCTCCAGAAGTCATGTAGTACAACCCTCTTATTAAAGCAGGTTCACCTAAAGCAGGCTGAACAGGATCACATCTTGGTGTGTTTTTAATATTCCCAGAGAAGAAGACTCTGCACCCTCTCTGTACAGCTTCTTCAAGTGCTGTCACCCTCAATAATAAGCATGTACAAGCTCCTACTTTCGTGGCCAACAGGACACACAGACATTTAGAAAGAGCTTCCCAGATCATATTTTCAGAACTCTCTCACACAGCACTTAGTCTGACATTCCCACTCACAAGACCATATGCAAAGTCATCATCTCAAGAAGGTCCATATTTTCTCCTCAGACCACTTTTCTTGTACCATAGTTAGCAGTGATGGCAACTGTCTTCTACAGAATGCACAACAAGCAATGCTCTTTTCCTTGTTCCAGGAGGGAGAGTTGTGTATTGTGCTTTAGGTTTGAGGGCAGAGAATACTTTGGCCATTCGCCATCCAAGGAGTAAAAGCAAAAACAAATAAGCAAATCTTAATTTTTCCCTTTATCAGTGTCAGCAGTGCACAACAGTAAGAAAACAAGTCCTTCAGTCTACAGCGTATTAAGACTCAAATTTATGAAAACAGATTTAGAAACACACACAGGAAATTAAACCAATCTGAACGCATACAAGCACTTGCTAAAAGCAAATCAAGCGCAGGCATGCATAATAGAATTATATCCATATTTGAATTACAATGTCAAGTTGCATTCCTGGTTGCCCTTCATCTACTGTTTTCACCTTCTGTGGTTCAGACTGTGACCCTTTAACTCCCATTAGCCCATACCTTTAGACAGTGTAGTGTTTAGCAGGCATAAGGTATTCAGAACCTGTCACTACAATGTCTTCCATATGTGATAATAATTATTTCTGTCAAAGGCAAAATTCATGATTAGTACTTATTTAGACTTTTTTTTTCCCTTTAATATTAGACTCCATATTAGATGGTAGACATAGAGGGAATGGTAACTTAAGTGTGACACTGGGGAAACCAAAACTTATTCACCATCCCATCTAGTGGGGACCAGGGGCCTTTGGCAACAACCAGTCAGAGGGCTATGTGAAACAAACCTGAGTGAAAAATTTTCCAGTAGCTAACCAGACACATGGTCTCGTTTGTTTTTCCAAGTACTTCCTGGGGCAGACTCACAGTATAACAGTATCACAGTTATCAGAGGTTGAAAGGGACCTCAAGAGATCATCAAGTCCAACCCCCCTGCCAAAGCAGGATCACTTAGGGTAGTCTGCACAGGAAAGCATCCAGGTGGGTTTTGAAAATCTCCAGAGAATAAGACTCCACAATCCCCCTGGGGAGCCTGTTCCAGTGCTCTGTCACCCTCACTGTAAAGAAGTTTCTCCTCATGTTGAGGTGAAATCTTCCATGTTCTAGTTTGAACCCATTGTTCCTAGCCCTATCACTGTGAACCACTGAAAAGAGCCTGGCCACCTCCACTTGACACCCATCCCTCAACCTTTCAAACTCCCAGTAAGTTAAAACATACCACTGAGGTATTAACTCTACTCAATTTCTGCACAGGATTTGTCATCAGGTCAAAAAAAGCCTCCATATTTAGCAAGAAATTTATTTTTCTTTTGTCAGAAAGGAATTCAAAACAGCCATAGGAAAAAAAATTGTGTTCGGTTTACATAAAGTTCTAGACAGAGTTAACAATTTTACTATTAACAAAGACATTTTATGACACAAATGCTTCCCATCTAGATTAACAGTAATAAACAGACTGAACAAAAATTGACAATTTCACTGGGTTTTGAACACTACCTGGAGCTGGTGTGATCACAAATGAAAGGATGTGAACATACAAATCTATGCAAAGTTAATTTCCTCATTCATTTTCTCTCTCCTTACATTTCTAAAATCCATTCAAGGATTAAAAAAAAAGCAAAAACAAAAACCCAACCCACTTTCAGTATGACTTCTATGCTCCTTCCATGTTCATACCAAAATAAGTGCAGTTAAATAACAACCACTTCCACTGCAACTTATCAAGAAGACAGAAACAATATTCCCATCATGGAAATCCCAGTATCTCTGAAAAGAGATAACTACTCATGGCTCTGGCAGAAACTCCTTCTTGTCTTATGAACACACATAACACATTCAAAAGTAAATAGCTTTTGACATGGAAATAAGACATGATACTGCATTTCATACCAGTGAAGGAAGTACTTGAGAAAGTATATGCAAGATGGGAAAAATGCAGCTAGAATTCAAAATAGAAAGCTTGCAAGAATCTGAGTGTAGATTTAACGGGCAAACCCCGCCAGCCTTGCACCTCTATGGACAAAGAAGTGTCAGGCATGAGCATTAACCATCACACTGTTCAGTGTGGCAAGGATATCAAAAGTGGTCTTCCAGTCAGCCTGGTAGTATCAGAATGAACAACACTTCACTTAGACTACAAAAGATTTGTCATCATTTCCACTTATTTGAAAGCCAAGTCATTTTCTATGTACATACTTAAGCAAACATACATCCAAGAAGTCCTCTCTTAACTGCCAAAGCATCACAATATTCACAAGATTGTATTGGAGATCCATTTCACCAATTAATTGACATTGGTGCTGGGTCAGTAGGGTCTTTTAGAACATTTGGGAATGATGATTGGCAGGCCAGTTACAGTTTGGTTAGCTGTAACCCAAAAGCCAACTGTAGATTTATTAACAGATGTTCCAATAGTACTATATAATTGTAAGAGACTAAATCCCATCTTTCTTGATGTGACTCAACAAAGATAAAATCACCTTTGCTTCTCACCCAGACAATAGTTGATGTGTATTGGGCAGACGCCACTGGAGAACGAACATCTGGAATGTGCTGATACAAGGTCATCTCTACCCATCAGCTACCCTGGAAAGGGAGGATGCTGAAAAGGACAATGGATTCACCACCTGGATACATACCTAAAAAAACCTGTGACTGAAAAACCTGTATAAAAGACCTGAGCAACGCCTACTTAGGAGAAGAAAAACAGAGAAGAAAATACAAGGAGAGAAAAGGACAGACACAGGAGAAAAGACATCACAGAATTAACCAGGGAGGAAAAGACCTTTGAGATCATCAAGTCCAACCTATATCACCACGTAGCCTGGCAGCAGCAGACCAGAGGGAACCCTCTCTCCGTGTCCTACATTCCACCTGCTGAAACTCATGGAGCTGAAGAGGCTGCTCAGAGAAGGACTTGGACTTTGGGATCTCTCTCAAGCCAAAGCAGCAGCACCTTTCATCCACAGAACCAAACCATCTTGGGGGAGTAGGGGGTGTGGTAACATAATTCCTTTCCTCCTCTCTCTCCTTCTTCTCCCTCTCTCTCTCTATTTTTTCCCTCTCTCTCTCCCTTCTTGTGTTCCATCCACTTTATTCTCTTAATAAATGGCTTTGCTGTTGATATTTTGGCCTCATTTGTGCCTCTAATTTCTTAACACGGGAATGTTCTAAAGAAGTGAGTCTTTTTCCCTCTCTGGACCAAGACAATAATAAGCGTAAATTAAATCTAGATCAAATGTGCTACTGATGAACTCTTGACTTATTGTCTGAAATAAGGCACTGAAAACAACCTCAGTAAGACAGAACAAGGAGTTTTAATTGTATGTTAGGCAATTAAGAGCAATATTTAGCTACCAAAGTAAATTTTCTGTTGATAATGTTAACAGTTAAGACAACTGCCTGTCATAATATACTGCTATTTGAATAAAGCACGAACTACACAAGCTTGCGTGCCTTTACACAGAATCACAGAATGTTAGGGGCTGGAAGGGACCTCAAAAGATCATCTAGTCCAACCCCCTCTGCCACAGCAGGATCACCTAAAGTAGATCACACAGAAATGCAGGTTTTGAATATCTTCAGTGAAGGAGACTCCACAACCACTCTGGGTAGCCTGTTCCAGTGCTCTGTCACTCTCACAGTAAACAAGTTTTTCCTTCACAACAAACATTTGACACCGTCCAAAGAGCCTGAGCTACAGAGGTGACTTGCCAGTCACACACACCGGTCTTTCTTCTACTTTCAGTTGCCTATAGAGAGGCCTAAAGAAAATGTCCAATTTTAAGATGAAATTTTACATAACTCTAGACATGTTTTCCCAAAAAGAAAAAGAACAAACAAATGCTCAAGTATACAAACTGTGTGTTTGTGTCGTAAAATAATACCTGCCTGTAACACACATGCCATGCTGCAGCCTATACCAATATAAGAAATTTGAATCAATCACATGCTGGAACACGCATCATCTGAACATAGTTTGCAAGCAAACAGCAGTAGATTAGTTATCATCTGATACCTAACTCCCAACTTCAAAATATTTCTTTGCTGAAATACAGACGTAGTAGAACTTTGCCATTGAATAAGTTTCACTGGTAAAGCCACAGCAATCAATAATGACTGTTTTACCATTATTCTTTTTACCCATGAGAGACAAAAGACAAAAAACCAACACTTGCCTGTTGCAGTTCATATTAATACTGTTTAAAAGGCTACACTGGCCTAAGATGAAATTTACCCTGTATGGTAAATGGCACAGAAACATGGACATAGGAAAAATATTAGGATATTTACAAACCAGTTAGAAACAGGTCAGAGGCATTTAAAGGCAGTTTATTGTCCAAGCTAAGCTAATGTTCAAACATGCAAGCAAAGCCAGTTAAAAAAAGTCACACTCACTCCCTTAGCTTCCTTGACCTCTGAAACACAACTAAATATCAAATTTGGCTTCAAAATGACCAGTCATAAGAAAAACAGAAAAGCAAAAAATCTCACTGGTGTAGACAATTCCCATTTTTATTTATGGATGAATTGTAGACTCACAGAATCACTGCATATCTCAAGTTAGAAGAGACCCATAAAGATCCCTGAGTACAACTCAATGCTCTTTGCAGGACTACTCATAGAATCCGTAGAATGATTTGGGTCAGAAAGGACCTCCAAAGGTCATCCAACCCCTCTGCAGTAAGCAGGGACATTCTCCACTAGATCAGGCTGCTCAGAGCCCTGTTGAGCCTGACCTTGAATATTGCCAGGGATGGGGGCTCAACTGCCTCCCTGGACAACCTGTTCCACGGTTTCACCACCTTCATGCGTAATGAACTTGTTGCTAACACCTAATCCAAATCTACTCTTCTCTAACTTAAAACTATTGCCCCTCATCCTAACACTACAGGCCTTTGTAAACAGTCCCTCTCCAGCCTTCTTTGTAGGCTCCCTTCAGGTACAGGTTGGGGTACAGGCTGAACAACCTCAGCACCCTCAGGCTGTCCTGCAGGAGAGGTGATCATTTCCGTAGCCCTCCTCTGGACTTGCTCCATGAGGTCCATATCCTTCCTCTGATGAAGGCTCCAGAGCTGCATAAAGTACTCCAGGTGAGGTCTTACCAGAGCAGAGTAAAGGGGCAGAATCATCTCTCTTGACCTGCTGGCCATGCTTCTTTTGATGCAGCCCAGGATGCGATTGGCCTTCTGGGCTGCAAGTGTGCATTATTGACTCATGCCCATCTTCTTGTCCACCAGTACCCCCCAAGTCCTTTTCTGCAGGGCTGCTCTCAATTTCATCATCCCCCAGCCTGTATTGACACCAGGGGCTGCCCTGACCTAGGTTCAGACCTTACACTTTGCCTTATTGAACCTCATGAGATTCTCCTCAACCCACCTCTCCAGCCTATACAGGTCTCTCTGGATGGCATCCCTTCCTTCAGTCTTAGCAACTGTACCACTCAGCTTGGTATCAGCTGCAAATTTACTCAGGGTTCACTTGGTCTCACTGTCTGTATCATTGATGAAGATATTGAACAGCAGTGGTCCCAACACAGACCAATGAGTGACAACACTTGTCACCCATCTCCATCTAGACATTAAGCCATTGACCACTACCTTTTGGATG
Organism: Indicator indicator; assembly: GCF_027791375.1. Lineage (NCBI taxonomy): Eukaryota > Metazoa > Chordata > Aves > Piciformes > Indicatoridae > Indicator > Indicator indicator. The sequence goes on from NC_072053.1 coordinate 38,706,857, forward strand.
CAATCACCCATCCAATTCCTTATCCACTGGACAGTCTACACCTCCCTACCTTAGAGAGAAGGATGTTGTTATTCCAGGTATTTACAACTGTGTGAGAACCCTGAAAGTAAATGAAACACCATTTTTGCACTTCATGTGCAAAAAATACTAAATGTCACAAAAACAGTTTACCTTCTCGTTGTTTACCCTGAGTGGTAGGAGAGAGGGGCTAAAGAAAGCAAAGCAGTTGGTGTGCTTCCTGTTCACTATCATCAAACAGCACTGCATCAGTGGAGATCTTTGGCAGTTTAGGCTGGGTGCCCCCTGCCACTGCTGCATGAGATACACCTCTGGTGTCCTGGGTGCCCACCCAATAGGGGTGGACACAGGAAACAGCGTATTGCTACCCATAAATCCTGTGCCCTACAAATCCATCTGCAGAGTCATTCTCTTCCTCTTTCTCCCTTCTCTGCTCCCATGGGAGATGCTCTCTTATCTGGTAATGGTGCGGAGTATCTCAAGGCCTCTTAGGCCTGTCTAGGCCTAATGCCAGGAGGAGAAAGGGGGGGGGGGGGGCAGTCCCAGACCTGGCCAGCCTGAGACTCACCTAGCAGTGGGAGGGGGAAGAAAGAGCCCTGGGGGTTTGGGTGGACCCTCAGGTGGGGAGAAGGGAAGAGTTGGGAAGCCTCTGAGAATGATGTAAGGGACTCTGTCTATGCTTTGGGATATTCTTTGCCACTATGCTTGTAGTTTTGTAGTTTCACCAATTGCTTTTCCATTTAAACTTTCCATCACTCTCCAATCCATTTGTGTGAGTGTCATTCTTTTGTCCCTTTTGGGGCAAGAGACGATCTGTCTAGCCTCAAACCAGCACAAGATCAAATAAAGGAATGCATTACCATGGTGAAGATTATGTTGTAGCACTGCTAGGAAAGGCAGTATAGTGCAAGAAGTACACAATGGTAGTATATGTAAAAGCCAAATCCATCTGGTAAGTTCTGCATTTGCAAATACCTATGCTTAATTGTGCACCAGATTACTTTTTGGCCCTTTCATAATATAAAGTCATAAAGAACATGTTCTATATGCGTAGGTGCACATGCAGACCTAAAATTAATTTTGTGTTTGACATCAAAAAATGGCATTTCTGGTGAATTTCTCTAAGCACTGTATAAATGTAAAAATAACATCCAAAATTTGCCCTGAAAAGATCAGAAGTACAGCAATGTTAAGGGACTTAACCATATTCACACCAAAATACTCCTACTCTTACTTCACTCGTCAGAAGATATGGCCTCAATACAGCTTTCAGGAATTTTTCAGATACAAAATTTCCAGAACTTTCATATTTCAGCTGGATACTTGTTGCAAATTCCCTGTATAGCAAAGTGGCTGAAAAATTCATCTCTCTATATGGAAATAGATTTTATTAGTGCCACCTCCTGGTCATAAAACAAAACTGAAAAATCATGACTTAAAATGAAGATTCTCAAAGTAAAATGAAAATACAATAGTGTGGACTATTTTGGTTTGTTTTTTTTTTATGATGCCTTTACCTGAGGCATCAGATTTTCCATTCTGCACACTTGAAGGACAATACAAAATTCATTAGCCATTTTTAGGACGACGTTAAGTGCAGACGCATAAACATCCTTTATTCAATGACAACAGAGTAAAAAGGAAAGATTACATTCCTCTTAAGAAGTACATCTGCCTTGACTTCACCCTTTGAGAATTTTGCTGGGGAAGACACTCAAAAAGCATGCTGAGATGTCCAACAGATACTGTCCATGGGATTGTGAGCTTGGTGTAGCCCCCCTTATCCAGTTTGCCCATGCTTTCTTCAAAGACTTCCAGCTGGAGATACTCTTTACTGACAAGAGAAAGCCATCCTCACTGTGAAAACAGGTATCATAAATCTATCAATAAATAGACCCCACCACCCTCAACCAGTTTGCCCAAGGCTGAAAGAATATACTCGGTCTAAGAAAATCACAAAATACGAGATTTACTTAAATGTCCCTTTTGCTATAATGTATTTTGGATAGCTGCAATTAATTTTCAAGCTCATTGTCCAGGCCCACAAAGCAGAGTATAAAGGTATAAGGGTGGGTAGGAGAGAAGTAAAATTACATTCTTAACACAGAATGGGTAAGTGTTGGCAATATGCCTAATACTCTTGAGGGATTTTACAGTGCCTGTGTAAAGTAGATCCTTTTTGGCACTAAGCCTAATACTCTTCAGGGAATTTTTTGAAGTTGCCTTGGGACTTTATAACACATAGTCCCAACACATTTTCATACCACCAGCTATTTTTATTTTCTTAAACACTTTGATCTTAAGTGAAATTCTGAATGTCTAAGCTAAAGACTCTAAAATTACAATGAAAGTCAATGTAAATTGCTGCCCTATGCCATTTGTTGTCTTAACATAATTTATGTTCAGGAATCGAACCATGGCTGACACATGACAGAGAGGGGGGGAAGAAAAAGTTTAACATGAAATAAGCATTCCAAAGGATTGTTTTGCAACCAGAACCTGTGCACCACCTTCTACATTCAAATGAAGCAAACCTCTTGTACAGTCTTTGGGAGGCATACCAACAACCACAGTGATTCATCTCAACCCTGACCAGGATTGTTGACTATCCAGCTCCAGTAAGTCTCATGTCTTAGTTATGCCCTTTTGGGACATTCTGGACCAGACAGAAGAATCCACCAAGACACATCTCTACTGTCTTCACAATGGATTTCCCCCACAGCTGTCAGAGCTGCAAGGAATTATTTCCTTGCCTTGATGGATCCTGTGGGGGTTTTTTTCAAGCATATCAAGGCCACTGAAGCATATGCAAAGCCGGAAAATATGTCCTGCTGGACAAAAGTAAGATCATTGTCATTTAATCACTTTGCTGTACCTAAATATTGTCAATAACCAGGCTTTAAAACTGCTAACAATTCATTATAGAAAACAACTGGGAAAGAAAGTAAGCCCAAGTCAGGCTTTCTGTGTAAGAAACTGCACAGAATACTGATGAACATCTTTTTTTCAAACTGTGCCAACTGACACACAGAAACAACAGTACTAGAGAGTAAAATAAGTATGTTAAAGAGACTTCAAGTGTAGCTCAAGCTGGTTACTGATTAACACTTCTGCATATAACACCCCTTACAGACCAGTGGGGTTATTGTTCAAAAGTGAAACAAGGCTCTCTTGGCAACTGGAGACAAATGATCCTCCCTGACCAAGTTCACAGTTCTCACACAGCTTAGCAGTATTGGAGCTGCTGCTTCTTCCAGATGCCTTTGGGTAAGAAAAAAACAAACAAACCAGCCCCCAAAACCCCACGAGAGAAACATAAAATCCTAATCCCAAGATTTAATGCCTCTCAACTGTTTCCAAAATAAGGAAGAGCCTCAATGATTTCTAACAGAAAAAATGTCATCTTACACAAGAACATTAGTTAACCGACTCATTCTACTAGAAAAAAAAATAAAGTTACATTTGCAAGAAAATAGGAAATAAAATACACAATTCTTTTTTTATGTGAATAAACAAACTTAAGAATGTAGGAACCACACAAATGGAATGACAGCTGTCTTTTCAATGGCCCTGGCAATGAGAGCAAAAGGAACCCATGCCCATTTACAAAAGTATCTGCATTTCTTACTAACAAATGTCCAGATTTGCTTCTTCAAGTCCCATCTCAAGCATTTTCCATGTCAACTCTTCACTACTATAAAATACTCTTAGTCACATACCCACAAGCTGACTGCAGTGTTTTCAGTGTAGCAGTCAGGTTTCAGCAGTCAGACCAGTTTCCAAGGCTTTGACTTCCCTTGTGTGCAGTTTCACCTGCTGCCAAGGAGAATGGGGGACACAAACATAGCTATGGATCTTATGACTGAGAACTGCTTATAATTTCTAGAAAGTCTTGCCAGACACACCAGATCAAACTACAATCACAATAAGCAATAAGGCTGACAGACTTCCTCTCCTTTCCCCAGCTCCCTGGGTTATGAGCATGGTGAGTGGAGGTGCAGCAGCAGTACCACCTCCACCAACAGTAACTCAGCACAGACTTCCAGTCACAGTGAGAATTCTCCATCAGCCAAATCCAAGCTGCTTTAAGACTACAATATATTGACTTACAGGGCAAGAAAATACACTCCTACATTTTAAGTGAACTGCTCTATGTTAAGTACAATCATAGTGATTCAGACAGATGATACAACTCCTCCAGTAGGACCGATGCTTATGAATAATGGAAAAATATTAGGTGTCCTCTCAAACTACTCCCACTGCTGCTTTCCAGAATTACCTACACCAGCAGGTCTTAAATCAGACCAGTAGGTCTTTAATCCCTATTGACGGAGCTGCAAAACATGTTTTCATTCACTGAATAACAGAAACCAATGTAAGTGTGGAACATATCTGTCCTTTCAGAAAAGACAAGTCATTTTCAGAAAGATTTGGGATTATTATTATGACATGAGACTGAAGAACACTCAGGATATGCTTGAACATAGCCCAACTCACACACAAGTCCACTGCACAGAGGACTGAATAACACAGGCAGTAAGAACAGCTACTAGGTTTTCCAGAAAACAAAACAGTATTCAGATGTACATAAAGTTCAAGCATACTGGTACTATACTCTTGAATACATATCTTTTGGGCATAATTATTCTTTATATCACAGTTCTATTTTGAACTATTTGAAATTTACACACTTCAAAAAAACCCCAAAAAACCAAAAACCTTCTTGATAGAACACTCAGTAGAAATCTGTCTCCCTAGCTCACTTTCACCTCAGGCAGACACTGTCAACAAAGATCTCTTTCTAAGCCTTAGTAAGTCTACACCCTGTGAAACAAATTATTCAAAAAATACACCAGTACCAAACAAAATGAGAGACTGTAGATTTCCAGTGCCAAATACATATACTGTTTCACCTGCATTTTGCACCTAATTTCTATATGAAGATACTTAACATGAGTACACAAAATGTACATTCCTAGCAAAAAAATATCAAAAAGACAAAAAATAAATTACTGTATGAGCATATTTTCTTCTACTGAAAGAAAATCCACCACTATGCCATTCTCCTTGTCATGTTCATAACATAGTAGTAGAAAGCATGTTATACCATCAGTAGCACATGGGAAGTGAAGTAACTGAAATCAAGAATGGTAAGGGTTGGAAAGGACCTCTGGAGAACATCTAGTCCAACACCTCTGCCAAAGCAGAATCACTTAGGGCAGACCACACAGGAACATGTCCAGTAGAGTTTTGAAAGTCTCTGTTACCCTCATCCTATCACTGGCCACTGAAAAGAGATGGGCCCCATTTTCTTGACACTCACCCTTCAGAAGTTTGTAAGCATTGGTAAGATCCCCTCTCAATCTTCTCTTGTCCAGGCTAAACATCCCCAGGTCCCTCAGCTCTTCTCATATGAGAGATGTTCCCATGCCTTATCATCCTTATAGCCCTCTGTTGAACTCTCTCCAGTAATTCCCCATCCCTCTTGAACTGGGGAGCCCAGAACTGGACACAATACTCCATGTGCAGCCTCACCAGGGCAGAGTAGAGGGGAAGAAAAACCTCCCTCAACCTGCTGGCCACACTCTTCTTAATGCACACCAGGATACCACCAACCTTCTTAGCCACCAGGGCACACTGCTCTATCATGGTCAATTTACTGTCCACCTGGACTTCAAGGTTCTTCTCCGTGGAGCTTGCCTTCTAGCAGGTCAACCTCTAACCCTTCTAGCAGGTTAACCTCTAACATGCACTGGTGCATGAGTTTAGAGGATTCTACACTTGTCCTTGCTGAATTTTAATTTCAGTAGGTTCTTCTCTACCCAACTTTCCAGCCTGTCCAGGTCTTGATGGACGGCAGCACAGCCTTCTGGTGTGTCAGCCACTCCTCCCAGTTCCCTGTCATCAGTAAACTTAGTGAGGGTACAACGTGTCCCTTTATCCAGGTCATTGATGAACGTATTAAACAAAACTGGATCCAGTACTGACCTCTGGGGAACACCAATAGCCACAGGCCTCCAACTGGACTCTGTGTTGCTGATCACAACCCTCTGAGCTTTACTGGTTAGCCAGTTCTCAACCCATCTGACAGGGTCCACAGTACACCAGTGCATGTTTAGACTTGCTTTTTTTCTCCATATGCTAATACCACACAAGGTGCTTCAGGTTCTCATCATGCAATGATTTAGGTGGCATCCTTTCTGAAAATCACCTACTTTCAAAGCTTTCTAATATGATATAAGATAGGTTCAGTGCAAAGTAAAGACTACAGATTATTACTACTCTCTTTTTGTGTGCTCAGCACCACCTCCTTGTCCCCCCCAAAAAAATTAAATAATTCTCGGTGTAAAAAAATAAGGCACAAAATTGGCCTGTCCCAAAATATTCTGTTCTTTCCTACATCCTGAACAGTATCTCCTGTTGTATTTGCTTGTTTTATTTTTTAAAAACTAGTTTATCCATTATTGAAAGAATGCAGGCAAACTATTCCAAACCTACCAACTACCACATGTCACGACAGTTTGCATGGCTAGTCACAAGGGCAGGAACAGATATGGTCACAAACTGGCCAAAAGCTGTTGGCAACCCAGACAGTGGTCCCACATCAACAGGTAGGTGTCCAGGCCTCTGGCTGCAGGGAGTGCCAGAGCCTTTCACTTGCAATGGCAGACTGCAGAGACAACACCTGTGTTCACTCAGAACAGGTGGAAGAGGAGGTCAAAAGGGAGTGTGAGAGGGAGCCAGACTGGTGAAGCTAGGCTCTTGAAACAGTCCCCACCAGCACAGCCAACTAAGGACTCAGAGGGCATCCCAGCATCTCACTGTACTGGCTGACTTACAAGATAGCATAGTGGTTTGAACCACAATATTCCCCACTCTCAGAATCACGAACTCACGGCAGCTACAACTTCTCACAGCTGTAGGGGGTTACCACTCTAGACAGGATATTCTCGGTCTCTCTCTCATTTTTCTGGGTCTGGAGTGGGCAGTTGTGTACTTCGCTTGTTATGGAATCCAGGCGGTATTCCTTTCCCTTTTCCTTCTGTTATGTATATTCATATATACATATATATATATATATATATATATATATATAATCTGGTATCTTTGTAACAGGAGTAAAATATTCTGTGTAAATCAACTGAAAACTCTCCCTATGCCTTTTTTTTCCTCCCTTCCTTATCTCCTGGTAGTGAAAGGGAGTGGCAGAAGGAGTGGGAAAGTTTAGCCTTTGTGCTAAACTGTTACAGATAGGAACAGCAGCAACAAGATTCTGCCAAGGGCGCTTTGGTATCTCCCATACCCCCACAGGCACCCTTGTAAAATAGATACACTGCTCTGCAGGGAGAATCAAATACCAAGGAGAATGAAGATTCACCTAACTTAGTGGAGTCACCAATACTAAGTCAGATCCAGCCTTGTACCAAAACTGCCTCAGTAAAGAGAGAGACATGTTCTTGTCATAGGGGGACTCACTTTGGAAGGGGACGGATGGCCCTATTTACACACAAGACCCTCTTCTTAGGGAAGTCTGCAGCTTCCCCGAGGCAAGGCTGAAGAATGTAAAATGAAAACTTCTTAGCCTTGTTCAGCCCTCAGATTACTGCCCCTTACTATTTTTTCAAATACAAATGAACTTAAATCAAGAAGTCCAAGGACAATGAAAAGAGACCTCTAGGGAGAGCTTAAACTAGATTCAAAGGGAGATGGGAATGCAAAGGGGAAGGAGAAAAAAAAAACAGGCTTGCCTGTGACAAACAGAAGGTCAACTCACTGTGGGCTCCTGACACAGTAGAAGCCACCAAGGAAACTCCAATTAAATACCTCAAGGGAATCAGGGCAGTTCTGCTAAGAAAGTGAAGCAGCTGACTGCCCAGCTGAAGTGCCTCTACACAAACACATGCAGCGCGGGCAGTGAACAGGAGGCGTTCAAATCTACTGCGTGGCTACAAAACTCTGATCTGATAGCCATCACTGAGACTTGGTGGAATGAATCCTATGCCTCAAGTGTGGCTATTATACAGATTTTTCAGAAGGGACAGGCAAGGAAGGAGGAGTGGAAGTGATGCCCTCTATGTCAGGAAATGGAGAGAGTGTGAAGAACTGCCATGAATAAGTCAAAAGCTTATGGATAAGACTTAGAAAAAGAAGAAAAAAAAAAAAAAGGAGCCTTGTGGTTCCCTGTGGCATTTATTGCAGGCCACCTGATCAAGGGGAGCTTACTGATGAAGGCTTCCTAGTTCAGCTAGAGGAGACTTCATACTCGCAGGCTCTTATCCTGCTGGGAGGCTTCAACTACCCTGACATTTGCTGGAAACATAGCACAGCAAGCCATAGGCAATGGAGAAGACTCCTGCAGTGCCTTCATAATAACTACCTGAGCCAGATAACAAGACAACTCTACCAAAGGGAATGCAGTCCTGGACCTGATGTTCACCAAAGCATGCAGCATGGGGAATAAACAGGAGGAGTTAGAAATCTATGTGGGGTCAAGGGGTTATGATCTGGTGGCAATTACAGAGACGTGGGGGAACAGCTCACATGACTGGAATGTGGTCACGGATGGCTATGTCCTCTTTAGGAAAGACAGGTCAACAAAGCAAGGTGGTGGAGTTGCTCTTTACATGAGGGAGCAGCTAGGATGTATTGAGTTCTGTCCAGGGTGGATGAGGGGTGAGCTGAAAGTTGGTGGGTGTGAATTAAGGGGCAGGCTAGCATGGGTGATACTGTGGTGGGTGGTTATTATAAGTCACCTGATCAGGATGAGGAAGTTGATGAGGCCTTCTATAGGCAGCTGACATCAGCTTCACATTCACAAGCCCTCGTTCTCATGGGGGATTTTAAGTACTCAGATATTTGCTGGAAGGCCTCCTCAGCCAGCCAGCCACAGTCCAGGAGGTTCCTCCAGTGCACTGGTGATAAATTCTTGATGCAAATGGTGGATGAACCAACTAGGAGAGGAGTGCTACTGGTCCTCATACTCACTGACAAGGAGAGTCTGGTTGAAGTGGTGAAGGTTGAGGGCAGCCTTGGCTATAGAGATCAGGAGATGGAGGAGTTCAGGATCTTGTGTGGTAGGAACAGAACGCCAAGCAGGATCACAACCTTGGACTTCAGCAGGGCCAACTTTGGCCTTTTCAAACAATTGCTAGGGGAAATCTCATGAGACAGGGTACTAGAAAGCAAAGAGGCTCAAGATAGTTGGCCAGTATTCAAGGACCACTTCTTCCAAGCTCAAGATCAGAGCATTCAAAAAAGTAGAAATCAAGAAAGGGAGACAGGAAACCTGCATGGTTAAGTAGGGAACTGCTGGGCAAGCTCAAGTGGAAGAAGAGAGTCTACAGATCATGGAAGGAGGGGCTGGCCACTTGGGAGGAGTATGAGACTGTTGTCAGATGATGAAGAGAGGCAACTATGAAGGCTAAAACCTCCTTGGAATTCAACCTTGCAAGGAAGTCAAGGACAACAGAAAGGGCTTCTTCAAATACATTGCAGGAAAAACTAACACCAGAGGCAATGTAGGCTCACTGCTGAATGAGGTGGGTGCCATGGTGACAGAGGACACAAACAAGGCTAAATCCCTTCTTTGTCTCCATCTATACTGCTGGAGACTGTCCTCAGGAGCCCCAGACCCCTGAGGGCCCAGAGGAAGACACAACAAAGGAAGAGTGTTCCTTGTTTGATGAGGACTGAGTTAGGACTGGATTACAGTTATGTCAACTGGACATCCATAAATCCATGGGTCCCGATGGCATGCACTCATGGGTGCTGAGGGAGCTGGCAGACGTCTTTGCCAGACCACTCTCCACCGTCTTTGGTAACTCTTGGCAGACAAGAGAGATGCCTGGGGACTGGAGGAAGGCAAATGTCAACCCAATCTTCAAAAGGGTAAGAAGGGGGACCCAGGTCAGCCTCACCTCTATTCCTGGAAAGGTAATGGAGCAACTTATCCTTGGCACTGTCCTTATGCATGTCAAGTACAAGAGGGTCGTTAGGAGCAGTCAACATGGTTTTACCAAAGGGAGGTCATGTTTGACCAATCTGATAGCCTTTTATGAGGACATAACCAGGTGGATAGATGATGGTAGAGCAGTGGATGTGGTCTACCTTGATTTCAGTGAGGCATTTGACACTGTCTTCCACAGCATCCTTGCAGCTAAACTGAGGCAGTGTGGTCTGGATGATCAGGTAGTGAGGTGGGTTGGGAACTGGTTGAAGGAAAAAGAGAGTTGTGGCCAATGGGATAGGACTAGTCGGAGGCCTATAACTAGTGGAGTCCCTCAGGGGTCAGTACTGGGACCAGTACTGTTCAATATATTCATCAGTGACCTGGATGAAGGAACAGAGAGCACTATCAGAAAGTTTGCTGAGGACACCAAACTGGGTGGAGTGGCTGACACACCTCAAGGCTGTGCTGCCATTCAGCAAGACTTAAGCTGGAGAGTGGAGCAGGGAGAAATTTAATGAAGTTCAAAAAGTGTAGAGTCTTGCACCTGGGAAAGAACAACCCCATGTATCAGTACAGGTTGGGGACTGACCTGCTGGAGAGCAGTGAAGGGGAAAAGGACCTGGGGGTCCTACTGGATGGAAAGTTGACCATGAGCCAGCAGTGTTCTCTCATGTCCAAAAAAGCCAATGGCATTCTGGGGTACATTAGAAGGAGTGTGGTTAGTAGGTCGAGAGAGGTTCTCCTCCTCCTCTACTCTGCCCTGAAGAGGCCACATCTGGAATACTGTGTCCAATTCTGGGCCCCTCAGTTCAAGAAGGACAGGGAACTGCTTGAAAGAGTCCAGAGCAGAGCCACAAAAATGATTAAGGGAGTGGAACATTTTCCTTACGAGGAGAGACTGAAGGAGCTGGAGCTCTTCAGCTTGCAGAAGAGTAGACTGAGGGGTGACCTCATTCATGTTTATAAATATGTAAAGAGTGAGTGCCAAGAGGATGGAGTCAGTCTCTTCTTGGTGATGCTCAATGACAGGACAAGAGGTAATGGGTAGAAGTTGAGGCATGGGAAGTTCCACATAAACACGAGGCAAATGTTTTCACTGTGAGGGTGATAGAACACTGGAACAGGCTGCCCAGGGGAGTCATTGAGTCTCCCTCTATGGAGATATTCAAGACCTGCCTGGATGAGTTCCTGTGTGATCTGCTTTAGGTAATCCTGCTCTGACAGGGGGGTTGGACTGGATGATTCATCCTAGGGTGCCGAGAGAGCTGGCAGATGAGCTGGCCAAGCCACTCTCCATCATTTATCAGCAGTCCTGGCTCACAGGTGAGGTCCCTGATGACTGGAGACTGGCCAATGTGATGCCCATCCACAAGAAGGGCCAGAAGGAGGAACCAGGAAATTACAGACCTGTCAGCCTGACCTAAGTGCCAGGAAAGGTCACGGAACAGGTCATCCTGAGTGCAATCACACAGAACCTACAGGATGGCCAAGGGACCAGGCCCAGCCAGCATGGATTCAGGAGGGGCAGGTCCTGCCTGACCAACCTGATGTCCTTCTATGACCAGGTGACCTGCCTGGTGAATGCAGGGCAGGCTGTGGATGTAGTCTGCCTGGACTTCAGCAAAGCCTTTGACACCGTCTGCCACAAGAAGCTCCTGGCAAAGCTGGCAGCTCATGGCTTGGACAGATTCACTCTGAAATGGGTCAAGAACTGGCTGGAGGGCTGGGTCCAGAGAGTGGTGGTGAATGGTGCCACATCCAGTTGGCAGCCAGTCACTAGTGGTGTCCCCCAGGGATCAGTGCTGGGCCCCATCCTGTTCAATATCTTTATTGATGATGTAGATGAAGGAATTGAGTCCATCATCAGTAAGTTTGCAGATGACACCAAGTTAGGAGCAGGTGTTGATCTGTTGGAGGGTAGAAGGGCCCTGCAGAGGGACCTGGACAAGCTGAATGGGTGGGCAGAGGCCAAGGGGATGAGATTTAACAAGGCTAAGTGCAGGGTTCTACACTTTGGCCACAACAACCCCAAGCAGTGCTACAGGCTGGGGACAGAGTGGCTGGGGAGCTGCCAGGCAGATAGGGACCTGGGAGTGCTGGTTGATAGTAGGCTGAACATGAGCCAGCAGTGTGCCCAGGTGGCCAGGAGAGCCAATGGCATCCTGGCCTGTATCAGGAATAGTGTAGCCAGCAGGACAAGGGAGGTTATTCTTCCCCTGTACTCAGCACACCTTGATTATTGTGTCCAGTTCTGGGCTCCTCAATTCAAGAGAGATGTTGAGGTACTGGAACGTGTCCAGAGAAGGGCAATGAAGCTGGTGAGGGGTCTGGAACACAAACCCTATGAGGAGAGGCTGAGGGAGCTGGGGTTGTTTAGCCTGGAGAAGAGGAGGCTCAGGGGAGACCTCATTGCTGTCTACAACTACCTGAAGGGAGGTTGTAGCCAGGTGGGGGTTGGTCTCTTCTCCCAGGCAACCAGCAGCAGAACGAGAGGACACAGTCTCAAGTTGTGCCAGGGGAGGTCTAGGCTGGTTATTAGGAGGAAGTTCTTCACAGAGGGAGTGATTGCCCATTGGAATGGGCTGCCCAGGGAGGTGGTGGAATCACCATCCTGGGAGATGTTCAAGACAAGACTGGATGAAGCACTTAGTGCCATGCTCTAGTTGATTGGATAGAGCTGGGTGAAGGGCTGGACTGGATGATTTTGGAGGTCTCTTCAAACCTGGTTGATTCTATGACTCTGTGATCTTTGGAGGTCTCTTCCAGACCCTAATATTCTGTGAACTTAACAGTGATGTCAAGATTGGGCACAGCCTGGGCTGTAGTGATAATGCAGTGGTGGTGTTTGCAGGGATATGGGACAGGAAGGAAGAGTAAGGACTCTGAATTTTTGGAAGGCAAACTTCCAGCTCCTTAGGGAATTAGTTAGTAAGATCCCATGGGAAAGGATCTTCTGGGACAGGGGACCAAAGCAGAGCTGGGAGATGTTTAAGGACATTATTCTTAGAGCACAAGGTTCAAGAAGGGGTTCCCCCTCTGATGAATGAGAATGGAGAGCTGGTGTGGAGAAGCCTGAAGTACTCTAACATTTTTACCTCAGTCTTCTCTGCCAATCTTGCTCTGTCCACCTCCTGAGTCAATGGATCAGGAGGTGCAGACCAACAGGGTAAAATCCCTTCCACCATAAAGGAAGATCAAGTTCAGGACCACCTGAGGAACCTCAACATATATAAATCTATGGGACCTGATGAGATGCATCCCAGAGTTTTGAAGGAATTCACTGATGTAGTTGCAAAGCCACTCGCCCTAATATTTAGGCAGTCCTGGCAGTCAGGCAAAGTCCCTGGAGACAGCAAGAAGGGAAACATCGAACCCATTTTTAAAAAGGTTGAAAAAAATGGCCTCTGGAAATTACCAACCTGTCAGCTTCACCTCTGTGCTTGGGAAGATCATGGAACAGATTCTCCTGGAAGCTATAATAGAACACACAGAGGACAGGGAGGTGATTCGAGACAGCCAGCATGGCTTCACCAAGGGCAAGTCCAGCCTGACAAAGGTAGTGGCTTTCTACAATGGTATAATTACATCAGAGAAGAAGGGAAGACCAACAGATGTTATCTATCTGGACTTTTATAATATCTTTGACACAGTCCCCCACAATATCCTTCTCTCTAAGCTGGGAAGATAAGGATTTGATGGGTGGACTGTCCAGTGGATAAGGAATTGGTTGGATGATTGCATCCAAAGGTCAACAGCTCAATGCCCAGATGGAAACAGGTAACAGTGGTGTCCCTCAAGGGTCTCTACTAGGAACAGTGCAGTTCAGTATCCTCTTCAATGATACAAATTATGAGGCTGAGTGCACTCTCAGCAAATTTGCAGATGATATGAAGCTGAGTGGTATGGTTGATAATTCTTAAAGACAGGATGCCATCCAGAGCGACCTGTATAGGCTGGAGAGGTGGGTTGAGGAGAATCTCATGAGATTCAATAAGGCAAAGTGTAAGGTCCTGAACCTAGGTCAGGGCAACCCTTGGTATCAATACAGGCTGGGGGATGATGAAATTGAGAACAGCCCTGCAGAAAAGGACTGGGGGTATTGGTGGACAAGAAGATGGATGTGAGTCAATGATGCACACTTGCAGCCCAGAAGGCAAATGGCATCCTGGGCTGCATCAAAAGAAGCATGGCCAGCAGGTCAAGAGAGATGATTCTGCCACTCTGCTCCACTCTGGAGAGACCTCATCTGTAGTATTGTGTCCAGCTATCACACCCCCAACATAAAAGAGACAGGCTGCTGGAGCAGGTTCAGAGGAGGGCTGCAAAGTTGATGAGGACCTCTCCTATGAAGACAGGCTGAAAGAACTGGGGATGTTCAGCCTGGAAAGGAGAAGTAGAAGACCTTACAGCTACATTTCAATACCTGAAAGGGACCTACAGTAAGACTAGGGAAGGTCTTGTAACAATAGGATGAAAAGCAATGGTTTGAAACTAGAGCAGGGTAGATTTATGTTAAATATCAGGAGGAAGTTCTTTATAATGCGAGTGGTAGAATACTGGAACAGGTTGCCCAAGGATGTGGTTGAGGCCTCATCCCTGGAGACATTCAGGATCAGAGTTGATGTGCCACTGAGCTGCCTGATCTAGTTGGAGGTGTCCCGACTCACTGCAGGGGGTTGGACAAGATGACCTTTGACAGTCCCTTCCAACCTGATGCAATTTGTGAATCTGTGAACAAAAATGTTACTGAGTATCTTGCTCCTTTTACTATCTCATATGTTTTACTGTTAAAAAACCCTAAACAAAACCAAAACCCTTTGAATAGTGCAAATCTCTGTAAAATCACAGAATCATAGAATGGTCTGGACTGAAAGGGACCTCCAAAGGTGACCTAGTCCACACTCCCTACAGTAAGCAGGGGCATCATCAGCTAGACCTGGCCACCCTGTTGAGCCTCACTTTGAATATCTCCAGGAATGGGGCCTCAACCAACTCCCCAGGCAACCTGTTCCAGTGTTCCACCACCCTCATAGTAAAGAATCTGTTCTAACATCCAATCTATATGTGCTCTTCTCTATTCTGAAGCCATTGCCCCTTGTCCTATCACCACAGGTCTTTGTAAACAGTCCCTCTCCATCCTTCTTGTAGGCCCTCTTCAGGAACTACAAGGCTCCCATTAGGTCTCTGTGGAGCCTCCTCCAGGCTGAAAAACCCCAGCTCCTTCAGCCTATACCCATAGCAGAAGTGCTCCAACCCCCTGGTCATTTTCATGGCATCCTCTGGACCCACTCCATCGGCTCCACATCCTTCCTATATTGAGGGCTCCAGACCCAGATGCTCCAGGTAAGGTCTCACCACAGCAAAGTGGCAGAATCACCTTTCTTGATCTGCTGGCAACGCATCTTTTGATGCAGCCCAGGATGTGATTTGCCTTCTGGGCTGCAAGCACACAGTCTGCTCATGTCCAGCTTCTTGTCTATCAGCAGTCCCCAGTCCTTCTCCACAGGGTTGTTTTCTATCACGTCATCCCCCAGTCTGTATTGATGGCAAGGATTGTTCCAGCCCAGGTGCAGAACCCTGAACTTGCTCTTGTTGAACCTCATAAGGTTCACCTGGGCTCACCTCTCCAGTTTGTCCAGGGCCCTCTGGCACATGGACAGCACCACTAAGCTCGGTGTCATCTGCAAGCTTCCTGTTGGTGCACTCAATCCCACTGTCTGTATCGTTGGTAAAAACACTGAACAGTACAGGTCCCAGTACAGACCCCTGCAGGACACCACTTGTCACTGCTTTCCATTTGGACTTCAAGCCACTGAGCACTGGATGCAACCATCCAGCCAATTCCTTATTCACTGAACAGTCCAACTTTCAAATCCATATCTCTCCAACTTTGTAAGCAGCATGCTGGGGGGGAGTGTGTCAAAAGCCTTGCAGAAATCCAGATAGATGACATCCATAGGTCGTGCCTTATCTACTGACATAGTTACTTTATCATAGAAAGACACTAAGTCAGGCAGGATTTGCCCTTAGTAAAGCCATGCTGGCTGTTTGAATCACCTCCCTGTCCTCCATGTGCCTTAGCATGGCATCTAGGAGGATCTGTTCCATGATCTTCCCAGGCACGGAGGTGACACTGACAGGACAATTGTTCCCAGGGTTCTCCTTTCAACCCATTTTAAAAATGGGTGTGATGTTTCCTTACTTCCAGTCCCCAGGGACTTCACCTGATTGCCAGGACTTTTCAAATATGGAGAGTGGCTTGGCAACTACATCAGCTAATTCCCTCAGGAACCGACGCTGAGACAGCTGTAAAAGTAAAACTGCTGCCTTCTGGAGAAGGCTTACTAAAATAAGTATCTAGCAAAAGACACTTCCTTCAATTTATCTGCAACTAGAAAAGCACAAAATATGAAACAGCTGCACAAGCATAAAGTACGTGAGTAGTTTCAGAAGGTTTGCAGTCTTATTTATACAGGATAGCAAAGTTTAAAGTCTTAGAAAATTATCTGGACACGACCAAGTGAGTAAGACTTAGCTCTTCCATAGTGGGTATGTTCCCAGTACACAATCTCTTCAAGTTGTGCCCATAACAGCAATTTGAAAGCACAAGAAGATACTAATCCAGATGCACAGAAACACAGAATCTGAAGTCCATCACACCTGAAATCCACCGTATCTTGTCTAACTGGTGCTGTTTATAAATAAACCTCCCCAACGCCCACCCTTCAGCAGAATTCTCTATTTACCATCCCACAAAACAGTGGAATACTTTATATATGAGAGCTAATCACGACAAGAAAGAAAAATGGAAATTGGGTTCGACTTGATCTTCTGAGGTCCCTTCCAACATCTTGTGATTCTGTGACAGTGGCTAAGAATAGCGCAGTCAGACATAGCAGATCAAAATCTCCAAACCAAGGACATTAAACTAGGTGATGCTGTCTTCACCCTGTGATGCTGCTCTGAAACGCATACTGCAGGTGGGTTAGCTACTCCATGGGGCTATTTTAGAGATCTCAGCATGTATTCTCTGGTTTTAGGTATGTAATTTTGAACAGAGCGTGAATCAGGCCCTACTTGTAGTTAGAGAGAAGTTCTTCCAAAGCTCTTCATTTGAGAAGTCCACTTCTCTTCACTGTAGCAGAAGCTTAAAGCTATATGCAGTGAATTGCACCTACCACCATCTCCAAAGTGAGCACCAGACGGGTGATCTCAGAGGTCGCTCAATGAATATGCTTATGCATTACCACTGGTCTGACTCAGCAGAGCAACAGAGCATGCAATTAACTTTCAACTTGTTGTGAAATGACACTAGCCTGAGGCCTGCAAGCCTGGCTGAAGAGGGATGGACTTTCTAAGGTTTCAAGAGGTAGCAGTGAAGAAAAACAGAAAAACTAAGGGAAGAACACACTTGGAATAAAATGTGAAATCTCTCTTTTTCTGCACTTGGACTCAGATATCAACCCAAGCTTTCCTTTGTATTTTAAAACAATTAATTCTATCCCCTACATTAAATTCTCATATTTATTTACATTCAGTGTTGAAAGTATGATACCAAAACTCCACCAAAAAGGGATCCCCATCTCTGGCATGACCAGAGTCAAGATTTAGTGAAAATTTAGAAGTTTCGTTTTAACTTCAAAGACCCAAGAGCAGGAAAGTCAAGTATTTTCTCATAGATAGGTAAATCTCTGATACACAAGCACTTAACCCACAGAAGACCAGCCTCCAAATTTTTATGCATCATTATTTTCTACGGCAAAAAACATTATTCCAAAAACCAGATTGCAAATCTATGGTCAAGACATGCTCCAGTCTAAAACTCTGAAAACATTACTCCATTTCTGCTGCTTTTGTCAGTGTGCAGCTGTTAGTCACTGGTGGAAAGCTGTGTCCATGCATCCAAGGAGTACTTCTGACAGCACTCACAAAATTCTGGTGCCACAGAAGATAAAATGACTACCTGGATTTATTGAGTCAAGAGGTGAGGTTAGAAAAGCAAAGCCAAACAACACTGTTTGTAAAAAAACTTAGGACAATTTGCAAATTCTGAGAAAGTGCTGTTTAAAACAAAGCCCCTGGAAATAATCAAGCAATTAATTACTTCTGTGGAAAGTATGAGGACCTTTTCCTCCCCCCCCCCCCCCCCCAGTATCTCTTTCCTTTGCAGTAAAATGGTGGTACAGAAGAGACTGGATCCAATCTACTAAAACAAGTACTACTTGGCTATTGTGACATTGATGAAGAAGCAGGTCTACTAATAGCAATAGAAAAAGGAGTCTTACCTTCACCTGTGCACGGGGAGAAAGTATTTCCAAATCCTTGCTTTTTTGGCTTTAAAGACGGTGAGGCTGACAGTCCAGGGGGCTGTGGGACTTGCAATAAAGGCTTCCCATTTGTAAACACTTGTTTCTTAGGACTTAAAGCAGGAAGGTGAATCATGTTGCTCTCAGGAGCTACCCCTCCTCCAAGGGGCATCTTTAAGTGTAGGATGGCAGACAAGTTTCCAATATCTGGGCTTCGGGTGAGGCTATTTGAAGATGGGCAGGGTGCTCCCGCATGAACCTTGATAGGTGGGATCTGCTGTCCACTGATCATCCCAGGTCCATGAGGAATACTTGATGTCCAGTGACTCATACTGCATGATCTCTCATTCATTTTTGAGAAGTTAATGTATCAAAGTGTGTTTTTAAAGACCCACAGTTATAACTGATACCAATCCAAAGGCATAGTAATCCATTGTGTATCATACACCTGTTTAAAAAAAAAATACATAATAAAGATAATTGATACTGTAGTAAATAATACATGAAAAAAGACTGCACATGACTGTTCACTTTGTGAGATTACTTGTTACAAGAAAAAAGAACAAGCACTATACACTCTGTTGGGGGAAAAGAAGAAAGCCAAACAATAATTTGGGAGCTCTAACACAGAGGAAAATCTGCCTCTTCTGAAGCTGAAGTCTGCAGTAAGGTCAATTGCCTTCACATTAGCTAAACCAGCCATGAAATTAAGGCAATGCTGATCAGGTACAAGGCGGCAGCCAAGAGTGAAAAGATTCTGACAGGAAGTTGTCACGGGATGAAAATAGCCATCACTCCTTTTTCTGCCATCTCCTCAGTCCGTTAATTACAATGATGCTGTAAAGCACACACAGTAATCTAGATATAGACAAAACAGGAAAGAGATACCAGTTCATGTTTAAAAGGATGGGCATGCAACAAAATTAAGAAGGAACAGCAACACCATAGATATTCCTCTGTGGTCCATCCAACTCTGTGGTACTTCACAATAAGAAAGTATAGCAAGAAAGCACAGCACAGAAGTATTAATAAACATAAGTATAGTAATTTTAAAAGTGGATGTTTACTGTAAGCCTGTAGATATGCCATAATTAAATGTAATCCTACAGTAGCAAATTTTCAAGGACATCTTCCAAATTATACCAATAATTTTTTAACTGACTTTTTGTCACTTACGTTTTCCTGTTATTTAAATCTTAGAAGACAAAACTCGTAAGGAGTTTGAGAGGTCATCTCAGCCACAACCTACTCCAAGACAGAATTGACTAGATCTATAAATTTCCTGACATTAAAAAAAAGATTTATAGGCAAAAACTGTACTTGTCGGTGCAAATTACTGATAAGATTGGGTAATTTCATCCCTAACTCAGCTAAACAGCACTTACTCAAGCATTCATCACAAGTTCATATGTTTATCATTAAGCATATGTTTAATTAGTTTGTTCAACTATAGACTCAGTACCTAATTAACCTGTTCAGACAAACAAGTGAAGTTAACAGGAATAAAACCAAAGTATGGCTTAAGTTACGGTTTTCTCAGTGTGTTCTCAGGTTTTAATTTTGATCTTGCTGAAGCAAAACACTGAACTATAACTTCCACTTTCAGTACGTGAGATTTTTAACACTGAAGCCAGTAAGTTTATAACCAGTATATCCATGACTGAATGTAATGTAAAACCTTCATACTTAACCCTTTGCATATTATAATTCTGCAATGTCTCAATTTTTGTCTGTGAACTGTAAAAAAGAGAAAACAAACAAAAACAACCACTGACCACTAACAATGAAAGGCTTAATCATACTGTCTTCAAAGGCAAGGGTGAAACTGCTGACATTAATAAAAGAGGTATGCCCTCACCACACTTAGATGGTCATGAAAGATTTATTCTACATGCTATTTTTCATTGTTATGTTTTTATATGAGGGGAATAAAAATTGTAAAGTACACCAATTAAATGCAATATTAATTATTTTCATGCCTGGCTGAAGCACAAATCACTCTCTCCAATGCAACCAAGGACAAGGAGAGCTGATTGTTCTTAAATTCTCAGAGTTTGTTTTAAAAGCGGAATGTACCTTGCCCTAACATAGATTACTAGATCCTTAAAAAAGGACATAGAAACAAAGGCAGTTGCTTTGCTGGCAAAGATATATAACATTTTACTACAAACTGGCTATAAATAAAAATAATTATTGGCTATAATTCTTGTCTGCAGTTTCAGCTACATTAGAAAAACAGTAATATAATCAAGAAAAGATTATACGTGGAAAATGCATTAACTTAATTCAACAAAAGCACCCTTAGTTTAATCAACAGAAGAGTGTTTCTACATAGCTTATACAAGGCCTACCAGCCCTATAAAATCCAGATCAATGTGCAATTTGTGTTGTTAGTAAGTTGGTTTCTGTTCCTTTCTTCTCCATTAATATTATATCTCACAGTGAGTAGCAGTGTTCTACACTACAGTCATCTCAATTTTACCATGGGCTACTGATGGATTTTTACACTTAAAGAAAGGCTTCTGCACCTAACCATTTCTTTCATCTTGCTAGAAAGTTGTATTTTGAACAAAATTACCTGAAACAAAAACTTTTTAATGAAAGTAGAATTAAGTAATTTCTCTACAATTTCTTCCTGTGTTCTTCTTCCTGGTTTTACTGTGAAAATGTCTAACATTAACATGCAAATCAGTGCTTCCTTTCTTAAAAATATTAAAGCACCTTGGAGAGCACAACTTTTCCATTTTTAAAAAATGTTTTTATCTTGTGCTATTTTCAATATTATTTGCTTGCTAAATAGAGGCTATTGACTAATCATACTTGTTTATAATCAACTTTCAGCATAATATCAAGACATTCTCATATCAGAGTGGCCAAGCTGATTCAAACCTGATTACCTAGAGGTGCGCTAAAGCATATATTAACTAACCAAATGTCTACTGCACATGAATTATGTTAAAAGTCTGATTTTTACATCACATCTATGAATAGTTCCCAGTTACAGCTACCTGTAATACTAAAAAAGCATGATACATTTCTAACTGAAGTGATCTTGGAAATTGTAGGAATATAGCACTAAATACAAAAGCTTACTTAGAAATAAGCTTAGAAATCCTCAGTAGGATTGAAGATTAATGTACTAAATTAAAGCACACACAAAACACAGGAAAGAATACTATCATGAAACTGAATGCCTGTGTTGAAAAATTCTTTTGTTCTACTAAAGGAAAATAAGCACATGGCACCTTTTAATGAAACACTTCTCTCCATCAGTAAGTAGTGTTATAATGCAGACATTAAAGAAAATACAATGATGTCCACTGCTTCTAAAAAATCTTTTTTTAAGCTGAAATCTTTAGGATTCTGCATCTATCAAAAACAGCGTAACAATATAATTACTCAAAATCCATAACAATGATCCATAAATTCATTTTCAGACAGCCATGTAGTACAATTTAAATTCAAACTGAAGCCCTGGAAAATTCAAACACTAATCCTTCAAAAAGCAAAACAAAAGAAGAATTCACAAAGCCATGCCTGCAGCACAGTATGCCACATAGTCTGCTTTTTACCCCGTGGTTTTGAAAAATAATCAGAATTGGCTTACTGTTTCATCCACGGAAATAAGAAGTAAGATATATTTCAACTTCACTGAAAGATTAATTACTCCACTGCAGAGATCAGTTTAAGGAATTGTAATAAATCCAGCTCATATTGGATCCACAAACACTATCACAAAAGTAATTAACAGAATCCACACATACTATCACAGAAATAATTATTAGACAGTGGCACTTCACTCAGAGAGAAGCAAGCACTATCCCAAACCAAAGAAAAAGACTGAAGACCATCCCCTGCTTTCTGTTCTTCCACTAGGGACACCTCACCTCTACAAGTTACCATACCCTGCTGAAAGCAAACATTAACTGTAACCCTTTCCCTTGGGACTGTGCACCCCAAGACTGTAAGTGCCTTCCCTCATCCACACTGCAACCAGATGTAGCCAAGCCTCTCTCCACGTTCCCCTCCATGATGTCCTTGACACAAGTCCAGGAAAATATTTGCTTCCTACCAGGGCTGAGCTACCACAAGACTAACCAAACAGACTACCTCCCCTTTAAGCTCTTCTCTCCCCTTCCCAACCCTTCCCTCTTTCTGTGGCCATGGTATTTGGGGCATCACCTGCCAGTGACACCGTGGTGAAATACGCAGAAGCCACTGCCTCCCCTGATATCACACTCCTGATGAGTCAATCTGAATGGACTCAAGAACTGTGATGGAGAGGGGGAAAGGATGGCCAAGAGAAGCTATAGTCAGCCTCACTGACTACTCAGTGTCTTACAGAAATGAACATTTAGCTAGTCCTTGTGTCCTTTGGAAAGGAAAACCAAACAGAGATTTGACTAGGAAAAAAAAAAGAGGTAGCTGAGAGACTGAAAATAGGCTTGGAACGATCCATATACCACTGCAATAAAGGAAGATTATGTGGCTTCAGAACTGAAACCACAAAATAAGCTTTACACTCAAATCACAGAGAATTTTTTCCACACCATTCATGCCAGCCAGCATCTCAAAAGTCACTCACTACTGAGAATAATAAGTATCTTGCATTAGCATCCACTGTTTTGGTTATTTGCATCCATTTCTTGACAATTGTACTCTAGGATTACCACAGGAGACTTCATTCCAAGCATCAATGCTCTGAAAATAACACATTTTTCTCAGGATAAGGTGATCAACAAAGGAAAACTACAAAAAGGGTTCACACAATTTGAGAGCTTCTAGTTCTCAACATCAACAGAATGCTTTCTTGATACAGTATCAGTGTTCCAGGCAAACAAAAACTAAATGAGGTCCTCTACAGCACTGAGACAACCAGCCCCCAAACACAACTGAGTTTCTCAGAGCTAGTGTAATGAAATATACTAATTAGTTATTACTTGCATCACTATAATTCCTAGGAAGATTAGTCACAGAAAGGAATGCCTTTGTGTGAGCGGCTGTACAAACACAGAGCAGAGCACAATCACTGATAGTGCTGCAACTGCCATCAAAAGGGTAGCTGTTATCAGTGGACAGGATGATGTATATCCTAGTGTATTTGGGAGAAGGCATTTTTAGTACTCTGTCAGAAAAAAACATCTCAGGTTTTTATTATGGTAAGTATGATCTCCTAAGCTTTTTTCCTATTAGTATCATAACTATTCAAGCATGCCGCTGCAAGTGGTTCCTGTAACTAAGCATGAGCTTTCCAAGAGCAACATTATTCTCCTAAGGGCTAGCAACAAACTTCAGATGCTTGAAAAACCCCACACAAATCTGCCAATGCTGACTACCAGAGTCAGAGGCATGCTTTCTGTCTGTAGCCACTGCATCCTGATCCAGTAATCAAAGGCTCTTGCAAACTCTGACTTGTGTGCCTCTTTGACACACCACTGCCCTGATAGCTTTGTAATGACTTTGGACTTTTCAGGACTGCAAGTACAATTGCTAACATTGCCGTGTCAGCAATGGTGAGAGCTTCGGTGCACACACGACATGGGAAACTACCAACAGTGTTCCCATGCAAGCAGGTGGGAATGCAGGGCAGAGGTACAGGACCTGCCCTGCCCTGGTGCCCTCTCGCTGACTGCCACTTGTGGGGCAGCGCAGGCAACCACCACATGCTGTTGGGCAGACAGCTCGAGAGACAGATACCACCACCCTTACTACACTTCTGGCTCATCCCACAGACCTCTCAGCTAAAGTATTAGCATCTTCAATCAGGGCCAAAAACCAGCCAAGGTCTCAGGAGACCTGCTGAAAGCCGTGAATTTCAAGTCTATTACATTTAAGAGACTGGCGTTACTAACACGCAAGTCTGCAGACGAGGCAGAGCTGTCACCTCAGTGGGCACGACATGTCTGAGTTTTTTGCCCACAAGGATAACTGTCTGGATGACGGCAAATCCCGGACAAGACACTACTCGGCATCGGGGGCCAGGGCCTCCGCTGGGCAGCCCCGTGGGCCGCGTACCACGCTGGTCAGCACGCCAGGCCGAACCCGCGCTCCCTCCCATGCTGTCCTCCGCACTTCCCGCGCTGCCCACACCGCCTGCGCTGCCCTGAGCGCTGCTCACACAGCTCGCGCGCTACCCTCCGCGCTGCTTACGCCGCCCGCGCTGCCCTCCGCGCTGCTGCACCGTGCTCCCGCGGCCAGAGGGATGTCCGGCGGGCAGGCTCCTCGCTCCGCAGCCACCTCCTGCGGCTACCTATCTCCGCTTATTCATCAGCGGGATGACAAATTTCCCGGGCGGGCGTCTGTCCCGTCCTCCCAGACAGCGCTGCGTCCACATCTCCGCGGCAGGCTCGTCGGCGAGGTGAGTAACAACGAAGTAACTTCACCACAAGAGGGTTTGTTTTGCTTTTTCTTCTCCTTCCCCGCCTCCCCGCTCTGACACGGAGGCCGGTACCCGCCGACTCACCCTCTCCCCGCCCGGGCCGGCGGCGGAGGGCACAGGCTAAGAGGCCGAGCCACCCCCACCGACAAAAACATGCGTGCAGCCGGGGCTGGGCGCGGAGCTGCCGCGAGCACCTCACGTCTCTTCCCTCACCTGATGCGTCCCCCCCCGTGCAGCTCTTCACCGGGCCGGCCCGTGCCCCACGGCTGTCATATGCCCGCTGGCCCCGCCGTTAACTGTGGCCGCTGCCAGGCGGGGAGCCCCCGCGGCTGCGCCGGGCTCCCACTGCCGGCGGGCCGCCCCTCCCCGCCGAGCGGTGCTCGCTTCTCCAGGCCGGGGCAGCGGGAGGCCCCGCCGCCCCGGGGCGCTGTGGAGGCTGAGGGCTGTGGGGCTGCGCAGCGGCGGCGAAGAGCTGGGTTGGTGTTTCAGAGGGGCCTGTGGAAAGCTTTGTGTCTATGTGCGTGTCTGTGTTTGTGTGTATGCGTGCTGCAGAAGCGCTGAAGGGTGTGACACTGCAGGGATGGGAGCACTGCCCAGAGGCTGGAGGTGGTTGCGTGGAGGACACTGTCTGGGCGATGGGGGGAGGCTGCACAAAGGCAGGAGGGGACATGTTTAGATGCTATCTGGGGGCTGCAGGCTAGCTGCAGGAGAACCTGGGGGCTGCATACGGGCTTGGGGAGCACTGACTGCACTGGGAACTTGTAAGTGGGCCTTCAGACGATCTGTCTATGGCATATACGGTAAACCAGAATTAAGGCACAGGAGCAGGTAAATGAGGAGGACAGTACCTTAGGCATGAGAGAGAGAGTTAGGGGGCGTGATGCCTGGTGGCACTTTCCTGTGCGCATCATAGAAATGTGTGAAGGCAGGAGCTTCTCTGAGGTGGGGATTCTGATTGCAAACACCAGAGGACTAAAATGGGATAAAGAAGAGTTGGAAGGAAAGTATTCAGGCAAATCTGCAACCTCCATTCTTTCACCCAGAACAGCCGGGGAATATTTAGCCCCCAAGGCTCACGATTAGCATTTTGCAGAAACAGTTGCAGACCGGAGGTATGTGCCACAAATACCCACTGCTCTGGAGAAGTCTCTTACCCGTGGAGGGCATGGTCCAGGAGTTGAAACAGCTTGGCTGGTTCAGTTTGGGTCAGTTGGAGAATTGAGGATGTAAATTATATGAAGGTGAGCAGCTGAAAAGCCATGCTCAGAGAGCAGCAAATTGCCCTGTTACTCTAATGGACATGAACATGCAGACCTCATGGCGGGACACCCCGTCAGAGAGGTGTCCGAGCAGGGAAGCCTGTCTGCATGCAGAAGAGTGCAACCTTCCATGCAAAGCAAGATCAGCCCAGTACTTAGAAAATATGTTAATCTCAGGTCTACAAGAATGACAGTGTCCTGATTGCTTATTCCAAGAAGATGGGGAGCCTGTACCCCTGCTGTGCTGTTAACAGCCATTAAGTGGAGAGATGAGAAGGATGTGGGGGATGTGTCATAGTGTGCTGAGGTCACCAGGATCCTCAAGGCCAGCCTTGAGCTACTTATCTGAATCAACTTAAAGCAGCTGTGGAGTTGTTAAGAAGACAACATTGTGGAGATGTTGAGGCTTCAGGATTCCTTTGTAAGATTACACTACTTTCTAGTTTTTTTGTTTCTAAGTGTTTCTTATGCAGTAAGGCACTTCCAAATAAAATTGCTATATATAACATATTTAAAACTTAAGTGGGTTGAAGCTCACAGAAGTATCTTGAGAAGGGAGCAAAGAGGACAATGAAGAAAGGTCTCACATTACCCAAGTTAACATTAGACACTGTAACTAATATCTAAAGAACATCTCTAATTCTTGATGTGCTGAAGAAGTAAGTGACATTTATGCAAAATAAACCAGATAAGACTAATAAGTATATTAAAAGCAAGCACACTGAAAATTTTCTTAATGGATAACACCACTGATTGTTCATACCTGTCATACAGATTACATACCTCTCATGCATGTTCATGCCCATCAATATGAGCCCATACTCATTCTACATGTAACGCATCCATCTTGATGATGAAAAAGGTATGCCTTAGTCCTTCAGAAAACTACTACTCTGTATTACATTAAACTTGCTTTTGTCTATTGGAAATTTTCTCCCTTTTGTACGTACCTAGTAGAGGTAGTGGATTAAGAAAAGAGTACATTAAAGTTCATGGTCTCAGAATCCACAGCAACACCTGTGAGTTTATTCTGTCACCAGCCAAGACCTGAGGGTAAGAACTGGATTTTGCCACTTCAGTCCCAGTTAAATTTTTCTTAGGTCAGTGAAATACTTTAGTTGCCTCTTGAGTAAATGTATATTTATGTGGTATATGATGCTACAGTGAGCTTTTAAATTAAGCCTTCAGTTTACTGTCAAACTGTCAAATACAGAAGCATTTTTCATTTTTTTTGTTTAAGAAAAAGTGTGCTTGCTCTTCTTTTTCTCTGTTCCCCTCCACTACCCATTATGGGGTATTAAAATAATAGTGTCCATCAGTTCCATTCCAGTCTCCTTCTAACCTGACTTTGATTGCATTATGCATTGGGTTTTTGGTCCAGATGAATGTTATACTAGGCACGTGGGAAAAGACACCTGCTCATATAAACCCTTGTCTCCTTTTCATAGAGGATGAACATCTTTCTGGGTGAGCCTTGAAACTAGATAGTGAGTGGCTAAAAATGTCTGAAAAGGGATTGTTCAACAAGGACAGAGAAAATGCATGAAGTGGAGATTATTTATTTAATTTACTGGCAGTTTGGGGGGGCTTTTTAGATAAGGGAATGACTCTGGGCAGTGAGGCATAATCTATGGAAAATCAAGTTATTTCCTTCAGGGGCCAGAGGAAAGGACCCATTGTAGCAGAGGCAATAGAGAACAAGAAATGTGACAGCTGCTTTTCATTTTCTTCATCTCTATACCAGCACCAGCAGCACTGAGTGCTTAAGAGAGAAAACTAGGTACAAAGGTGATAACACAATTTTTTTTGCATTTCTATATCATGACTGAAAAAATGTTTTGGACCCCAATACCTTGGAAACAGTGGTAGCCAGTTTAACTGGAGGGCAGGGTCGCCTTTAAAAATAAAAGTGAATGCAAGAGAGTAGCTAGAATACAATGATACTTGTTTAGAGAAAGCTGACTAGAAAGGTTTGCCTCCTGATACCTCATACATACTGATTATAACAAACCCAAGTCTGAACATTGCCTTCTCAGACACAGATATGAAGATGCTTTGTCAAGATGTTTTTGTGACAACCACTAAAAAAATATTGCTAAGTCTTTTTATTTAAATCTTTAATTTTTCCTAAATACTTCCGTTTCATATTTATTCGATATTCACTTACTCTTCAACTGAGAACAGTATTTTCAGTAGTTAGGATGACATGATAAAAAAAGTAGTCACTGAATTTTGTGTTGAATAATACAATGTCAAATAGGCATCTGGCACTGATACTAATATTTTAGATTATCACAGAACGGGCTTTCCTGGTTTAGCAAGTCTTGCATCTCCACCATCTCAGCTTAGACCAACTCTCTGCTCAGAAGGAGCTCTGCAAGCGTGCTCTGTTTCACTTCATCCTCGGCTCAGCCTCTCAAGGCTTATAACTCTTCATTATGAAGGTGCAGCAAAGCAGGTGGGACCTGGAGATCAGAGGTCTGGAGAAATAAACCAGGTAGTGCAGGTGTAATAGGGCCAGGTCCTTTTTCTTCATCTTCCTGTTCACAAGTCAGAGGTTGCATTTACCCGCTACTGAGACAAAGGAGGGCTCTCTTGACACAATGATGATGCAGCAGAGCCACAGAACTTTGTATAATTCTATTTCCTATTTCTATACCTGGTTTTCCTAGATAGAATCATAGAATCACAGATTCATAGAATCATAGAATGGCCTGGGTTGAAAGACCATCTAGTCCACCCTGCCCTGCAGTAAGCAGGGGCATCCTCAACTAGACCTGGCTGCCCTGTTGAGCCTCACTTTGAATATCTCCAGGAACGGGGCCCCAGCCTCATCCCCAAGCAACCTGTTCAAGTATTCCACTACCCTCATGGTAAAGAACTTGTTCATAACATCCAATCTAAACCTCCTCTTCTCTAGTTTGAAGCCATTGCCCCTTGTACTATTACTACAGTCTCTCTCCGTCCTTCTTGGAGGCCCCCTTCAGGTATTGGAAGGCTGCTATTAGGTCTCCCCAGAGCCTCCTCTTCTCTAGACTGAACAACCCCAGCTCCCTCAGCTGTCCTTGTAGCAGAAGTGCTCCAACCCCCTGGTCATTTTCATGGCCATTCTCTGGACCTACTCCATCAGCTCCACGTCCTTCCTATAATTAGGGCTCCAGACCCAGATGCTCCAGGTACTCCAGGTTAAGTCTCACCAGAGCAAAGTAGCAGAATCACCTCTCTTGATCTGCTGGCAGCACATCTTTGGATGCAGCCCAGGATGCAATTTGCCTTCTAGGCCACAAGCACACAGTCTGCTCATGTTCAGCTTCTTGTCTATCAGCACTCCCAAGTCCTTTTCCACAGGGTTGTTTTCTATCACCTCATCCCCCAGTCTGTTGATGGCAAGGATTGTTCCAGCCCAGGTGCAGAACCCTGAATTTGCTCTTGTTGAACCTCATGAGGTTCACCTGGGCCCACCTCTCCAGCTTGTCCAGGGCCCTCTTTAGTAGTGGGTTTTACTTGCTGCACAAGACACAAGGCAACATAGTTCTCCTTCCCTTTACAACATACTAATACTATGAAGACCATAGCCCTGGGTTTTCCAAAGCTCCTGACAGCAGTTAGAGGTCCTTGCAACAGATTGGTTCCTCTCCTTGCAGTTCCAGCACTGTGATCTGAAGGAATGTATAAAGACTTCTCAAATTTTTAAATGTAGGCTGGCAAGTGAAGAGAAAGCTGTCCATGTAATAAATGCTTTAAAATGTATGCATTCTACTTCTCAAAGAAATACAGTTTGTATTTTCTAGTAGTATTATACAGACAAAACTGGTGCCATTAAACAGGACTCATTTAACTAAAAGGCAGACCAAATTATGTATGGTACCAACGTTTGAAAGGATGAAGTGTCTTTATGTAACAGTGTGTGGTGATACTATGTAACTGCTTAAGATCAGAAACTAAAGTTATTAGAAGAAGTCTAATTGCAGGGGAGTTCTGGGTTCCTACGATGAGGAATCATAGAATCATGGAACCATTCAGGTTGGAAAAGACCCATGATATCATCAGGTCCAAGCACTAACCCTACTCTGTCAAGTTCACTAGTAAACTATGTTGCTGAAACTGCTGAGTGAAATACATTTTCCAACCCACAAAAATTTAATCAGGGAGAAGACTTAATAGCAGCAATCCAGTTTAGCTAGCATAGTCAGATATCAATAGTTAACTGACACTTTTTGCTAAATATTTCATACGCTGGGGTTCAGGTCACAAGATATGAACATCAAAGAAGTGAAGAGAACAGAGGGACCACAGATGCCTGTGAAATTCAGTCTTCATGCCTGAACATGTTTTGAAAGTCAGATTGAGTTTGATGTGAACCAAATCATAGGAAACTGCTATGGGGAAACAGTAGGGGTCTGCTACAGGCCACCTGACCAGCAGAACCAAGCAGAAGAGGCCCTTCACAAACAAATAGAAGCAGCTTCCAGGTCACGAACCCTGGTCCTTGTGGGGGATTTCAACCACCCTGACATCTGCTGAAGGGACAACACTGCTAGGTACCAGCTATCCAGGATGTTCCTGGATTGCATAAGATGACAACCTCCTCCTCCAAATGGTAGAGGAACCAACAAGAAAAGGTGCTATGCTGGACCTTGTTCTCACCAACAGGGAAGGGCTGGAGACCACTGTGAGGCTCAGAGACAGCCTTGGCTGCAGTGACAATGAAGCAGTTGAATTTAAGATCCTCAGGGCAATCAGGAGGGCACATCCCAGAATTACAACCGTAGACTTCAGGATGCAGACTTTGGTCACTTGAGGGATCTGCTGACCAAAGTACCATGGGACAAAGCCCTAGAGGGAAAAGGGGCCCAGGACAGCTGGTCAGTATTCAAGGATCACCTTCTCTGTGCCCAGGAACAAAGTATACCCACAAAGAGGAAAGCAGGAAAGAAGGCTAGCAGGCCTGCTTGGATGAGCAAGGAGCTCCTGGACATGCTGTCACACAAAAAGAAACTCTACAAGGAGTGGAAGAAAGGACAGCTAGAATGGGGGGCATAGAAGGAAGCTGCCCAAGCAGCAAGAGACCTGGTGTGAAAAGCTAAAGCTCAGTTAGAATTAAATCTAGCCAGGGAGATCAAGGGGAACAGCAAAAATTTCTATAGGTGTAGTAATGGTAAAAAGAAGACTGGGGAAGGTGTGGGTCCCCTCAGAAAGGAAACAGGTGAACTGGTGACAAGGGACATGGGGAAGGCTGAGGTTCTCAATGACTTCTTTACCTCAGTCTTCACTGGCAAGGGCTCCAGCCACACTCCTGCAATAACAGAAGATAACGGCAGAGACTGGAAGAAGGAACTGCCCACTGTGAGTGAAGATCAGGTTCATGACATCTGAAGAACCTGATAGTGTTCAAGTCCATGGGACCTGATGAGGTACACCCACAGGTCCTGAGGGAACTGGCAGAGGAGGTTGCTAAACTCCTCTCTATTATATTCCAAAAGTCCTAGCAGTCCAGGGAGGTCCCCAATGACTGGAAAAGGGGAAACATAACTCCCATTTTCACAAAGGGATAGCAGGATGACCCAGAGAACTATAGGCCACTCAGTCTCACCTCTGTGCCTGGTAAGATCATGGAGCAGATCCCTCCTGGAGGCACTGATGAGACAGAAGAATAACAAAGAGGTGATTGGATAAAATCAGCATGGCTTCACCAAGGGCAAATCCTGCCTGACAAACCTGGTGGCCTTCTATGACAAGGTCACAATGTCAACAGATGAAGACCAAGCAACTGATGTGATTTATTTGGACCTGAGCAAAGCCTTCGGTGCTGTCCCACACCACATCCTGGTCTGCAAGCTGGTGCAGTCTGGGTTTGATAGATGGACCATTCAATGGATAAAGAACTGGCTTGATGGCTGCACCCAAAGGGTGGCTGTCAATGGCTCCATGTCCAGGTGGAGGCCAATGACAAGTGGAGACCCTCAGGGATCACTCCTGGGACCAATCTTGCTCAACACCTTTGTCGGTGACATGAACAGTGACGTTGAGTGCACCCTCAGCAAGTTTGCTGATGACACCAAGCTGTGTGGTGCAGCAGACACGCTGGAGGGAAGGGATGGGATCCAGAGGGACCTCGACAGGCTGGAGAGGTGGGCACAAGCCAACCTCATGAGGATCAACAAGACCAAGTGCAAGGTCCCTACATCTGGGTCAGGGCAATCCCAACCACCGATATAGGCTGGGCAGTGACTGGCTTGAGAACAGCCCTGAAGAAAGGACTTGGGAGTGCTGCTGGATGAGAAGCTCAACATGAGCCACCAGTGTGCTCTTGCAGCCGGGAAAGCCAATCACATCCTGGGCTGCATCAAGAGAAATTGTAGCCAGCAGGTCAAGGGAGATGATTCTTCCCCTCTACTCTGCTCTGAGACCCCACCTGGAGTACTGCATCCAGTTCTGGAGCCCCTGTTACAAGAAAGATATGGATGTGCTGGGATGTGTCCAGAGAAGGGCCACCAGGATGATCAGAGGGCTGGAGCACCTCTCCTATGAGGACAGACTGAGAGAGTTGGGGCTGTTCAGTCTGGAGAAGAGAAGGCTCTCAGGAGACCTTATTGTGGCCTTCCAGTATCTTGAGGAGGGCTACAAGAAAGCTGGGGAGGGACTTTTTAGGATGCCAGGTAGCGATAGGACTAGGAGGAATGGAGCAAAACTAGAAGTGGGTAGATTTAGATTGGATATTAAGACGAAGTTTTACACCATGAGGGTGGTGAGACCCTGGAACAGGTTTGCCCAGGGAGGTGGTTGGGGCCCCATCCCTGGAGATTTTTAAGGCCAGGCTGGATGCGGCTCTGAGCAACCTGAACTAGTGTGAGGTGTCCCTGCCCATGGCAGAGGGCTTGGAACTGATCCTCGAGGTCTCCTCCAACCCTAACAATTTTGTGATTCTATGAAATGCAACATGTCTCATTTCCATTTGGAGAGCATAAGGCATTTCAGTACCAAGAGCTGACATGACATCCATTCCATTCTCTAGTATCTACTGATGACTGACACAACTAGAAATATAGCCATACAGGTAGGACACTAGTTGAGGGGAAGTAAGAAGGAAATAAGGAAATTTCCCACAGTCCATCTAGAAACCTTAGAAGAAAATGCTGCAATAAAGTGGCACTGCTATTTGTTTGTCCTACAGTAAGATCTTCTGATATTAATAATGATATATTTTATAGGCCTGAACAATTTAAGATCGAACAGCTGATAATTGTAATGTTGAAATTCACTTTTCTAGTTTGTACATACCACTACCATTTTTATCTGACTCTTGTTTCCCTACCTACTCATTTCAACACTGATTTTTAATGTTGAATTATACTTTATATCCTGGAAGAGATACCTACATGCATGTCATTAGCTTTCATCACAATAGTATCTTAGGATTTCCACCCAAGGAGCTGTTAATGTAGTTCAGAAAATACTGGTGCAAAGTACATTAAGAAGTAAATCCTTAATCAGATGTTGAACGATTCACCCCAAATCTCCAACACCCACATGCATGGCTACTCATGGAGATATTTGTTGCTTCATTAGATATAATGGGTGTCCCATGACAATACTATAGACGCAACAATAGCAGCTTCATGCATGTGACTCCTCCAAACTCTTTTCTGAAATCCATGTTTGTCTTTGGGAAGAGGCACACTCATTGTTGCTTCAGATCTTCAGAATTCTGCTTGACCATCTCACACTATGTCCAGTCTGGCTGTGCCCGTGTGGCATAAGTTTTGTACCCAAGCTATAGATGTGAGAACAAGAGTGAACTGTCACTTTAGTAAACTGATTGGAGATGACCAGTCATCTTCCCCGTATTTAAATACAGTAGAAGAGGAAGAAGTGTGCACAATGTAGGTCACTACCATTAGTAGTGCTGTATCATCCAATCCATTAGATGAAAAAAATGTTGTAAAATTGTTTTGGTGGTTTAGGGGCAGGGAAAGATTTTGTTCGTTATAATTGAATATTCTTTCTCAGGCTTGTCCAATCAATGCTAAAAGCCAGGTAAAAGGTGTCTTGACGTTGTACTTTCTAGCTTGATTTAGGAAAATCACACAGACTCTGTTTTTTTGTTGTTGTTCAGTATGTATTCAACACAGGAAGATGTGCGATTTAAAAAGCAATGTGAATAATTTGGTGCCACCTTTTTTTGGTTCAATTGTACATGGAGTTTATCTTTTTACTACAATCATGTGTTTCACTGTCAGAATTTCTCTCATGTCTTTGGCTTCACCACAATTGAATATACCACCCAAAAGAGTATTTCCCTTCTTAGGATCAGATAGAGGAACTACAGTATTTACTGAAATTAAATCAAGGTCCAGATATAAGGCTGGTCACACAGCATTTTAGGTGAAGTTTGTGTTTAGACTTATGTTATAAAGAAGATGTCTGTATGCTAGTCAGGTGTCAAAATGTTGACATTCCTGACTTCATTCTCACAACACTACACAGTCATATTCCCAGCCCTATTCACGTAGCTGTGTTCACATATCTATACATTTAATTCTTTCTAGATCTTAAAGTAGAGGTATATAGCTGATTAGAAACTCAGATTCTGGGTCTTGCCTTGATTTTGTGTAGAGCAACACTAATGACTCTGTTTTTGTCAGTTTTGAAAATAGACATAAAACCAGCCATGGTGATCTAATACTACAATCTTTACTTAATTACATTTCGGTTTTGTATTCTAAGCTACAGTGGTGTATGTTGCACAAATAACATGTAGTTATTGCTAATTTCCTATTATACTATTTTGTTCTTGTTAAAAGGACCCTAAACAGAAAAGAGTAAAAATGGGCCATGAGCTCCACTATTGCTGAGGACATGATGTGTCTCAGAAGTGATCAAATATGCACCTAAATGTATTAATAAGCTATGGCTTACCAAGTGTGACATAAATTTGTTGACTTTTTAATTAACACTGTAGTATTCTGCACCACAGAATTGTAGAAACATAGTTCCTGTAAAAACATTGAAGTTAGACAAGCATCTCCTTTCATGATAATTTCAAAAGTACCAGAAACTTTTAGAAATCCATTTGCATTGCAGCAAATATTACAGGTTAGATCCCACTATTTTAGTTTTTTCTAGTTTTCTACACCTATGTTCAGGCTACAACCCTGAGAGGCCACAGTGGGAAATACTTCCCAAGAATTCTAAGCAACAGCATGAAACCACGTGCTCATGCAATGAAATTGAAAATATATACTAGTCACTTCAACTTTTGAATGCTTCCTGCTGCATTTGTACTTTTATTACTACTTATACTACATGAAATTATACTCTAGGATATGCCTATGCACTTCACTAACTTCTGACAGTAGAAACCAAGAAGCATGAGTGATTTAGGTACATTTCTAACCATTTTCTCCACATTGCTAAAAACGTATTTTTATCCTCCAGATATGTTGCTTTTAATATATTCGGTAAGGATACTTGAAGCTCCTTTAAAAATCCTTTTTTTCAAAGCATAAGTCTCTAATTTTCTAACAGTGCTTTCTAAATGTAGGGCTTCGCATTTCCACAAAAAAAAGCTCTGGCATTCAGGGATTTAAAATGCAGCTGATCTGGAAAAATAACATTGCCAGAAAGATTCTACAATCTAAGGATTAGAGAAACAAATTCAGTGAACTTCAGCTGTAGGAGAAAAAAAAAATCTTGTGCAGTTGAATTTGAGCTGCCTGCTGTAGCTGGGTTAGATGCAACAACTCTGACAACACATAATGTTGCATAGCCTAGGTATACATAAATGGTTGGAGAAAACTTGACCGTAGGGAAACAGCAAAAATACATGCTAATAATTTTTTAAAAGGATTGTGTCACCATCTTCTTTCCTATTAGCATCCAAGAGCTTAGGCAGAAGCTTTCAAGAAAAGGTTCTACAGAGACTGTATGTACACACATATATACTCTCAAGAATCAAATGAAAAGTAGTCATACCAATGTCTAAAGCCTATACCCATTAAAATAAAGCAATATTGCATGCCAGTAACAACTGGAAATACTTGCAAACATTATTGTTGCATTGCTCACATGCTCTCTTTTTTTCCCTGGAATTTCCTCAGCACTGCTTGTTACTGTTACAGGGAAATGTTTCCGAGACCTGAAAGAATATTGTAATTAGTTTTAATTTCAATAGAAAATTGAAACATATTTAAAATAAGGAAGTTTTAACTGTTTAGCTGGATTGCAGCCATGATTTCTTGTACCTCGCAAGGTAGAGATGCTAGAAAAAAAAGAAAATGCAAAAAGAAATGCAGTAAAGCTAGAAAGTATGAGGGCTTTCCTCAGTGATTTCTCAGAGCATACATATTTCTGCACTGGCACAAATCAAAATCTGACCTCTCAATCAGATACTCATTAACTTTCGTTGCTGCACCATGAATATATTCATAGGTGCTTCTCAACTTGATGTTAGAGTGGCTGGGAGAGGGAAAACTGCTGAATGTTCCTTCAGTGAGCCTCTCTCCTTTGTCAAGCATATTTGTGCTGTTGTAACAGCTTCACTCTGAGATCAGTCTGTTTATTACTATGCTCCCTTTGCTGTAGGGATAACAGAAGATGTTGATAGCTCAAATAACAGGTGTAAAACCAGTGGAGTCACTTTTTGCTATTATAAAGCAGCTGCATTCAAGATGTTTGGTTGTTTGTTTTTTTTTTTTCCCAAGAATCTGCATTTTACTATACATGTGTGTTTTTTCTGTGCTCTAAAGCCTCTAAAGCAAATCGGCAACAGGGCAGGGGAGGCTGTGCAGGGTATTAGAATCATAGGATGATCTGAGTTACAGCTAGGGTTAGAAAGGTCCTACCCCTGTGACATGGGCAGAGACATCTTTAAATAGATCAGATTGTGAAACCTAACTTTAGACACTTCCAGTGACGTGGCTTCCGCAACCTTCTCTAGGCAACCAGTTGCAGTGTCTCACCACCCTCATTTTTTCTTTGTCCAACCCAAATCTTCCCTCTTGCAGTTCAAAAGCATTGCATTGTCCGAGATAAAATATCTATCTATTTCCAGTTTTCTCCTTCATCTATTGAATGGCCACAATGAGGTCTCCTGGACTTTTCTCTTCTCCAGTTTGAACACATCCAACTCCTCAGCCTTTGCTCATGGGAGTGAGGTTCTATCCCTCTGATCATTTTGAGGCCCTCCTCTGGATCCAATACACCATGTTCATATCTTTATTGTGCGGAAGACTCCAGAGCTGGATGTGATACTCCAGGTGAGGTCTCACCAGAGCAGAGTACAGTGGCAAAATCACCTCCCTTGACCTGCTGGCCACACTTCTTTTGATGCAGCCCAGGATACAATTTTGTCTCAAGGCTGCAAGCGCGCAATGCCAGCCCATGACCAGTTTTTCATCCACGGTGCACCCAAATCCTTCTCAGGGGGATTCATCCTCCAGTCTGTACTGATACTGGGGATTACCCCAATCTTGTACTTGGCCTTATTGAACTTCACGAGTTTCACATGGGCCCACTTCTCAAGCTTGTCAAAGTTCCTCACTATAGCAACCATTCTCTCAAACGGATTGACTGCATGACTTAGCTCCTTGACTTCATTTTATCTTACATCACAGAAGGCCTGAATTTCATCCCAAAGTGAAGTATGCAGCAGTTTTAAAGAGCCAGAATCCAAAATTGTAGACAATTGTGAGGCTGGGTATCAGCTCCACTGCTATCCCAGGGGCTGTAGGGAATGGTGGATTATGCAACACCCACAATGGTCACAGATATTCCTCTGCTAAGTCTCTGAAGTGTCTGTATACCAACGCAAGAAGCATGGGGAATAA
Source organism: Indicator indicator (assembly GCF_027791375.1). Classification (NCBI taxonomy): domain Eukaryota; kingdom Metazoa; phylum Chordata; class Aves; order Piciformes; family Indicatoridae; genus Indicator; species Indicator indicator. The sequence continues at coordinate 38,744,596 of NC_072053.1, forward strand.
GCAGGATGAACTGGAAATCTGGGTGCAGTCGCAGGGTTATGATCTTGTTGCAATTACAGAGCCATGGTGGGACAGCTCCCATGACTGGAATGTGGTTATGGATGGCTATGTTCCTTTCAGGAAGGACAGGCTGACAAGGCGAGGTGGTGGAGTTGCTCTCTATGTGAATAAGCAACTGGAATGTGTTGAGCTCAACCCAGGGGGAGATGATAAAAGTGTTGAAAGCTTATAGGCAAGAGTGAAGGGACGTACAAACATGGATGATATGGTTGTGGGGGTTTACTACAGACCACCAAACCAGGAAGAAGCTACTGATGAGGCCTTCTACAGGCAGCTGAAAGTAGCCTCAAGATCAAGTGCCCTGGTGCTTGTGGGTGACTTCAGCCACTCAGATATTAGTTGGAAAGATGTCACACCCAAGCACAAACTGTCCAAAAGGTTCCTGCAGTGCATTGATGACAACTATCTCCTGCAAGTAGTTGAAGAACCAACATGGGGAAGTGCAATGCTGGACCTGATATTAACAAACAAAGGACTGGTTGTAGATGTCAAGGTTGGGGGTAATCTTGGTTGCAGTGACCTTGACATGTTAGAGTTTAACATCAACAGACAAAGAAGCAGGGTGATAAGTAAAATTTCAACCCTGAGCTTTAAAAGGGCAAACTTTCCCCTTTTCAAGGCTCTACTTGGAAACAGCCAGTGGACTAGGGCTCTGGAAGGAAGGGGGGCCCAAGAGAGATGGTTGATGTTCAAACATTAGTTCCTCCAAGCTCAAGAGAAATGTATTCCCTTGAAAAAAAATCAAGTAAGGCAAACAGAAGACCTGCATGGATGAGCAAGGGACTCTTAGTAACACTCAAAAACACAAAAGAGGTTTACAATATGTGGAAAAAAAGGACTGGTCAACTGGGAGGATTAGAGAGATGTAGCCAGAGAATGCAGAGATGCAACAAGGAAAGCCATCCACGACTGCTGAGAGAGCTGGCTGATACTGTTGCTGAACATCTCTACATCATCTTTGAAAAGTCCTGGAGAACAGGAGAGGTGCCTGGTGACTGGAAGAAAGCAAATGTCACTCCAGTCTTCAAAAAAGGCAAGGAGGACCCAGGCAACTACAGACCGGTCAGTCTCACCTCCATCCCTGGAAAGATGATGGAGCAGCTCATCCTGGAGGTCATCTCTAACCACATGGAAGACAAGAAGGTTATCAGGAGTAGCCAACATGGATTTACCAAGGGGAAATATTGTCTAACTAATCTGATAGCCTTCTGTGAAGTTATGACCAAGTGGGTAGATGAGGGAAGAGCAGTGGATGTCATATGCCTTGACTTCAGTAAAGCTTTTGATACTGTCTCCCATAACATCCTCATAGAAAAGCTCAGGAGATGTGGCATAGATGGTTGGTCAGTGAGGTGGATTGCAAACTGGCTCCACAACAGAGTTCAGAGGGTGATCATCAATGGCACAGAGTCAACTTGGACACCTGTGGCAAGTGGTGTTCTCCAGGGATCGGTACTGGGTCCAGTTTTGTTCAATATCTTTATCAATGACCTGGATGAGGGCATTGAGAGTACCCTCAGCAAGTGCAGTGATGATACAAAACTGGGGAGTTGTCTGACACCTGTCAGGCTGTGCAGCCATCCAACGTGACCTGGACAGGCTGGAGAGCTGGGTGAAGGCAAACCTCATGAAGTTTGACAAGGACAAGTGCAAGGTCCTACATCTGGGGATAAATAACAACATTCACCAGTACAGGTTAGAGGCTGCCCTGCTGGAAAGCAGATCCACAGAGAAAGACCTTGGAGTGCTGGTGGACAGCAAGTTCTCCACAGAACAAGAATCTGCTCTTGTGGCCAAGAGAGCCAATGGGATCCTAGGATGTATCAAGCAAGGTGTGTCCAGCAGGTCTAGGGAAGTTCTTCTACCTCTCTGCCCTAGTGAGATCACACCTGGAATACTGTGTCCAGTTTTGGGCTCCCCAGTTCAAGAGAGACAGAGACCTGCTGGATAAAATCCAACAGAGAGCCACGAGGATGCTTAGGGGACTTGAACATCTCCCCTATGAAGAGAGACTGAGATCCCTGGGGCTGTTTAGTCTTGAGAAGAGAAAACTGAGAGGGGATCTGATCAATGTCTATAAATACCTGAGGGGTGAGTGTCAAGTGGAGGGGGCCAGGCTCTTTTCGGTGGTTCAGAGTGATAGGACCAGGAACAACAGGTTCAAACTTGAACATAGAAGATTTCACCTCAACATGAGGAGAAACTTCTTTACAGTGAGGGTGACAGAGCACTGGAACCCCAGGGGGGTTGTGGAGTCTCCTTCTCTGGAGACTTTCAAAACCCACCTGGATGCATTCATGTGCAGACTACCCTAAGTGATCCTGCTCTGGCAGGGGGTTGGACCTGATGATCTCTTGAGGTCCCTTCCAACCTCTGATTTACTGTGGTACTGTGATACTGTGAAAAGAAACACATCTAGAAGGAAGGACAAATATCTGAAGGGTCAGCTATACATTTTCTGACTGTCCCTGAGCAGGCCTCTGAAATGTATGTGCTTGACATCCCCACAAGGAAATTACATTGCTATGATTCAATTGTTTATCTCGACTACAGGTTCCTTAAGGCAGGAATACATCTTACTACATGTCTAGAATTTGATCAGAGTCACTCTGAGAGGTGGTGAAGATTTAATCACAGGACTTGCAGATGGGAAAACTGAGTTCCATGTCCTCTCCAAGCACTGGCTGCACAGACCTGCCAGAGCTAAAGCTGGGGCTTCATTAGCTCAAGAATCAAAAATATGCTAAACCAAACACTGTGAGGCCTTAACCTTTAGTTTAAACTTTAAAAAAGCTAATGCAGGATGTAGATGGAAACGTGAATTTGGCTTTTTGCCCTAAAGCTCATCTCCCAGATTCACAGATTGCACCGTGTTGGAAGGGACTGTCAAAGGCCGTCTTATCCAAACCCCTGCAGTGAGCTGAGACACATCCAGCTAGATCAGACTGCCCAGGGCCAAAACAAGTGTGATCTCTTGAATGTCTCCAGGGACAGGGCCTCAACCACATCCCTGGGCTACCTGGTCCAGTATTTTACCACTCTCATTGTAAAGAACTTCCTCCTTAGGTCCAGCCTGCTCCAGTTTAAAACCATTGCTCCTCATCCTATCACTACAAGCCCTTCTAAACACTGCTCTCCCAGCCTTCGTGCAGGCCCCCTTCAGATATTGAAATGTATCTATAAGGTCTCCCAAAAGCGGTTTAGAAACAGTGCTCCTAAAACAATGTCATGGGCAAAGAAGCACCGTATCTCCCTTCACTTCTTGCATTACTACACTGCAGAGGAACACTTAAACACTAATCCAAGAATTAAACTCGTTATTAAATACAATCACATTGCAGTTAAGTGAGGGCTAACATTCAACAGAAATTTTTGCTAAAATGCAATCTTAGGTTCAATCCAAAGGTTAAAACTGGATTTTCAAAGGAACTACTTCTAATCAGAAAAAAAATGACTTCATTACTCTAAAGTATTACCACACAATAAGAATCTTTCACCACAACTCATAGAGACAATGTCGGTCACAGACATCTTTGAAACTGCAGATCAGCTTAAGGTAGGAGAAAATAAAAAATTAAGATTGTGTAAGTTTTATTCTAATTAGAGTTCAGGGTCCATCTTTAAAAGCAGAATGATCTGGAGTCCTTTTTTTCCCATCTCAGAGAAGTTAGGTCAAAACACAGTATTTGCTGGTGTCTTGCTCTCACAGTTACATGGAATCTGTATAGGAAAAATACATGACGTTTTCATTTGTCACCATGCAACAAGGCATGAGGTACAAGTACTGTTTATAGCCTTCATCCTGCATTCAGTGTTGGCCTGGTGGTATTTTGAAAAAGCAGTTATCTCAGAAGTGGGTTTGCACTGACCTCTGTAGGATGGACCTGAGACAGGGTTCGTTCATGCTCCAGTCTCACCGAAACAATATTTGTCTTGAAAGGTAAGTCAGGTCAGTGCTGAAAAAAACCTACAGTTAACAGGTATATTTAAGTGGTTTTTATGTTGAGATCACATCAGTTGGTGGCACTACAGGTGGTGAAAAGATGATCTCTTCTTACAAATGAAGAGACTGGCTGAGCCTGGCTGTATTTACAGCCTCTCTGCAACCCTAAATTCAATACTGAATTTAGGTATTTTCCTAGTCTTTTTCAAGTCTTTTCCTTGAAAGCCACCAATGAGCAGAGCTTAAATACCACCTGGAAGTTTAGCAGGAACTGTTTTCTTGCAACAGCCTTTATCTCACAAGTTCATGTCATCAGGCTTCACAAAACACATTGTTATTCCCACATCATCTTGCCAAAACAGGAACAGAGAGCATGTCAGGAAGAAGGGCCTTGTGCACCACACAGAAACTAGTGCGTGAATTTTGTTAGTGAAGAGGTTCTCCTCTCCTTCTACTCTGCCCTGGTGAGACCACACCTGGAATACTGTGTCCAGTTTTGGGCTCCCCAGTTCAAGAATAACAGAGATCTGCTGGAGACAGTCCAACAGAGAGCTACAAGGATGATTGCAGGGATTCAACATCTCTCTGACAAAGAAAGACTGAGAGAACTGTGGCTGTTGAGTCTTGTGAAGAGAAGACTGAGAGAGGATCTTATCAATGTCTATAAATATCTGAGGGGTGGGTCTCTTTTCAGTGGTGCCCAGTGATAGGAACAATGCTTACAAGCTAGAACACAGGAGATTCCACCTCAACATGAGGAGAAACTTCTTTATGGTGAGGGTGATAGAGCACTGGAACAGGCTGCCCAGAGAGTCTTCTCTGGATACTTCCAAAAACTGCCTAGATGCATTCCTGTGTGGCCTGCCCTAGGTGATCCAGCTTTGGCAGGGAGGTTGGACCAAATGAACTTCAGAGGTCTCTTACAACCCCTAACATTCTGTGATTCTGTAATTTTTTTTTCCCCTCTAGCTCTCCAGTATCTGACACTATCTAGTTTCTGCCCAAGCACGTCCCTTTTCATTCTCCCATTGGAAGCAGAAAGTGCTGCACCCGTCTGCACCACTGCTGAACAGGCAATAAGGTCTTTACACAACTGTTGCTCATCTACATTGAGACCTACAGGCCAATTGAATAATAGGTCTTCTTATCTAAATAATATACATGTCCACACCTCCCCAGTCTTTCTCACAAGGTAGTCAGGGCTCCTCATGCAAGGGCTGACTGGTGGAAAGGGATGTCTCAGGCTGTGTGTGAAAAAAATTACTCAGGAACATCCAAGCTGTTGAATCCAAGGAGACATTGGCAGGGATGCCACAAGGACTAGTGAAATAGAGCCATGACAATGTGCCAGAATAAAAAATGCTTATTTTTCCTGGTCCATAATCTTAATTAGCCCAATCAACGTAAGCGGGCAAGAAATGGAATTCAGATAGCAAATCACTTTCACAAATCCTCCTTTGGTTCATTTGCACACCACTGATTTTTAAAAGCCATTTCTCTGAAAGCTTTTTTTTGGTTTGTGTAAGTAAAATGTTATCTCATCAATAAAATGAAGTTACTCAGGAGCTACTTGCCATTAGGCAAGGAAGAGAGGTAGAGGGAGCCACCAGAGTGTGGTCACAAGGAAGCGCTAGCAGCTCCTAATGAGCATGACCTAACTAGCAGCTGACCCAGTGTGTCTTTATTGCATCAGGCTATTAATTAGGCAGAGCTAAGCCCCCTTTTACCTAGGGCTCAGGAGAGGCCCATATAAGAACCAGACCTAGACCTCAGGTCCCACTGTACAGCCAACAGGTACAGTGGTTTGTAAAGAAGGAAGCCTCAGTTGAATTTGTACCATAGTAATGCCCTTAGACATGGTACTGACATGCAATAGAGCACTTTCCCCAGTGGATAATGTAATTGTTATCCCTGCTACAGTAAAGACTGAGCTCTGGATGGTGGATGCAGCCCTCCAAGGACGTAAGGAGTGTCTGGGGTCTCTGATGACCAGGTAAGATGGTTCTCTTCATGCAGTACACATGTGGTCTTAGAGGATCTGTGCTGCCAAGAGTAGGAGTTGTGGGAGGAGGTGAGCAGGCTTCACAGTGTCAGGAAAGATGAAAGGAAGATAGGTAGAGTTGTCTCCCAGAATCAACAGCTTGTTGGGAATGTAAAGATAAAGCCACCCTTGCAGCAGTGACCATGAGGTGGTAGAGCTCAGGATCCTGAGGAATGGAGTAGGGTAAAATGCAAACTCATAGGCTTATACTTTGGGAGAGCACACTCTGGACTCTACAAAGACCTTCTTGAAAGAGTCTCATGGGATAAAGTCCTGTAGGGAGGAGTTATCCAAGAAAGCTGGATAATATTTGAATATCATCTCCTCCAAGCTCAAAAATGGTTCGCCCAATGAAAAGGAAGTCAGTCAAAAATACTAAGAGGCCTCTGTGGTTGAATAAAAAGCTCCTGATAAAGCAGAAGCACAAAAAGGAAGCATACACAAGAGAAAACAAGGGCAGGTAGTCTGGGAGGAATATAGAGACATTGTCTGAATATGTAGGGATTAGGTTACAAAAACTAAGGCCCAGGGAAATTTAATCTGTCTGGATGTGAAAGAGACAGGAAGGGCTTCTGTATGTATATAGGTGACAAAAGGGGGAACAAGGGAAAATGTGAGCTAATTGATGAATGAGGTAGTGGTCCTGATTACATAGGATGTGGAAAAGGATGAGGTACTAAACACCTTCTTTGCCTCAGGCTTTATGAACAGGACCATCCCTCAGGAATTCCAGAAACCAGGGGGGAAATGTGGAACAGAGAACATGGACCTTTGGTGGAAGAGGGTCAGGTCAGGGAATACTTAAGCAGCCTGGACATATATAAGCCCATGAGCTAAGGGGATGCACTAATGAGTTCTGGTATTGCTGTCAGATGTCATTGTGAGGCCATTCTCCATACTGTTGGTAGACCATGGGGATTGAGAGATGCACCCAAAGACTGGAGGAAAGCAAATGCTCCTTTCTTCAAGAAGGACAAAAAGAAGGACTCAGGGACCTAAAGACTGATCAGTCTAACCTTTTTGGTTTTCTTCTTTCTGTGGCTAGAGTATGAGATTTCTATTGACATACAAGTTAGACAAAGCTAAACAAGACAAATTAACAGCATAACAGGAATGCAATTTTTTTTGTCCTGGTTTGAGTTAGAACAAAATTATATTTTAGTTCAGTCTGTCCTAAGTAACTGCACTTTCTGAAGTTAACAACTTGTTTTCACAGACACTGTGTGCTTCTAGAACTGATAATACTTGATGTTTGTAGTTACTACTAAGGACTGGTATGCAGAAAGGTTCTGGCTTATAAATGCTTTCACAGAAATAAAGGTCACTGCCAAATCTTGTGTACCATGTTGGGGGTGCAGAAAGTATGAGGCCACACCTGCAGGGAGGAGTGGACAAAACAGATGACCCTACAGTGACCAACAAAGTATTCCATTCCACATATGTCAGATTTAGTATAAAGCTGAGGAATGATGAGGGTCCAGCTCTCTTCTTCAACAGCTGGCATCTGAGGAGGATTCTGTCCATTATGCCCTCAGTCCCAATTCTGTGTGTTCCTGAATCTGTTTCCTATCTGCTGATGAGTCTGGGACTTCTTCAGTGCCTGCCCACAGCATCAGTGGTGATGATGCTACCAGGGGGCCTGAGTTTGATATTGGTTTTATATGTTTTTGTATATATTTCATTTTATTGTTATTATTTTCATTAAAGCTGTTACAGCTTTACTTTTCAATCTGTAAGTCTTTCTCTCCTTTTCCCTTTCTCTTCCCCTTTAGGAAGGGAGAGGTGTTACTAGAGAGCATCTGCTTATTCATCTAGTGGCCAGCCCAGTCCCAACCTTTCACACCAGTAACTGCTGTCTACTTAGTAATTAATTAGCTGCCAGAAGAATGAAAAGATTTGCATATACTGATGACATAAAGATGCAGAACTCATTTAATCATCCTTGTCATAAAATGATCTGTCCCTTGGAGTTATTTTGGTAGCATTTCCTGAAAGCCAGGAACAGCAGAAGCAGCTTCTGGTGTCTAAAAGCCTTTGAAATGTCACAAGCTGCCAGACTGCTGAGCCAGCTGCCTTTCAAACCAGATGCAATTTTTATTGACTTAGGAGCTGAACAAAGGTAGTGATGAGGTGATAACCAAAGATAATATTTTACTTATTTTTCTAACCAAAATGTAGAGATCTACGCAAGTCTAGCAACAATCATCTGGCCCATGTTACTATATTAATATGTTTATACTACATCTAGACAATCCAGCCGAATAAACCCAAACAATGGAAGAAAGAAATCTGTGCTTCCACTTTTGATTACTTTTGACTAAACACAGGCACTTTCCTGTTGTTTATTTTGGAATTAGGAAAAAAAAAAAAAAGGAAATTACTGTAGGGGGCCTGCTAATATACATGTCAGAAATTGGCTATGAAGATTCACAGACAACATGAAGAAGTGAGATGCCACATATGCAACAACAATAAAAGCATACTGAGATACTTAGCTGGATCTTCCTTGCTTGCCAGTAACCTGATCCAATTTTACTCTAATACAATTTTGTTAAAACATGTATGTGCTGGTTTGGGGCCAGACAGATCGTCTCTTGCCCCGAAAGGGACAAAAGAATGAGACTCACACAAACAGATTGGAGAGTGATGGAAAGTTTAAATGGAAAAGCAATTGGTGAAGCTACAGAGAACTACAAACCACAAAGCATAGTGACAAAGAGTATCCCAAAGCGTACAGAACCCCTCACAAAATTCCCAGAGGCTTCCCAATCCTTCCCTTCTTCCCACCTGAGGGTAAACCCAAACCCCCCAGGGCTCTTTCTTCCCCCTCCCGCTGCTAGGCAAGTCTCAGGCTGGCCAGGTCTGAGACTGCTCCCCCCTCCATTCTCCTCCTGGCATTAGGCCTAGACAGGCCTAAGAGGCCTTGAGGATACTCCCCCAGCATTACCCGATAAGAGAGGACATCTCCCAGGGGAGCAGAGAGGGAAGAAAGGCATTGGTAGACACGGGGGCACAATGCACGCTGATGCCATCTAGACACAAAGGTGCTGAATCCATTTGGATTTCTGGAGTGACGGGAGGCTGCCAGGAGCTGTCTGTATTAGAAGCTGATGTGAGTCTAACAGGCAGCAAGTGGGAGAAACATCCCATTGTGACTGGCCCAGAGGCCCCTTTTATTCTTGGTATAGATTACCTCAAGAGGGAGTACTTCAAGGACCCAAAGGGTTATCGATGGGCTTTTGGTGTGGCCACAGTGAACACAGAGAAAATCAGACAGCTCTCTACCCTGCCTGGCCTTTCACAAAATCCTTTTGTTGTGGGATTGCTGCGGATTGAAGAACAACAGGTACCAATTGCTACCAGAACGGTACACCGGAGGCAGTATCGCACAAACCGAGATTCCCTGGCTCCCGTTCATGAACTGATCCACCAGCTGGAGATCCAGGGAGTGATCAGTAAAACACATTCACCTTCCAACAGTCCCATTTGGCCAGTGCGGAAGTCTGATGGAGGGTGGAGATTAACGGTTGACTATCGTGGCCTGAATGAAGTGACGCCACCACTGAGTGCTGCTGTACCAGACATACTAGAGCTCCAGTATGAGCTGGAGTCAAAGGCAGCCAAATGGTACGCTACGATCGATATCGCCAATGCCTTCTTCTCAATTCCATTGGCAGCAGAGTGCAGGCCCCAATTTGCCTTCACCTGGAGGGGTGTACAATACACCTGGAATCGATTGCCCCAAGGGTGGAAACATAGCTCCGCCATTTGTCACGGACTGATCCACAGTGAACTGGAAAAAGGTGATGCCCCTGAACATCTACAATATATTGATGACATCATTGTATGGGGTGATGAGGCAAAAGAAGTGTTTGAAAAGGGAGAAAAAATTATTCAGATACTTCTGAAGGCTGGATTTGCTATAACGAAGAGCAAGGTCAAAGGACCTGCACAAGAAATTCAGTTCCTGGGAATAAAATGGCAGGATGGACACCGTCATGTACCTATGGACGTGGTCAACAAGATAGCAACCATGTCTCCACCATCCAACAAGAAAGAGACACAGACTTTCTAGGCCTGGTGGGGTTCTGGAAAATGCATGTCCCAGGATATAGTCAGCTTGTGAGCCCTCTCTATCGAGTAACTCGGAAGAAAAATCAATTTGAATGGGGCAGTGAGCAACAACAAGCCTTTGAACAGATCAAGCAAGAGATAGCTCGTGCAGTGGCACTTGGGCCCATCCGCACAGGACCATCGGTGCAAAATATCCTTTACACCGCGGCCGGGGAACATGGTCTTACTTGGAGCCTCTGGCAGAAGACAGCAGGTGAAACCCGAGGTCGGCCATTGGGATTTTGGAGTAGAGGATATCGAGGATCAGAAGCCCACTATACACCAACTGAGAAGGAGATTCTAGCAGCCTATGAAGGAGTTCGAGCTGCTTCAGAAGTAGTGGGTACAGAAGCACCTCTCCTCTTAGCACCCAGGTTACCTGTGCTGCCCTGGATGTTCAGAGGGAACGTCCCTTCTACGCATCATGCGACTAGTGCTACATGGAGCTACAGTGGGTAGCACTGGTTACGCAGCGAGCTCGACTAGGGAAACCCAACCACCCAGGAATTCTGGAAGAAATTATGGACTGGCCAGAAGGCAGAGACTTCGGAGCATCACCTGAGGAGGTGGCTCGTGCCCAGGAGGCACCACCATACAACGAGTTACCCGAAGATGAAAGGCCTTACGCTCTGTTTACTGATGGATCCTGTCGTGTGGTAGGAAACCATCGAAAGTGGAAGGCTGCTGTATGGAGTCCTACACGACAAGTTGTTGAAGCTGCTGAAGGAGAAGGTGAATCGAGTCAGTATGCAGAAGTGAAAGCCATCCAACTGGCTCTAGAGATTGCCGAGAGAGAGAAATGGCCAATACTTTATCTTTACACAGATTCTTGGATGGTGGCTAATGCCTTGTGGGGATGGTTACAACAGTGGAAGAAGACCAACTGGCAACGCAGGGGCAAGCCTATTTGGGCTGCTCCATTGTGGCAGGATATTGCCACTCGAATAGAGAACATGACTCTGAAGGTACGCCATGTTGATGCTCATGTACCTAGGAGCCGTGCTAATGAAGAACATCAAAACAATGAGCATGTAGACAAGGCTGCCAGAATCGATGTAGCCCAAGTGGATCTGGACTGGGAACGTAAAGGTGAACTGTTTGTAGCTCGATGGGCCCATGAAACATCGGGACATCTAGGAAGAGATGCTACGTACAGATGGGCTCGAGACCGAGGGGTGGACTTGACCATGGAAGCCATCACGCAGGTCACACATGACTGTGAAACCTGTGCTGCCATCAAGAGAGCCACCAGAGCTAAGTCTCCCTGGAACAGAGGGCGGTGGCTGGGCTTTCGCTACGGTGAGGCCTGGCAGATTGACTATATCGGACCACTGCCACGAACACGCCAGGGCAAGCGCTACATCCTCACCATGGTAGAAGCAACTACAGGCTGGCTGGAAACATATCCTGTAAACCATGCCACTGCCCGGAACACCATCTTAGGCCTTGAAAGGCAAATCCTGTGGCGACATGGTACACCTGAGCGAATCGAATCTGACAATGGGACTCATTTCAGGAACAATGCCATCAGTTCCTGGGCCAGAAAACATGGCATTGAATGGGTGTATCACATTCCCTACCACCCACAAGCCTCTGGGAAGATTGAAAGATATAACGGACTGTTAAAGACTATGTTGAAGGCATTGGGTAATGGGGCATGGAGGCACTGGGAGGCAAATTTAGCAGAAGCTACTTGGCTGGTTAATTCCCGAGGATCTGTTAACCGTCCTGGCTCTGCCCAAACAGAACCCTTGCACACTGTGGGGGGAGATAAAGTCCCTGTAGTGCACATGGGAAAGTGGCTGGGAAAGGCAGTGTGGGTTGCTCCTCCTATGGGGAAAGGCAAACCCATTCGTGGGATTGTCTTTGCTCAGGGGCCTGGATGTACTTGGTGGGTAATGAGAAAGGATGGGGAAACCCAGTGTGTGCCTCAAGGAGATATGACATTGGGGGAAAGGTAATTTGAGACGTGAGTAATGTGAGTTGTATGTTGCAGAAAGTCAGAAAGTGAGAAGGATTCAAACTGATGAAGGCCTGCAAAGAACAAGAGCGACCCAATGGCTGAGACCAAGCTGGTGTTGGTGTCCAAGAGTGGAATATCCTGCTTCTCCTATCCTGAACACTCCTAAGTAACATCTGGAGGAGCAGAAGAACTTTTTTTTTATATTTTTATATGGGTCTCTTTGTGTGAAATATTGAGATGGTTTAAGTATGTAGATTGAATCACGAGTACGAGTAAGAAAGGATTTAAGCATGAGAATCAAATGAGATGATGAAAGGTACTGAATTGTGTAGAACCTGAGCGTGACGCAAATGGTATGGAATAAGGGGTGGAGATTGTATTGGGTTTGGCCAAGCTGGAGTTAATTCTCCAGTGCTGTGTTTTGCAGCAGCAGTTGATAACATAGCAATGTTTTGGCTACTGTTGAATAAGTACCCAGGCTATGTCTTTTCAATGTTTCCCTGCCCCAAGAGTACATTGAGGGATGGGCAGGATCTTGGGAGGGGACATGGCTGAGCTGGCATACCTGGACTGGCCAAAGAAGTATTCCATGCCATATGACGTCAGCTCAGATATAAGAATGAAGTAAAAGAAGGAAGTGGGGGGATTGGTCCATGGCGTCTATCCTCCCAAGCAACTATCAAGCTTAGAGAGCCCTACTTCCCGAGACCGACCATCGTCCTGCTGATGGGAAGTAGAGACTAACATCTCTCTCTTGCTTCCGCGCGGTCTATTGCTTTTGACTATTATTGTTATTAAATTCGCTTCTATCTTATTATTAGCTTTGGTCAATTTTTTTTTTCTTCCTCCCCTCTCCCCCTGTCCATTTAAGAGGGGGAGTGATAGAGCGGCTTTGGTGGGCATCTGGCCTCCAGGCCAGGGCCAAACCACCACAATGTAGTATTTCACCAGCGTGAAGTTACACTCTACACTTTCATCAGCTGAAGAGCTCCATCAAACAGCATGGCTCTGCAAAGGACAGTAAAAGCAAGAGGTGCCATGAGTTAACTTACCACAAGATGTCACCAGTGTCAAATATAAAAATATATTTAAAAAACCAAACCAACAAAACCCAAACAAATTAAAAACAAAAACAAACTTCATGGGCATATTTTTCAAGAACTATTTGGAAAGCTGACTTACAAAACAGACATCCTGTCAAAATCATAGAGTCATAGAATGGTTTAGGTTCAAGAGGATTTTAAAGATCATCTAGTTTCAACCCCCCTGCCATGGGCAGGGACACCTTCTTGATAGATCAGGTTGCTCAAAGCCCCATCCATCCTGGTTTTGAACACTTTCAGTGAGAGGGCATCCACAACTTCTCTGGGCAACCTGTTCCAATTTCTCACCATCCTCATGTGAAAAATTTCTTCCTACTATCTGTCTAAATCTACTCTCTTTTAGTTTGAAACTGTAACCCCTCGTCTTAACAGCATATTCCCTGATAAAGAATGCCATTAATTCACTTATAAGATTCCCTGATAAAAAAGCATCCCTGATGTGAAAAGTGGGCCTGTTAAAGAAAGAATTTTTATAATGCATGCAAATGACTGGCGGTACATCAAAGTACAACTTTTCTAAAATCTCATCTACCACTGTTACAAATTTACAAGGCCAAAATTATTATAAATGTGGTATTTGCTAATTATACCTCTTGCTGGGTACGTGCACATTGTCTCAGTAATGCTACCAAGAATAACACTAGAATAACTAGAAAAACACTTTAAGAATTTCAGGCACATGGGAGGTCTTTGTAAACTAAGAGGGGAAACAGATTGCCATCTGCCTCTGATTTTAAGTAGAAATTGTCTCTTAACTGCAGTTTCTGTCTTTGAAAATTTACTTTGACAGTGCTGTGAAATTAATTAATTTGAGAAGAGCAAAATGTATTCCTTGAGCAATTTTTAGACATTTTTCAGCAGTGCATTTTGGCACATCTTGTTAAGGTAACCATTGACTATTCACAGTACTCATTCTAAACAAAGTAACTGCTGTTCTCTTGACATGTTTGCTGGTAAATACTGCTTTCACTACTGCACAAATTTATTTGGAAAGCAGTGTTGAACAGCAATGGAACATCTGTCCTGAGATATTCAACATGGTCACAATGCTGCAAGCATGCATCTTATAGCAAGGCATCAAGCAAGCAAAGATTGCCTCTCAAACTGCCACTCTCTGTATTTTTGCAAACTAGCAGGGCAGAACATAAAAGTGTCATGAACATGTATGGGGAGCTGCAGAGATGCCTCTTTTCTTTGACATTTGTCTTTTTCTGTCCTATGACCTGGTTTGGAGTTTTCTTTAAAATGCCTTTTCCAGATGCCCCAGTTACAGCTACATTGCACAGAGCACAATCAGGCTGTTGCTATTTCTCTGTACCAGCTCGATGTCCATTATGTCCTAATTATTGCAACATCATTCTTTCCATGGGATCTGGCATTAAATTTGTTTCCTCCCATGTTATCTACCAAGGTGCTATTCAGAAATCAGGTTTGGTAACTGCAGTTGTCATAGAGGGATATAATATGCTATAAATATTAGCAATACTGAAACTAATTGCATTCAGGTGAATAGTAAAGTGAAAGTATCAGCAACATGAGAGCCCTCTTCTAATTTCTAAGCATAAGTATTCAGCTCTGCACCATTTAACTAGGCAGTAATGACAAAATACCTGGGTAGTGTAAAGAGGATGTACAATGGAGCAGTAACTGCTCTATTGTAATTAAACTGCCTCACTTTTTCATGTGCTTCATCTTCCTGCTGTGCATATGATAACATAAAGCACAAGCTTCTCACCAGTGCTATCACTTACATTATGAAGTAGTAATAATCTCAGTTTGGAGAATGTAAAATAACAGTGTAAAGAGAGCTTTTGCTGATGTTAGTGACAGACACAGAGAAGACTGCAAAACTCAGATCCAGTCTCCACAATTCTTGGCTTAAGGCAAGACAATCAAAAAGGTTTGGTATGTGCATTAGTGAGTTAGTCTATTATGCCAAATGTATTTGCCTTCCTAGGTTTTAGGGATTTGGTTGGTTTTTTTAAAAGTTTTGTTTGTTTTTTTGTTTGTGGTTTTGTTTTGGTTTGTTTTCCTGAGATAAGGGGTAAAGCCCTGTATGAGCCAAGAGCCAGGGACCAGGGCAGGGGTGGCTAGATTCCTGTCCTGGGTTTGGCTGAGACAAGGTTTGTTTTCACCAGATGCTGGAAGGGGTCACAGCTATGACAGCCCAACCAAACCCATCACTGTGATATGTGATACAATACTGACATCAGGCTCAATATAAAAGGGGGAAGCTGGCCAGAGGAAGGGACATGCAGCTTTTGGCAGGCAGGCTGAAAGTTGATGCTGGGGAGCAGTTGCATTGTACATCACTCACTTCATGTACTAATTTGTTAGCATTATCATTATTATTACTGTTGGTTCTTCTCTCTTGGTGGTGTTCTGTTAAACTCTTCTTATTTCAATCCATGAAGTTTTACCTTTTCCCTCTGGTTTTCCTTCCTTTTCCAATGTGGAAGGATGGAGTGATCAAGCAGCCAGGTGGTGCTTTGTGGCTTCTAGGCTAAACCCACAACAATCATGCTGTCCTCCAGTTCCAGGCAGTGACCCAGAAACTCAGCAGCAGCTTCTGCAGTGCCTTCCTAGGGCCATGGGCTCTGGAAAGCCCTGGCACCTCTGGAATTCCAGTGGAGAGACTTTCCCTTTCCGGTGCTGCTGGGCTGGCCTGTAGCCTTCCTGAGGTCCCTGCAGTAAGAGCATTTTCATCTCTTCTGAGTTGCAGCATGTTTGGAGGGGTAGTGGCAGAAAAGCCAATGCTATTTGCACTCATTGCACCACGCCTAGGGGCCACACCTTTCACTCCTGCCTGGGCCTTTTGCTAAACCTGGATAGGAAGGACTCACAAATCAGGGAAAGAGAAGGGAGACCAAACACCTCTGTCTGCTTCTCCTGATCTTGTAGTGTTGGGATGGGATGGGATGGGATGGGATGGGATGGGATGGGATGGGATGGGATGGGATGGGATGGGATGGGATGGGATGGGATGGGGTGGGGTGGGATGGGATGGGGTGGGGTGGGATGGGATGGGATGGGCAGCTCTCTGACAAAATGTGCTTTCCCAGGGTCTGCAGGAACATGTTCATTGTGTTGGGGGAACAGTCCCATTAGATGCAACAGCTGAGGGATAAGGTGGTGCACCTGGCTGTAGAGATCAGCACTATTTAGGTGATCCTACATTTTGGAAAGAGAGCTGGCATGACCCCGCACAGGGCCCTTCCTGTGCTATTTGGTGAGCCTCTCCTGCTCAGCTTACACACCTATCCCTTCCTGTGAAGCCTTGCCATCAACCAGCAACCACAGCTGCTCTGTTCTCCCTCCAGGGTTTGCCATTGACCTGTAGAGATCATCCAGCAGCTTTACATAGCTCAGTAGGGTGTTTTGATTCCTGTGTGATCCACCCTTCGGGATACCTTTGTACAAGTAGAGTAGCAGAAGCCATCAGTGCTGCTTCTCTTGTATCCTATTGTGTTGTTGGTAAGCCCTGGGTTGGCTTTGTTCAAGGCCATGACACTGGGCTGGTACCTGAAACTTGAGGTCTCACACAGGGCTTGGCTTCCTAGAAAAGACAAATTGTTCTCAAAAAAAGGCTGAACTGAGCTTCCTGCCACCACCCTTGGCCACTGCTGTGTGAAGGGGCTTCTCCTTCAGGACCTGATTTCTGAGCTACATCTTTGACTGTCCCACTCCCAGTGGGGCAGCGAAGGCTGAGGAGAAGCAGCAGAGGCTCAGGAGAGGCTGCAGAGCTGCTGTGCAAAAGGAAAGGTTTCATGTAAGCCCTGACAATAGTGCAGGGTACCAGAGGTTTCCCACTATCTAGCTTTTTTCCTCTTTCATGGGCCAAGAGATCAGCCCAGCGCTTCTGTCCACTTCTCAACATGACATTTGTTTCAAGCACAAGCACAGTCCTCAGGTGCAGTCCCACCTCTGCTTCCAGGAGCACATGAGCACAATGGGCTCCATCACACCTCTTGCATTCATTGCTTTTGCTCTCTATTTTCAGCCAGATGCTTCCCCAAGATACTGCTGCCTTTTCCAAGGGTTTTGGAGCATGATGATGATCCAGTTGCTCACAGAAATATGACTGACAGACATCACTGTATGGCACACCTCAAAGATAGCCTCTCCACTGGGAACTGTCAGTAGCAGCCCTTGAGATTTCAGCATCTCTGTAAGCCTTTGCTGGGTACAGCCATCTTATCTTCTCTCATCCCATCCTGGCATGTCCACTTCTCACTGACTTGGAGGACTTTGCTAACTTCACCAAACAATTCTAACACTCAAGGATGTATGTCTAGTGTCTTGGGACTCTCCGACCTTTCATCCTTGATAAGGTTCCCCTGGAACCAGTTATCTCAGTACACTCTTATCTTAATGCAGACAGTATTAGCATAAGCTTGTCAATTCCTCTTTCTGAGACCATCTTATCCTAAGGTAAGCAAGGTCAGCCTAACTTAAAACAATCAGTCTTCATCCGTCTAGACATGCCTCAGCACAGGCATCTCCTCCTTGGGAGTACAACACTTGTTCAGAGCAGATACAGGGGCGTGCCAGTGAGTCAGGATGAGCACAGTGGGGGCTGGTGGTGCTCCCCCCCAGGAGAATCTGTGGCTGCTCCAAAGTTGCTGCTCCTAGCTTTTAGGCCAACGTTCACCTTTTCAGGGCTCTGCCTTTGGACATGGCTAATTCCAGGGCATAAGCTTTTCAGGAAAGAAATCGTCACCCTGAAAAACAAGAAGCTCTTTGAGATATTAGCTCCTTTCAGTGAATTACCAACACCTGCTAGCACAAGCACATAGCCATAGGGGGTGAGATTTAGGATTCAGGGCTCTTCCAACCAGACAGATTTGTGGCTCTGGGCTGCATCAAAAGAAGTGTAACCAGCAGGATGAGGAAGGTGATTCTCCCCTTCTGCTCTTCTCTCATTAAACCCCACCTGGAGTAACGTGTCCAGTTCTGGTGCCCCCAGCATAAGAGGAACATATTGCTGCTGGAGCAGGTCTAGAGAATGGCCATGAAGATGATCAGGGGGCTGGAAAACTTCCCCTATGGAGACAGGCTGTGAGATTTGGGGCTGTTCAGCCTGGAGAAAAGAAGGCTCTGGGGAGACTTTATAGCAGCCTTCCAGTACGTGAGGGGGACCTACAAGAAAGCTGGGAAGGGACTTTTTACAAGGGCTTATTGTGACTGGATGAGAGGGAATGGATTGAAGCTTGATGAGTGTAGATTTAGACTGGGTACTAGAAATAAATTCTTTGCAGTAAGGGTGGTAAGAAACTGAAACAAGTTGCTCAGGGAGATCATGGATGCCCACTCCCTGGAGGTGTTCAAATCCAGGTTGGATGGGGCCTTAAGCAACCTGATCTAGTGGAAGATGTCCCTGCCAATGGCACAGGGGTTAGAACTAAATGATCCTTAAGTTCCTTTCCAATCCAAACCATCCTATGAATCTCTGAATCCGTAAATTTTATTTCAGCAGCATCACACAGAACTCACAAGGGAAGAAGTGGACAACATTGTTTTGTTCAGTGAATGTACAATAACATCCATGCCTGACTACACATAAATTTGTCTGTGTATTCCTATTGATGCACAACACTGAGCTGTCATGACCTCTGCTTAAAGGAATAGCACCTGACACACCATGCATGATTTTAGTGTGGCCATCTGCTAAGCTCTGCATCACTGCCCAGGGAAGCATTGCACTAGGACAGCTCTGCTGCCACATTACTGGTTAGACACTGAAGAAAGGAAAAAGTATCTGACAAAAAGGTGTTAAGAGTAATCTTCCCTGTTAGCTTGCTGCTGGGCTGTATTCCTTATCACAGCATCTCTTCTGAAAAGAGATCCTTGGCTGATTTCAGTTTGCTGATACTGCTTCCCTCTCACTTCCAGCAGGGCAAGATTAATTAGTGGAATGGGAAGAAGTGCTCACTTTAACTTTTGGAACAGTTTCAGTGATAGGGAAAAGGGAGGAGTCAGACAGACTGCAAAAATTATACAATCACAGAATCATATAGGTTATAAAAGACCATGAAGACCAAATAAAACCACAAACCTAATGCTGCCAAGTCCACACTAAACCGTGTCACTAAGTACTGTATTTATACACATTTTCAATACCTCCGTGGACAGCAGTGACTCAGCAACTTCCCTGGGCAGCCTTTTCCAACACTTGGCAACCCCTTTGGTGAAGAAATGTTTCCTAATGTCCAAACTAAAACTCCCCTGGTGCAACTTGAGGCCACTTCCTCTTGTTCTATCTCTTGTTACACTGGCAAAGAAGCTAATACCCACCTCACTACAACCTCGTTCAGGTAGTTGCAGGAATTATAGGTCTTCCCTGAGCCTACAATTGGCCTTGGCCCATTGAGCCATCCTGTCCAGATCACTCTGCAGACCCTCTCTACCCTCAAGCCAGTCAATACTCCTGCCCGTCTTGGTGCTGTCTGCAAACCTGTTGAGGGTACACTTGATTCCCTCATCCAGATCACTGACATTAAACAGAACTGGCCCCAAGGTACTGAGCCCTGGGAAACGCTACTTGTAACTGGCTGCCAACTGGATTTAACTCCATTCACCACAACTCTTTGGGTCCAGCCAACCAGCAAGTTGTTAGGGTTTTGTGTTGGGTTTTTTTTGGGGGTAGGAGAACAGTTGTTGTAATTGTTATTGGTTTTAACCTAGCAGAGCAATATTTTTTATCATTTTTTAAGTATCCTTTTCCTGAATACATAATAGTTGTGGTTTTTGATGTGTTTTCCAAAGCCAGAAACTCTGCCCTTTTTCAATTGGTGTACACAGTCTCAAATTACTTGGCAGCATGGCTGTCTGGAGGGTTACACTGGGGAAAAAAAGGGACATTGTCAAATGTTCTCTGTGGCTGTCCTACAGCTACAGAGTACAGATGGGGAAAACTCCGTAGGTGCTTGCACTATGCTCATATGAGCTCACAGGCTATATAAATGCCAATAGATTTCAGGGTGTGGAGTAAATTACCTTTACTAGATTGATGCAGCACTGGAGCACACTTGGGTGGTTTTGGGACACTGACATACCCAGGTGCAGTATTTATATGACTGTGCATGGATGATTTGTTTGTGGTGTCAGACACTTGTTTTTATCACTGGCCTGTAATTCAGTCACTGTCAGCGTGATGGTCAGCATGATGGTCAGATATATGTATGCAAATAAGATTAACATGTCAATATAACCCATATTAGTAAAATGAGGCAGTAAATTTGCCTTCCTGGATGTTGAAGAAGTCTTAGCTTCTGAAACTTGACAGCACTTTTGCCTCAACAGGTGCCTCAGAGAGGGTGATGCAGGCTGTTCCTTAATACCTCTTCCTTGAAGAGTTCTCCAGCAAGACTGCCAGGTGCACACAGGACATCTGGGTAAAGCAGAAGGGATGGATGCATGAAGCCACCAAATAAAATATGTTTGCCAGTCCTGTATTGTGAAAGCAAATTCTGTCTTGTTAAAAGATAGTATGTGGGGGGTATTATTCCTTCTTCAAAGGCATATGTAACATCACAGAGTCAAGAATCACAGAATCATAGAATCATTTAATTGGAAAAGACCTCTAAGATCTTCTACTTATAGCTTAAATCAGAAGATTGGAGGAACCAGTTTGAATATGAAGCTGATAGTACAGATTAGTTGATCAGCTACCAGGAGTGACATAGAATCATACAACGGTTTGGGTCAGAGCATGCTAGTCACTGTGGCAACAGGGCCCTAACAAATGGCATAATTGCTTTGATCAGTGAAAAATGCTTTCAGTTTCTATGCCAAATATTCAGTAAAAATCTAATCAGGACTTTAAAAATTATGGCTAGTGACTTTCTTCATCTTAACCCTGTTCTGTAATGAACTGTCTGTTATAAGAAAGACTCAAACTCATCATATCACAGAACTGACCAGGTTGGAAAAGACCTCAGAGATCATAAAGTCCAACCTATTACCTAATACCTAACACCTCCTGACAACTAAACCATGGCTCCAAGTGCCACATCCAATCTTTTTTTGAACACCTTCAGGGACAGTGGCTCCACCACCTCCCTGGGCAGCCCATTCCACTGGCCAGTTACTCTTTCTGTGAAGAACTTTCTCCTCACCTCGAGCCTAAACTACCCCTGGTGCAGCTTGAGACTCTGTTCTCTTGTTCTGCCACTGGTTGCCTGGGAGAAGAGACCAACCCCCTCCTGGCTACAACCTCCTTTCAGGTAGTTGTACAGAGCAATAAGGGCTCCCCTGAGCCTCCTCCAGGCTAAACAACCCCAGGTCCCTCAACCTCTCCTCATAGGGCTTGTGCTCCAGACCTCTCACCAGCCTCCTTGCCCTTCTCTGGACATGTTCAATTATCTCAATGTCCTTCTTAAATTGAGAAGCTCAGAACTGGGCGCAGTACTCAAGGTGTGGTCTAACCAGTGCTGAGTGTAGGGGCAGAATGACTTCCCTGCTCCTGCTGGCCACACTCTCTGATGCAGGCCAGGATGCCATTGGCCTTCTTGGCCACCTGGGCACACTGCTGGCTCATGTTCAGGAGCCTGTCAACCAGTACCCCCAGGTCCCTTTCTGTCTGGCTGCTCTCCAGCCACTCTGACCCCAGCCTGTAGCTCTGCATGGGGTTGTTGTGGCCAAAGTGCAGCACCCGGCACTTGGACTTGTTGAATGCCATCCTGCTGGACTCTGCCCATCTGTCCAGCCTGTCAAGGTCCCTCTGCAGAGCCCTCCTAGCCTCCAACAGATCAACACCTGCCCCAGCTTGGTGTTGTCTGCAAACATACTAATGGTGGACTCTATCTCCTCACCCAGATCATCAATAAAGATATTAAACATGATTGGGCCCAACACAATGTTTAGAGAATGTTTACATATTCTTAATACTCTAGTTTTAATTCATAGCATGTATATAATCAGTGCTAGGGAAAAAAATAATTAAAGTAACATTTAGACTACTGACAACAAATCTGAAATCCAATGCTTACCTTACTGGATGCTAAATCTAGAAAATGGCTAACTTGATTCTCCCTACCTGACATTATTTCATGATATATTTTCACTTACAGTATTGATCTACTACATGCCACATTATTTATATTTTGTTCCCTTGTATAGTCTTACCACCTTGCCCTGTAACTTCATCATATACAGCCCATTTTGCACATACTTGGTGAGAACTCTCACTTAATCACAAACCATTCCTCTGCTGTCATTGTGTTGGGATGTTATGCTGTCATCATCTCTCTAAGAATAAAACAGATTTTCTCTTCTCTTCACAGTTCTTCTGATGTTACATCAAAACAGTTACATTTTGCATACGTAATGTTCTGGTTATCCAGTCCATACTTGGGAAAACTCCCATCTAAGCATAGAATCATAGAATCAGTCAGGGTTGGAAGGGACCACAAGGATCATCCAGTTCCAACCCCCCTGCCAAGGGCAGGGACACCTCACACTAGATCAGGCTGGCCAGAGCCTCATCCAGCCTGGCCTTAAACACCTCCAGGGATGGGGCCTCAACCACCTCCCTGGACAACCCATTCCAGGCTCTCACCACTCTCATGGGGAAGAACTTCTTCCTCATGTCCAGCCTGAATCTCCCCACTTCCAGCTTTATTCCATTCCTCCTAGTCCTATCACTGCCTGATAGCCTAAAAAGTAGATTACATGAAACTTGTAATATTGTCTCCTGCCTCTCTCCCCTGCATTTCAGCCCTTTGCCGAAGGGTGTTCTGCAGCCATCTTCCTGAAATGGGACTTTGAGGGTCAATGCCACTAACCAGCCTGGTGTGCCAACACTGCCTGGACAAAAAGGACAAAACCCTTAAAGGCTGTTTGTGGCTCTGGGTCATGAATAACAGCAAGATACATACAAGGATCTGCACTCATAAAAACCCCACCACAAGATTCACTGCCAAGGTACAGCCTAGCTTCAAGGTACAAATTAATAGAAAGTGGTTGTCATCTTGGTCTTCTAGCAGCAGCAGCTGTATGGGCCAGTGATGGGTGGTAGCATTCCCTCTGAGCAGCAGCCAATCCTTCCAAGCATAGACAGCAGACTCAGTTTTTGGAGAAGACAAAACCAAAAACCAAACAACCAAACTTGCTAAAAAAGAGGTGATAACATTATTCACAACACCTAAAACAAAACACTAACATACCCTCATATACATGTAATAGGAAAAGTCCTGTCTATAAGCTTATTAGAAAGAAAGATTTCTAAGCAACCGTAACCGCAAGTACAACTTTTCTCGTGTGTGTTTAGAAATGTCAAAGGCTTCATCTTATTTAAATGATAATCATGTATGAATTATATTGAATGTTCCTTACATGAAAGGAAAATTTAAGAAACAAAATATTTTGCAAGGTAGGGCAGAGTCAACATAGCATGAAGTCTGCAGACCAGCACTTTTGCAAACTACCCAGAAAATTCTGTTCATGGAAATAATTTTTGAAGATGTAAATTACCACAAATAAAGTGCTTTAAACTTTTATACTGAAAAAGGGATTTGAATGTTGATCATTTCAGACAAAATAATCATTAATTTACACATGAAAAAAACCCAACCGACAACCAAGCAACCAAAGAACAACAACAATAATAATAAAAATAATAACAGTAATAATAAAAATAATAATAGTAATAATAATACTAAAATTAGTGCTGAAGAGAGGCAAAATGCTTAAGGCAAGATTTTTATATTGGAAATGGTGCTTGGAAAAATAATAAAAAAAACAATGACAAGAGATAATCCCACTCTATGATCATACAAAGTTCTTCAAGGGTGAAAGTAAACCACTAAGATGATGCCACATACCAAGGACACTCCTCATTAAAGAGTAAATCAAAGGAGAGGAGAGGGTGCAACTATGCAGCTGGCATATCCAAACCCAAGAAATTCATTTCTTGCAGATCTGTGATGTGTAGTGTTTTTTTTTGTTGTAGGTAGAAAGCTCCAGGTTGCAAACCCATCTGCCTGGTATCTTTCATGGTAACTAACATGGAATAAAGAAAGAAAAGCTCTCATTTGTTTTTTAACAAAATGAACTGATCACTAGCTAAATGGCATCTGCTGAGCAGTAAGTAGAAAGAAAGAACAGCAACATCAGAACCAAATGGAGAAAATAATTTCCTGCTTCCGTTCTTTTCCCTTTTTTCACCTTTTGTGTAGGCACCACACAATATGGCAGAATCAAGCCTCGTCTTTGCACTGCTCTGGTACCTCTATAAAGTCCCTGTGACCACAAACATTGAATATGTATGATCTTTAAATTGCACAAAACAAAACAAAAAACAACACCCAAAACACAACACACAACCTCTGCTAGACAGAAAGTTACATTCTTATTTAGACACCTACTAGTCCTATAATTTACCATGATAGAATATTATTTAATGGAAACACCAGAAGAATCTGGATAGGATTTCTAAACTAATTTCCCTGGTCAAACAGCTAAAATACTTTCTGCATGATACACTAAAGAAGCAGTAAAGGTGAAGATAACTGTATCCTTGGAAGAGAGAAGCCAAAAGTGGAAAACTTCCTTTCCAAGACTTGTGGCTTCCATATTGAAAATACTGGCTATTAATCTGTTCATTCAACTTGATTTTGGAACACCTGAGCCAGCAAAAGGCAGGGTAATATATCTGTCTCTACCGAATCGAGCACTGCTGTCCTTTGCTGAGTTTTTCTTTCTTCTGAGGCACAGACATTTAAAATGTGGAGTCTCACTTATTCAGATAACTTGGTAACAGAAGGCACAAGGTGCAGTGCAGGTGGTGACAGAAATAATATGCATTCAGGTCTGGTTTTCCACAATAAAGTCAAGCTGACTTCGCTATGCACTGTTGTCCTCTACGTTTCCTTTTCAACATCTTCCTAAAATGATCATATTTACAAATAAAAGACTGGAAATTCTTCTTACTCCGTAAGTTATCATTCTGCTGGGTTAGAGGGATCAGGAAATTCAGACAGGGCACTAATACCTCCCTCATCACCTAACTGAGATGCAAAACAGCATGTGGCAAGGTGATACCACCTTCTAAATGCTCCTGTGCAGAATAAGCCTGCCCACCCACTCTAAGACACTACAGATGGCAGGTAACAGCCAAACATCCTTGAGAGAGTATCCACTATCATCCTACAAGAACCACAGCTCCACGTTGACCTTATGAGATGCACACAAAGGCAGCTGCAAGATGCAGAAAGGATGCTATAGACCATCCTTCATTTCCACTCTAGATACTTACCCATGGCTTAGAAACCAATAGACTGGTCTACCAAGTACTGACCTTTTCTCCTGCTTTCTCATCCATGGAATTTTAATCAATGTCTATAAATATCAGAAAAGTTTACCTCAAATAAATGCCCCTATAGTTGCAAAATTAGTATTAATTCATATCAGCCTGAACCAAAGTCAGCCATGCACACCACTCTCTGGTACAGTGTTTTCTTACTAGATTAAGAGTAATTGGTGTAAAGAACTGAGCAGAGGCTACTGCAGTACCAGCGGGAAAATGGATGTGCATCCTCTAACCTTCAGAAAATGTCTAACCAAAGTCTAACATACCTGTCTCCAGCTTTCCTTAAGTGGTCTTGAGCCCATATTATATTTTGTCAAATCACCAGCTCTTTTAAACAGCATCGCTTTCACCTGCTACTCTTTGCACTTAAAGCACTTTGCAATTAAGCTAGTAAGTTCATTGATGCCACAATCTTGCTCCATAGAACATATTTCTAAAATGCTGTAAAGATATGAAGAGAAATAATAGTGGCCTCAACTATATGCTGCGGACTGGTCACTTGCTAAATTAATGTGCCTTTTCCCATTCTGATGACCTGACTTTCAGCTTTTCTAGTTTTATTCAAATTTAATCACCCAATCTGAAACTGTATACACTGGCAGTCTCTCAAGGACTAGTCATTTCTCCTAATTTTAATGACAAAATTCTATTGGAAGTGTCCTGCTATTTCTATTGCTGAAGTTAAAAATGCTGTCAACACATCCATGAAAAACTTAGAAGTCCTCCACTTTCCACTGGTTAGAAAATATGTTGTGGGTAGAAGGGCATCAGAAGAGAGGGCAAAACAGCTGTCAGCCTATTTCCCAGTCCTAAAGGCATGCAATGGTGATGTAAGAGTTTCTCACAGCTGCTGCTGAAGAGCTTAACTAAGTTGTAGACATAGTTACTGGTACTCCAGTAGGGAAACTAACCTTTCCCACTCCAGCCAGCCTTAACAGGTTCCTCTTCCACTCTGGGAGGCAGATAATGCTGTCTTTCACATCAGGTAGAAGATGGTCTAACAAATTCCCCCCCAAGAAATAATGGCAGCTGATAAAATTAAAGGCTTTCTTAACTCTTAGCAGTGCTGTGCACAGATAGCACAGATAATATCACATTATTATCTTACTGGGTATATTTATGTCTGTGAAAGCTCCAGTCCTGTGCAAGAAAATAACATGTGTCACTGTCATTAAAAACTATGCAATGATATATATGCAGAAAAGAAAGAAATCAAAGTCCAGTGAAAACTAATCCTAGAATCTACTAGTTTTTGAGGATTGATTATGCAACTCTAATAAAACTCTTGTCAGATTCAGATACATACCTATAATCGACAATTTTGGAAGCATGGTGTTTACTACATTTAAAGATGTAATTTGGTAATTGAATCCAGCTCTGTGTGTACACAACAAAGCACCTTAAGGCTGGGAAAAGCCAGTTCTTGTTTAGACAAAGTTGTTTCTTTGAAAAGCTTCCTAAATTGACCGGTCTTTATTTAAGCAGAATTTCATAAAAGCTTCAAAGGCACAGGAAAAAAATGTGCTCTCTCTCATAAAATGCTTTACTTGCATTTAAAGACCAGTATGCTATCCCCATTTAATTTCCCTAAGGAATCCCTCTATTATAGTGTTTTCATCCAATCTCAAATAAGTGGGGTGTAAATACTGAAATTAAGTGAGTGGGAAGAAAGATCAGTGATGACCAGGAACTGACTTTTGGACTGTAAGGGGTATATGAAATGTCTCTTTCCAGTGGGTCTGCCTGCATCAGTGAGCTTCCTGTTTCCCATCAGTGTGCTCCTGCCTTTCCTGCCCATCTGATGGAAGGAAGAAGTAAAAGCTTTGCTGCTGTTAGACACTGCTGTTAGAGATGTACTACTACCACCTGGAACTCTTGGAGGCTGTGGATATTATTTGCACCTTGGCTAGGGCTCATTCCTATTATTTTGTCTTTTAAGAGTGATTGCAATGCCACTTGCCTAGTCCCAGAGTTTGTGACAGAGCTGCCACTCAGCCTGCACCAAACCTGTGTTGTGAAGCTTCTAAGGGCTATGTAGCCCTTCTTACTCACTGCAGTGAAGTTTAGGGTGACCTTTATGAATATGAACTTCATGGTGTACACTATAAATAAGAAGATAAAAAGAAGTGATAAATGATCTTAATGAAATGAACATTTTAATCCCTCTCCACAGACAGCAGGTTTTGAAGCCAGTATTACTACACGCATAGTAAATCAGAATGGATGACTGGGTGCCGGCCACATGGTAGTGCTGTACTCTGCCTAAAGCTGGAATGTGGAAATAGCTCTATTAGGACAAACATTGTGGGTTGATTTTTTTTTTTTTTTTTTTTTTTTTTTTTTTTTTTTTGAGGAATATGGGTAGAGGCAGATTTGGAAGTGAGTGGGCTATCCTATTAGTTAGAGAATTTGTCCTCCTTGTTGCAAGTATTTATTATAGGGCACAGCTTTGAAGTGGAATTGGATATCGATGTTGGGAGACAGGATTGCTGCAGATGACTTTTACCCTCTCACATAAACACATGTACATTATCAATTAAAACAGTCCTGTACAGTAGTCACACAGATGCAAAAAACCTCAATTTCTCCCCACTTGGGTAATTAACTGGAAGGTGGGGAAAGGAAGGAGCCTTTATATTTGTGCTGCCATGATGGCATTATAGGAGTTGAAGAAAAAGTATTTCACGTTCACAAACTTGATTTTGATTTACTGCATTTGTGTTTCATGGTGACCTTGGTTGTGACTACCCACATTTCATTTGTGAAGCCTCCAGCAGAAAGTCAGCACAATGCCCACAACTACTTCCTGCAGTCAGCCACTGGCCCTGGTTATATGGCTCCTGCAAGCTGGGGGAAAGCTCCAGAAAGCAAAGGGGTAAGAGCAATAAGGGTATCATGGCTGATGGATGTCCTTTGGCACTGCTGCAAAGAACAGTTTGGCACCACTAGCCTGTCTCCCTGCTTCTTTCATGCAATGAAACACAGCAGGTTCACTCTGAACATGAGGAAACGCTTCTTTTACTGGGATGATGACTGAGTCCTCAGTCAATCTATGATTCTAAGATTACAGCCATCTTG
Source organism: Indicator indicator (assembly GCF_027791375.1). NCBI lineage: Eukaryota > Metazoa > Chordata > Aves > Piciformes > Indicatoridae > Indicator > Indicator indicator. Next base: position 38,773,207 of record NC_072053.1, read on the forward strand.
GAGGGGCCTTTCTCCTCTTCATCTTGAGGAGAAACAAAGATCTTCAACCTTATATCCCCTTCTTCTGCTGTAGGAGTGTTGCCTGCTCAGGGGAGGTCACTCAGTTAAAAGCTCCAAAAGTACTACTGGGGGGTGAGGGCACCTGCCATGAGCACAGAGCCCACAGGACACAGAGAGCTGGAATGCTCCTTCCAGCTGGGAGATGGTGGCTCAGAATGCTCTGAGGCTGGGCAAGGCCACCACTCTCATTTTCTCCAGCACTACAGTATGATGACCCAGGATGGCTGGTGTCCTTGGCCTCCTGAGAGAGAGTGTACCTATGGGAGAAAAACACGGAGCACTGTTTTGCAGTCCCTTCATGCCATGGAAGCCAAGGCCCAGGCTAGAAGTCAGGCTTTGGGAAGCCTCCCAGGAGATATTCCCACCATAATGAGACAGGGCAGAAGAAGCAGCAGCTGCTAAGCAGCACAGCTCCAACTCCTTTCTGGCCCTTACAGTACCAACCTGCCCCTGAGGCTTGCACCAGCATGGTCCCATTTCCCAGTCAACAGAGGACAATGGAATTGGAACTGAGGCAGCAGCCCATCAGCCTCCTCCACCCTGACCTGTGAATTAGCTTGATGGTAATGTAACCGTGAACTTGAACTTGCCTGTTCCCACATCACATTCAAAGGCAAATGAGATTTTAAACAAATGAAATCATGATGGATATGTATGGAGGGGTAAACTGAAGAAAATACAGCATGAAAGGTCATCCTGACTGCTCTCAGGAAAGAGACAAAACACAGTGATCAGATGAGCATTTTCAAAGGAATGAGCATACTAAAGCCTAGTTTTCAAAATGCTGAAGACCAACAAGTCAAAGGCAGGCATGGTGCAACAAAATAGAAGCCAACCTATCTGTTGCTGAGAACATAAAACCTAAGGAATTTTGAACTAGCTCCAGTCAAGTCCCTATTTTCCAACTATTTAAAATTCCAAGGAAATGAATTTTTAGATTCACTCAATAATAAGGAATCTATTAAATGATATGGAGTAACATAAACAATCAGAAACAGTCACCTAATTTAACATGACAGTTCCTAAGAAAAAGTATAACACTAGTATTATTGTTGCATAAAAGCACTGAAATAATTTTGCTAGTTGCTGTTCGTATTCTTATTATACAAAAATGTTGGCAACATTAATTATTAAAAAATGCCATGTAAATAATAATAAATTAACTAGCACAGGAAAAAACCAGCTATTTAAGAGCTTTTCATGTTGTTATTGCAATCTTGTGTTGCTCAGGCTTGAATCTAAATTATAAAAAAAGTTTGGTGTAATATGTGTATATAAAAGTCTCACTATTACAATGTCAGAAATCTCACTGACCACAATGAGATTAGTTCTCTGTAAAATGAGAAGTCAGATTATTAGGATCAATCCCTAAGCACACAGAAATAAAATCTAAGAAAATAAAGAAGAATAAAAGAACAAAATACACAAAAATACACAAATATCCATCCTGTATCAATAAATTATAACAATGCCAAGCAATTGATTTTATTAAACGTGCACTTATTCAGTGAGCACATACTCTCAGCAAGAAAACAACAAAGGAAGAAATAATACCAGTTTGCCTCTGTGAGGGAGCTGAGGAAAAATGTTTTTCTGTCTTCTAACCTTCTTGGTTAAGCTTTGTATTTGTTTAGTTTAGCTTTCCTTGTCAAATTCCCTATCAGTTTTTACTGCTACCTCTTTTGTGACCACATTGATTTGCTGCAGCCTAGTAGACACATGAATGCTGCAAATGTGAAAAAGGCATTGAGAGCCTGACACATGTAATGGCAGAAGGCCACCTGAACCCACAGACTAGAGAAACAAAAGGGCTTCCAACAGGCACCATACTGATAGCTGCACATGGCTGCAACTCTGAAATTGACTCGTCAGTTTGTAGCAGATTAGCAAAACTCATGAAACACTTACTGATAAGGTGGTACACAGACATCCCAGCTAAGGACTTTCCATAATGCCAGTGCTATTGCTATTACACAGAAGGCATCTTCAAACAAAAATTGTGCATTTAATTACACACAGCAGCTTCACAAGAAAAACAGTGATCCTGGCATATTTTTAGTTTAAAATTTGCTATGCTAGGCCACCCAAAGAATTTCCTCACTCCACCGGCAGAAAATATAAAACTTCAAAGAAGATAAAAGCTGTGGTTTGCCTATAAATGACATCATTTGTCAAGCCCTTTTTATATGTAAGTGATGACCTCAAAAAGTTGAAGAAGGTTTTGGGTTTTCTAATTAGTCTGTAAGGGAATTTCTGCAGGGTTATAATGAGCAAGTCTAGAAAAGGTCTCTTCACAAGTTGTCTAGCACTATTAAGTCTATTCCATGATGATTCTGTTTGTGATCCAGGAGTGATTTCCTCAAAATTAGGACCATATAATCCAACTTGACTTAACTTGTAATAATAACATTCCAAGATTATCTTCCCTACTTACAGCTATAAATTATGGCAAGCATTTGTAGGAACTTGACATTTTTCTTTTACTCCAGACAGTTTATCATGTCCCACCAGAGGACATGCTATTGCCTATCTCTCTGTGTTGACTTACTCTCACCCAAAACATTTATCTCATTTGCAACATGTATTGAAGGAATAAATAGTCTGTCTTGTAGCAGATGGGGAAACAAAGGCTTCAATATTATCAATTGTGCTGCTATGGACTAATCTTCCTATGTCTTGGATGACACATGCAGGCTATGCATTCTGAAGTCCACAAGTCCCTGTGGTTGGATGATTCACAGGAATGCATTGGTTTGCCTCAACTCCCTCTATTTTATGTTCAGTTCCTTTTCTTCCAGAATTCAGGAAAACTTCCATAACAAACTTCTAACATCACACTTGAAGTGACATCTAATTTAAACCATTATTTGCAAACCTCTTTCCCAAAAATTGGCCTTAGATATTTAATGGTTTCTTTTTGAAACTGAGAAAAACATAAATACGTACATACATACATACATACTGTTTATTCCAGCTAGTAGACATTTAATTAAGAGATAGGTTCTTGTAAATTGCCCATTTAGTATACTTTAACAAGTAATGTTGGCATACAGATCTTCAGAACTTATTTGATTCTTTGTGTGCAGCAGATTCAATTTTTCTCTCTGCAAATATGCTTAGAAATCCCATATTCTGTCCCTGCCACTGGATCTGAAAACTAAGTGAGTCTTGAAAGTCATTTTACTGAACAAACCAGGATGCAGAGGCCTTGTACAAAGCTGTGAAGGGATTTGACAGGGACAAGGAGACCATCCTTGACCTCATCGCACCCACAAGCACCAAGCAGTGAGTGGAGATCTGCCAAGCCTAGAAGCTACAGTTTGAACTTCAAATTTGCAAAATTTGAGACTAGGCAATTAAATGATACAACAGGCTCTATTCCTGACATTAAATTTGCTTTTGTAATGCAGAATGTAATTTATTTAAAGAAAACAGATGGCCTCAATCTGAAAATAGCAGCATTTAATCAGGATTTCTTTAGATCATGCAACTGGAATGCCCTAAAGACACATTAGATGAAAAGGCATTCCTCAGTACCAGCCAAACTTGTGAGGACTACACAATATGATTCACGTGATGTGGCTGCTGCTTTGACAAAGAACATATTTCACACCTTTATAATGGGTGGTTGTGTGTAAATATGAGAGACTTCTACCATGGTCCTATCTTGATGTGGTCACCAGATCCAGAAAACCTGGAGAGATGGAGACACCTCTATGAAAATGCTGAAGCAAACCTACATCTGGTCTTCCTCCATTCTTTAGCAAGTGAAAAAAGAACAAAAGTATGGGGACATGCTGGGGTCTTCTCACAAACTGGGCACATGTGGGGAGAGTGAGGGACAATTCAGTGTTCATTGCAGCATACACACACACACATATACAGATACATACGTGTGAATTTATATACACATAAAGGAAAATCTGCAAGGAGCTTCTTGAATGCTTTCTGCTGCTGTCATGGGAAGGGGCTGCCTTCTGTGGGCTTCTGAATGCTGACATTGAGCAGCACTGTGGGTTCATTTTCACACAGTTTTCACACAGTCTTTTGCTAGCACAGGACAAATTAAACTGTAAACTTGTTAAAATACTTACACATTTCAGTCAGTTGAAAACCTTACCATACACAGTTGCTGTACTATAGTTCAGTCCTGATGCATGAAAAGACTTTATGTCCTCTTGGATGACAATGTCCATTGCTACTTCTCAGAATGTTTTGCCTCTCTAAATGCCATTGTCAGAAAGATAGGTTTATTCTCACAGGAGATTTCTGTGAGAATGGTGAAAATAAACTGTTATGAATAAACTTAATCTAAACTAAAAGCACAGGTTGAAGTTCTACTTGCAGCTGGTGATTAGAAGTTTCTGTCTGGCTGGAAAAGTTAGCAGCTTCAAGTCCAGCAGCATTTACATTACAACACGATGTAAAAACCCTAATATTTTAACACTTAAAAAATGAAAAAGATAATTTCTTATGCTTTTCTTTCTATTTCCAACTTTGGAGTTTACTTATCTCTAATTAAAAGATTTCTTAGAAGCTAATTACCAGGTAGACTAAAGCCCTAAGGCAAAGCCTCAAGTCTTCTTTGAATACTGTAACAAATAAACTAGAAATTCTTACCTCCAATACAGCACTGTTCCCTTACTAGCATGAGGTCCATCCTCATTTCACAGGCCTAAGAACTGAAGAATCAGAAAGGATAAATGGGACTGACATAGTTACATAGACTCTAAGAATGGCATTTAAGTCCCGTGCATCCCGTAAATCCTGTGAATCACTATCAACAATAGCCCTTGCATGACATACTGAAACAACGACCATACCACTGTACAAACTGCTTGCATAATTTGCACTGCCACAGTCTCTTGTATACTAACAGCTGTGTGGAATATTCACTTACAAAGCCAACTGAGCGTTCACCTGGCTCCTCCATATCCATTTTCCTTTCTTGATCCTAGCAGGCTTTTTCTGCAGGTGATGCACTGAGACCACTTAAGGCTTTCCTGCACCCACAGAAATTTGGCCTAGGACTTCCAGTGCAGCTGAACCAATGCCCCATGACTAAACTTCAAGTCTCAAAACACTATTGCCTCCAAACCATGGGAAATTTTCTAATATCAGTTATTTTCTTAGAGCCACAGCTGCTCCTGCACATTTCATTACCACTCAAGGAGGGCTGTAATTTGTCAGTCATGTCTTCACCTAAATTTCTGAAGACATACTAACACATGGCGATCACCCTGTTCTTCCTGGGGTGCTAAATTCTTTGATGTCTTTCATTTTCTAGCTCTTGAAGAAATTCTGTTGTTCTCAGATAAGTTTGAAAGCAGGGAGAAAGGATGCACAATGAAAACAGTAAAGGGAAGGTTTATCTTCCATCAGCAATCCTTCATAGTTAAGGGAGGGTGGATGGAAGGAAGTCTTTAGAGGAGGGCAGGAGTGTTTTCTTAAGACAGAGAAGCTGATCTGCTGCTTCTTGTCCAGTTTCTTTTCTTCTGCCATGTGCTGTTCCCCACAGCTTCACAGTCATACTCTGGTGCCCCGTAGTATACAGCGGAAGTGTAATATATATGAATATCAGTCATGAGATAAGAAAAGGTCACAAAAATATTTTTAATGAGGAAATGTCAAAGGTTCAGATCTTCCCCAATATATTTGCCCCAGTAACACAAGAAAAGAAAAACAGACTATTTTCCACTCCTGTAGCCCTATTAGATTGGGAGGCTGTTTCTAATTCCTGCGTGATTTTAACTGCCAGGTAACACTTTACATGTTTTTAATTTTACTAATTCTTCTAGACATACTTTGTTTCCCAGTTTTTCTGAAAAAGATAACTAAGTATGACTTAATGGCACAGTTTCAGTACAACACCTTTTATTTCAACTGTGCTTATTTTGAAGATCCATAGTAACCACAGCATCAAGCCTAGTACTGAGTATGCTGCATAACTTAATTGTCAGAACCTAATTATACAATTCTCCCAAATCTCCCACTTTTCTGTCAGCTGTAATCAGACATATATATATATATATATGTATATATATATATAATCTCCCAGGCAAAAGTAAAGATATACATTGAACTGTGGCGTGGTATTACCAGTAGAGACTAGAAGTCCAGTATTCCTGAATAAATCCAGCAACTCTCCTTTTTTATTCTCCAAATCTACCTTCATGTTCTCATTTCCTGACCTCTTCCATCAGTCAGTACTTGTCTATCCCAACAGCAATTCAAGTTTCATATTTTCCTCCATACTTCAGCCCAGACTGCCTGACAGAAAAGAATGTTATTATCACTTTTAAAGACAAATACTATCTGCAAAATCGTTTCAAGAATTAGAGTTTTCTATCCCACTCTCTAATTTCTTACACTGTCTAGGTAAGGTATTTGGGGCATAGAGGCCACTGCAAATGGCCTTCTTGTGATTATTATTTAAAGATTGCTATTGTTGTTGTTATTATTATTATTATTATTAAAGTTCTGAAAGTGCCCCAACAGTCAGCTGTAGAGCAGGACTGTTAGAAAAAGCAGTTCTTTAATACAACCTTAAATGATCTCCCGATCCCATAGACTTTACAGTCTACAAAATAAAACTGTCAAGTATAACTTCAGTTTTCCAGTCATCTACAGAAGAGGACTGCTAACCAAAGTGTTAAAAAATCATGAGTCATTCCCTAGAAAATGGTGAGGCTGAATTAAGGATGAGACATTTTTAAATTGTGAAAGATGACTTCTGCTACTTTTAGAGCATTTACAGTGCATTACCATTATATTTTTCTTATATATTTTCCTCTTTACACACTTTTGGGTTAATATTCTCATGTGCTCAGGCAACTAAAAAAAATCTGAGGCTTAGCCACAGCTTGCAATAAAGCCTTGTGATAAAGCTCTAGTGAAAAATTTGCAATACAATGATTGTTTAACTCTGTCTAGAAGGGATGCCAAGGACTCTGAGCATTTTCATGTTCTTGAACTAGGGCAGAAGGTCGTATCATGCTCCTGTGTTTTTGAGAGTTGGATAGCAATTAATTCTGAATGCCTTTCTCCACTTCATCCCCCAAGGTCTTTGGGATGTGAGTTAACCCACTTCCTCGAACTTGCTTAATGTTCTCCAAATTAGTGTTCACCCACTCAACTATTTCAATGTGTTACCAAGAGACCTGAGCTTCAAAATAATTTTGTCATTTGCTATCATTATCTTCTGTCAAGAAAGATTTCTGCTTTGTTTTGTCTTCGTTAAACTAAGCTTCCAAATGGTGTGTGGGTGAACAGAGCCCTCCAATTCCATTTATGCCACTTGTGAAGAGTAGTTAAGAGCAACTGTCTGCAAGAATCAATAACTTTACAATTACATAGGTATTAGAGTAGCTATGTGTATGATTTATGACATAATGAGTCATTATGCAGAACTGCTGGAGCAACAGTAGAGTATTATCCTGTACTGTGCCTTTTGTTCACTGTCCCCTTGTATTAATGCATGTACGCTTTCACATTATGGAGATAAAACAGCAAGGCCATATTATCATCTTAATTTGGGGAACAATTTATTATTATACTAATAAAACATTATTTGTTAAACATACTGTTACCACTGATATGATAATAACTGATTTCCAGTACAACGAGAACACAGATTTCTCACATGGTCCCGAAGGTTGGATGCCAGTGGTCTTGCTGTGACGTGGAAGTGCCTCATAGGTACTGGTGTGCCAAAGAGCAATATTATATATCTTTCTTCCTTTGCAACAGCCAAGAGCAAATCACATCTGCAAACAGTTATGCCTGTTCTATGGAACAAAACTGTTGGAACCGTATTGGGTCCAGTTCAAACTCCTATTATGTCACTTGGCTTAAGCAGTGTACATTTCTGAATCACTAGGTGACAAGTATTACAAAAATCAAAAGGTCTGCCAGTATTCCAGACTGCAGATGTATTTATATTTTCTGTTTGACCCTATCTTACTCACATCTGGACCTATCCATCAGTTGAGGACAGCACCTTAATGAATTTCTATGAACATTTAAAAATTGGTTACTGAATACAAGTTTGTCCATGAGGAGATCATCCTTCCACATAAACCTCACTTCTGCCAGGCATTTATAAATGCTTTGCAGAAACTCGGAGATTTTTAGTCATCATGCAAAATGGATTAATTTCCTATTACTACCAGCACTCATTCTCAAACAAACTCTTAAAGAATGGTGCTGTGAGAAATACATGATATTCTTTTTCACCCTTGAAATTTTGTGTAATTAAGAAGAAAACTGCAGTTGTGTTGGTCTCTTTTCATGGACACTTAATTAGCTGAACAATCAAGAAAAAGGAAGAACCATGTTTAAAACCATTACCACTATATACACCTAGATGTAGGTAGCTGTTGCCTCATGATCACTTCACAGCTATGCCATCATACTTTTTAGGCAAATGAGAACCATGGAACTTGTAAAATGTGTCTGCTTTGATGACTTTCAGAGCATGGCTTTCCTTCCACCTTCTGTATATAGAACATAGCTACCATTTGAATATCAATCTGTGAAACACTTTTATACCAGCTTCCCACTCTGCTTGCCAATCTTCTAACAACATAAAAGGAAAACATGTAAGCATTATATAAAATGTTTACTCTACATAAAAAGAAGGAAAAAATTCAAAGTGTTTCCATTAATAGGAATTCCTGTAATTATCACATGGGTACAGTCTCATCCACCTTTCATCAAAAACTGTGACAATATTCACAGTCTTCCACTGGGACGAGGAACACAACTTAGAAAAAACCGGAAATTATCTAGAACATAGTGTTCCAGATCCATGTTTTAAAAATATAACAGGTGCACCATTGTCAAGGAATTCCAACATGTTTCTATCATTACTCTTTTATGTTAGTTGGACACAGCTGATTTCTTCTGATCTCACAGTGAAAAATGGCTGATAAAACACTAATGTTTAGATAAGATTGAACAAAACTGGTGGGTTTTTTTCAGGAAAAAGTACCCAGCAAGAGAGGGCTACAAACAAGCAATTAAAAGCACCATTTATCAGCTGTCATCCTCCTTCCAGCTGTGAGACCATTGCCTCAAATACATTTTTAAAGTCCCACTGATCTGCCACAGGATTGAATTTAATGTAAAAGAAGAATAGGAAACAAAAGAAAAAAAATCCTCCTCTTGTCAATTTTAGGCCACAGAATGCATTTTGACCAATAACTCAACAACTCAGAAAAAAAATCAGATGAGAAAAATACAAAGAAGGATGACTTAGAGTGGTTTTGGTAAGACAGTAGAAAATCCTATGTACACAGAAGATAAAGCAGCTACCAGAAGTTGTAAGTAGATAACAAGGATCCATCTGTGTATTCAGAACCAGTTGCTGAAACAGAAATAGATATGCCTTTAAAATTGTTTGGATTAGATAACTAACAGATCTGGTAGCTTAAATCTAACCTACATTAAACAGGTCTCCATGTGCAAAGATATTACTGCCATGAAAGCAGTGTCTGCATTCTAGGTAGCTTATTAGCACTTGAGTTTTTGAAATCTCTAAATGCTGCTGTTTTATCAAAGCATTTAAAAACATGTAATACCAACAATTTCAGCAATTCTCTCTGATGTGATTTATTATGGTCACCATAAATTATGACGAATAGGCACTTAATTAGTTTTCTATGGATCAAATCAACTGTCACCAAAGCTTATGCAGATGATAATAGGCTGACCTATGTAGAAAAAGTTAAAGGACTAAAACTCAGTTGTTTTCTCCTCTTTTAACTACAGTCTTTGAAGGTATTTTCTCAGGAATATGAAGAGGTAAGCTCTCACTCGCTACACAGTGCAATACACTGCTGTACTACATATTCCTGTTGGACAATGCTGAATATCTCAGCCCTGAAACACCCAAAGAAAGTTGAAAACACACAGAAAGCTGAAAATATTCTTAGCCTATGAAACTGCCATGTTCCAAAGTAATTGACTTTAAATGTTTAGACAGTTCTACTATTGGAAATGAATATTGAAACACAGGGCTACATATATACCAGGTCACCACATGGTAATAACTTCTCAATATACTAGTTATTTATGTATTTATATATGATCCTCAGCTTACAACAAAGTAACCTAGACTATGTTAGCCTTCAAGAAAAAAAAATATACGTATAACCATGTCTCACTTTTTCCCAGATAAATGTTCACTTGCAAGACTGATTCATCTGTATGTTTCATTAACTAACTAAATAAAATCCTCAAATGGAAAAAAAAAATTCCTTGCATACAATGTTACCCATGATCTACTCTGAGAACTGGACACTGGAACAGGGAGGTGGTACAAGCCCCATCCCTGGAAGTTTTTAAGGCTGGATGGGGCTCTGAGCAACCTGATCTCACGTGTGGTGTCCCTGCCCCTGGTGGTGGGGGGGTTGGAACTGGATGATCTTTGAGGTCCCTACCAACCTTGACAATTCTGTGATTCTGTGAATTTTGTAATGGTGAGCAATACAGCTAAAGAATGTATTCCTGTTATCTGTACACATTAAGTATATTGACATTTTTTCATACATGCATCCTATTAATTTCCAGGATGTCTTGAAATCACACAAAGCTAAAAATAAACAGAATTTAGATTTTTCTTTACTCAGGAAGCTGTGCTTGTTAGCATACAGGCAGTGAGTCTCACAAAGTATTAGTTCTTTTGGTCTTTCCATAGCAGAGTTCATTTTTAAAGTAACTTCAACATTTCAAGAATGATCCATGGGCTTGGGCTACCTTTAATTCTTTTCCATTTTAGTGGGGACGCTTTTATTACTTTTTTCTTTTTTTAATAGCTCCCCATAGAGAAACTGCCAGACTGTAGAGCTTGACTCTATGTCCAGGATCAAAGCCAAATCCTGTCATTCTATAACAGAAAGATCGAATTAAAAACAGTTTGCTCATCAAGATGTTTAAAATATTTCTCTTCCACCTGCCCAAGTCTTTTGTAAAAGGCTGCTTTAAGTTTCCATGGATGCAACCAGTTACCAACTTCTTTTTTTTCAAGGTCATACCATAGAATTATATTTGAAGTGAAAAAAGCAAGTCAAATTATTAAGAAAAAAAGTCAAGAATTTTAGAATTTTAGCCTGCTTTTCTTTAAAAAAAATAAATTTAGGGACAGAAAAGCAGAAACATTGTACTTTGACAGGAAATAAAAAATATGTAGAGATCTTCCATGCAATTCAATATCTATTATTCTACTGTTGCAGAATATGGAAATAAGATATCTCTATAGCCCTCAAAACTTACATAGCATAACTGTATTGTGTTTCTTCTAAGGTTGCACAACTAAAGATACTACAATCTCCAGGAAGGCGTGTATTAGCTACAATCACATTGCTTTATACCAGTAAAAGGGCATTTTTTGTGTTAAGAATGCTGCAGGCAATTGTAGCTCTCCCAGAAAGAGGTACTATGGAATTGTTAATGTGAGAAAAAGGATACTTAAAGCACTAGGAAAAACACACAAACCATGGAAACTCCATGGAAGAAGTAAACCCTGACTTGATTTTAGCTAGTTTGCAGGGACCATTGTATTGCAGTTATTCCTCTGGCTCACCAAATGAGATCAAAAGAAATGCAAAGTAAGTTGTAAGAAAGGATACATAAGAAAGTGGATAGCCAGAAAACAGAAGGAAGGCCTAAAGTCTGAAGTTGTCTTGCAACTGATTTTACTGCCACTGTCCAGAGAGACACCACCTCCCCACCTCCTGGAACAAATCAGACCTTTCACTTACTGAAAGGAACATCTGAGATTCCCAGTATTTATGGGAGGAAATAAAAAACATAAAAAGTTAGACTCTGCGGCTGTGAGAACCAAGGGCAGAGCTCTTCTGTACAGGTAAGTCTGGTCCTACCCATGCTGAAACCTTACGTACATTTTTCTTCCTCTTCAATGACACTCATACATTGCCACATTTCTGTACCGAAGTCATAGTCAAGTTTCTTACTGTTTCTTTGCATTAGCTCTTCTTGGGTTGCCTTTTCTGTGATTTTATAACATTACCACGTATGCCAATTTTCCTTTTAAGTGGTCTAGAACCTTTTATGATTTAATTAAACTAATATACTTACTCATTTGCTTCCTACCACTATGCTTCCTTTTATTTTTTTAATTAAATTTTCCTGATGGTGACAGATACAGACAAATTACTGCAGTTGCTCAACAGAGTTGAAAAATAAGACTTTTTTTTTAAGAATCTCTATATAAATTCATGCAGCTGGCTCCAGGTTTTAACATTTGGGCTAGATGATGGCTATTGCTTCTCATCCAGGTGGATTTCAGTATTCTTCCTTGACTCAGCAAGTATATATTTTTCTCTTTCCCCAAGCTGTCACACAGAATATCCAGATTCACGTGAAGAGGAAACGTGATAAGGTTTCAACTGCAATTTTTGCTGATCTACCTTAGGCCTTAGTCATCACAGACAGAAATCATGCAAACTTCACTAGTGTATGTTCTGGAACAAATGGTCTAAAATGAAATTAAATAAGGTAAATTAAACTTCCATTCTGCATTCTCCTTTATATCATTCAGTAACGCAATGTCTTTCTTTTTTACTTTTTTTTTCTTTCTTACATTTACCAGTTGATCTCAAAGTTTGAAAATCATAAACAAGTTTATAAGCAGACATTGAAAACCCTACCATAATCCCACAGAGAACTGGGTCTGCATGTTATACACACTAACCATTCTTATGGTTGGGGAGGAGGTAGGAGACCATTGTCAAGGAGTTGCACAGGTAAATAAATGCTTCTTCATAATTTTGGTATTTAAGCTTCCCAGGACAAACCCCAGTAGGAAAATCTTACAAGCCATTTCCGTGCTCTCTACCCCCAATTTTCACACCACGCTGAATATTTCAATTTAGAATTTATCCAGAGATTATTTCCAGCACAGCCAGTGGTTGCTTTCAGCAGCCACAAACACCTAGGACCAACTTTTCTGCCTGGAGGCGTAGGCCTCCTACATCCCCTTGCAGAGAGCATGGAGATTGCCTAGTATGCATTGTTTCAACACAGGCCATGCCATGGAACAAGTCCTCTGGCATGTGGATTGTTAGGCTCGGGAGGGGTGCGTGTATGTATGCGCGCTGGCTGCGTGTCTCTCGGCACCCTACCAGCGACAGACGAAAATCATGAATCTTTTGCAAGGTCCACCAGCCATTCTCCCCTTCCTCCTCTTGCTCTGCCCTGCGGGCCGGAGCTAGTGCTTCGGAGAAGTGAAGAGCTCTGGGCAGCGGCCCCGACAGCCAGGCGATGGAGGCCGTGCCGTCCCCAAGAGGACGCTGTGCTCCATGCATAGCCCCGGCGAGCATGGATGAAAGGCCAGCAACAACCGCGTCTCACCCCGCGGACTAGCCGGGCAGACAGGCAGACGGCGAAACAGCACAGCTAGGGGTAGGCAGAGAGGCAGAGGGCGGCGGCTTTGCAGACCGGCCGAGGTCAGGCGGGAAGGCCGAGGGGCGGGCGGCAGGCCGAGGGGCGGGCTCTCCCGTTGCCAGGTGTGGTGCAACGTCTTCGCCTCCCCTCTGTGAGCGCGCAAGCGGCCGGTGCGGTACTATTGGGCTCGGCACGGCACGGCGTGGAGCGGAGCGCCCCAGATCCGTCGCCCCCTCTGTGGCAGCCGCTGTTCTCCGCTATGGCGAAGGCGGGCAGAAAAGGATGCGGGTGCTCAGGCTTCCTGAAGAAGAACTGGCTCCTGCTCAGCACGGTCGCCGCCGTGCTGCTGGGTGAGTGAGAGGAAAGCCAGGCGGCAGGGAAGGGGGCATGGCACCGCCGCCCCCTGCCCGGCCTTGTCGCGCACATTGCGGCCCTAACCGTCGCATTGCCGGCGCAGACCCCCGCGCCAGTGCCGAGGAAGGATAACGGCCCTAACGCCGAGCGAGGGGGGCCCGGCTGCCCTTCCCCGGAGTCTCACAGGCCTGCTGAGCGGCTCAGGGGCCGGGGCGTCGCGTAGCTGCGGACCAGGTCCGCAGTAGCATGGTGCCGCGGCTGCCAGTCCAAAGCGGGGTTTCGTGTGGGTAAACGGCAGCCCCCGCCGGCCTGGGCTCCCAGGGTCGGTAGCAGAGTGCCGGCATATGGGGTGCCCGGGTCTCCCTGAGCCGGGCCTTCCGTTAGCATGTATCCCTCCAGCCTGTGTGACAAAGGTCTGGTTAATTAGCGGGGTAAAACCGTGTGGTGAAAAGCCTGCGAGCGCACCGGATGACTGTGAGCGCTTCGTGCATGGACGCGGCAGGTCTCCTCGGCCGACCTGTGGCACGCAGTGCCCCGGGCCTCATTCGCACACCTCGAGGGGGTGGCATGCTGGGTTGGGAGTGACACGGGGTAACGTGGGAAACTCGAGCCGCCTGCGGTTAGTCTGCAGGTTGGAGTCCCGCTGAGGTGAAGGTTGCTGGGCAAGAGAGTGGCTTTGGGACGCTTGTGATGGCGTACACGAGCAATGCCACTGGAAAAGTTTGTCAATGCAGCTCAGCTTTCAGTTTTTCAGAGGTGTCACTGTAAACATAGGGGGATTTTTTCCTCTTGTTTGCCAACAAGTTTCTGAAGGAGAAATGAATTGAATGCTATCTTATTAAGAACAGATGTGAAAAGGGCCAAGCAAAGCTGTCAAAAGACTGGGCCAAAGGGACTTTTCCATAGGACATAGGTCCTAGTCATACACCCTTTTTGTTTTGGCAATTATTCTGATGCCAAGCAAGGAGAGCATCCTTCACATTATTGTTCCTGTAGAGAAGTGCTGCTTTAAGTACTTCATTAGCTGTTTGATGGGTGTCTTCCAGATATTTTATTGCTGAGCTGAGTTTTGGCTGGAACATACCTATTTTGTTCAGGAGAGAATTAGTCTGTTGGAATTCCACCCATCTATAAGCTGTGGTCAGAAGTGGGCTTAAGAACACATCTGTGTTTTCCTCCATGAGTTCTGTATTTGAAAGATCTCAGTTCTTTTTCACCTAAGTGGATTTTTGTGAGTTCTGTATACTGAGTGCTAAAGACCCACTTTGAAAATCTTGCTATGCAGCTGGAGGAGTATGTGTGTATCTGTTTGTTGTTTTGTGTGCACGATTGGTTTTCCATCTGTTTTTTGAGATACTCTTCTGTAGGTTGACATACTTTCCAGTTACAGAAGCAGTTAGAAATATTCCCCTTTCCTTATGTTAAATGAATGTAGGTGGAATTGAACTGGATGATGTAATCCTATGAGTTGATAATGCTGAAATGAGATTTCCTCGAGAGCCACAGAGCCTGGCAGTCTGGGGAAAATTCGACCCCAATCTCCCTCATACACAATGGGAATTCACAGTGAAGGAGTGGCAGGCATCCAAGTACCTGTCTTCTCTACTTGCTACACTGTAATTAACAGTCCAGAACTCAGGGGAGCTTTATAATATGTCAAAGAGAGTATTCTTAAAGATCAAACTACATTTTGCAAGTAACTATGAATCTGCTGTATTTTCAGTATTTCTTGGGGGTGAAATAAATTGCACAAGAACAGTGAAGCCCTTGTAAGGATGGCTCAGTTGAAATGTATTTTATGTTTTTAATACATCTTGAGGAATGTTTGTAATATACCTGGAGTCACAAGCCCTTCATAATTGAATTTACTCTTTTTTTTTTAAATATATGCTGGGAAGTTGCTCTGAAGTTTATTAATCTACTTAGTTTGGAGGAACAGTTTAGCTCTCATGAACAGAAGAGTATCACTTATAATTTTGAAAACAGAATCATAGAATCATAGAACAACTTAGGCTGGATGTGTTTAAACTTTTCAGAAAAGAATTTGTGAGTGAGGACTGGAAATATCAAATACAGCAAGCTGTGAAAATATACTGTCCAGCTGTGCTGCAAAGTGCCTGATAGGCCAGCACTATCATAATGGTATCATGATTTTTGCTCATCATTATTAGAGCCATGTTTAGCATCCCAGTAAGATACGTTTATTTTTACTAGTACTCCTACTAAGCTGGAAAGGTTTTCTGCTTACTTGTTGTGTGCATCTCTGATAAGACAGAAACAGACACCCCTCAGAATTCTAAACACTTCCTCAAGAGTAATTATTTTGTGTGTTGTATTTGAAGCATTCAATTATGCCTGTAGTTTACATTTTCAAAAACATTGGCATTTCTGTGATAGTAGCTGGGAATAAGGGGATTATTTAAAATCTGTTGACAAAATGTCTTAAGAATGGCACATCTTTTTAGTGAAAACACCTGTATGTATTATTCAAAGAAAACAAAACTCAATACTCAAGGTTGGTTTTCTTACCTTAGAGACATTATGCTTCAGATCACTGAACTGCTGTGGAGAGATCAGTGAACTTCTGTTTGAATTCTGAAACTGACTGAATTTCAGACTAAAGGCTAGTTATGAGGCTTGTGGTTTGTATCATTTTAGTAATAGATTTGCCTGAATATGGGCCTGAGAGGCAAGCTTATTGTTCTTTAGCCCTTAGTTCATACTTACGGCATACAGTGAATCATCTGTGCTGACCAGTGAGCTCTCAGACGTGAGATTTGGCCTCATCTGTGCCTACTCTGTCATACAGCAGGCAAGAGGGGCAGGGGTGTAGCAGCTTCATGCAGGTAACTGTGAAAGAAGGGATATCTTGTGTCTTTTTGCTTTGCTGGCCTTGCTACACCCAAAGCAGCTGAGCTAACGAGCCATTTAAGAGTCAGTTTACTTCAAGTACTTCTTCAGCCTTTAATAAAACTATATTGCTTTCTGTTTGTACACTCCCATCGAAACAAACCAGAAACATCCCTGAAATTTATGCACCCTAAAACAGGTTTCCAAAAGACTATTGCAACATGAGAATTTAAGTCACACTCCATAGGATTCTCACTGAGCATCTATTTTTTATTGTCACATTGTCTCTGAGAGGTCACAGCTGCAATGCAACCAAACCAGTCATGAAGGTAAAAGGCTGATGATGTGTAAATACTTGTTCAGTCATTAGTCTATAGGTCATAGCCTGAGAGCTTGTAGTTGTGGGCACTTCTTCAGAACAGCATTTTTCTTATAGGGGAAATTAAAGTGTAAGTGATTTGAGAACAGATGGTTTCAGGCTTTGAGTTGCAGTACCACAAGATACTAAAGCAGAGATCTTTTTGTGTACTCAGCATACATAATTTGGTTACAATTTTTTTTTTATATTTATATTTTTCAAGCTTGTTAGACTGTTATCTTTTTGTAATAGTCCTGTGGTTGGGAAACGTGATTCTGAAGGATTCCATCTGCATAAATTTGCAGGTTACAAGTACTTTTTTGTTGCTGTTGCATAACAGAGTGTCTGTCATTGCCTAAACAAATTCCGAACTTCTGATGCCTGTGAGCCTGCCTGTAAGCCTGAAGCTGTTGGTTGTTGCAGGGTTTTTGTTTGTTTGTTTCCAACAGCACATGTGTGGGATAGTGGTATGGTTCAAATACTAATGAGGAAGACAGGAGAAATGCACTATGCTGTAACTACCAATCGGAGATTGTGAATGGCAGATCTCTTTCTCCAGCCATCCATGAATGGTGTTTTTCAGAGGTGCTGCTTCTCTAAGAGGCGGTGCTGAGCGGTTTTGTACTCCACCACTAACTTCCGCTTTTATTCTCCTCCTTGCATATACATCGCTCTCGGCATTTACACTGCAGACCGCCATTCAAGAGAGAAATGGGGCTGTGGCGTCATAACCTTGCGGGCCAGGAGCGGCGGGGCGGGGCGGCGGGAGCTGTCCAAGGTGGCCGCGGGAGAGCCGCGGACTGTGTGTCCGGGTAGCTGGCGACACGCGGAGCTGCGGGAATCGGTGGCTGAGAGAGGAGAGGGTGGGTCAACATCTCCACCATACCTGAATATCTGATCTTTGCACCTCTCACATGACGTTTATTCAGTCTCTGCAGAATTTGGCACCTTGTTTTTACAGTTCTTGTCAGAAGATTGAGGCTGACATCAGATCTCCCCCCTGCATCTGGGAGCGAGATTAAAACATACATCATTCCTATCTGTGACACCAGCATTGCAGAAACTTTGAATGATACTTCTATAACTATTTGCCAAGATTTTATGAATGCAGCAACCACTAGAGTTTCTGTTTGGTACTTTATGATGTCGCTCCAGCAGTGCGTATGCCAAAATATTATTCTCTTTAATTGTAATACAAGTTATTAGTAATACTTCCCTACTAATAAGTAGTAACTAGTAATACCCTCCTGTAAGAATACATTTTTGTTCACAGGTCTGTGTTTGACACAAATTGTCAATCATGTTGACACCTGATAACTGAAAGACTGGGCTTCCTTCCTGATATGAAGAGATTTGACAGCTGTTTTTAAAAGCCCTAGTTTCTTTAAAATTCATCTATGTCAGGGCAGTGTCAGTATATGCTACTGTTACTGGAAGCCCACCAGTGCATTCTTACAAGAATTGATGTCTCACAGGACAAAAGCAACAACAGAACAGTTAGTGATGGCCTCTTGATATGCAGAAGGCCACCTTGAATCCAGGGAGCTCACTGTACTCCTGAGGGTTGGAAATTTGTTTTGCCAATATAGCCTTATGTCACTGTGAGCTGAAATCCCCACCACCACCAACAAGTAACCAGGCTAGCCCAGTCTGGAAGCAAATGAAGGCTGTATTTACAAGCAGAGTCTAAAATCTATGATGAAATGCAATGAATATGTACAAATATACAAAATTCACAACATTTACGAATATATACAATCAACAGAAAAAGCACAACCGATCTCCCTTTGCTTCCCCCCAAGGGGACCCTCCCAAAGGGGCCTCCCTCTCCCAGGAGCTTCCCTCCACACCCCCCTGGACAGAGAAGCAGAGTTAGTTAAGCAGAAAGTTGTTAACTTAGCTGCCAGGGTCAGTGTGTGTTATCTTCAGCCAGAAGAGAAGAAGAAACAGCAGCCAGACAGCCCAGCAACTGCCCCCACTGCACAACGCAGAATGTGCAGAGTGCCCACTTTGTTTTGGGTAATAGTTCTTAAACATTTCTATCTATCCAATGGAAGTGTTTAGAACAATCAGTATTTTGCTTTCTTACACCCAATAGTGACTTATTTACACTCTTTCACTTTCTCTGTTTTGAACTTTGCAAGGAAAAAATTAAAAAGACAGTTTCAAACCATCACAAGCCTGCAGCCTCTAAACCTTATAAACCTATAAATTCTTTCAGTTTCTCCCAGTAAGTTGTTTTCGTCCGTGGCAAGTGTAATTTAAAAACAAAAATCTCATTCTGGACATAGAGTGAGACTTCTTTGTTCTTTTACCAAAAAAGTGGCCGTTTAGCTTAGTTTAGGTGGTCTTCAGTACCATTTCTGTTTGCACAGTAGTATGAAGATTACAAACAATGAAGCAGATGATTGCCTCTTGAAATGCACTAGTAAAAACAGAGCTCTTCATAGCAGGAAAAAAAAATAAAAGGGAGTATTCTGAAGCAAAGGAATTAATACCCTCTCAATTTTACACTATTAGCAATTCAGTTTAACAAATATAGAAGTATAGTTGTGTAAACCAAACATCTCACTCCTTTTTTGAATTCTGAAGCATAGCATTTTAATAATTTGAAATTTGTAGCAAGTGAAGACCAGACACCCTGAATCAACTCTGATAGCATGGAAATTTAAATGAAGATTCTGATTTTTCCCTGGTGGGATTTAGAGTGACATAGATAATGTGGCTTTTTATGCTTCTTCAGACAGTTGTAACACTTATCTGTATATTATTTGTTGTTATAATGCATATAGTTCAGTATAGGATGAGATCTTTTTAGAAATTATAAAGACAGAAAGTAAAATGCAGAATGGCTAACAGTTTAATCTGAGTTTTTTCCACATACTACTGAGGATCAACAATGCTCTGAGACAAAAAGCCAGTCAAAAAAAGATACCAATGATAACTACAGTTAAGCATGGTGCCTCTTTGGTCTTGAGCTGTTTTGAACAAAGAAA
Source organism: Indicator indicator (assembly GCF_027791375.1). NCBI lineage: Eukaryota > Metazoa > Chordata > Aves > Piciformes > Indicatoridae > Indicator > Indicator indicator. Next base: position 38,793,232 of record NC_072053.1, read on the forward strand.
CCCTCTTCTGACATGTAAAGTACTTGTAAATATATGTTGTGTCTTGTTTTAATATAAACTGTGGCTAGAGCCACAGTTTAAATAAAGGGGGCATTGTAAGGGATGAGTCCATTTACACTCTACAAAGCTTCAAATATAGTGAAATACATTTTTCCCAGTACTAATATCAGCAAAATACTTACTGTTTTCTTTTACTAATATTATGTAATGAAAAATACTACAGCGTAACTACAAATTTTTTTTTGTTTTCTGTTTACATCATAACACATAAAGATATTTTCTTCTTATATACTGCAATCGGTAGATAATGTTTGTGCTAAGAGTACTCACAGACACTTGCTCTGTTTGCAAATCTATTTTTTTTTAAACAAAAGCCGCATCGAATCTGTGGATTCTATATATATTCTATATATAACACTATATCATGTCTGGACCATATATCATGCTGGAGACATGGAGGAAGCAACCATGGTAGGTATGTGTCTGGATGACATGCAGAGGAGAGAGGCCATAGTGAAAGAGGTCTTCCCAGTTACAGATGGATAGGGTGAAGGAGAACAGTTGCGGATTTAGAAGTGACAGATGAAGGGGGTCGTGAGAAAGGTCTGCAAAAGAAGAGTAATTTACTGTTTTGTTTTTATTTTGCTGTAAAACACAGAAATATGAAATAGACACCTCCTGGGTTGTTACATCTAGTCTACTGTTGCTTCAGTTTATGCCATTTTAGATAAACTTCTGTAACATATGCTCCCCTTTAAATCTGGATAGGCTTCTTAAAGCTGTATGTCCTCCTAGGAAGCTGTGTTCATCAGTCTGATTGTTGGAGGCCTTACAATTTCCAGTCTAAATGTAGTCACATTGGACAAACCAAGTTATTCTCTTTTCAGAAGGTAGGTCCCTTATTCTTTTCACCACCCTGCAGTCCTTCTTGGAGTGTGTTCCAGTCTGAGTTCACTTTTCCTGAAGCCTTAATGTGTTTCACATAGTATTCCTCAACAGAACAGGTGCTGTTACCAAGACACATGTAAATCCGTAAGGAAATGTGGGTTGTATAACTCCTGGGAGGAAACTGTAGTTTTCTCCAGCAAATGCACAGAAAGTAGCAGGAGTAATGTGGCTTTGCCAGTTGCAGCAGCCTTCACATCTGCTAAGAGGAGTACCCCACACAGGAGGAGATGGTTTTTCCATCTCTGGCTTGTACTTCACCTTGTCTTCATTCCTGAAGGTCAATCACAGGGAGTCACTATCCACCTGAACTTTTCCTCACACTTCAGTCAGATGACCATTTGTCATTTGTGTGAAGGAATTTACAACTGCTGCACCCTCAACAGGTTAATCAGAGAGAGGACAAAGGGTTGGGGTCTCACCATGGTGAAGGAATGAGCACACCATCCTTTAATACAATCCTACTAAATATTTTTCAGCAGACCAGGATTTGACTTGGAAACTTTTTTTCATGTATCTTTGTAAGCAAGTTGGTAGTCTGGGCAATGCCAGCATCCAGAAAGTTAAGATCAGTTGCTATGCAGTTATACACCAGTGACTAAATCCTACCTCAGGAGTTGCTTGCAGTTTTCTAGAATCTCAATTTTTTCCATTTAACATCAGTATATTTATTAGTGTCCTGGTTCGATTTAGAACAGAACTAATTTTATTCAGTGATTTTACTATAAACTCAGTCTCTTCTAAGTAACTGCACTTTCTGAAGTTAACAGCCTATTTTTGCAGACCCTGTCTGCATCTAGAAGTGAAAATGCTCAATGTGTATAGTTGCCACTGAGGACTGGTATACAGAAAGGCTCTTGCTTATAGTTGCTCCTGCAGAAACAAAGGTCACTGCCAAATCTTGTGTACCACGTTGGGAGTACAGAAAGGAAAAGGCTGCCCCTGGAGGGAGGAATGGGCAAGACTGGTGACCCTAAACTGTCCAACAAGGTATTCTATTCCATATAGAATACATCATATTCAGTATGAAGCTGAGGGATCACAAGGGTCAGGCTCTCTTCTTCAGTGGCTGGCATCCAAAGAGGACTCTGTGTGTTTGGCCTTTGATCCCAATCCACGAGTTCCTGAATCAAGTTCCAGAATTCAGCTCCTGAATTCAGTTACCGTCTGCCACTGGGTCTGGGATGTACCCAGTGCTGGCCCACAGCATCAGTGGTGATGTTGATATAATTCCCATCAAGAGGGTCAAGTTCCATGCTGGTTTTGCGTATATTGACATATGTTTGTTTAATGCTGTTTTGGTTTTCTTTTCCAATCCATAAGTCTCTCTGTTATTTTCTTTCACTTCCCCTTTTGGGAGGGGAGAGGGGTTAAAGGAGAGCATCTGTCATTCACCTAGTGGCCAGCCCAGCCCTGTGATCATAACCCCTGACAATTGAAAGGAATATTAATTGTCAAGAAGAGTGTAAAACAGTAAAATGCATAACATTACAAAATATTAAAAATAGTACAGAGTTTAGTTTATAACCTGAAATACTAAGTTTATAAGAATTATTGTAAGTGACGATTTCTTCTACACTCTTACTTTAGTGTTGCTGTCAGTGTATTTAGTTAAGAGACAGCCAGTGATATTACAGAAACTCTGAAGAGACCGTGAAACAAAGTGGGTTTTCTAAAATATTGGTAAAGAACTTGGACTGTGTTGCCTGTCTGTGCTGCAATTTGACATGTTTACATAGAAATTTTTGTATTGCATTTCACGTCATCAGTGAATTTTGTTTCTCAGCCTTTTCAGTCCATTGAATCATCTGCTGTAAAGATAATCCAATTAAGACCCAATATGATAGAAGTAATTGTGTTTTAGTTCTTCATGTGAAATCATGTAGAGCTTAACAGGACAACCCATGCTGCTACAGTGTAATTAAATAATAGCAAGTTTGAGTGCTGAGATGTGCCCACATTTCTTATTCTTTCAATGCCATATCAAAGCAAATTTCCTATGACTCCCCCAGTGCCTATCAATATTAGCCAAAATCACTAACTCCTGTGATGGGGAGTTTCTACATGCTAGAATTATGTGAAAACAGGAAAAATAAATACCACAACATTTTTCAGAGAGGGACATAGTGTAATTCAGAACAGATAATTTTATGAAACAGGTGATTTATTCTCCAGAAATACATGCTGGATTTCTTTTCTTACTGTCTTTATGGTACATTCCTAAGGATCATTCCCATAACACAGTCAGTGGCACTGAAGGTGATGTGCTCTTTTGGCAGGGTCATGTGCACTACGGAGTGGAACTCCTCACCAGTTGACACCGTGCGTTACAGTGAGAAAAAGGACTGGGCATGTCTGTGTGTTATCTTCAGTTACTTCATGAATCATAGAATGGTTTGGGTTGGAAGGGAACTCCAAAGGCTGTCTAGTCCAACCCCCTTAATCATCTGCTTTTTCACTTGTGAATGAAGGTAAAGAAAGTAGAGGTGTATAGTATCATAGGATGTAAGCAGGTTCTGAAGAGCATCTAATTCACAATGGTAGTGACATAAAGCAAGTAATTGCGTTTTCATCATACTCATTTTCCTACTCAGGAGTTCCAAGTTTTCAAATTCAAGATCTGAATTGTGTTAACCCCACATAACAGTACTGCCTTCAGGATTTAGCCCACACTCCCTGAAAAATTGTAAATAGCCTCCACATTTGGTTGCTCAGGTTGGTGCTGAGAGGACAGTACATTCTTATGAATTTACAATAGCTGTAGGACAATCTATGACACTTCCCATGTGTGCTAGTGTAGATAACCCCAGAGATTATGGAATTTGTTTAAACAGGATGTGCATTTCTTTTCTTAATGATTTCCAAATTTGTGTCATGAACTGCAGCACAGTACTTGGAGAAATATGTAGTAGTCCTGTAGTTGTTCTCATGCAAATAATTTGCTTTAATCTGTAGTTAACATTTCAGAATCAACAGTAATATGCAAAAAGACTTACTTTAGGTCTAGGGCAGGTTCTGATAAACGAGTGTTTACCAGACATCTGCAGCTTTGGAGATGTGCAGAACCTATTGCATAATGGTTTTCCATGACACATTTTTCGAAGTGGTTCACTTAATGCACACGTGTACAGGACAGACTGGTTCTGCCACCTTACTGCACACAGTTGTCATCTCCTTGGCCCTGGAACACATCAGGCTTTGCACAAGCAATGAATCAAGTACAGCCAGTTGCGGGTACTATCTGCTTTTGAAGTACTTCCTGCTTCCCTTTCCCTGGGTAACACAGCAAAAAAATGATCATCCCATAAAAAGGGTGCAATTTCTTTGAAGAATTTTCTGTTGGTTGCCATGCTTGTAAGAAGACCATGTGCTATCTGGGAGAGTAGTGCCAAGGAGTCAAAGCGTGTGTTGTTTCATATGAGTTCAGGCAAGAGAATTGCCTCTTCATGCATTGCAATCCCAGGGACCCAGATTTTACATTTTGCTTTCTATGTCAGTGGCTGCTGGGGGAGAACATATAGACAACATATCATAAGGCTTGTGCTGTGCTATGTACAGTTGCAAGGAAATATTTGCTGTAGAAGATTAAAGACGTAATTGTACTGTCTTTTACACCTTAAGTGGTGGAATGGATCTTAAATGGTACATGTCACTGAGCTGTAAGCAGAGAAATGCTCTTGTGGGAAAAACAATAACCTAACTTAGCCATGTGGGCAAGAAGAAAGAGTAAGGAGAGGCAATGGAAAAGAAAGAAAAAACAATTTAGCATGTACAAAAGGAAAGGCAGAGTGATTGAAACTGAGGGAAGGGGAAGAAGACAAACAGTAAAAGTGATGTTTTGATCTTTTAAAAAAAAAAGTCAGAATTAAGTCATTTCATAAATAGTAATAATTTTAAAAATATAGGAAAAAATTATATAAAGTAGAGTCTTTCCCCTACTTTGGGGTGGTTTTTGCTTGTTAGAAGTAATTGCACTGTTAGTCTGTGAGATGGATTGAAGACTGGCTCGACAACAGAGTTCAGAGGTTTGTCAGCTTGGAGGTCTGCGTCCAGTGGTGTTCGCGAGGGATCAGTACTGGGTCCATTTTTGTTCAATATCTTTATCAGCAACCTGGATAAGGGGATTGAGAGTACCCCCAGCAAGTTCAATGATGATACAAGACTGAGGGGGGGTGTTGGCTGACACCTGTCAGGCTGTGCAGCCATCCAACATGACCTGGACAGGCTGGAGAGCTGGGTGCAGGCAAATCTCATGAATTTCAGTAAGGACAAGTGCAGGATCCTACATCTGGGGAGGAATAACAGCAGGCACCAATACAGCTGAGAGGCTGCCTGCCTGGAAAGCAGCACTATGGAGAAAGACCTTGGACTCCTAGTGGAAAGCAAGTTCTCCATTGGACACCAATGTGCCCTTGCAGCCAATGGTATCCTGGGATGCATCAAGAAAAGTGTGTCCCACAGTCTAGGAAAGTTCTTCTCTCCCTCTACTCTGCCCTGGTGGGACCACACCTGCAGTACTATGTGCAGTTTTGGGCTCCCCAGTTCAAGAGAGACAGAGACCTGCTTGAGAGAATCCAAGAGAGCCACGAGGATGCTTAGGGGACTTGAATATCTCCCCTATGAATAGAGACTGAGAGCCCTGGGGCTCTTTAGTCTTGAGAAGAGAAGACTGAGAGGGGATCTGATCAAAGTCTATAAATATCTGAGGGGTGGGTGTCAAGTGGAGGGAGCCAGTCTCTTTTGGTACACAATAATAAGGCAAGGAACAACAGGTACAAGCTTGAACATAGAAGATTTCTCCTCAACATAAAGAGAAACTTCTTTACAGTGACAGAGCACTGGAACAGGCTGCCCAGAGAGCTTGTGGAGTCTCTCTCTCAGGACATATTCAAAACCTGCCTGGATGCATTCCTGTGTGGACTACCCTGGGTGATCCTGCTTTGGCAGGGGGGTTGGGCTCTCTGATCTCTGGAGGTCCCTTCCAACCTCAAATGTTCTGTGATTCTGGAAGAATTAGTTACAGAGATGGTGGCATATCACTAGCATCCAGGCAGGGAAGTTATCCTTTTATAACTTTATTCTATACTTGCTTAGGGCAAGTATCAGCATGTTATTAAAAGCACTGATGACCATGTGAAATATGTTTATGGTAGGCCAGACTTCTTTTTGTGCATTGTATTTCCTCAGAAGAAAACTTAATTTGAATTTTGGTTTAGAGATGAGGTTCAAAAAGTTCTATGTAGGTCCATTTCCAGTACATAAGCAAATCTATTCTGCTAACTTTGTTTTGTTACTGTTAGAAAATAAAATTTCTTTTTATATTTGAATGCTTAATTGAACAAGCATGTGGTAGATGCTAGCTCAAATTAAAAGGTAGCTGCATTTTACTGTATTTTAGCCTACTTCATAATTTAATATTGATATAAGTGCTCTGTCTGAAAAAAAGAATAGCATGAACAGGGAAAGACTTGGTAGGAGTTTATAATCTCTGTTTTCTTTCAGACTGTTTTTGCAGGTGCAGATAGAGCACAGAAAAGATGGCTCATTATCTTTTTGTGCTCTGAAGCAAGTTCTCTGAAGGTAACTAGTAGTTTCCACATCAATTAACATCTAGATAGGATGTGAACTAGTACAAACCACAGCCACGATGAATCTTTAGGGAGGAGGTTTGAAAAAAATCATTACTTTATAGAAAAGAATGTTACCGAGTTTCTTGTTTAGTAGAGAATTGGATATGGGATCCTTGTCTGTTTTTTTCAGTATCACCAGTAGAGACCAGTTGTCTGTGAATTTGTCTGGATCTGGTTTTGAACCTGTGGATAGTGTCTTCCTCCACAACTTCAATCATCTGAAGTAGGGAACAAATCCTAGAAGAACGTTTAGTGAAACATAACAGCAGCTTCCTGAGCAGTTTCTAGCTTAAATGTGTTATATACCAGAAAAGATAAAAATAGGGGAAGTGGTGCATTTGGCTTGGGCACTGGCAGCTTTCCTAGGTTCTTGCAAATTTACCTGAGCTGCTGAGGCTGGTAAAGGTAGATTGGTAGCACTTTCTTGTACTGTTGTAACGATTCTCCTGCAAAATACACACTACTGATGTCACTAAAATACCAAGGGGTGTAAATAATTCCATGAACTTCAGTGAGGTTATTCATATCACAAAATCACACAGCATCACATAAAGTTAGGGGTTGGAAGGGACCTCATATAGTCCAACTCTGCTGGCAGAGGAGGATCACCTAAAGCAGGTGACATGCAGGAACACGTCCAGGCAGGTTTCATGAACAAGACCTTTCAGCAGCACTCAGTGAGTAATGAAGAGATGTGAGTTTGTGTGTTTCTCACTGAATCCAATCAGAAATTGGATTTCTTGTTACTCAGTTTAGCCAGGACTAAAACATTACAAAGATTGTATGTGAAGCAACAGTCATAATGCTTTCTAAGCACTAATGAACACATTTCCAATGCCAGTGACTTTCATTTAGCATTGCATCTCAAATGGAAGAAATATGTCTTTTGGCCTGTAATTTATTTTCTTTTGATAGAACTCTTACCTGTGGTTAGTGTCAGAGGTTAGTGTTGGAAGCTATACTATCTGATAATTCCTTTAATCCAGAGATAAAAGAGAGTAGGAAGGTATCCGATGCGATGGCTCAATTTCTGATTAAACTTTCCAGTCTGGTATTTTGTATATCTGTGATACAGTGGGATGAATGTGCAATATGCTGAGTGTGATTTTGTAGATCTGTTCCCTAGAAATTATTAAATCAATTCAGTGATTGTGGTCATATTCCTTTCTAATTATGTAGAGCAGCAATTATGGAAAGTATTGCTCCTGGGTAGACAATTTTGCTAATACAAATTATCTTTTTGTATCATATCACTTTATTTCTTGAATGTTTCATGTTGGGTTTGTATTACATTGTTGGGTTTTTTTATGCCACTTATGGGTCTTCTAGAACTAATGAAAACAGGTAGAAAGTCACTGCTAATGCACTGATAATTGGAGGGTATAATCAAGATTTTTCTGACAGCATACCTGAAGACATCCTCCAAGTTTGAAATTATATATGTTAATACTGTGCCTATTAATATGTAGAACAGAAAAGGAAAATCTCTTCTCAATTTCTTTAGAAGCCCCACCATCACAGTAAAAATGAGTCTGTTGGTCGCTTTTTTTATTTTACTGTTCTTCCCCTATTTTTTCCCATGTCTCTGTTACAAGTTACTGCTAATTTATGTCACATTTTTTATGTGCCTTTTAGGTATTGGAGTCGGCATGCTAGTACGGGAATATGGCAAGCTGTCTAACCTGGATAAATTCTACTTTTCCTTCCCTGGGGAAGTGCTGATGAGAATGCTGAAACTCATAATTCTGCCCTTAATCATATCAAGTATGATCACAGGTATGATGGGAAATGTGCTAATAGCTGATGAGATTATCAGTGTGGTTTAGCTCTCTTTCTAAAAGAAAACCAGAGCCTTTAAAAATGATGTAACACTATAAAGAAAAGTATAATTTGCATACATTTAGGTTGCATTTTCTATATATAATGAGAACACATTTGGAAGTATTAGCACCATTATCTGGTGAGAGAACTGTGACATAATAACTTACATGTTTATAGATTCTTGTATCTCTCCCTCATTTCAGGAATGGGTTAAACACTTGTAAATTGCAGTCTCAAAGCTGCAGCTGCACATTCTCAGGTACAGAGTTAGCTATTATAAGTAGTCTTGTGCTGCTGTTTAACAAGAAAGGGAGTGCTGATCTCATAGCATACTATCATAAAAAGAGGAGAGGAGATTTCTTACCTACACTTCCCTGGTCTCAACAAGCTTCCATGAAGTACTTTGCATGAGCTCTGGTGTGATGGTTTGAAACTGTCTTTTTAATTTTTCCTTGCAAAGTTCAGAACAGAGAAAGTGAAAGAATGTAAATAAGTCACTATTGGGTGTAAGAAAGCAAAATAACGATTGTTCTAAACACTTCCATTGGATAGATAGAAATGTTTAAGAACTATTACCCAAAACAAAGTAGGCACTCTGCACATTCTGCGTTCGGCAGTGGGGGCAGTTGCTGGGCTGTCTGGCTGCTGTTTCTTCTTCTCTTCTGGCTGAAGATAACACACTGACCTTGGCAGCTAAGTTAACAACTTTCTGCTTAACTAACTCTGCTTCTCTGTCCAGGAGGGTCTGGGGGAAGCTCCTGGGAGAGAGAGGCCCCTTTGGGAGGGTCCCCTTGGGGGGAAGCAAAGGGAGATCGGTTGTGCTTTTTCTGTTGATTGTATATATTTGTGAATGTTGTGAATTTTGTATATTTGTACATATTCATTGCTTTTCATTGTAGATTTTAGACTCTGCTTGTAAATACAGCTTTTCATTTGCTTCCAGACTGAGCTAGCCTGGTTATTGTCGGTGGGGGGGGGAATTTCAGCTCACACCGACACACTTTTTTATTTTTGGCGCCCAACGTGGGGCTCGATTGCTTGTTTGATTTATTTCTGCTCAGATTAGGAAGCAAAATGAAGCTGTTTTGGATTCTGAGTCATTCTATTTCATCTATTATCGGTGCAATTGTCTACAGATGGGCCACTTCTTGCATGATAGACAAGATTGTGAGATATGTGGCATATAAGTCATTTCTTTGGGTTAAGAACAAGTTACTGAATGTTGGTGAACTCTGTTGTGGTCTTATTGGGCTAAGAAGCTATGGTAACTCAACTATGGATCTGCTAGCAGACACATATGAGTTTGTTACTCCTCTTACAACTACAGAGGGTCTTTGGAACCAGTGGTACCCTAGATATCTTGTGCTTGCCTTAATTTTGTTGCTTCTTGGAATAATCATATGGCTACTGATAGCACTGTGTCAAGAAAGACATAAGGCTACTTGCTCTTCCAACTCTGCTGTGAATGTGAAAACCAAGCCAGTAAATTTGGTGGCCACTGTAACCAGAAAGCGTAAAGGAGATGCAGATGCTGCAGGAGATGGTGCAGATGGAGATGAGGGTCCTTCTACTCAGGGTCCCTCTGTTAAGAAAGATCCTCCTGATGAGGAAGAGAGGGTTAGCCTTAAAACTCTGGTAGACCTCTTGAGACCCCACATGGATGATGGAGATGTAGGTCAGGATGTAGACCCTGGTAGATTAGCAACTGCTGGCAGAGCTTCTGAACTCAAGGAAATTCAACGGAGGATTACAACAGGATTATGGGGACAGCAACCTCAGGATGATGATGATGAGGATGAGGATGTCATACAGTCAGCTAATGCACCCAGACAGGAAATTAGACATGTGAGGAAGGATTACATCAGAGGAGATAATGAGCCAGTCCTGTCTTGGCTAGCCAGGTGTTTTGATATGGGAGCCCCAGCATTGGTGGTAGGTGACAAGTCGGCCTCTCAGTTGGGGATGCTCTCAAAGGATACAGGCATAGACAGGCATCTAGGCAAGTGCATTGGTAAAGTTTCTCTGTGGGCACACCTCCTACTGGCAGTCTCGCTGAGGTACCCCAGCAGAGATGATTTACCATGGAACCCTAAGCCTTGGACCACAATAGATGAGGGAATCAAGCGTCTGAGAGAGTTTGCTGTGAGAGAAGTAATGTCTGGAGATCGTAAGACTCTGAATCCTGATGAAATTCCTGTTGGAACAGGCCTTGCCAAAAAGCTCATTAAGCTTGCTCCTCCTAATTATGCTACTATTCTGGCAAGCAGGATTGTGGCAAGAAATTATGGTGGAGCACCTCCTACTGTTGGCCATTTCACTGACCAAATGAGGCAGTTGGAAGATAGTCTTGCACGTACTTCTTTGGTTTCAGCCATTGAAACTCTGTCTGGAAAGATGGAGAATTGCATGAAAGAGCTGAAGGAGGAACTTAAAACCTCCATATCCAACTTGATGAAGGGGGATGATTCTGATTCCTCTTCCTCCAGATGGATACAAGTTTCAGCTGTTAGGAACAGACGTGCTCCAAGAAGGCCATTCCAGAATAGGTCAAACCAAAACAGACAGCAGAGGCAATCACGTGGCAGTATCTGGATAACTCTGCGTGATCAGTTTGGTGAGAACATGAACAGATGGGATGGTCAACCAACTTCTGATCTTTTCAAGAGGTTACGGGAGCTGCAGAGGGGCAGATCCCGAGGTAGCAATACCAGGAGGGTAGCTGTCGCTTCCTCAGTTTCCCAGAACAACTCTGATAGCTCCAACAGTGATCCTAATTCTGGTGCTGGACATTGTGCCAGCTGTACATGTGGATGTAATCCCCACCATTAGGGGTGCCCTGCCTTCCGCCAGGGGGAGGTAAGGGATAATGGAGATAACAGAATCTATTGGGATGTGTACATCCAGTGGCCTGGCACTTCAAAATTTCAGAAGTACAGGGCCTTGGTTGACACAGGAGCTCAGTGCACCATAATACCATCAAATTATCAAGGGGGAGAATCTATAACTATTCAGGGAGTCACTGGTGGATCTCAAGAGTTGTTTAAGATAGAGGTTGATATAAGCTTAACTGGGAAGCAGTGGAAGAAACATACTATTGTAACAGGTCCTAATGCACCTTGTATTTTGGGAATTGACTTTCTGAGAGAAGGGCGTTTTAAAGACCCTAAGGGTTACAAATGGGCTTTTGGAATAGCAACTGTAGAAATTGATGGAGGAAAATTGAAGTTGTCCATTAGACCTGAGCTTTCAGATGAATCTGCAGTTGTGGGACAACATGAGATAGAGGATGTAAAGCTGCCGGTTGCTTCTCAAACTGTGCATCACAGACAATACAGAACCAACCGTGACTCTTTGGTGCCCATTCAAAACTTGATTCGTCAGTTGGAGAGTCAGAAGGTCATCAGCAAAACTCATTCACCTTTCAACAGTCCAATCTGGCCTGTGAGAAAGCAGAATGGAGAGTGGCGTCTGACAGTTGATTTCCGTGCCTTGAATGAAGTAACTCCACCCATGAGTGCAGCTGTACCAGACATGATGGAACTCCAATATGAGCTGGAATCCAAGCAGGCCAAATGGTATGCTACCATAGACATTGCTAATGCTTTCTTCTCTATTCCCATAGCAGAGGAATGCAGGCCTCAGTTTGCTTTCACCTGGAGAGGCATTCAGTACACATTCAATCGTTTGCCCCAGGGGTGGATTCACAGTTCAACCATCTGCCATGCAGTGATCCATGATGCTTTGGAGAAAGGTGGAGCTCCAGAACACATTCAGTTCATCGATGACATCATCGTCTGGGGTGAGACTGCTGAAGAAGTCTTCGAGAAAGGTAACAAAATCATTGACATTCTCTTGCAAGCTGGTTTCGCTATCAAGCGAGACAAGGTGAAAGGACCTGCCAGAGAAATCCAGTTTCTGGGAGTGCGGTGGCAAGATGGTCGCCGTCACATCCCAATGGATGTGATAAACAGAGTCTCCACCATGGCAAATCCCATCAACAAGAAAGAAACTCTGCGTTTCTTAGGCATAGTGGGATTTTGGAGACTGCACATTCCTGGATACAGTCAGATTGTGAAACCTCTGTATGATGTGACTCGAAAGAGAAACAGTTTCCAATGGGGTCCTGAGCAACAAGCAGCCTTTGACCAGATCAAGCGAGAGGTAGTCCAAGCGATGGGTCTGGGACCTGTCCGAACTGGTCCAGACATTAAGAACATTCTGTACACGGCCGCGAGTGACAATGGTCCAACCTGGTGCTTATGGCAAAGAGCTCCAGGGGAGACACGAGGACGTCCTCTTGGTTTCTGGGGTCGTGGCTACAGAGGCTCAGAGGCAAACTACACTCCAACAGAGAAAGAGATTTTAGCTGCTTATGAAGGAGTGAAAGCTGCTTCTGAAGTGATTGGAACTGAGTCACAACTTCTTCTAGCTCCTAGATTGCCAGTTCTGAATTGGATGTTCAAAGGCAAAGGTTCTTCACCACATCATGCAACAGATGCTACCTGGTCTAAGTGGATGGCTCTGATAACACAGAGAGCTCGAATGGGAAATCTCGAAAGGCCTGGTTTGGTGGAGGTGATCACAAACTGGCCAGAAGGCACAAGCTGTGCAAAACCTCCAGAGGAGAGAGTAACTCGTGCTGAGGAAGCTCCTCCTTACAGTGATCTGTCTGATGATGAAAAGAGATATGCTTTGTTCACAGACGGTTCCTGTCGTCTTGTTGGGAACAAGCGGAGATGGAAATCTGCAGTGTGGAGCCCAACGCGCAGAGTTGCAGAAGCGAGAGATGGAGAAGGAGAATCCAGTCAATTTGCAGAGGTAAAAGCTGTCCAGCTAGCTCTTAACATAGCTGAACGTGAGAGATGGCCAAAGCTTTATCTCTACACTGACTCGTGGATGGTAGCCAATGCCTTGTGGGGTTGGCTGAAAGACTGGAAGAAGAATGGCTGGCAGAGGAAAGGAAAGCCAATCTGGGCTGCAGATCTGTGGCAAGACATTGCTGCTCGCATTGAGAGAATCCCAGTGAAAGTGAGACACATCGATGCTCACATTCCTAAGAGCAAAGCTACTGAGGAACAACAACACAACCATCAGGCAGATCTAGCTGCAAGAGTTTCCCAGGTGGACACAAACTCTGATCCTGATCCTGATCTTGACTGGAAACACCGAGGTGAGCTGTTCTTAGCTCGGTGGGCCCATGACTCGTCAGGACATCAAGGCAGAGATGCAACCTACCGATGGGCTCGTGACAGATCCATTGACATTTCCATGGATGCTATCACACAAGTCATCCATGACTGTGACATTTGTGCTGCTATTAAGCAGGCAAAGCGGATCAAGCCCTTGTGGTACGGTGACCGATGGTCCAAGTACAAGTATGGTGAAGCCTGGCAGATTGACTACATCACTCTACCTCGTTCTCCATCTGGTAAGCAGTATGTGCTGACTATGGTAGAGGCAAGCACTGGATGGCTGGAAACTTATCCAGTTCCTCATGCAACTGCACGTAACACCATTCTTGGTCTGGAAAGACAAATCCTGTGGAGACACGGAACTCCAGAGAGGATTGAGTCAGACAATGGAACTCACTTCAAGAACAATCTTGTAAAAAACTGGGCCAAAGAGCACGGCATCGAGTGGATATTCCACATTCCCTACTATGCACCAGCTGCAGGGAAGATCGAACGCTACAACGGTTTGCTGAAAACCACTCTCAAAGCCATGGGGGGTGGATCTTTGAAAAACTGGGAGAAACATTTAGCACAAGCAACCTGGTTGGTGAATAGTAGAGGTTCAGTGAATCGAGCTGGACCTGCCCAATCAGATTTGTTGCGAAAGGAGGAAGGTGATAGAGTTCCTGTTATCAGAGAAAAGAATCTGTTAGGCAAAACTGTTTGGGTATTTTCTCCTTCAGGAGAGGCCAAACCTGTCCGAGGGGTGGTTTCTGCTGAAGGTCCTGGTCACACCTATTGGGTGATGCAAGAAAATGGTGAAATTCAGTGTATTCCACAAAGAAATCTAACTTTGGCTGAGAGAGGTTAAATTCAGAGTGTTGCGCAGATACAGCATCGCGCCCAAGAGGAGAGTTCATGAGATCTACGGTGCACGAACCCTGAGAGCCCTGAGTCACCTGAGAGTCCCTGTTCCTTCCTTCGCTCCATCTGCGAGGAAACAAGCTGTTTGCTGTTTTTCCTGTGATTTGACTCTTTTGAATCATCTACATCTGAGATAGCCGGAATGGACTATGGTCTTTATTCACCTATTGTTGTAGATATTATTTTAGATTAGATAAATGATAGTAGCAGCCAATGGAATTGTTTAGAAGGGGTGGACTGTGATGGTTTGAAACTGTCTTTTTAATTTTTCCTTGCAAAGTTCAGAACAGAGAAAGTGAAAGAATGTAAATAAGTCACTATTGGGTGAAAGAAAGCAAAATAACGATTGTTCTAAACACTTCCATTGGATAGATAGAAATGTTTAAGAACTATTACCCAAAACAAAGTAGGCATTCTGCACATTCTGCGTTCGGCAGTGGGGACAGTTGCTGGGCTGTCTGGCTGCTGTTTCTTCTTCTCTTCTGGCTGAAGATAACACACTGACCTTGGCAGCTAAGTTAACAACTTTCTGCTTAACTAACTCTGCTTCTCTGTCCAGGGGGGTCTGGGGGGGAAGCTCCTGGGAGAGAGAGGCCCCTTTGGGAGGGTCCCCTTGGGGGGAAGCAAAGGGAGATCGATTGTGCTTTTTCTGTTGATTGTATATATTTGTGAATGTTGTGAATTTTGTATATTTGTACATATTCATTGCATTTCATCTGCTTGTAAATACAGCTTTTCATTTGCTTCCAGACTGAGCTAGCCTGGTTATTGTCGGTGGGGGGGGGGATTTCAGCTCACACCGACACATCTGGCATCTGGTCAGTCCTTCTGTTTGTCTATTTAATTTTCAATTCACTGATCTGACAGAAAACTATAAATAAGGAAAAAAGAATTGCTTGGTTCAAAGGCTTTTTGAGGCAAATGCAGGAGTGGAGAGGGAAACTGTGGCCAGGAAAGGGTTATGGAAAGAAGAGTAAAGCGTCCCTGTTTTGGAAGAAGCAAGCAAGCCATTGGCTGGAACCCTGCCATGGTATGCTAGAATTTGCTAACAGCTCATCCAGAAGGGAAAATTTAGAAAGATTTCCTGATCAAGACCAAAGTGGAGAGACAGCCTCCTACCAGCCTTGTGCTGGTGATCATAAACTTCTGGGCCTGGTGATTCAGCCAGTTTTCAATTCACCTCACTATGCAGTTATCTAACTTGTGCTTTGTCAGTTTTCCTGTGGGGATGTTGTGGGAGATAGTGCCAAAAGACTTACTAAAGCCAAGGTAGTCCACATGACTTTGCCCTTCTGAATTTTAGCACCAAAGCAAAATCCACACTTCGGAGAATACTGTAAAGAATAGAACAAAGAAGGGAAGGGTAAATTTAAGGGATTATCCAGGATGTGTCTTCAGCTATGCCTGTTACCAAGACTAGAATCTCACGGTGATGTGGGTGCATCTCTCTGCATTTGGCTGTGAACCCTCCCTGGAACGAGACACAAAAGTATTTTTCTCAAAAATAACTTCATCATTGTTGACTACATGCAGGACATAAAAGGATAGCACCACAACCTGCGTACTGGGACCAGATGTGTTCCTGATCTCCTCAGGGTTTGCATATTATGCAGCCCCTTTTAGGGCTTGTATCCAATATTCACAGCTATCAGATCTGTGTACGTATTCACATGCTTAGTGACAGGCTTTTAGGGCACCAACAAATACGAAGTTACTTCAGTAAAACTGATGCAACACACTAGCTGGGCAAGAATAACTATCTTTTTAGTTTTAAGCTAAAGGGATGCTACTTAGGTTTCCTTTGCTGCAGGCTGAAAGTGTACACAGAGACAAGTGCAATGGGTTTTTTGGGTGCATAGTTGTAACCAGGCTGTGGTGCTAGGTCCAAGAGCATCTAGGAAATTTGGATGCCTATGGGAGACTATTTTGTGAATGTGTGCCACATTAAAATACCTGCATGCTCTAGGTGATCCTGCTCTGTCAGGGGGCTTGGACTAGATGATCTCTTGAGGTCCCTTCCAACCCCTAACGTTCTGTAATTTTGGTGACTAGTAACATTTTTGCACAAGAATCACCAAGATCTTTTTGAAAATACAGTGTGTATTTTTCTGGTTTACGATTAGAATGTTTTCAAAGGTAATGTTGTGTCCTGAAAAGCATCAACTTATACATAGGCTTTTGAGAGAGTGAGCTTTGCCCAAATGCATGTACCATGACCGGATCCCTGTCCGGTCAATCCCTGGACATGATGATATAATAAGCCCACAGCAGTGACAGTGATGGTGGGAATCACTCCTTGAGATTCCAGGGCTTTCTGCAAAATATAAACTACTAGCAATTTTCACTTGTCTGGGGTACTCCTGTCTTAGTGGAAAAACTTCCACCAACTTCTTTGATTAGATTCTATCTTTTAGAATAAATTCTCCCTCTGGTTAAATGGAGAGCTTTGTAGAATGTGATTTTCCTTCACAAACCCAGTTTCTCAGAGTGTAAAAGAGGGAAGGCATTGTTTACGTTGATATTTTATGTTGCTTACAAGTTGGAATTTGTTTGATTTTTAAGCTGACCTTCCTAAAGGCTGAACTGCAGCCTAATAAAAAGCTAACTTGAGCACTTAGCTTTTCTCCATTTTGAAAAATTTGAAAAGAGTGGTTAATAGGGCCTTGTTTTGGTGACAGAAGAATCTGATTAGTGCCATATGCCCTGGTGAGACCACACCTGGAATACTGTGTCCAGTTTTGGGTTCCCCAACTCCTGAGAGACGGATCTGCTGGAGACAGTATAATGGAGAGCCACCTGAGCATCTCTGCTACGAAGAGAGACTGAGAAACCTGGAGCTGTTGGTTTGTGGGCTATCACTATTTCCAGGGTTTCACCTCTCTCAGCAGTCCCCATTTCTGCAGGTCCAGGAAGTACAGCTATTGAGAGATGCTCTGTGACTGAGGCATCCTTAATAGGTCCTGGATCACCAGCAGGCACACTAATTTCCAGTCCTTCCAGTCCTAGTCTAGTTTAACATACACAGAAAGTGTTGCTTGAGATACCTGCATGTTCTTTGCTTGCTTTTTTATGTTTCTGAAGTCAAAAGAACGACCAAAAAAGAGGCAGGTCCGTTATAGAATATTAGTAAACTAGTTATCTGGGCTCAGGCAGGAAACTCACCTTGTCCCTTTGTGTCATGTACATTGTGCAAAGAACAGAAAACGATACACTGCTGTTACTGAGTTTTGACTTCAGTTGTCTGAGGTCCTGTCCCTTCTGTCCATGTGCAGTCATTGAGGCAGGAAGGACGGCAGAGTCATGGGCTATTAATGGACTTTGTGCCTATCCTCTTTGGATTACTTCTGTCAAAGTCATCTACTCCTTTTCCATCAATATTGGTTGACCTCATGCAACTGAGGGAGCTCCTACATTATTTAAGGTTTTAAATTATAGCAATAAAACTTTGAAGTGCACTTCTGGTTCATGGAGCATGATTACCACCAGCTCTCAAGGGCAAAGAGCCCCAACACAAGAGCCATTCTGCAGCTTTGGCAGTCGCTCTTCCTGTCCCAGCCATGTCAGCAAGGGTCTGCTGATGGCACCACTGAATGGGTCTGACATCAGTTGGCATCTTATGCCCTTCTATTTTGAAGCTCAGGACATAAACAACAATTCCACTATAGAAAGCAGATTGCATTCACTTTTAACAGAATTTCCTTGTGTGTTGACATCATGACAGATTTTAAAATGTAGTTCCATGTTTAAGCTTTCTTTTTAAGATTCTGGGACCTAAACCTCATCCTTCTATATGTTTTACCACTTGTAATTTTGAGATAATTCAAGTATTTCACTACTCCAGGTTTTATGTATGGACTCCATACATTTTGCACTTGCAACAGTGCAGAGGCAGTATTTCTGCTACATCAATGAACCGAATCTGATTTTTCTCTCATGAATCTTGCTGGCCTGTCCGTCTTGGCAAACTGATGTCTCATCTTCCCTCCTTACAAGCTCTTAATATAGTCCTGCCTGAAAAGGCATTAACTTGAGATTATATACATTTTAAGAGCTCTCTAGAGGAAAATTAAAATTTCCTACATATAATACTATTTGCAAATAAGAGGAATGGAAGGCAGTACTAATATCTTCATTCTATATGTGTTATCCAGTACTTGTATCTTTTTAGGGAAAGATCATAATACAATGCTATGATGCTGGTTGTGCCAACTGCCTAGAGGACAGCACAACTGCCCTGGGACCCCTGAGCAAACTGATACCAACAGTCAGAATCTTTCCATCTTACCTGAATTTCCTTCTATTTTATAGTGATTTTGCCCCATTCATTGGCATAAGCTATTCATCTCCTTTCCTGTCTTATAGTTAGAAAGGTTCATACCAATGAATTTTCAACCCCATCCTAAATTATCCAGGACATCCTCTTTCAATATTTGAAATAGTCTTTGCAAATGTTATTGCATTATATCCTTTAGTCTGTTTATATATATATGTATATATATATATATATATATATATATATATATATATATATAATATATATGCAAACAATCAGAAACAACAAACATTTTTTCAATGATTCTTCCAAGTTAAAAGACCAGTATTTATCATGCTAATCCAGTGGTAGTCTCACTACATCATGTGAAATAACAGTCATTTGTGCCAAAGAATGGGGATTAATTAAATTTCTGGGAAATCTGTTGAGAAAGTAATTGCTATAAGGGATCATCAAAGGGATCAAAGAAATCCTTTTCCTTTGCAGTAAGTAACAATGAAATTTGAATAGGCAGGATAATTGCTGTTACAGAGGGACTGAAAGAATAGGTTGAAGACTTCTAGTAAAAAAGGTTGAACTCAGAGATAGTGGGTCATCTAAATTCTCATTTGAGAGACTGCATATCACATTGTGTTGCAATTTTTATTTGCTGTAGCTTCTTCATTGTGTGATGTTCTCAGCCAACACCTGACGCAGAACTGGCTTCCTAATGTTACTTAGCTATAGATCTCAGTTAGTGAAAGACTATATTAAAAAGACAATTCAGAGTGCCAGGACACAGTAAACAGGAAGGCAATTTAAGAAAAAAAAAAAGTAAGTGACAGAAATTTGAGAATGATCCATGGTAATAACAGCAGCATCTGAGTTCTTTATCTGTGCTTAGAATCTTGCTACCTGAAGTCTTGAACATGGGTGATATTTCAGTAAACAGTTGTGAATTACTTGTTTGTTCCTTACAGTCTTGTTCATATGCAAGGTATGGTATGGCATTTCCTAAAGAATTCCACAGAGCAAATTCCCATTCAACCTGTTTTTTAAACTTAGATTTCAGGGAGCATATAAAGAAAGTGGGCTTAGTAAATTACAGGACAGTTCCAACTGAAAGGGCAGAACAGGAGAGAAAAAAGCTCAGTCTGGAATGGGAAGAGGGAAAAATCACAGACAAGTCAAAGATGTCTTCAATGAAGCATAGGCTTTGAATTCATCAGTGTTATGGTGAGTCCCTCTGCAGCAGTTATTGTCTGAAGTGTATACAGCAGGATTTTCCCTTTAACAAGTGGGCACAGGCCAAGGACAAAAGGATAGAGAACAACTGTTTTTGGTACTCTTGTTTTTCAGAAGCCCTGAGAAGAGCATTCTTCACACAGAAAATGAAGAGATAGCAGTAGGATTGCCATGCAAGAGCAAACATCCGAAGTGTGTATTTGCAAAGAGCAAACATCCGAAGTGTAGATAGCCACGCCACCAAGACAGGTGAAAAAAAATCAGATTAGTTGGCAGATTTAATATTTAGTCTATTCATGCTCTTTCTAGGTCTCGGGGAGTGCAATGTCAGTGCACGTCCTTGCTTAGGAAGAATTGTTGTGGATAGATGAGTCACAGGGGAGATTGTATAGGTGATGCCACTTTGCCTGCAGCCGTCTCTCCAAACCTGACCTCCTGTTTATGAACTGTTCTGAATTCATAGGACAGCAGAGAGGACCTTTCCTTGCTGTCTGAAAAGGAAACTTTCTCACTTGTATCCATCACCCACCTATCAAACAATGACAAAATTTACATGGAAATAGGATGAAATCTAATCTTAGATGCATGTGAGTTCTTCCATTCATTACATTAGCTGATTAGAGCTGGCTCTAGCATGTGTAACAGAAATGCAAATTTGGATTTTCTTAAACACGTAGAAGAGTAAGAAAATAAGCAATAAGCACGCTACACAAGTCAAACTGGAGCTAGAATTTGGTGTTCAGTTCCTCAAGCAAAAATCGTGAGTTACTTCTGAATATACAAGCCAAATACTGTTTTGTAGATTCCCATTTCAAACAGAAGAAAAGTAGGGCAGTTAATTAAAAGTTTTCAGTTGCATCTCAAAGAGATTACTGTTACAACTTGACCACCAGCTTGACCAGTGATCACAGGATTAAGTGGGAATGGTCACAGTCAAATGCAGTTGAAATTTTGAAACGGCTCATGTCTTAAATTAGGAACACTCACAGCTCCATCTTTTAAATCTAGGGAACTTTATGCATTTATCAAGGGCACTGTGTCTGCACTGTGTAATTCTTTTCTTTTTGCCTAGTATTTGTGGAAGAGTAATCTTACATTTTTTCAGCAACATAGTGTACCCATGGTAATAAAAAACCACTACTATTTTTATATAAAACATGTGGTCCCCTTGGAATGACTGCTGACTGAAATTCTCTATATGCATCTTAAGATTCTCCAGTGTTTTCCTGTTTTCATATGTTTGTAGCAAATTTCTGCAAAAAAATTTTGAATGGACCTGATTATTCTGAATGACCATAGTAGCACTTCTGTGAATTAGTGGCTGCACATGGCAGCTGAAAGAGCCAAGATGGAAGGGAAAAATGAAAACATGGGAGAGGCTGAGAATTCTTTCCTGATAGCTCTAGCATCTGCAGAAATTCTTCAGTTAAAGCAATAAGGCTGGTGGCATTTTAGAGCAGTTTTAGAACTGTATTTTGTCCATGAAATGTCTTAGTCATAGATGAGAAAGTATAAAAGCTATTGTATTTTACTGTTGAAGAACTTTTGTTGCAAGGTTTTTGTTGCAATAGTGAATTAGATGTCAGAACCCTGAGAGAATTGTGCACAGTTGATGTGTGCCATACTTTGTTATTTTGCCTCAAAAATGAGATTAGCACCTGAAACTAATCAAGAAAGTTACATGGTCGCTGGCAGTTGTGTGAACACAGAAGCTTCTTGAGCCAGACTGTTCCCTCTGGCTCTGAGTTGCGCTTAAGAAGAGGATTCCACCTGTGCTAGGAGCTAGCTAAGCAGCATCAGTCTCTGTACAGAGAAAACCCAATTCTTAATCAAGTATAGCAGTGCTGGCAAAGGGAGATAAACAGCACAGCCTTTGGTTAGTGGTCAGTTTGTTGTGCAGATAAAGTGGGGTGGTGGAAGACATGTATCCTGTCAGTTTCCCTTGAGCTTCAGAAGTTTTGAGAACAGCTAAGCACTGCCAGAAATGCCCTTGATGGTGACAGTGAAATTTGTAGAGCAGCAAAACAAAAAGAGCCAAGGTGTCTAGGTGTGATTGTTATCGCTGAACAGCCAATCACAGCACCAAATTATAGATGCAATCTTTCATAATATAGTGAAAAAGAACACCTTATGCTCAACTGGGCATCACTGTAAAACCATATGACAAACTTAGGGTATAGGCGTTATCCCCCTATGGAACCAGTAAGCAGAAATCACTGGAAGTCAGAATAGCCTTGTGATTGTTTCCAGTCCTTAATACAATCCTGTCCAATCCCAAATCTCACAGGCCCACAAGATCAATGAAGAACTTGTGCTAAAGCCATTCAGACATGCATATATTTTTATAGGCCTCCAAAGTGAGCACTGATACAAATCCTGATACCATCATAAAATTCCTGGTTTATGTAGGAAGTGTAGGTCATTCTAATAGACAGGACCAAAAGATGAGGAAGAGCTAATGGTGTAGTAAGCTTTCAACATCTTTGAAGGTTTTATTAGTGCACTATAAGTGATTCCTTTTCCCGGGTTCCATTAAATAAAATTTAAAAATTAGTATCAACAAGTACTTGATTTTTTTATCTGAGTTTATAGGTTGCTCCATACATACCACCATCAACTCTTAAGTCTATCTTAATGACTAGTTTCAGAGAAAGATAAAGAAGCTTTATAGTATGCAGATGCAGAATAATTTCACATCGTAAAGGTTTCTTGGTATTGCTATAAACTGAATCACAGAACCACAGAGTCACAGAATGTTAGGGGCTGGAAGGGACCTCAAATGATCATCTAGTCCAACCGCCCGGCCAGAGCAGATCACACAGGAAAACATCCAGGCAGGTCTTGAATATTTCCAGAGAGGGAGACTCCACAAACCCCCTGGGCAACCTGTTCTAGTGTTCCATCACTATCACAGTGAAAAACATTTTCCTCGTGTTTACATGGAACTTCCTATGCCTCAATTTCCACCCATTTCTCCTTGTCCTGTCACTGAGCATCACTGAAAAGAGACTCACTCCATCCTCTTGGCACTCACTCTTTATATGTTTATAAATATTAATGAGGTCACCCCTTAGTGTTCTCTTCTTCAAGCTAGAGCCCCAGCTCCCTCAGTCTCTCCTTGTAAGGAAGATGTTCCACTCCTTTAATAATTTTTGTGGCTCAACACTGGACTCTTTCAAGCAGTTCCCTGTCCTTCTTGAACTGAGGGGCCCAGAACTGGGCACAATATTCCAGATGCAGCCTCACCAGGGCAGAGCAGAGGGAGAGGGAACCTCTCTTGACCTACTAACCATACCCCTTCTAATACAGCCCAGAATGGCTTTGGCCTTCTTAGCTACAAGAACACATTGCTGGCTCATGGTCAACCTTGAATCCACTAGGACCCCCAGGTCCTTTTCCCCTTGACTTTTCTCCTATACCAATACACTCTTTCCCAGGTGCAAGACTCTGCACTTGTCCTTGTTGAATTTCATTAAAATTCTCCCTGCCCAACTCTCCATCCGGTCTCTCACTGAATGGCAGTGCAACCCTCTGGTGTGTCAGCCACTCCACCCAGTTTGGTGTCACCAGCAAACTTACTGACAGTGCACTGACCCTTGAGGAAATCCACTAGTTACAGGCCTCCAACTAGACTCTGTCCCATTGACCACAACTCTCTGACTTCTTTCCTTCAACCAGTTGCCAAACACTCCCCCATTATCCAGACCACACTTCCTCAGTTTAACTGTGAGGATGCTGTGGGAGACAATGTCAAATGCTTTACTGAAATCAAGTTAAATCATATCTACTGCTCCACCATCATGTATCCGCCTGGTTATGTCCTCATGAAAGGCTATCAGGTTGGTCAAACATGGCTTCCCCTTGATAAAACCACGTTGACTGCTCCTAATGACCTTCTTGTCCTTGATATGCCTAAGGACAGCACCAGGGATGGAGGTGAGGCTGACCAGTCTGTGGTTACTTGGATCATCCTTCTTACCCTTTTTGAAGATTGGAGTGATGTTTGCCTTCCTCCAGTCCCCAGGCACCTCTTCTGTCCACCATGACTTACCAAAGACTAAGAACTGAAACTACTGGTTTCTTAAACCTTAACTCTCTTTTACTAAAGTAATTACAGTCACAGAGATAGATATATTAACAGGTTTTAATACCAGTTGGTGTCTTTTGTGATCACCTCCCTCAAGTCTTGTGCATCACAGCCACAGAATTGCATTCCATGCTTCAGTAGCTGTAGCTGAATTAGACATCTCTTACAGGAAAATTCAAGGAACTAATCTGAAATACTGCAGTTTTGAAATGCCCAGGATGCCTGTTTAAATTCTGTATGGTAGGCTATGTTTATGGTTTATCTACTCAAACCTGTTTAAACAATTTAAAACTCAGGCATAGGCTGAGGGAAGGAAAGAACAAATAAAATAGTTATAAAAGTTTAGTAGTAACCCACAGTAGATACCGAAGTTTAATTACACTGGTTTTGTGATCTTATCTTTACTTACAAAACTGCAAGCTTTCCATTTTGAGTAGAATGTGTGCCATCTTAGTTTGAGAAATGTTACTTATGAGCTGAAATCAGTGTTAGTTGCATGCTTTATCTAGTACATATTCCATTAACTCTTGCATTTATGACGAAAGAAATAATAAAGCCATGATATTCCTTCAAAGCAATGTAATTCTTTGAGACGACAACCGGTAGCTACCAATTATAATGTATTATCAGTTGCGCACTAAAGACAGTAGGATGTATCTGGAGGGAAATCTCTTCATATATTGTGTTTTCCTATGTGTAACAAGCTAACAAGAAAAAAGCAAAGCTTCTCAGCATAGAACACCAAGTGCAAACCTGTGTCTTTGGCACTTGTAGTGAATGTTACTGTGTTCTCTAAATGGAATTATAATCCTGAATGCAGTTTCGTTTCAGAGTACAAAACACCAAACCCACACCTGCCATCCTCAGAAGATACTTAATTCAGTCATGTCTGTCTGACTGATCTGCATGTTTTTATAGCAACTAGCAAAGCACTGTGGAAGCACAAGCTGAATTGTAGTACAGCTCAGTCACTCACAGGATCATTATCCAGTTTCAAAAGGCAAGGGCAAAGTTTTCCCTTAATTATACCTCTATAACTCCAATCAGCATAACAGTTTGCAAAGGGATTTAATTTGGAGCCAGGAGAATGGCTGTCACAGGAACTTCACATTAGTTGTAGAATCTTTATAACAGTAGTCCAGGGGAATAACCTTGCATGATCATTAGGCTCTTGGCTGAGTCAGCAAGACCATCAAGAAAAAAAACCACTTAGGGCAAGTTTTGTGAAGCACTCTGCCCCATGAAAGATTATTTTCTTACTTCTATTGTCTGTCTAACTGCTGTTGACAGTCAATACAAGTTTTAGAATAAAATTCCATTATTTGTATTTTTAATGAACTTTTCATTAAAAGATATAGAACTGCGGCAATACCAGTTGCTCTCTTTTAAATACATGATGTAAAGTCTTTAAGTCTTTTACATCTTCAGATGTAAAAGTTTGAATACTAATAGCCGTTTAAATGAGCTCTTTTTACTGTCCACAGAACCCATTTATTTATTATTATTCTCAAGTTGTCACTGCCATGATTTCCACAGCTGAACCCACAATCATACAAAATTCCTCCTTTCTGCCTGTTTTTTCCTGATTCCCAAGGTGAGAAATAAAAATGATGACCCAGATTCTGTGTTTGTGCTTCAAATAATACCTTTAGTGCTGACAGTGGCTTTTTTTTCCCCCGAATTCTCTTGCCATATGAGTAGTTCTTTTATTATCCTTATTTGCTGTACAAGTGAGTTAGTATTTACATCCTGATTTCTGCATGTATATCGACTGCTCGGTCCCAAAATAACCAAATAGGTGACGAAATAAAATAACCTTCATTCTCCCCTCCTAGTACTGTTTGCATTTTGAATAACATTTAACAGAACAAGTAAGACATTATATGAATGCTCTAGGTGCACGTTGCTACTGCTGTTAATACACCTTCTGAAGGAAACATCAGTGCATGGTTAAAGTATGCTTGCCAAGATCCTTTTTGAGCTCAAAGATCAATAAGTTACATTTGTGTCAGATCTTTTGATTTTTCTTCCTTAGTTTTTGAAACTTTTTTTTCTCTGCAAAATTATGCTTCTCTGAGGTTAAATGTCGTCATAGTATTTTTGCTTTATATACAAGGGAATCTGGCCAGTGTTTTATAATCTAAGTCAGTAAACAAAAATATAAATGGATTTCAAATGTGTATAGAAGATGTAAGTGAATTATTAACTACTGTGGTTATAGACAGTCAAGTTTTACAGTCACAATGCTCATTTTACCATGGTTACTTAATTGTAAGTGTGCAGATATAACTGTCAGTCTTTTAAATAAAAAAATACTTTATGAGAAGTTTTACATAATATTGTTGCCAGAAGGAAAATTCATCTTAGTGTAACACCTGCCTCAGCATTTTCCCCCACCTTCATTAATGAAGATGATCCCACCAGAATGAGGATTACTTGTGTGTGTGTGCCTTTGAGCCACCTTGGACAACAGCCCTGGCAGTTCCCTTCCTGTGGCTTTTAGTTTTAAAGCTAAAATATTACAGATTTGACGAAAGTGAAGATATTATTCAAGTGAATATGGAAATATACTGTAACATACTTTAATAAACCAAAGAAATGTAATTGATCATGAACATCAGGGAATTAGAAAATTTTTACTATATTCTTTCTAGAAAAATCAAGGAGACAGAGACAGATTTTTGTAAAGAAGCAGAAGCAAATATATTGGTTTGCTAAAGACATTTTTCAGAAGTCCAACTGTCAATTAGGTATTTAAAAACATCTTGAATAAGTTAAAAATTCCTGTGGAAAAATAAGAGGCAATAAGTAATTGCCGTTACAAAAAATAGTGAATTTCTTCTTAGAATGTATTTTAGTACGTGTTTTTTGTGGTTATTGTTGCAGGTGTTGCTGCTTTGGATTCCAGTGTTTCCGGGAAGATTGGTTTGCGAGCAGTCGTATATTATTTCTGCACTACAGTCATTGCTGTAATACTAGGTACTCTCTGTTACTTTGACTTTTAAAATCCCTAGCTTTGCCTAATTAGAAGTATACAGTGCTATGATTTTACTAATTTCCCAAGACAGGATGAGATGAAGAGAGAGACAGGAATCTTACCAAACACCTTGACATCCTTGTAGTCAGGTACAGGTAGAATTTAGTCCTGCTGACCACAGATGGGCTGTATTCATATTCAATATGAAGCCATAGAGAGTTTTACCATATTAGGAGGATTACCATATTAGGAGGATTTACCATATTAGGATATTAGGAGGAAGTTCTCCACAGAGAGGGTGATTGCCCATTGGAATGTGCTGCCCAGGGGGGTGATGGAGTTGCCATCACTGGAGATGTTCAAGAGAAGACTGGATGAGGCACTTGGTGCCATGGTCTAGTTGATTGGATAGGGCTGGGTGATCGGTTGGACTGGATGATCTTGGAGGTCTCTTCCAACCTGGTTGATTCTATGATTCTATGATTTCAGATCAGGGAGAATTAGGAGCTGTCTGCTTAAGCAAACCTTGACCAGCAGTGTGAAAGCTGGGTGAACATCAAAGGCCAAGCTTAACTACAATTTCCACAATAGCAAAGTGCTATATCTTTACTGATTCTCAGGTGTGAGCATGTGTAGTGTGTCTCACCTGAAAGAATGACAGAAATTACTGCTTTCCTTGTAATCTCGTTTCCTTCCTATAAAGTTTTTGCCCCCTCTGTCACTGGCAGGCTCCACTCCTACCTCTCTGAAGTCCAGATCTCCTCTATAGAGGAAGTTCATTCCCTGCAAGCAAACTTGAAATTATCCGTGTTTTTTTTAAACAAGTATCTTCAGCCTGCCTTCTTAAATTAAACCATTGGCTTATTTTTGTGAGTATGTGTGAGTACTGTGCCTAGATAGCACCCACTAAAAAGAAACAAAGTGTACATCATATGTGGCCTACGTGTAAGGCAAAGTAGTATTTAACAATAGAAGAGCATCACATACAGGCATACAATGCCAGATATCACTGCAGTTATACTGTTTAGTCTGTCTCCTCTGTCTGGTAATTTCCTGGGAATATATAGTAAGGAAAATAAAAGACTAACATTAATATGTATCTAACTTTGGGACTGTCCCTACCGTGAGGGAGAGTGGTTAAACCAGACAATCTCCAGCAGTCCCTGGTGTTCTGAGTTGTTGTATGATGCTATGATATGAGTTGTTTCATTGTGCAGAGTTAAACAAAATCAGTTCTGCTTTTATTCACAGCTGTCTTTAGAAAGCTTGTTCCTGGCTGGCTGAAGCGTAACGCAAATGCCTCTTTTCACCCTACACTGGGATTTGGTAGCTTCATTTGCTTTATGTTTGGATTGGGGTATTAAAAAGAAAAACAACAAAGTACAATTGGAAACCCTTGTATTTCATAAACCAGTAAAATGCCTAAAATGAAGCCAGTAAAATAAATGTGAGGTTTGTTGTTGATTTCAGTATTCACAAGGTCAAAGGTAGTATTTCTTGCCCATAATTTTTTATTTCAGTCTGTTTCTGAAGGCTTTATGTAACTTTATTGCTAACTAGCTCTACCAAAACATCCTGTTGTACTTTGGGATCACAGGACAATGCATTTCTATTCATATCTGAAAGTCAGCAACAAGAGCTGCATAAGGGAGAGGTAAATAGCAAATCAGAATATCACCATGCAAAAGTTGCAGAATACTTCAGATGAAGCCCATCTGAAATAATTTTTCCTCATGGTAAGCAGTAGTACTGTATATGCAAAAACAAAGCTAGAGTACCCAAGTCCAGTGGCAAGGCTGCAAGCAGGTCCTATACTGGGGGAGCTCACACATTTAAGGACACCACCTGTAGACTTGTCTTTTCTGAGCAGCCCTGGCAAGCACCCCAGGAAAACATTTGGTGAGTTTAGCTCACAGGATACACTGAGGCAGGATGCACCAATACCTCTGCTTGCACTAGAGCTCTTCTTCTGGTTCTCCTTCTGCAGGGATTGTCTTAGTGGTGACTATTAAACCTGGAGTGCCTCAAACAGCAAATGAGATTGACAGAGTAGGTAGTACTCCAGAAGTCAATACTGTTGATGCCATGCTTGATCTGATCAGGTGAGGTTTTCTTTTTTTCTGTTCCTTGTTGCGTAACTCCAACCAAATACAAGTAAAGTTGTGATGTGTAGTACAATTAAAATGTTTTCTAAGGTTGCTTGGATGGATAAGGACAGAATAATTTGTATTCCAAAGGGTTCAATGTTTTAGAACACTTAAAGCAGTTCAATAAAATTCTCTTTTCACCATTGACTTTGGCAAACCACTTACACCAAAAATTCCCTCCTTCCCAGAAACTGATATGCAAGATTTACCTCTTATGAAAGAAGTTACATAGACAATTACATAGACATCAATGACATAGTGGGGTCAAGTGCACCCTCAGCAAGTTTGCAGATGACACCAGGTTGAGTAGTGCTGTTAAGATGTTAAGAGAGACAGGTTGCCATCCAGAGGAACCTGGACAAGCTTGAGAAGTAGGTCCATGTGAACCTCGTCAGGTTCTAGAATGCCCAGTACTAGTGGGTTGGCATAATCTCCCAGTATGAATACATGAGCAGTCCTGCAGAGAAGTACTTAGGGGTAGAGGTGGATGAAAAGCTGGCAGTGTGTACTTACAGCCCAGAAGGCCAATTCTATCTTGGCTGCATCAAAAGAAACAGTCAGAGAAGGTAATTCTTCCCCTCTGCTCTGCTCTGGTGAGACTCCACCTGTAGTCCTGTGTCCAGCTCTGAAGTCTGCAGTGCAGGAAAAACATGGCCCTGTTTGATTGTGTCCAGAGGAGAGCCACAGAAGTGATTGGAGGGCTGGAACACCTTTCCTGCGAAGAAATGCTGCAAGACCTGACAGTGTTCACCCTGGAGAAGCGAAGGTTCTGGGAGACCTTATTGTGACCTTTCAGTTTTTAATGGTGCCTATAAGAAAGATGGGAGCAGTCTTTTTAGCGGTGCCTGTAGCAATGGGACAAGGGCTAATAGTTTTAAACTAAAGGAGGCTAGATTTAGGCAAGTTATAAAGAAAGCATTTTTTACTGAGGATGGTGAAACACTAGAACAGAGTGTCCAAAGAGCTGGTTGATGCCCCATTCCTAGAAACATTAAAGGTGATGTTGGACTAGGCTCTGAACAACCTGATGTAGTTAAAGATGTCTCTGCTCGCTGCTGGGAGGTTTGACTAGATGAGTTTTAAAGGTCACTTCCAACCCAAACCATTCTATGATTATATAAAAATATCTAGAAAGTATTGAATGGTTGATGGCTTATTGACTGGCAGCTTCTATGTCATCCAGCATAGAAAACCAGCTGAGACTGCAGTGTTATATTCCCTATTCTCAAGGCAGAATGTAGAGTGAAAGACACAGTGTGCAAAGGTTTTTTATGGTTGCACAGTTAACAAGTTTGCTGCACCACAGCTGTATAAGGCAACCTTATAATGAGCCTTTCTCCATCAGCATCCAGGAAAATGATAGCTATTTAAAGTGGCTAGAAGGAGGAAAACCCTAAACAGAGGACTTGAGTAGGTTTTCAGAACTTGCATGTCTGAGGAATTATTTTAAAGATCACTGAACAAAAAAAAAAAGAAAGAGCATTTTCAATAGTGGGCTAAACGTGTCCCTCAAAAATCTTTCTGTGGCTTGGCTTTTTTTTTCTCCATCTGAAATTGGTCTTCTTTCCATGTCACTATTCCTGCCAACTAGTTTATTTTTGAAAAACTTTTACTTAATATGTAAGAACCAACTGCCACATAATGGTTGGACTTGATCTTAGAGGTCTTTTCCAACTGAAATGATTCTGTGAATCCATAGGTAAAACTGCCTTTCTCAGCATTTTTATTTGAGGAAATGTGACTGGCTATTGCAACCGCAACCCCAAACACACAGTTCTGTGACATGTGTAAAATACACTCATGCATATTTACTTATATGTATATATCTGCCTTGGAAAAGTCACCATGCAGTTGCTGTCATCTGGGGCATCTCTGCCCCAGCACAGATCAAGGTAGACCTCTTTGAGAATAACTCTGTTTCTCTGAGGTTTTTATGTGAGATAGTTAACAGTCCTCTGCCCCAAATCCCTGTGTTCACCCAACCCATAGCTCTTCCCAGCCTCTGTCCCTTCCTGCTTGTGCATGACCAGAATGGCAGCTCTTTGGATGGCTCATCTCATTCCTCATGGTTACTTGCCCAGGAATTAATGAGGGGTGCCATCAGTGTCGGTATAAAATCTAATGCAATCTGTTACCAGTAACTTCCACATGAACATTTACACATTTACAGGGCTGATGTAGTTTCATGCATGAAAAAGCCTTCCTATAGTAAGAAGTCATATGAATTGTAATTCAGGGTTTTACTGCAGTTTATAGCTCAGCTTATAGTAAACAAGTATAAAACTGTAAATTAGTAGTTTGATCCAGCACACAACTAGATTCCACTGCTTCTGATCTAATTTCCTAATTTTGCAGTCTGCAAACATGATTCCTGACCCTGGAACACCACATGGGAATCTTCCTTCAGCCAAGATTAGCTTATGAAATTGAAACTACAATAGAGCACACTAAATATCTGCTTCTTTTAGCACACTGTTTCATAAGAGGTTGGGGTTTTTTTTCTGCCGATATTTGACAATTGCTATCAAAACAGTGCTGTATTCCTCATGCAATTGACAGATACGATGCAGAGGGAAAAAAAACACTGGGTTTAGTTGCTTACCAAGACAAATGTCAAATACTGAAAAATAAGCCAAAAAATCAACAGTAGGAAAACAATCAGCAGATAACAGGGAGTCCTTATTCCTTAATTTTTTGGACATCTGATTCTGCTAAATACACTGCTTTCAGGGGAAAGAAACACAAACAGCTCTGTGCTTCAGGTAGCATATTTTTTTCATTTGGTTTATGTAAACAATGTGCTCCTAGTACGCTATAAATCTGAAATGCCTCTACTTTCTTAACAGGAACATGTTCCCAGAAAACCTTGTCCAGGCCTGTTTTCAACAGGTAAGTTTGAATACTCCTCTCTGCTACTGTAGTTTTCATTGCTAACTACTCATTATTATCCTTTTATGGCCCCCAAAAGTGTGTCAGATAAGAATTATTTCCAAGGAGTCCAGGAATATCTTAATCTCCCATAAAAAGCCTTTGTTTTAAAGGCCTCATGGTTTCATTTGCTTTATGGTAAACACTGTTATCAGCATGGTGCAGAAACCAAGTGTTTTGTAAGACTTTCCCTTTCAGGACAGGCAGAGTTCACAGAATCACAGAATGTTAGGTGTTGGAAGGGACCTCGAAAGATCGTCTAGTCCAACACCTCTGCCAGAGCAGGATCCTGGCAGATCCTGGAGTAGGTCACACAGGAATGCATCTGGGCAGGTTTTGAATGTCTCCAGAGAACACTCCACAAACCCCTAGGCAGCCTGTTCCAGTGCTCTGTCACCCTCACAATGAAAAAGTTTTTCCTTATGTTCATGTGGAACCTCCTATGCTCAGCTTGCACCTGTTGCCCCTTGTCCTATCATTCAACATCACTAGGAAGAGCCTGGCTTCATCCTCTCAGCACTCACCCTTCACATATTTATAAACACTTCAGTCTCCTCCAAGCTAAACAAACCCAGCTCCCTCAGCCTTTCCTTATAGGAAAGATGTTCCACTCCCTTGATTGTGTTTGTGGCTCTGCCCTGGGCTCTTTCAGACAGTTCCCTGTCCTTCTTGAACTGAGGCGCCCAGAACTGGACACAATATTCCAAATGTGGCCCCGCAAGGCCAGAGCAGAGATGTCCTCTTGCTGGAGCTGTAGCTCATCCCCACAAGACTGCACCAGGTCCCCAGAGTACCTGAGAGCCTATGGGGCAGAATTCATAGCATATTATCTGTGAATCACTTCTTTGATCTACAGCATCTGATGTATGTAACTGTGATGTCTCATATGAACTGGGAAATAACATTTGTCTGTTTACTACCTTCAAGTTAGATTAATTCCTTTTCCATTATTTTTACACTTTTCAGTTTTCTCCTGTTTCTAAAGATGTTCTTCTGTTGTTTTGTTTTGCTCATTTGTTTGTTTTTAATACTTTTATAGTATAAAACCAAACGTGAAAAAGTTGAAGCTACAACTAGCATGGATAAAAACAGCTCCACGTTTCTGGAAGAACCTGTCACATCTGCTACGACAGCAGAGGCTTCAGAGGTGTGACCTTTATTGTTATATTCCTTCACAATATACAAAGTGGAGAGAAAGAAGACTGAACAAATTTGATTTAGTTGGTGTGATTAGTGATTGAGAAAAGGAAGGAAATGGTACATAGATAGGTTTCAACAAGGACACGACACTTAATAAGTAAGTGCTAGAGGTGATTATGAGGATCTTCAAGTAGGTCTTGAGTCCAAACATAATAGATGATGTAAGAAAATCGTCTATTCATGCATTCATTAAATGTCTGTGCTAATGAATTGTTGATTTGCTGAGAAATTAAAGAAAACTATTACTGTGGAAAGGCTAGATCTGTATCAGCAGGAGATGTTTGATCTGCAATAAGCTGATCAAAAAAAACTTATAAAAAGCCTTGCTTAGCTTTCAAATAAAAAAAAAAAAAAAAAACCCAAACCTGAGCACTGCAGAAAGAAGAGAATGGAAAATCTTCTTTTTTTGTTGTTTTTTTTGGATGGAAAGCAAAATGGTGGAAGGCATTCATTAACTAATAGCTTGTTACTCTGAAAACAAACCAACCAAACCAAAACAACCCAAACAAGTAAAAAGATAAACATAAAGAAGTTTAACAAGCCTCTTATTAGGGATGTTCGTGGTTTATAAAACCTGAACTTAGACTGGAGAAGAGAGAGAAAGGAGTTCAATAGAATATGAGCACAGAAATATGAACACTATCAAATCAATATGCATTTTATTATACTATTTCCTAATTTCATCTCATAGTGAGAAAAGCATAGGAACATAATCTATATCAAAAGACATGAATTAAATCCTGAAGCAGGATGGAAAATTTCACCCTTTGCTTCGTATGTTTGTATTGCACAAACACAAAGGAATGTGTAAATATCTACCTATGTGGTAGGATTTTTTAAGTTACATGCATTCAGTTCTGCTATAAATTATGGAATTTCACCGATTTCAGCTGAACAACAGATTCATAAACTTGGGGGAAAATTGGACACCGTTGTCTCAGTTGTTATGCAGTGGGCTGTTTATCTTAAATCCAGGCACAAACCCTCAAGCTGCTCAGAAAAAAACCCACAACGATTCTGTGTCAGCCATGTTTCATTCTCCACAGAAGGGATTAAGTCTTGCCATACTTGGTGTCAGAAGTCTATAGAACAGGCAACACAGGGTAAGGGATGCTTTATCTTCTGCTAGGGTTTGGTCAGATCCTTGCATAGCTTTCAAATACAAAGCTTTCAAAGACAGTTTAGCGCTACCTTCATTCCTGAACTTGTCTACTTGGTACTGCCAGAAAGGGAGTAGAGTGGGGAAGAGCCTCATGCCTTTTCAAAGAAAGATCTCAATGTGTTTTCATTTTAGAACTCTTTAAAGTAAATTCCATGTTTACAGGCAGTAACTTCTTCCTCTTGAATCTAATCTGTAGAACAAAACCCAAGAATACAAAATCGTTGGCATGTATTCCGACGGCATCAATGTACTGGGGTTGATCGTCTTTTGTCTTGTGTTTGGAATGGTTATTGGGAAAATGGGAGAGAAAGGACAAGTGCTGGTGGATTTTTTCAATGCACTGAATGAGGCTACAATGAGGATAGTTCAGATAATTATGTGGTAAGTTCAAGGACATACTGGCATTTTCTAACAACTTTTTTAAGTGGATTTTGTCTTTGGAGAGGTAGGAGCAGACTTGTACTTCCTTTGCTTTTATATGGAGCTTTACAGCAAACAACTTTAAAAGAAAGGCTGGTTAAAAATTTCCTTCCTACAGATCTTTTTGAGGAAACTGGAGATCAGGGCTTCTATTTACTACATACTGCAGAAACAGTCCTATTGGTACACAAGAAACCACAGGTTTTCAGGCATTCTTTCTAGAGATTTATATCAAACCGGTGCAACTGCATCAGTGATTTGAGAACTGTAGAAGCATTATCACCCACATGCCTTTTTCAGTCTTGAGCACTGAAAGGCTGATAGCTGCTATGTTCACAGGATAGCTACTCTTGGATCTAAGTTTCTTTAAAACTGTGCATTCACATGCAAGCCAAAGCACAGAGCAAAATCCAAAATGGTATGTAAAGTACAACTAGGCATCATTTACCTTTTGGTAATAGATTTTCTGAGACAACAGTCTTTCAATATTGTCTCATAACATTTTCAGACAGGAAGAAAAACCCACCCAATTTTAAAATGTAATAACTCATCTGATAGTGGGTAAATAGTCTTCACAGTTATTCGTGTAGCTTTTGTCCATGTAGATGACAATTACAGGATCAGAACTATAAGCGCACACAATCCTTTCCAGAGGATGATCTTACATGCACAGTGCCTTGAGCCATTTACTATAATACTCTGCTCATATCTCCATGTTTCACACAAATGTTAGCATATCAGATCTGGCCCTTCCATGGATTTTGTTTCCTTCACAGCACACTGAGATGCATGTAAAAAGTAACTATGCACAGAGTTTAGTTGCATACTTCTTGCTGCCTTTAAAGAACGGTAGATTAGTTTCTGCAGCTTGTCCTGTGCTAGGCAGCTGGTTCAGTCCCCATCTGAGTTACAACCCCATGAAATAGGCTGCCTCCCTCTGCAGAAAATTACTGCTAATGAGACCACAAATACAAGATCCTACTCTTAAGATTGACTACCCTTTGTCTTGTATGTGCCTGAAGCTGTGACTGCAGGCTCTCAGTGTCTCTGTAGATGTTGGAGCCATTGTCTTGAATAAGGTAGAATTTGATTCTGATATTGTGAGGAATTAATTCTGATTTTAGCAAAGTCAGGGCTCAGAGGAACTAAGCATCCCTCCTTTGCACAAGGAGAAGGTACTATTTTATATGTGGACAGCACACACACATTTTCAAATTCGTAGTTTATATTTTATAAGTATTGATACATTTAATACAGTCATAAATTCATTTGTGATACTCAAAGCTCTAAAGCATCAACTTATCTCTGTGGAAACCTGCTGTCTGCTAGCAAAATTAATGCAGTGAGCTGGTGCTACAATAAGCTGTGATTTTTGCCTTGAGTTTTGTGTAGGCAATAGCCCATGTAGCTGTTACTGTTCATAAAGTATGGACTTGTGTGAGTTTGCTGGGGTATGGAGACCTCTCCATCAAACAACACACTGACAGACTCATGTACAGCCCCCAGTGCTGCAAAGCAGCTGCTCTAAGCACAGAAGGCCTTTCCCATCTGTGTGATTGCAGAGTGCACAGATAGTGGTCTCAAACCTGCAGATTTTGATCTCCAACTAAACTGATGGCTATGCATATATTTTTGCTGTAGTAGGGTAAAGCCCATACCCTTTCCCATCTTCTGTGCTTTCTGTGACACCAGGTTATATACTACTTGTTAGACTATACACAGGATTACATTTACTCTGATTTGCTAATCTTTTTTTCATTACTTCAATTGTAGTCTTGCTGCGAGCAAATATTAAGTCAGTTGTATAACAGAATATTACAAAAATATTCAGTTGTGTAATAGAATATTAAAAAAATTTCCATCTGTTGTAAAAGGTTATACTGTGCAAGAAATTATTCCATGGTGAGGATGATTATTTCTGAGAATTATTTTTTAATGTTGTTTTTTCTTTCTAGGTATATGCCAGTGGGTATCATCTTTTTAATTGCTGGGAAGATAATAGAAGTTGAGGACTGGGAAATCTTTCGTAAACTGGGTCTCTATATGGCTACAGTACTAAGTGGGTATGTTATTGCTTAAAGATGAAACTAAACATGCAGTTTTAAGGGCTTAGTTGATCATAGCTCAATTATCCACAACACTCATCCTCTTCAAGATCAGAGATAAAATTCTTGCCAGTGAAAATTATGTGAGGATGTTTAGAATGCAGGTTTTGCTGAATGCAGGTTTTGCTGAATGCATGGTGTTTTTTTAATAGTCACTGCCTTGTGTTCTTAAAAAAACAACAACAAACCAGAAACAAAGACCATTCTTGTAGTCATTGTTTCATCTGCTCAGCTTGGTGCTCAAACAGGTATAATTACAATTTTGACTGTAGTAATGCTTCAGTTAGGTACTAAAAGTTGAGAAAGGGTGAGAGAGTGAATTATGGCTACTGGGGGTTTCCAACCTACTGAAAATACACAAATACCTGGTTGGGAATGCCTGTAGGCCTCAGATGTGCCAGCACAGACCCAGCTCCACTGCCCAGTGCAAATCCGTAGTAAGTGCAGCACGCAACAGGTTATTCTAGGAAACTGATCCCATCCCACCTCAATGCAGAGCAGGAAGCTGAGTGTGAGAGAAGCCCTGGGGATTAACGTTTCACAGAATCACAGAATGTTAGGGGTTGGAAGGGATGTTGAAAGATCCTCTAGTCCGCATTCCCTGCCAGAGCAGAATCACCTAGAGGAGATCACAGAGGAACACACGGAGGCAGATTTTTAATATCTCCATAGAGGGAGACTCCACAACTCCCCTGGGCAGCCTGTTCCAGTGTTTCGTCACTCTCACAGCAAACAAATGTTTTCTCATGCTTCCATGGAACTTTCTATGCATCAACTCCCATCTATTGCCCCTTGTCCTGTCATTGGGCATCACAGAGAAGAGCCTGGCTCCATCCTCTTGGTACTCACCCTTTATATGATTATAAACATTAATGAGGTCACCCCTCAGTCTCTTCCTCTCCAAGCTAAAGAGCCCCAGCTCCCTCAGTCTCTCCTCGTAAGGAAGATGTTCCACTCCTTAATCATTTTTGTGGCTCAGCACTGGACTCTTTCAAGCAGTTCCCTGTCCCTCTTGAACTGAGGGGCCTAGAACTGGACACAATATTCCAGATGTGGCCTCACCAGGGCAGAGCAGAGGGGATGGAGAACCTCTCTTGACTTACTAAGCATACCCCTTCTAATACACCCCAGAATGGAAGTGGCCTTCTTGGCCACAAGTGGCTCATGGTCATCCTTGAATCCAGTAGGACCCCCAGGTCCTTTTCCCCTTCACTGCTCTCCAGCAGGTCAGTCCCCAACCTATACTGATACATGGGGTTGTTTTTTCGTTACTCCTTCAAGACAAAGGTGGCTGGCAAAGCTGCAAAAGCAGCAGTTGCTACCTGCAAAACTTAGCCAACAAAACATATTTGCTGTTCTTTTAATAGACCCTTGGTTCTGTATGAGGTCTGCATGATTCAGGTGGAGGAGGTTACACTTGCACAATGTGGAGCCTCACAGACATGAAGCCTTAGAAGGGTAAACTTAACTGCTCTAGATGATGCAGATTATAATACTAGATCATGATATACCTCTGAAGGCTATTCTACAAAGAACCCTTTTGACAGATAAATGGATATTACAGTCCCAAGAAGTTAAATGCATTTAAATTTCTCTTTCCAGTTCAGTGAAGAGTAACTTCTAGGCTGTTTCAGTTTATTGTCTTAGCATCCATTCCTATAATACCTTCAACATACTAAGGAAACTATTTGTGTTTTGTCTAGAGGCTAGATCCATAGCTGTTCACGAGCTTCCTTCCCCCCACTGCATGCGTATGCATGCTATTCTTCAAACACCATTCACGCTTTCTGACAACCAAGCTGAGAGAAGGGTAATATGTTAGTCTTAAATGCAAATTTCTCTGTAAATAGTCAGGAAGGATCTCTTTCTTTGCATTAATCTTTGCTATGTAATCATATTTATTTCCAGGTTGTTGTTTTGTTTTATGCATAATGCAGTATGCTTGGACAAGCTGTTCAAAAATAATTTTAAATATAATGACTTCCTAAATACAAATTACAGCTCCAGAAACAACACTCAATCATGACTTTTCCAAAATGTTACAGAGATGAGTGCAAGTTGTGTTTGCCTAATACATAATGCAATTTTTGTGAATTTCCATTTAGACTTGGAAAAGAAATAAAACGTTTAAAGGATGCAACAGTAACATTTCTCAAGAGACTATAAATCAAGACACTAAGATTTTTCATGTAAATTATAGTTAGGTAGAAGTCATATATAGAATGACAATGTATCACTTCTGCAGGTTTTCTATGTTATTCACTCCAGTTAACTCAGGGGACTAGTATGTTAGATGGATGATTATGGCCCTTTGACTTCAGTCTTAGAACAGATAACAAGTTTTGCAGGTTTAGATGTGATAGTGAGTGGTTCGTCCTGTGGCAGGGTGTATCTTACTAGAGATATATGTGAAGACTCGGTGTCATTTCCAGAGCACTTTTATTGCATCACATATGGTCTCCAATTTGGCTGCTAACCATTGGCTTGATAGGCACAAAAATTTTTAGTAGGTTCCCAGGTGCCATCTCAAAGATTATGTATAGTAAGGGTGCCTGTCTGTACATCCTTGAAGAGTTGCAGTGAAAAGTTGTTTATTCTACGTTTTCCAGCCTGCAGGAACACCTTTTTTCCTACCTCTCAGCAAACAGAAGAAGTTGTAGCCTTTGTTTGTTTTGGTTTCTCAAGCACTGCTGCTCAGTCTTTTTTGTTTTCATCCTTATTTACTTGACTTTGTCTGTTTGCAACATGTTCTCTTCATGAGCATCTTCTGTAGAAGTCTGTCATCCTCCCTTTAAGCTTGATCCTGAAAATTACAGGTTATCCTAAACATATTTCTTGTATTCTCTATCAAGGAAAGTATGCAAAAGCATGAGGTCTGGTGTGTCTTATCCTCCTCTTCCTCTCCCTCTCCAGCTCATCTTCTGTCTCACCTTCTTCACAGCTTTTTTATTCATGACATTTTCCACTCTCAGCCCTACCAGCCGTCACCCACCGTTGTCTGTAACACATCTCAGTAGTTATGTCCCATTCAGGACACCATGAGGGAGCATACTTGCCCTGGTGCCTCTGATCCAATTGGCTACTAAATATCTTCAGACTCCCACTTTCAATGGTTGCGGTGTCAGGCATGTTAGCAATGCCAGAGGAGGAATATCAAAGTAGGAGACATAGTACAAGTGCCCGAGATGGAGTTTAAATAAATAAATAAATAAAAGGGAAGCTGTGGCAAGCAAACTCTCTCTTGCCTCCACCCTTTGTATCTACCAAAAGCAATGAGGTGGCTGCATCTCTGAATGCTATAAGGAATGCCAGTTTGCAATTCCAAGGGACAAAAATCTTAAAATTGAATGCTATTAGAATTTATCTTTTCAGTTGCTGATTATGACTTTTGGTATAAAGATTTCTGCTGCATGCTGTGAATTGCATCTCACACATGAAAATAAATAATACTTCAGATTTCTTTAATGAAAGCCAGTAGTGGCAATCAGTATTAGGAAAGCAGATATGCATAAATATTGCCCTAGAAAGGCCACATCAGAACTACCATAGCCATTTTGGGGCTCTCCAGTTCAAGAGAGACAAGGAACTACTGGAGAGAGTCCAGTGCAGGGCTACAAAGATGATTAGGGGATTGAAGCATCCCCCTTACAAGGAAAGACTGAGAGACCTGGGGCTCTTTGGCCTAGAGAAAGACTCAGAGACCTTACCAATGTTTATAAATTAGGCAAGTGTCAAGAGAATGGGGCTACATTCTTTTTAGTGCTGCCCAGTGACAGGACAAGGAGCAGTGGGCACAAACTGGAACACAGAAAGTTCCATCTGAATCAGAATCACAGAATTATTGAGGCAGGAATAGTCCTTTGAGATCATCAAGTCCAGCCTATGGCCTAACACCACCACATTGACTAGATCATATAATTAAGTGCCACATTCAATTTTCTTTAAACACCTCCAGGGATAACAACTCTACTACCTCCCGGGAGGTGTCTAATTACCCTTTCCATGAGGAAGTGCTTCCTAACATCCAACCTAAACCTTCCCTGGTACAGCTTCAGGCCATGCTCTCTCGTCTTGTCAGAAGTTGCCTGGGAGAAGAGCCTGACCTTCACCTTACTACAACTTCCTTCAGGTAGTTGTAGAGTGTCATAAGGTCCCCCCTGAGTCTCCTCTTCGCCAGGCTAAACAACCCCAGCTCCCTCAGCTTCTCCCCATAAGACCTTCCTTCCAGTCCCTTCACCAGCCTCGTTGCTCTCCTCTGGACACACTCCAGCACCTCAGAATCTTTCTTGAAGTGAGGAGCCCAGAACTGCACACAGTACTCGAGGTGAGGCCTCACCAGTGCTGAGTACAGGGGCAGAATTACATCCCTAGTCCTGCTGGCCACACTGTTCCTGGTACAGGCCAAGATGCCATTGGCTTCTGTGCTGCTTGGGCACACTGCTGGCTCATATTCAGCTGTTGTCAAACAGTGCTCCCGTGTCCCTCTCTGCCATGAGGAAAAACTTCTTTGAGTGTGACAGAGTACTGGATCCGGCTGCCCAGAGAATTTCGGAGTCTGGACACATTTGTGTGCGGCCTGCTCTAGATGAAATTGCTTTAGCAAGGATGTTGGACTAGATGATCTTCCATCCCCTACCATTCTGTGATTCTAGATGTAGGCATACTTAAAATGTTTAGTCTCGTTAACATACTTTTTAAACACCCAATGACACCTATACCACTTTATATTTGTTCCTGTATGTCCTGCAGAATTCATTTTAATCTTAGGCACTGTTGCATAAATTGTTAGGTTTCTTTCTAGAGTTCTAAAAATTGTAGCAATACAAGTTGCATGCTTTTACTTATAGTCCACTAAATTCATCATGTGTTCACACACAGAATGAAAACTTTAATGTCTGTTGCTTTTAAAAAAGATAATTTTTCAAAATAAAAGTTAGTGAGGTTTTGTGGGTCATTTTTGGTGCTCTTCTGGATTTCTGTGTTGGTACTTCTCTCTTCATTGCCTATTTTTTGCTGAAGAAA
The DNA here is from genome assembly GCF_027791375.1 of Indicator indicator. Classification (NCBI taxonomy): domain Eukaryota; kingdom Metazoa; phylum Chordata; class Aves; order Piciformes; family Indicatoridae; genus Indicator; species Indicator indicator. The sequence goes on from NC_072053.1 coordinate 38,835,268, forward strand.
CAGTACCATGATTTATTGCCATCATTATCAGCCATTCTAAAATCATAAAGCAATGTTGCAACACAGTAACAATCAGAAGAACATCTTGTTAAGACAGAATAAAAATCCCAGGGTTGTACATGATATCAGTTCTGGACTTTGTATTTTGAGGCTATAGTAATTTCTTTTCATAACAAACTGATATCGCTATTATTGCTTGAGACCTTTGAACAGAGAAAGTATTTCACAGACCCTTCACATACATTTGTTTTCAAATATAATCACAGCAGGCTGTATACCTTTCATCTCAATGCCCACAAAGTTCTGCATTCATATGCTTTCAGGATTAATGCACAATGTTCAAAATTAATGCATAAATGGAGGGATTAATTTGTTCCTGAGACCCACTCAAATATCCAGGCAAATACACCTGAGCAGCTAAAGTCAAGAGGACCATTTGATCTTTTGCATGTCAGTGCCTAATTTTATAAATTAATTTTCAAAACACAGTATTTCAGCATCCTGCAACATTAAAGATGGTAACACTATATATATATATATATGTATATGTATATATATAATTTGTACAGTCTGAAATACTTCAGTACATTTTAATTGTATGCCTAAACATGCACAGTTTTCCATGGAGTAAGTATGGGTTGTTTTATAGGATCCAGTTTAAAATTTCTGCAGAAAGATGTAAACTTCCTCTGTTCCTGACTAGGAACCACGATTAACTTTAACTCCAAAACATATTCTATGTAAAGGCAGATAAACTTAGGAAAATAGTTTGGTTTGTTTTTCTGATTTGTCTCTAGTCTGCATTGTAAGGATTTAGCAGGAGAGTAGAGCATTTTAGCACTATTTCAATTTGGCCTGTGCATATTAGTTTAAATGCTATATACTACTATATTTTTCTTGTCTTCATCAGTTTAAACATTATTTCCAAAGTATTAGTTTATTTATGTGCTATTTTGGAAGGAGAGAGCATTCATAATCTTCCTTCCTTCCCAAAGAAAGTGTAGAACAGTGTTAGTCTGCAGTTTTTAAAGATATTATACTCTATAAATTTGAACATAGATGTCACTAGGGTAACCTTTAGTGCTTAGGTATACTGAAGGACAGAATGACATACCTGTTATCTCTACTATTCTTGCTAAAGCAAGGCAGTGAGAGGGTTCAATTGTTTAACTGGTGTATTTTGTTTTGCAGACTTGCGATCCATTCCACTATAATTCTGCCACTGATCTACTTAATAATAGTAAGGAAAAATCCTTTTCGGTTTGCCATGGGTATGGCTGAGGCACTTCTGACAGCCCTCTTGATTTCTTCCAGGTAAACAAATATCTATTTTCTGTAATGTTCTTAGTAGTAATTGCATTGTTTGTGTTCTGATTTAATGCTGTTTTTTACATACCCTGGTTTCACCCGGATATTGTTCAGTTCCTTAGAGGTTGAACTGTTATTTCTATCATTATTTCTGTAATGCCCAAAGGATCACTATAGATTTTACTTGCCTTACACCAGAGTCTCCTTTGCCCTGAGGAGGCAGTGTTTTGCCATTCAGTTCATTAGTCACAGACTTGCCAGAGTTTAAGCTATGGCACAGTTGCTGTGGCTATATACATCACAATGATTTTGCCACATAATTTTGAGAACAACTAAGACTTTGTTATTCCCATAATTCCCCCAAAATACTTCACTTTTTCACAGCACAGCATTCCTGCCTGCCCTAGATCTGCATTTAAGTCTTAGAGCAGATCAGGCTCTGAAGAAATGATACAGGAAATGATGTGCTGTTGCCTGCCCTTATTTTTATATGTTTATCCATGTGCCAGTTCAGCGACTTTGCCTGTCACCTTCCGCTGTGCAGAAGAAAAAAATTTAATCGACAAAAGAATTACCAGGTTCGTTCTTCCAGTTGGAGCTACCATCAACATGGACGGCACAGCTCTTTATGAAGCAGTAGCTGCTGTATTTATTGCACAGCTGAATGACTTAAAACTGGATATTGGCCAAATAGTTACCATTAGGTAAGACTAAAGCCATAACACGTTTTATGGGAGGTGGGCTTTTAAATGAATGGTATGTTAACTTTGGTTACCCTGTGGTGGCCCATCCCACCTCCTCACTTCTCAGTCTAAAGCCATGCCTGTGCAAGCTGGTGAGGAGGTGGGGTGGGCCAGGACGTGCAGCTTGTATACGGCATCATTCTAGACATTGCCATTATTCTTATACCGCAAGCACTTGCAAACCCAGCTCCGCCTCTGCCTCTAATCTGCCCAGTTTGTTTGTTAGTCTGTTTTTTATTCTGCAGTGTAACCATTACAGTATCCATACGTGACTTGTCCCATAAATGGGTCACCAGATCTTGAGTATTCAAGAGAAAAATGGAACATTCGGGCTTATTTTTTGCGGTGAAATAGGCTTATTTGCACCAGAAAATAGACTTTCTGTGAACAGTATATATTCTGAATGCCTTTTCTGGGTTTTATTTGGGATTTAGTGTCACAGCTACAGCAGCCAGCATTGGGGCTGCAGGTGTGCCCCAAGCCGGACTTGTCACCATGGTGATTGTACTGAGCGCTGTTGGCCTGCCCGCTGAAGATGTTACTCTGATCATTGCAGTTGACTGGCTTCTGTAAGTTTAAGACACTTGATATTTCATTCTTTTTCCCTTTGTTTCAATGTTTATGGAAGTCGAGTGCGAATATGTAAGTCTGAGAAAGAAAGCAACAAGGTCATGTAGAGCTGTTTCAGGAACTGGACAAAGAATCTCCTTATGGCCAGGCTTGTTCAATATAGAGTTCAATGCAGTAATGGCTTTAATTCTGAGAGACGTCCTACTACATGGGATCGCAATGAGTAACTTCACACCTAGGGGTGTTACCAACTTTAAAATAGTGGTCACAGCATCAATAAATCATGAGCATAATACTCAAGAAAGCCAAATTTAACATTAACAAAGAGTGTCTGTGGAGGGTCAGCTGCTGCCGTATTATGCCAAATTCATACGCCATTCATAACAGTCAAATATAGCCACCATCAGAACCTCTCAGATGATTTCCACAGAGTGCACAAAAGCTTTCATACATGGCTAAAGGAGGTAGAAGAAACAGGAACTAAGCAGTGCTGCTCCTGTAGTTCACGTGCACACATGTGGTGGGCTGTACATGTATGTGTGCTGAAAGCATTACCTTGCTAGGGCCTGTACCTTGCTAGGGCTGTTCTTCACTGAAAGCTTTTTTAAGCCCCAGCCCCTTGATCAGCAAGCACACACATGCAAACTCAGAAAGCCTTATGCCTGATCCCAGCCATCTCACCTTCAGAGCACTTTGAAACTACTCAGTGCCATTAAGCAGCCCTTTCTGGAGAGAAGAACTTTCCCTAGAAATCTTTTCTGTTCAGCTTGCACCAAGACGTTTCTCTGATACTTTTGCAAAAGCCCAGAGAATCACAGAGTGTGTTCTAAAGTTCAGAAGAACATCAACATTCACTTTTGTCCCATGATTCACTGGGAAAGAGTAGCTGGATTCACAAGTTAAGGAGTATAGTTTGAAATACAGCTTTTTGTCTCCTAAACTGTGCAAGCTGTAGTGTTGAGACCAAGGCCTTGTTCACCTGCAGTAACTTGGTGTGGATGATATTTCATTGGTTTCAATGCAGAGATCTTAATAATTTCATAGTCTCTGCATGTTCTTAGGCTTATCTCCACACTCAAGGTAGATGAATTCCTGTTCCTTCCTCTCCCTTTCAGTAATTTTCTTCAAGGGTTTCTGGCAACAACCTGTTTGTTTAACAGATATTTATATTTTTTTTTATTACATAATTCAATTTTGTAAGCTGCAGAGGGAAATGCCAGTCTCTAGAAAACCAGGGCTGGTGCTTGGATCCAAGAATCAACTCAATTTCTTTATAGGCAAAATTGCTCCAAACAAAACATCTTTAGCCACAGGTACATTCTCCCCATCAACTGTCTGCAAAAAGGTTTGTTTGCTGTTCTCCACAATCATTTTGTTTTCTCCAATTCTCTTTTCCCAACAAGCATTTAGTTTTGTTAAGGATGATGATCAGTACAAACCACTGTTTCAGAGCTGTTATCTACAGAAGCATGTAGGAATAGAACATACATACTGGTTCTTTTCCCAAAGTAGTCTCCTGGCCTCCTGCAAATTGCAGCGTACAAAGTTTCCTGAGCTAGAGGTGGGATTTTTTTAGGAGTTCTCAGTAGCTTTTGCCTTCCTTCATGAATGCCTTGTTGCTTTTAGGACCCATATCAACATTTAGATTTCCTGTGGTGAGGAATTCCACAATCTAACAGTGGGTTAGAGATGTATTTAATTTTGTTTGAAGCTATGTCCTAATAAATTTATTTGATGCTTTCTAATTCTTTTGTGGGATTGAGAGAGAGAGAAAGAGAAGTAATTCCTTGTTCCTTATAGTAATCATAATTCTGCAGATCTGGTCTCCTCTCCACTTTGAAAGTCCTGAATTCTTGTGATTCTTAGTCAGAGTATGAATACATGGAAGCTACTTGTTCCACTGTGAAGCATACAAAGATTTCAAGCTGTGTCAGATTCTGAGATATTTTTCAGATAAGCTGTCTTCCTAAGATTAAAGATTAATTTCATGTACCAGGCTTATTGCCAGTGCATTTTGCACCTCAGTAGATGGAATGTCATCATGATACCATGTAGATTATTAACACTTTCTCCTTTTGTACTTGTTGCCTAAAATGTCTTATTTTGCAACCTGGTGGTAGTGGCTCATTAACAGTCCTCTAGTTAATTCTGAACTTACCAAGATTTTTTTACATAGGCTTGAGGAATACTTTCATGTTTTTAATGAAGAACAGAACATTTTTGAGAAGCATTTTGAAAGACTTGGTTCTAGTGCTATATATTTCCTCACTTGTCGCACTTATCTGCCAGAATTTTACTCTACCCTTCTTTCGTCCTTTCCCTACCATATATTTCCTTTCCGTGTGGAGAACACATGGACACTTTTTGGAGTTCATCACTTTTTTTTGGAGCTCAGCAGCTGTAGTAGAAGAATAGGAGTATGAGACATTCTGATTCACTTCACTGCTGTTTCTGCAGTCCCTCCTGTTTGTGAATATATCCACCTCAACATCTCTGCACAGACAGAGCAACTCATTCTGCCACAAAGCTCTTGCAGAGCTGTGTAGCTGAAAAGAAAAACAGAGGGATGCATAATTTCCCACTGTCCCTGCCCTACATCCATACCAGTTTTCAGACTTTGCTATACTGCATGAGCTTGTTGCTTCTCTATCCAGTAGTGGCAGATTTTTAAGGCCTGCAAGTCACATTTCTGTTGGGAGAAAAGTCAGCAGCACACGAGTATAATATTTCTTTAACTGACTTGCTTAATACTTCAGGCCTTTGACAGTGAGAAGCTAACAAAAGAGAACCTTTCCCGTTTCCAGGATTTGGGCAAGAATACTGAAGATAATGGGCTAGGTACTCCTTTGGTAGAGGAGATGATTGTTAGACAAAAGACAGAATGCAGACTCCTCTGTACCCCACAATCTCTTCTCCCAACAGAAGCAATCCCATCACAAGGAGAATCAAATGCCTAGCATACCTCAGGGCCTGAGAAGTGACAGTATGATGTTCTGCAAGGCTGCGCAGAGCCTTGCAGTGATTGCTGCTCTAACAGACTGAGGACAGGACTTGCAGTTTTGGACACTGTGTACAAGTAATTTTTCATGAAAGTGACTCCAGGTTTCCTCAAATACATGTGGGGAAAATTCTGTTTCCTGTTCTTCCTGGGTTTTTTTCCCCTTCTAAGAGCAAAATTGCTCTTAATCTGCACTGGTCTTTAAAAAAAAGGAGAGAGAGAGACCTGCATTTGCCTGAGTAGTTTTCATTTACTAAAAGGACTTTCTAAGTAGCATACAGAATGGTTTGTCTGACAGCATTTTCACTCCCTAGGGATCGATTCAGAACAATGGTGAATGTCTTGGGAGATGCCTTTGGTACTGGGATAGTGGAGAAGCTCTCTAAAAAGGAGCTGGAACAGATGGATGTCACCTCTGAAGTCAACATAGTCAATCCTTTTGCCTTGGAAACAATACTTGATAACGATGAAACAGAGACCAAGAAATCCTACGTCAACGGAGGCTTTGCAGTAGATAAGTCTGACACCATATCCTTCACGCAGACTTCTCAGTTCTAAAGCCAGTAGCTTTCAGGTAAAACAGGAGTACAATGGGTATGGCTATATGCAATATTTCTTAAAGCTTAGAGGATAATTGAGAATGAATTATGTCTCACATGTATTTGATTTACTTACACAGACTCTTATTCTCCTTACCAGTTCTGCCCCCTTCTTACCACCTCTACCAACAATTTGAACTCACCACTTCCAGTCCTTGCTGATAGGTTGAAGAAAAAGACAGGTTTAAAACGCTTTGGGTCTTTGGATTTTGGGGTGGGGTTTTTTGATTGTTTTTTAGAATGCACACTATTGCTAAGGTTGTGAAATGCCTCTTTGGTGTTTGGAATCAGCTTTCTCACGAATGGGTATCTCAGCTGGGACAGCCAATCATCTCTTACTCAGGAGTAGCCCAGAATTTCATATCTTACCCACATTACAAAGCACCTGTATGAAATCCCTTTTAACATCCTTGCCTTCTAAACAGATTGCACTGTACTTGGACACCTACTGTAACTTGATCATGTGCCAAAATACTTGTTTCTGCAGCTAAGGGGATACCGCTTGGGTGATTCAGGAATGAACAGACCAGGAAGGCCTTGTAATAAATAATTTACTGTGAATAGGGTTTCATTTTTTTTTAATTGTGAAATAATTTGGCAGGGAAGAATTCTTACTGTTTATGTAGCTAGGTTTCCCCATGCCTTTCATGCAGATGCTAGCTGCTGAGTGTGACCTTCGGATGTAAAATAAATTACTGTGGGTTTGCTCTTCTGGCATTTGAGGAGTTTTGGTAAAGTGATACTTCACTAAGTCTGCTTTATTGTCCTCTTAGCACAAATAAGTTTATTTACTGTTGCTCAACTTTGACTCTAAACAAATCAGCCCAAAGGGAAGGAGAGATCACAAAGATAAAAATAGATCACACAGTGACGTGCATTGCAAATTCTAAACCTTTCCTCCTTGGAGTAAAAACTGATCTGATATCAAGAATATGGGAGGCATAGCTTTCCCCAGAAAGAAGCCACTGTCACTAAGCTTTTTACACAGGCTGTTTGGGTTTTGCCCCTTCAATTAGTTTCCCAGTTGAACATGGAAATTTATAGCTGCAGTATTACTACAGTGCCAACATATCAGCTAAGTGGTATCTTATGAAGCATTTCTGGACCCAGGAAATCATGTCTTCAGGTAGCTTGCTGTAGGACAAGAAACACCAAGAACTTTCTCATAAGAAATCTCCATTTTCTAAAACATTTTATACAAGACTTCCATGGTGCAAAAATCCCTCTCTTAAGGGAGGAGTTGCTGTAAGAATTTTTTTTGCCTTGCACATTAAAATCATTATAGCCATTTTATATGTAAAGTAAACTGAAATTCATATATAGTTCTTTGTAAATAAGCTTGTGGTAAACCTAAAATTGCACTTATATGCTAACAAAACCCCCTTCAAGTTCTGCAGTGTTGCATACTCAATTCAATACTACATTTTGTATTAATCCAGAAGCGTGCCAAAGATAACTGATTAAGAAGAAAATACTTACTGTTGGTTTTGATAAATTGCACCTTAAATCAACAAGTCAATGAGACATAATACTGTATTTGAATTAAATATTGTAAACTACATGTGTTATCTAGGTATTGGTATGTTTGTACAAAATAAATAAAATGTACAGAGTGAGTAAATCAACCTTTTACCTGTGCAGAAATAGTATGAGACAGTCTTTATTTGTACGGCTGTGCTTATGGGAGAAAGAAACCCCACCAGTTTGCACAGTCTGTAATCTATGCTATGTCTTTTCTTTGCTTTCTTAAGTTGGCCTTTTATGATCACTACACTATGTACTCACTCTGTTATGCTGTACTGTGCATAGTGTTCCTAATGTGTTCTAAATAAATAATTTCTCTCTTTACTCTTGTTTTAGCCTAGCATGTTCTGCTCGCTGTGCAATACTGAGTTTCTTTAGCTATAGCAAGAAAAAGAAAAGCAATTGAATTTAAGATTTATGTTATATTCACTGGTGACTCAGCTGTAGCTCTAGAAATAATTACTCTCCTCTTCCAATAAAATAAATGCTTAAGTGTACAATGCTGAGATTGCAAGAAAGCCCTCTAAACTGCAGATGATCTGGGCTGGGGGGGACACTATTAAATGCAGGCTAGGCAGGGGATTATTTGTGTATGACGTCTTTATTTAAACGTATCAAGTTCAACTAAGCAGGGGTTAATGGTGCTGTTTTGCCATCTGTTCACCACCAAGAGACCAAACCATATACTGAAAGATACTGTTAACTCCAAGGATGCTTTTACTGAACAATATTCTGAGTATGTATCTTCTGTATATGTGGAAACTGGCTGCATGAGCAATGCCTTCTTGTCAGAGCCACTACCTGGAGCAGCACAAGTGCGTAAGCAAGGACTGGCACCAGACCTTGCTGGTGGAAGGACCTTGACCAGTGGAAAATCTGAGGCAGGGACTTGCCAAGAGGCTTTCCAAGGCCTGTCTCTCAGCCAGGACCTTGGCATCAAACAGCTCTCACCTCTCTTTGCTTACATGGCATGAGGGCAGGGCTCAGCAGAGCTCCATCTTTATGCTCTGGGCCCTGCAAGCTGGTTCATCCCAGAAAAGCCATTGTGTATGTGTGTGTGTGTTTTGGGAAAGATGGAGGCATGCAGCAGCACTTTGGCATGCTCCTGAGACCACTTTGGTGGCTGAAGCATCCCCTGGATGATGTGGAGCCAAAGGGGATGAGTGGACCAAGGTCTGTCACAGCCATGCCCTAAAGGGCATGCCTTAAACATACTGTTTTGCACAGCCGGTGAGCAGCGGCAAGGCCTGTGAGGGCAGGGCAGTGGCCTTCCCGCAGCACTTCCCTGCTCTGGCCCAGGAAAATAGGTGCATGTACATGTAAAAGGCATGCCACATGTAAAAAGGCATGCCATGTACATGTAAAAGGCATGCCACAGTCATGGTGTCGGGAGGAGTGAGACAATCTGAAGAGCCTCTACACCCTCAGACACGTTTCAAGCACCTTCCAAGCCCCCAGGCCCATTTTGGGACCTTTCCACAGCATGATAAGTGCACATGCCCAGCAAACTCCACCCTGAGGGGGAGGACCCTAAGGGACAGAGACTGTAAGAGGCTCAAAGGCAGACAGATAAAATTGGTGCCCTGACATCACAGCTTTGAGAACACACTGCACGATGCTGGAGCATCTCACTCTCGTTTTTGTTATTCCTGTCCTCGCTTGTCTCTCTTTCCTTCCTCTGCTCTTTGTTAATTTCTTGACAAGGATACCTGCTTCACTGCATTGCCAATGCTGTTTGCATTTAATACCAAGTTTGACTGAGTTCAGCAGTCGCTTGGTGCTGGATTCACCTTTGTTTGTCTTCAGGGGATCTCAGCACCTGGTGTGGCTCTCTCTCTATGCCCAGGGCTTGAGGCTTGGGTTGCATCATCTTAAATTAGTGTAGTCAGCAGTATCCCCAGTTTCAGGACTAAAGCAACTGCTAAAAAAGAAACCAGGACACTGGCAGAGCTTTCCCCTAGGGTTGAAAGGGGAATAGCTCCCAGGACATGAAGACTTTTTCCCCTCAAGAGGGTAATAACTGGTTTCACACCTTCAAAGAGCTGATAACAGATGGAAATATTAAAATGACCTCCCAGAGAGGAACAGGGTAGTCGTCCCTCTCCTCTAGGCATGACCTGGGCTCCAAATAATTAGTACGACCCCAAAAGCTGTGATCAAATAATGCCTATCAAAAGAGTGAACATTTAAGTGCAGTGAGTGGAAGGCAATAGCCTGTGCTGTGTCAGAAGCGGCCCTAGCAGTTGCCCAATAAGAAAACCAGGCCAGACGGCAAGCAGAAAAGGAAGTGATTCAGGCACTGCACAGTGTGGTGAAGGCAATGCAGGGACAAATGAAGGCTGAGAGTCTCAAAGAACTGTGAGCAAAAGAACAAGAGAATAGCAGGCAGTTAGAAGCACCCCTGGAAAGGGCACTTGCTGGGGAGCGAGCAGTGCTCAAGAGAGAACAGACATTTCAGAGCAAGTGGTATTGGTTGTGTTGTGGAAGCTCCAAGAGTAGGTAGACTCAAAAGGGAGGCAGTGAAAATTTGGATCACAGAATCACAGAATGTTAGGGGTTGGAAGGGACTTCAATAGATCATTAAGTCCAACCCCTCTGCCATAGCAGGATCACTTAGAGCAGATCACACAGGAATGCATCCAGGCAGGTCTTGAATATCTCCAGAGAAGGAGACTCCACAACCCCCCTGGGCAGTGCTCCATCACTCTCACAGTGATTTTTTTTTTCCCCATGTTTACATGGAACTTCTTATGCTTCAGCTTCCACCTGTTGCCCGAGAAGAGCTTGACTTAGCACTCACCTTTTACATATTTATAAACATTAATGAGGTCACCCCTTAGTCTTCTCCTCTCCAAGCTAAAGAGACACAGCTCCCTCAGTCTCTCCTCATAAGGAAAGATCTTCCACCAGTTAGTCTACTCTGGGTAGCCCTTTCTCTACCCACCTCTGAGTAGTTAAGGTATTCATCCATTGTCTATGTGTGCCCAAGAGGAGGAGACAGCATCAGTAATTGCAGTGCTAAGGGAGCAAGAATTTCTGACTCTCCTTGTCACAGAATCACAGAATCAACCAGGTTGGAAAAGACCTCAGAGATCATCAAGTCCAACCTACTACCTAATACCTAACACCTCCTGACAACTAAACCATGGCTCCAAGTGCCACATCCAATCTTTTTTTGAACACCTCCAGGGAAAGTGACTCCACCACCTCCCTGGGCAGCCCATTCCACTGGCCAGTTACTCTTTCTGTGAAGAACTTTCTCCTCACCTCGAGCCTAAACTTCCCCTGGCGCAGCTTGAGACTCTGTTCGCTTCTTCTGCTACTGGTTACCTGGGAGAAGAGACCAACCCCCACCTGTCTACAATCTCCTTTCAGGTAGTTATAGAGAGCAATAAGGGCTCCCCTGAGCCTCCTCCAGGCTAAACAACCCCAGCTCCTTCAACCTCTCCTCATAGAGTTTGTACTTGAGACCTCTCACCAGCGTTGTTGCCCTTCTCTGGACACGTTCAACTATCTCAATGTCCTTAAACTGAGGAGCCCAGAACTGGACACAGCATTCAAGGTGTGGTCTAACCAGTGCTGAGTATAGGGGAAGAATGACTTCCCTAGTCCTGCTGGCCACACTATTTCTGATGCAGGCCACGATGCCATTGGCCTTCTTGGCCACTTGGGCACACTGCTGGCTCATGTTTAGCTGGCTGTCAACCCAGGTCCCTCTCTGCCTGGCTGCTCTCCAGCCACTGTGTCCCCAGCACTGTCCCTGTAGCACTGCATGGGGTTGTTGTGGCCAAAGTGCAGAACCCAGCACTTGGACTTGTTGAATGCCATCCTGTTGGACTCTGCCCATCTGTCCGGCCTGTCAAGGTCCGTTCTAGCCTCCAACAGATCAACACCGACTTAGTGTCATCTGCAAACTTACTAATGGTGGACTCTATCTCCTCATCCAGATCATCAATAAAGATATTAAACAGGATTGGACCCAAAACTGATCCCTGGGGGAAGTGGCACCCAGCACAGAGTGCACCTGTCCAAGCCATGGGCTGATGGCTTGGCCAGGAGTGTGATATGGGGGATTGCGTCAAAGGCCTTGCTGAAGTCCAGGTAGACTACATCCACAGCCTTCCCCATATCCACCAGGCGGGTCACCTCCAGCTGCTTGCAGAATACTTCATTTATCTCTTCATCCTGGTTGGGTGGTCTATAACAGACTCCACCCAGGATGTCAGGTTTTTTAGCCTTCCCTCTGATTTTTACCCATAGGCACTCAATCCTTTCATCCTTAACCTCAAGTTCTGTGGCATCAAGAGATTCCCTAACACACAGGGCTTACCTCTCCTCCTCTTCTCCCTCGCCTGTCTTGCCTAGAGTTTACTGTCCTCTGTCTCCTCTCTGGAGAGACTGGTTTCATCACCCACCCCCTTCAAACCTAGTTTAAAGCCCTCTCAATGAGTCCTGCCAACTCTTGTGCCAGAGTCCTTTTGCCCTTTCTAGATATATAACTCTCTGCTGTGACCAGTCTGCAAACCAAACAGAAACTGTCAGCTAACTGTCCATTACTGGCACTGGCCCACTGACAGTAGTGATAACCTAATACTTCTGAGCTGGTAGCAGCTATCAAAAGTGGCTATTGACATAGAAGAGAAGGGGTTTGTGGTTCCCCTTCAAGAAGCTGGGGATTGTTTTGCTTTTTTGTGGCAGGATGTGCAATTTACATTTGCTTGCCTTTTGTTCACCTGCACTTACTTACCACACAAAAGGGGTCAAAATATTCAGCATATAGACAATGTGCTAATTGGTGGCCTTGACACTGACACAGTAGTAGTAGTCGTAGTCATAGTAGTAGTAGTAGTAGTAGTAGTAGAACAGATCCAGAAAGAATTGATTACAGGGCAAACACAAGCCTAAGCTGTTAGGTATGTGTCAGGATATAGTGCAGCCCAGGCTCTGAAATTAGGCCAAATCCATTCAGTCAAGGTGGCAGCAGTGCAATAAAGAGCACAGAATGAGGGAGTTCAATGAGTTTACTACAATCCCTACTACCCTCAGCCAGACACCATTGTAGAATATACTAAAGGGCTGTTCAAAGGAGCCTTAAGGCTGACCCAGGATAGGCCCAGCGATTAGCAGACGTTAAAATAAAGAGTGGCAGGGGAATAAGTGGCTCTCCCAGCTCGTTACCTTTTGTGCAATATCACCTACAATTATGCTCAGAAACTGAAAAAACAAAGACCCAGCCATGCCCCTGGTGGAGCTGCCTACACTGAGACAATTGCCTTTGACCTTATACACAGCCATCTTTTCCCTCCCCTCCCCCTTAATCTCTATGCATGGGTGGCCACGGAAAAGGGAGTGATATTAATATTCCACAGGATCATAGATTGCATTGGGTTGTAAGGTACCCTCAAAGGTCATCTTGTCAAAACCCCCAGCAGTGAGCAGGAACACCTCCAACTAGATCAGGCTGTCCAGGGCCACACTAAGTCTGATCCTGAATGCCTCCAGGGACAGGGCTTCAACCAAATACCTGGGCAACCTGTTCCGGTATTTTACCACTCTTACTGTAAGAACTTCTTCCTTATGTGCAACCTAAATCTACCCTGCTCCAGTTTAAAGCTATTGCCCCTCGTCCTGTTACCACAAGCCCTTGTAAACAGCCTTTCCCCAGCCATCCTGTGGGTCCCCTTCAGATATTGAAATGTAGCTACAAGGTCTTCCCAGAGCTTTCTTTTCTCCAGGCTGAACAGCCCCAATTCTTTCAGTCTGTATTCATATGAGAGGTGCTCCAGCCCCCTGATCATCTTTGTGGTCCTCCTCTGGAGCTGCTTCAGAGATGTCCCTTTTGTGTGGGGGCTCTCATGGTGGATTTTTACAGACTCCAATGTGATAATTGAAGACATTGAAGACAAGTTTCTTAATGCATCCAAGGGCCTTATATAGTTGATGTAACATATGGACAAGGTTACAAAACCAGAGCTGTGCCAATTAGATAATTTTAACAAATACACATTCTTTCACTTTTCTACAAGCTCAGGGCAGCAACAGGACAGCTGCCTCCTTTAGACAGGTACCAGAAAGCGTTCATCCCACAGTTTTGAACTTAAAAGCATAACATTTCTTAAAGGGGACTTAGATCTTACTGTTTCCACAGAGGGGGCCACAGAGCTGGACATGGTACTCCAGGTGAGGTGTCACCAGAGCAGAGTAAAGGGGCAGAATCACCCCTCTCAAACTGCTGGCCACATTTCTTTTGACACAGCCCAAGATGTGATTGGCCTTCTGGGCTGCAAGTGCATGTTGATGACTCATGCCCAGATTCGAATCCACCAGTACCCCCCAGTCCTTTTCTGCAGGGCTGCTCTCAATTTCATCATCTCCCAGCCTGTATTGATACCAAGGGTTGCCCCATCCTGGTGCAAGACCTTGTGCTTAAGCCTTATCGAACCTCATGAGATTTTCCTCAGCCCACTCTCCAGCCTGTCTAGGTCCCTCTGGATTGCAACCCATCCTTCAGTCTTATTAACTGCATCACTCAACTTGGTATCTGCAGATTTGCTGAGGGTGCACTCAGTCTTGCTGTCTATATCATTGGTGAAGATAACTGAACAGCACTGGTCCCAATAGAGTCTGCTGAGGGACACCACTTGTCACCCATCTTCAGCTGGGCACTGAGCTGTTGACCACCACCCTTTGTATGTGATCATCCAACCAATTCCTCATCCACGGGACAGTCCACCCATCAGATCCTTCTCTTTACAGCTTAGAGAGAAGGGTGTTGTAGGGGACCGTGTCAAAGGCTTTACAAAAGTCCTATACCTGTTGGTCTTCGCTTGTCCACTGATGTAGTTAGACTTTTGTAGAAAGCCCCTAGGTTGGTCAGGTGGGACTTGCCCTTGGTGAAGTCATGCTGGGTGTCTCAAATCACCTCCCTAACCTCTGTGTGGTCCATAATAGCTTCCAGGAGGATCTATTCCATGATCTTCCCAGGCATAGAGGGTGAGGCTGACAGGTTGGTGATAACCAGGGTCCTCTTTTGTACTCTTTTTTAAAATGGGTGCGATATTTCCCTTGTTGCTGTCTCCAGGGACTTCATCTAGCTGCCAGGACTGTCCAAACATTATGGAGAGTGGCTTTGCAACTACATCAGCAAATTCCTTTAGAATTCTGGGATGCATTTCATCAGGTCCCATAGATTTATATATGTTGGTGTTCCTTAGGTGGTCCTGAACTTGATCTTCCTTTATGGTGGGGAGGAACTTTACCCTACTGGTCTGCACCTAGTGGTCCATTGACTCAGGAGGTGGATAGAACAAGAGTGGAGAGAAGACTGAAACAAAAACGTTATAGAGTACTTCCATACTTCTCCTTGTCTGCTGACACCAGCTCTCGATTCTTACTTTTTAAATGATTCCTTGCTGGTTAATTAATATTAGTTAACACATCTTGGCCTGAAGCTACAGCATAGTAAAAGGTAAATGATCCAATGTAATGTCTGCTGTCTAACCTTGGGGTCCTTCCTTTGATTCTTTCACAAAAGCAAACTTCTGTGGGACAATTTGTGCTGTTCTGTGGGAGCCAATGCAGTGTATACAACTCCCTAACAGGACACAGATTTCACTAAGCAGTGGGAATAATCTAATGTGGGCCTGGTCTGTTAGGCAGCTAGGACTGCTTCAAACTGACCCGCTGGTCAGAAGGGTGAAGTCTTCTTTTCAGCTGTACCAAAGCATAGTTATTTGCAGTAGCTGCCCTGAAAATTCAACTGAATTGTGGTTGATAGGAAGCCTTAGAACTCTAATCATGGGTAATGTGCACTTGTTGGGGTTTTACCCATCAGAAGGATGTCTATAAAATCTATAATGCTGCTAATAGCTAATACAACAGTATTGAAATATGTGGCCTTCCATATACCTATTATCCTGTAAGTGGAACATCTGTAAACACTCATCCAAGCGTCAACCTTCTTAATTATACTGACAACTGCAATTGTAAAACAGCAATATACATGGCTCCTTTGGGATCAGCTTAGCATGCTCCAACGGGAAATTTTATTATCTAACAGTGGAACATCACACAGGACTAAAATGTCTGAATAGACTATTTCATGTCTTTATGTCCGAACACAATATTTTATTCCACTGTCACTCCTCTGCTCAAATTTCCTTTGACTATGCATAATACTGGTGGTGGTGGATGAGATAAATCTCCCAACCCCTCCAATTCCTGACTGGCCCACAGAGTCAGCACCCGCTTCTTCTTTCCTCATGCCCTCAGTCAGCTTCTTCCCACCCTGGTGTGGGAGAAGACGGCGCGCCTTACAGGAATCATTAGCAGTCTCAGCAAAACAAAGGTCTCTTGGCAGTGTGAATTAATTGCTGGTGCCTGCTGCGGTGCCCTCATTTCGTGCTGGAGGCTGCGCACAAACGGTTTGCCACAAGAGGTCAGCAGCTGCTGGAACAGGTAAGTTCCACAAAAGGAGCACTACTGGCAGTGGCTTATGGAAAGTGCACAGTTCCTCCAGTGCAGGCAGTGATCCACAGAGGCAGCAGCAGCAGCAGCTTCTGCCATGCCTTCCTAAGGCCACAGATTCCGGAAAACCCCGGTAGCTCTAGTGCTTCAAAGGAGAGACTTCCCTTTACAGGTGCTGGCAGTGCAGGCTGCAGCTGAACTGGAGACCGCATGGTAAGATCTCCCTCCTCTCTCCTGACCTGCAGCACATTTGGTGATGATAAGTAGAAAATCCTTGGAATTGATAAGCAGAAAATACTCTAAAAAGAATTACCGAGTTTAATAAAAGAACAGAGTTGATAAGGAAATACTAAATTTAATGAAATGACAAAATGGATGAAGAATAGAAGGGAAACACTGAGTAACTCCCCTTCTTATAATTGGCTGCAATGCAGGCAGGGGTAGATGTACCCTGTTTGAAAAAGAACAGGCAATATTTTAAGAGAAGGAGAAAGACAGACCAAAGAGGAACCAGGATTTTCTATAAAATATTGCCATACCCCTGTCTTTCTTAGATAGATAACCTTTATATAGATAGGAAGAACTGGGACTTTCTGTGAAATATCAACATACCTCTGTCATTTTTTAGATAGATAACTTTTGTTTAGATAAGAAGCTTGGACTATATAAGTACATACTAAAACCCCCTTCGGTATACGGGGCTTTGGGAGAGATCCCACCTGTGTCCAGCACTGTAATAAAGGCATAATACGTGGAACTTAGTGATTTTCTCATCCTTCTCTAAATCAGTGGGGTAAAGGCAGATGAGTCCTCTCTGTTTGCACTCGCTTGCACATTGCCCAGGGCCCAAGCCATTTGCTCCTCCCTGGGCTTTTGCTAAACTTGGAGGGGAAGGGAAGCGTTTGCAAACCAGGAAAGAAAAACACCTCTGTCTCTGCTCCTCCCAAGCTTGGAGGCTTTGGGAGGGGCAGGGAAAAGTCCGGAGAAGTCTGACTGGCAACCAACTCCCCTCATACCTGTTAGGAAACTTTCTGGTACTTGAGTTAAATCTTTTGTCCAATGTCTCCTTTCATAAGGTTATGTAATAGCATGTGAGTATTATTATGCCACACCACTTGTTCTAGCAGAGATCTACTGTCTTCCTGGGTAGATTGGAAGCTTTCAGAGTATAAAAACCTCTTTTGGAAGCTTCTAAATGGCAAACTGCTGAACTCAACAGAAGCCACGCAGCAACCTTCACTTGCGAAGCAGGATGCTAATAGCTCAGACAAGGCAGCAAAAACACTTAAAAGCCTTTTTCTGCAGGGCTGCTCTCAGGTGGTGGACGCACCATGGGAAGCCGAATTGCTGGATATGCAACAGTTTTCCATTATTAGTGATAGACTTCCTGTCAGAGCTTGCCTCAACCAAACCGTGACAAGATCTGAGGCAGTGGGGGCTTTTGTAACAATTTCAGAAGACAGTGCAAGCCTAAGATACTGCAGACGGACCAGGGGAAATAGTTTTTCAACTAGCCTTTAAGCAAGCTGTTAAAGCACATGACATTCACCATGTTATTACTAATAAAGAAGTAAAAGCCTCTGCCATAGGGCGTTTTAACAGGATGCTTAAAACCTGGGTGTGGAGGTATTTGACCTGTAACACTTCTTGATACATTGATGTGTCACTGAAGCTTATAAAGTGCTACAAATATAGCTCCCACCAAGCTATCAGATTCAGGCCTGTGAACATGAACGCTTTAAACGCTGCAAGGGTTTGGAAAACCATGTATGGGGTTGAATTGGAGAAAGGCTATGAGCAGGTGATGGGATTAAGAGTAGGCAGTGTCTTTACAAAGGAAGAATTGTCTAAGAGGGGGTTGGAAGAGAAAGGGAGGAACCAGATAGTTTACTCTATGTGCATGTTAACAACAAAGGGGCCTAGTTGGTACCTTATCTGGAACCTTGCTGTGAATCATTAGGGGGTCTGTCAGAAGATGACACAGATTGAACACAGCCTGAACTTCTGAACTTTTTGGACAGAGTGCAGGCTTAATAGACTACTGAATATTAACTTCTCCACCCAGAGAAGTGAAGAACCTAATTTAAATGAACATAAGATGTATGAAGCAGGGGGTTGCATGTGAAGGGGGACATGTAGTAGGCGTTCCAGGAAAGACTGTAAATCCTGAGTACCTGAGTCAATGGGGAAAGAGAGAGGGAAATTCACATCCAGGAATTTAGGATAAAAGGGGAGCTGTGTCTCCCAGCAATTTAAGAGACCCCACAGGGAACTGTCCCGTGGACTCTCCCTTTATTCAAATAAAGTTTTAAAAGACTCCTCTGTCTCCTTTGTGAACAGAAACTTCTAAATCAGATTATTTTTTCCTTACACAGGTATTTGCGGATTCAATTTTCATAGCAGCTAAAATGTGTATTACTCTGCCTGCATAATGCTAAACAGATAATGATCACAAAGCAATTGATGGGACATTTTACCCTGAGGAACTTCAAAAAATGAATCCTGACGAGTACAGAATCTACAGAATTGAGAAGAACATTGCTGCAGAAGACAAAGGAATGAAAGAGAACAGCTGCTGAATAGTGGCAAGGCTACCCCCAGAAATTTAGCAGTTAAGCCTCCCACATCCTGATTATTGAGTGATTGGCAGCAGAGCAGGGTAAAAAGGAAGAATGAAAGATCGGGGATCATGGAAGCATCATGCTGCCCAGCAGTGCCAGCACCAGCAGCTTTCCACAATACACCAGCATGAACTTTACTGTAGAGATGGTGGGGACCCATGAGTCCTCAGGCAAGTGGGAGTTTGGGCTAGTGGAAACATAGTAGTACCCTCACAGCGTCTACCTTTGAATACCACTGCAGGGTAAGATATGGCAGTATACTTTGCAGAAAGTCTATTATCTGTCCCTCTCCATGTTGATGGGCAACTTGAACTATCATACTAACCCCCACAAGAGAACTTCAACCATCAGCACTCCAGCAGTGGACTTGGCCCACCAGAGTGAAAACAAAGCTTAAAGTGGATAAAACCCTTTCACTTGTTCTACAGACAGAGTTCAGCACATTTTGGGGGGACTTCTCTGCAGGTTGCAGCTAAGAAATTGCCCGGTCTGATAGACATCTCTGTGGGATTTAACTCACTTCATTACTGCACACGTCTTGCAGAGCACCTGCCTGTCAAGGAATTTGTGATTCCATTATTGCTCTGTGTTTGGCTGCAGTAACAATGAGATCATTGCAGTGTGTCATGGATTGAGTTGAACCTGCTGCTGTTATTCATACCACGCTGCAGTCATGCCAGCTTCAAAAAAGAAAGTGCTAACTGGAGTGAAATCTTATGGGGCTTGAGGTTCAGATTGCAACAAGGGAGGCTTCCTGTTCTGGTTGCTGCTTCTGGGTTCTGGGTTCTTGGGTGTGGTCTCTTTTCTGCAGTCAGGCAGCATAATGGGTGGGAGTCAGACAGCTGCTGGCTTTGTCTTTCTGTTTTACGTCTGTCTCTCCCTCCCTCCCCCCTCCCCCTCCCCCCTCCCTTTATTTCACTGTATTTCTTATGCAAATAGACTAAAATACGGTAATAATGCATTAGATTAGTAGATTAATTAGATTATTAGCTGAGGTAGTTACCTATTGTGCTCATGGTATCTCATGTTATATTAAATTCTTGTTTCTTTAGCTCAACCCTGAGTTTTGTGTGTTACTCCTCCCCTCACTTTTGTGTTGGGGGAGCAGACAGGTTAGCCCTTGTGCTAAACCATTACACAGTGACACAAGATGCACTGTGTGCTGACAGCCCATCAGCATATCAACACAATCATCACTGGAATAATGATTGACCAGCATAAGCACCTCTCATTTTACTTTGCATAAGTGAGCATGAAGTGAGCATCTGCAGCCCCCAAAGTATCTACTATTTTAAGAAACCACACCACAATGACAGTGGTAGAAAATTATAGGGACTGTAACAGTGTGAGAACTGAAATCCTCCTCCTGCGCTGACAATAACCAAGCTAGCTCAATCTGGAAGCAAATGAAGCTGTATTTTACAGGCAAAACTACAGTCTACGATGAAATGCAATGAATATGTACAAATATACACTATTCACAACATTAACAAATACGTACAATCAACAGAAAAGCACAACCGAGCCCCCTGTGGCCCCCCAAATAAGGGAGGGGGGGTGTGCGTGCTTCTTTTCCTCCCCCCTCCCAGAGTGGGCAAAAGGGAAGAAAGCCAAGAAGCAGAGAGAGGTTTGTTAAACTTAGCTTGTCAAGGTCGGTATGTCATCTTCATCCAGGAGAGAGAAGAAGCAGGCAGACTGAGAGAAGAGGGACTGCAAGACTGCCCGACTGCTCAGCCTTGTTTTTAGTAGTGATTCTTAAGCATTTCTATCTCTCCAATGGAAGTGTTTAGAGCAATCATTATTTTGCTTTCTTACACCCAATAGTGATTTATTTACATTCTCTCACTTTCTTTGCTCTTTGTGAAGAAAAATTAAAAAGATAGTCTTAAAACCATCACAGGGACCATCCTTGAATGCAAATTATTACAACAGAGCCCAGACTGGCAGTGGTCTCCCTGGTTTTCCAGATG
The DNA here is from genome assembly GCF_027791375.1 of Indicator indicator. Taxonomy (NCBI): domain Eukaryota; kingdom Metazoa; phylum Chordata; class Aves; order Piciformes; family Indicatoridae; genus Indicator; species Indicator indicator. The sequence goes on from NC_072053.1 coordinate 38,856,067, forward strand.
GTTTGTGTGACACATGCTGTGACTGTTGCAGATACATCCTGCAACCTGTTTAGGAAGACCATCCTGTGACTGAAAAGGGGTTTGGAAATTGTTCAGCAACACGTTAACAGCACCACTCAAGATACTAGAAAACATGTTTGGACATTATTCCATGTGCCAAACACCAACAGGTTTGGGAGTTGTTCATATTCAAATAAAAAGCCATAAAAGGAGAAAGATCCATGCCACATCCCCAGAGGCAAGGTCCACCCAAACCTTTAAAAGAAAAAGGAATGGGGACACCAAACAATAGTCTCACCAGGACAATAAGAAGAAAAAGAACAAGAAGCCAGGCCTAATGGTTAAAAAGAAACACCAAACCCAGAATAAGAGGTCCCCTCTACCTGTAGAAAAAGGATATGTATTTTAAAGAGAGACCATATTAGGAAACTATCTAAAAATTAAACATTTAAGAGGAAGGCAAGAGTGTACATAAGACACATTACACTGCACAACTCAGTGTAATTAAGTCTGGCCATGATATTTTCAAACAGAAGAAATTTTGGATGGAGCTAAACACAGTACATGAAGTTAACAATTACTGGAAAAAAACCCCAATATGTTTAAGAGGGAAAAATAAGCGTACATCTTGGTGTGGACTCTGCAGAGCTACAGCTGGAGATAAGCTGTGACAGCTGAAGAGTGGCTTTCTTTGAATTAAAGGCAATTTCAGGAGTTCTAAAATCAGTGGAAGTCCCTGCTCACAGGATAGCATTATAAAGGGAGAGCATACTGTTCTAGGTAGAAAAAGGAAAGCAGTACTGTGCATTATAAAGATCTAGTGAAGGTCTATAAGATGGAAAACATGTAGGCTCTAAACTAGTGAAAGAAACCACAATGGTGGTGCAAACAGGCTGCAAGAGCAATCAAAGAGAATACGCACAGCATATGGGAACATCATGCAGCTATTGCCAGGAGCGTGTACATACCTTAGACCCAAGGCCCAAGACTCAGGTTTGGTGTGGCAGTTTAGGCTGGGTGCCTCCTGTCACTGCCACATAAGTTACACCTCCGATGTCCTGAGTGTCCAACCCAATCAGGCGGACACAGGAAACGGCGTATTGCTACCCACAAATCCTGCCCCTACAAATCCATCTGCAGAGTCATTCTCTTCCTCTTTCTCCCCTCTCTGCTCCCCTGGGAGCTGCTCTCTTATCAGGTAACGGTGGGGGAGTATCTCAGGCCTCTTAGGCCTGTCTAGGACTAATGCCAGGAGGAGAAAGGGCGGGGGGGCAGTCTCAGACCTGGCCAGCCTGAGACTAGCCTAGAGGGAAGAAAGAGCCCTATGGGGGTTTGGGTATACCCTCAGGTGGGGAGAAGAGAAAAGTTGGGAAGCCTTTGGGTGTTACGTAAGGGATGCTGTACACTTTGGGATGTTCTTGTCACTATGCTTTGTAGTTTTCTGTAGCTTCACCAATCGCTTTTCCATTTAAACTTTCCATCACTCTCCAATCCATTTGTGTGAGTGTCATCCTCTCGGAGCAAGAGAGGATCTGTCTGGCCTCAAACCAGCACATTTGGTATGCTAATTGCATGACCCATTAGGCCACATGAGAAAGGAAAAGAAGAGAACCTTACTTCCATTTTAAGGTTGACTAAATATACATAGGTCTTCTGAGACTCCTGCAGACCCAAACACATCTCTACTCACACCCCTTTTCCAGCTTAAACTAGTTAAATGAAAGATGTCTGCACAAACCCTGGCCTCTTGACTAAACCTTTCCACCTTTTCACACATCTCATCTTTTAGGCACCAAGATATATGTTATTAATCCTTTCTCCTCTCCCTTCATGTTTTTGTCTTAGTCTCCAATTAACTCATTCTTGCCAAAGACACGGATTAGCTCTGCTAACACTTTTCTGCCTGAAGTTTCTTGTAGGGTGACATATTCTTTGCTCATTCTCAGAGGCCCTGCTCAGGCTGTTAGTTTTATGGGCATATATACAAACAGCCTCTCTTTGATCAGTATGATTTTCCTGGTTATTAAAGCAAAGCATAAAGGGTCTAGCAAGGTAAGTGTTCACTTCATCGCCAGAGTTGCAGGGAGTGTACCACAGACAATTTACAGTATCAGGCAAAAATAACAACTCTTGTCCTATTCAGCAAGTTCAAGACAAGAACTGCATGTTAGCATTTGCCAAAAATCCTTCAATTTAAAATGCAGTGACAGTATGTTTTTAGGAGGGAATAGAGACTACAATATAATGTTGCAAGAACATTGTTACAAGCTGTATTCTGCATGTGATTAATATCCCCTGATACCACCAGGGATCAAAACCTGTGAAAACAGGTCCTCATTCACAACATTCAAAAATCAAATCAAGAAAACAAGTGAGTAACCCAACTCAAATAAGTACAGCTGTCACCATGCCATAGCAATAGGAGCTAAAATTGTAAAAGCAGACATTCTGGAGGACTTTTTCAAGCAGATTCTTCAAGAGGACAAAGGCCTCTCTTGAAGGTGAGAAAGTGGTAGAAGAGAGGTGCTCCTCCTTTTTGCCTTGATTTTACCTCTCAGGGTCCTTGAAATCAAATGTCTCATGATCACTGCAGCCAAGGCTGCCTCTGGCCTGGAGGTCATCCACAAGTGTGAACTAACCAGCAATGTAGCATCCTGTGGGAATAATAATAATGGAAGACTGGGGAGGAGGATTGTAAACATGCTGAAGTGACTTGCAGCTAGGGTGTTTGTAAGGGACCGAAATACATATATGGCTCAACATCATTGGAAAAGTCACCAGGGATAAAGGTTTGGTATAATGGAACATGGCACCTGGCCCCCTGGGATCAAGTCAGGGGCTTTGTACTTGGGAGACTCCCTGGTGAGACTCAGGACCCTGGGGAGTCCCTGGCGGCGAAGGAGACAGGGGCAGGTTTTGAAGCTCTGGAGACAGGCAGATTTGAAAACCCTGGAGATGGCTTTAGGCATGCTTTCTGCTGACCGATCAAGGCACGTGGCAACTGCTTGGTGGCAAGGTGTCAGACTATGCTAGATACTGCCGGGGGTCTGCTTAGGGAGCTGCGTGAGAGCTGTCGACTGGGAGAAGGGGCTCTTACTACCTGCCACCTGCGTACCTACCTGCGTGCCTGCCTGCTGTGAGAAGCAGCTGCCCGCTGTACCTGCACTGCCACCTGCCTGTGCCTGCACTGCCACCAGCCTGTACCTGCGCTGCCACCTGCCTGTACCTGCGCTGCCACCTGCCTGTACCTGCCTGCCTGTCCTGCCTCTCTGCTCTGGCATGAGCCTGACAGAGAGCAAGAAAGTTGCCGTCCCGCGGGGCCCTGCTTTCTCCCCGTTTGCATCGTCACTGCTTGACCACCGCGGTATCTGTTTGCAGTCTCTCAATAAACCCTTTTAGGCAATTGACTCGGTTTGAGTCTTAATTCTGTTCCCGAGAATGTAAAGTTAGTCACATTAAAGGTCCAACTGGGCGTCAATCAGGAGTTAAGCTCAGCTGCACCCAGCACCATCTGGAAGGCAAGGAGGTTTAACTTCTGCCAAATTATCCACCACTGGACCGTGACAGTGTTGAAAAACACATCTATCATGCTAACAGTTTGGTCTTTTGTGTTTAGACAACAGAGGTTGTGTGAGGTTGCTGTCCTGCTGTGTGGAAGAACAAAGCACAATGGAAAACTGTACATTCCTGATACACAGCTGAAAGCAGCAGATTGAGTTCTCTGTCTAGAAAGAACCAAGCTCTACAGTGCCTGACTTCCTGCTTGTGTACTTCTGCCCATGTGCTGCTTCTGAGATCCCCAGGTTTGTGAAGTAATAAGATTGACTTTGTCCAATTGATCCGTGGTTTTGTGGTTGTTTCTGTATCTTGCTGTATTAGCTCATTCACATTACATGACCTTATTGAGATTTCCATGCAATATTTATCAGGGGAAACAGACTCCTAATTTTGTTGACCTGGGTTTTGTCTTCATACTCTTTGCTATGTTACTGCCAAACATGATAAAAAAGAGTTACAGAATCACAGCATAGCTCAGGTTGGAAGAACCTCTAGGGATGGTTGAGTCCAGTTCCTTCCAGGACTACCTGAAACTAAACCCTATGACTAAGAGCATCATCCAGATGCTTCTTAAGCTGTGACAGGCCAGGTTCCGTGACCACTTCTCTCGGGAGCCTCTTCCAGTGATTGACTATCCTCTCAGTGAAGAACCTTTTGCTAATGTCCACTCTGAAATTCCTCTGATGCAGCTTAACTTTTCCTTGTGTCCTATCACTGGTCATCAGAGAAAGGAGGTCAGCACTTCCCCGCCCCTGTCCCTCATGAGGAAGTGGGCAGCGAGAATTGCTGAGATCACACAACAACTCCAGCCTATGTCTGTCATAGGGGAACAGTATGTCCTCTGAGGGGAGTTTCCCTCCTGAAGTTTACTGTTTACAACAGTTTACATGTTTACAGTCCACATTCTAATAAAAAATTTAAAGAAGTTTAACTTCTAAGTAGTTGACAACTAGGCCAAAATGGAGAAGACCCAACAGCCCTTTCCCAGTGCCTGCATTTCACTTGGAAGTGTAGTAAGTAAAATCACACTCGTGTCAGCATGGTCTAACTTGCTTGACCATTAGCAGCGGCAAAACCAACATAATATGATCTTGAATGGGAGTTTCTTCGTGCTTCATGTGCATTATTCTTAGTCATTCACTGCCTGTCATTCATTGACTGTCCTCTAGGTTCAGTTAGAACCTTTGTAGCAAGGCATTGGTAGAGCCAAATCCAGTGGTATTTAATCTAATTTTAATGCCTATTCATTAATAATTGAACTGCCATATGCAGTAACATCAGAAAGAACACTGAACAGAAAACAGTGGAGTAGCAATCATCTAAAGTAATTACAGCCAGAAAAAGGTCTGACAGCTCGTCTGAACTAAACACCTCATCTCTTTCCATAGGTGGGGGAAATTTGGTGATTTGTTCTTCCATAAAATCTAAGGCAACTGGGGGTGTATCATGTACTGGCTCTTCTTACCTCTCCTCTTTATCTAAAATGGACAACTAGTCAGAACTGGATGCCAAACTTCCATGTGGCCAGTGAGAATAACAGCGTGTATACTGACCTGCAGTCAGTATTATCTGAGAAGCCAGATTAATTTTGAAGTGAACCACAGCACACCACATCACCAGTTCTAGACACTAGATTTTGCTTTCAGCCATTTTCTTTCTCCTCCTCTGAGGATCCTTGAAAGGCATCAGATATGTGTCTGAGGAACAGCAGATTTGCACAAGTAGTTATGGAGACACAGTTCCAGGCCCCATCAATTAATGGCATTGTTTTTCTCTCAGGTATCAGGTGTGCTACTAATTATGTCTGATACCAAAAATGAGATCAAACAGTCTTATGATATCTCCCTGTTCATCACTGAACAAAACTGCTTTCATCGCAGAGTGGGCAGCTCCTCTGTTTCTTTTTCATTGCCTAGTCACAGCCCACTTGAAACCTCACTTCACAAAGGAAGGTGGCCACAGGTTCTACAAAAGCCTCTCCCCAGACTATTCTCTGTGGCATGTCTTTCCTGATTCCCTCACATGTCAAGGGCCAACACAACCAGTTGGGAGGGATGCTTGTCAGCGTAATGCAGCAAATTACGTAGAGAGAGGAGCAGCCTGCTCATGTTTCCTGTGGTCTCCTAGCCTGCAATTAGCTTTTTTTTTCAGCTGCTCATCAGCATGAGGAACTCTGCCTGGTTTTGTTAGTTATGGGCCTTGGTTTTAAGACCTTCCATTCCATGTGTCTCACAGCAGGTCTGTACATGGTTTACATTTGGCATTATGAATTTTCATTGTAGCTCCAATATCCCCTTAGGCTTCCTTTCCATAAAATGGCGTCTTGGTCTGGAAGTCGGGAAGGAATGTTCTTTTTGAACATTCCTGTGGGTGAAGTTAAGACACAAATAAGGTCATGTATCAAGATGAGCCTATTTATTAAAGAGAGAGAAAATGGATCAAAGAAAACAGAGAAAGAAAGAAAAGGGAGAGAGAGGGAGAGAATTCAGAAAGAGAGAGCAGGAGAGGTGGAGAGAGATAATTACCACCCCAGGGGTCTTTCTTTTCTGTCTTCAGTGGAGAGGAGGAGAGACACAACTGAAGAGGGTGTTCCTGAAGTCTCTTCAGCTTGTGATGTCCTGGGTAGTGTCACTCCTGCTTGTAGTGTTTCCAGTGATGTTTTTCTCTCTTCTTAAGCAGGCACAATTCAGGATTTTTTATACTGTTCCCAGTTCATTCATCATAGCTCCACCTGGCTCATATCAACTGTGCATAAGTGGATTTCCAGGGGGTCTTCCGTGTGCCTGCAGGGATCAGCACTGAGCGGCCTTCACCCATCTTTGCCATCCACTGCCCACTACATCCCCTGGGCAGTTGTTCTCTCCATGGGCAGAGATGACACATCAGGTGGGTTGTTCAGGATGATTTTATCTTTGTTGAGACACTCCTCAGTTCTTAGTGTAATCATCACTTCACCAGGAGATCTACATGTTCAAGAGGGATTCTCTCAAATGGAAGTCAGCTTCTCACCTCCTTTATTTCCCCATGTCATGTGTCAATTCCAGGTATGGAAACTTGCTTCCATATTCCCCAGCTGATCATGGAACCACATGAACAGACTATTTCTGAACATGATGGATCCTCTATCAGAATGGATTGATCCATGAGTTACTTGCATTATTCTGCCAGTCAGAGGACCTCAACTTTTCACCATGCAGCTTTGCCTGTGTGCTGGTTTGAGGCCAGCCAGAATATCTCTTGCCCCAAAAGGGACAAAAGAATGACACACACAAACGGATTGAAGAGTGATGGAAAGTTTAAATGGAAAAGCAATTGGTGAAACTACAGAAAACTACAAAGCATAGTGGCAAAGATATCCCAAAGCATACACAGAGTCCCTTACATAATTCCCAGAGGCTTGCAATCCTTCCCTTCTCCCACCTGAGGGTATACCCAAACCCCCCAGGGCTCTTTCTTCCCCCTCCCACTGCTAGGCCAGTCTCAGGCTGGCCAGGTCTGAGACTGCCCCCCCTCCATTCTCCTCCTGGCATTAGGCCTAGTCAAGCCTAAGGGGCCTGAGATACTCCCCCACCGTTACCCGATAAGAGAGAGCATCTCCCACGGGAGCAGAGAGGGAAGAAAGAGGAAGAGAATGACTCTGCAGATGGATTTATAGGGCGCAGGATTTATGGGTAGCAATATGCTGTTTCCTGTGTCCACCCCTATTGGGTGGGCACCCAGGACACCAGAGGTGTATCTCATGCAGCAGTGGCAGGGGGCACCCAGCCTGAACTGCCACAGCCTGCCACCTCCCAGTGCCTCAAGTCACCGAATCCTGTTGGGAGTCCCTGTGCTTTTCAAAACAGATTACTTATTCCTAATCAAATCAGTTACCTGAGTGACTTTGTGCTGTGAGAGCACGAGTTGAAGATGATCAGGAAGATTCACTTTCTGACTTCTTCATCAAACTGCGCTTAGGATTCTCACATAAACTTCCATGGGAAAATAGTGGCCACTCTTCAGGAAATGCTTTCTTCATATGGATGTATAGAAAGGCCATGGTTCACCCAGCAAGTCTCCCTCAGGGATTAGGACTAGACAGTTCAGAAGTGGGTGTGCAAACCCATGCAGAGTACAACTGTGTGCAAAAATATTCAAAGAAAGTTTGTGTCAGTTCCCTTTATGCCTTGAAATTCTTCGCTTACCTTCAAGAGAACTGCTAGAAGCATCTAGTCCAAAGTAAACCTTTCACTTGTTATCACAAGATCTGAACCACTTCAGAACAACAGACACTGACTTCTGTCCATTGTAGCCGTCTCAGGCGTCAGACGCCTCAGTATGAAGCCTTATTTTAGCAAGACAGGGCACAAAGAAACATCATACAAAATTCATTGGACCTCTATTGCAAATTAATTTTGCAATAAAAGCAGTCTCTGAACTGATTGAACAGCTACTCTGAACATAATGTGTTTCTTTGGGATTACAAACATTTTATGACGAGTAGTACTTTATATACTTAGGTAAGAAGCAGAAAGGGCTGCTGAGAGTCAAAGGACAGAATACAACCTAGGAATCCGTTCATATATGTATCTCATATACCACAAGGTCTATTCTTAATCTCAAAGTCATTCCTGTGTAAACTCCACCAAAGTAGAGGTAACTACACAATGCATTAGTCTGCTTAAGTTGATGGCAGAAAATGGACTTTCTCGGTGGGAAACATCAATGCTGGTGAGAAAAAAAGCCCACTGTTTGAGTTCATCATGAATTTTGGTGTGCACTGTTTGAGGTCAGATACAGTAGGTTGCTACCACATTCACAAATCAAAGAACATTCCTTCTGGTGTGTCAAATGCAACACAGCACATTTGCAAAGGAATGGCAGTTCAATTAAACAAACCAAAATACTGTAATTCCCATTTCTCCTCTTCATTTACTCTTGCAGGTTATAGATTGATGAAAATATGTTCTCAATATCTGTAAAACTAACATGAAAATAGCAGTCTTCCTGCTGTATCTGACCTCAAACAGTGCAAAATAAAATTTATGATGAACTCAAACAGTGGGCTTTTTTTCTTACAAGGCCCCCTTTAGGCACTGAAAGACTGAAGTAAGGCTCCCCAGCAGCTTCTCTTCTTCAGTCTGAACAACACCAACTCTCTCAGCTATTTCTCACAGGAGATGTGTTCCAGCCCTCTGATCATGGCTGCAGCCCTCCTCTGGACCTGCTTCAACAGGTTCATGTCTTTTGTGCTGAAGGCTTCAGAGCTGGACACAGTATTCCAAGAAAGAAGTCTCACCACAGCAGAGTAGAGCTTCAGAATCGCCTCCCCTGAACTGCTGGCTACATTTATTTTAATGCAGTCTAGAGTATGGTTAGCCTTCTGGGCTGCAAGCACATAGTACCAGCTATGTCCATTTTCTTATCTATCAGAATTCCAAAGTCCTTCTCCACAGGACTTCTCCGGCCGGTACTGATAAGGAGAATTGCCCCAACCCAGGTGCAAGACCTCCGGAGGTACAGACCAGCCAATTCTCAAACATGTCCAAGAACACAGCCCTGGATTACAGGAGACCAGACTTTGGCATCATCAAGAATCTGCTTCAAAAAGTCCCACAGAATATTGTTCAGGAAAGAAGAGGATTCCATGGATGCTGCTTTGTATTCAAGAAGAGGAAAGTCCCATCCCAACCAGGAGGAAATGATAGAATCATAGTCATAGAATGGCTTAGGTTGGAAGGGACATCAGGAATCATCTAATTAAGTCCCCTTGCCATGGGCAGGAACATCTCTCAACTAGACTTGGTTGCCCAAGGCCTCAAAAGCATCAGGAAACTGGCACAAGTGAATAAAGAACTTCTAAGTGAACTCAGATATAAAAAGGAAGTGTATAAAGAGTGGAAGCCAGGACAGGCGACCCAGAAGAAGTAGAGAGTTGCTGTCTGATCCTGCAGCAACTGCATCGGGAAAGCTGAGGCTGACCTGGAGTTGAATCTGGCAATATTTCTGGATGTGAAGGGAAAAAAAAAACGCTTCTACAAGTACATAGGAGCAAAGGAAAACTAGGGAAAATGTGGGCCCGTGCTGAAGGGGGTACAGATGCTGATAACAAAGGATATAGAAAAGTCTGAGATACTTAGTGCCTTCTTTGCCTCACTCTTTACTGTCCCTGAGGAATCCCAAGCCCCAGAAACTGGAGGAAATGTCTAGAAAAATGCCTACCCTCCATGGAAGGAAGACCAGATGAAAGAGAACTTAAACAGAGCATACAGAAGCTCATGGGGCATGAGTGTTTGCAACCACAAGTGCTGAGAGAGCTGCATGATGTCATTGCAAGTTCACTCTTGATTATCTTTGAAAGGTCATGGCAGCTAGGAGAGGTTCCTGAAGACTGGAGGGAAAGCAAATGTCCCTCCTGTCTTCAAGCAGGACAAGAGAAAAGATCCAGGGAACTACCAGCTGACCACCTTCATCACAATCTCTAGGAAGGTAATGAAACAATTGATCCTGGAAGCCATTTTTCCAAACACGCAAAGCACAAGACAGTGGACAGAAACAGTCAGCACAGATTTGCTAAAAGGCAGCCATGCTCAACCAGCCTGATCACTTTGTACGATGAGGTGACAGTCTTCATGGATGAGGGGAGACCAGTGAATGTCATTTACCTTGACTTTAGTCAGGCTTCTGACACTGTCTCCCAAAAAATCCTCACTGAAAAGCTGGCAAAGTGCAGGTTAGATAAGTGCACAGTGAGATATGGATTAAAATATCTTTATATTTTATATGGTCCAGAGGGTTGTTACCCCTGACCTAGACACAAGTCATTAGCAGTGTATTCCAGGGGCCAACACTGAGGCCAGTACTGTTTAGCATCTTCACCAACAGTTCATAGTGCACCCTCAGTGAATACACAGACAGTACAAATTTAGGAGAAGTAGCTGGTCCACAATATGGTTGTGCTGCCATTCACATGGCAGACAAAGGGATGTCTGATAGAAATCACATAAAGGTTAACAAGGATGAATGCAAGGTCCTGCATCTGGGGAGGAATAACTCTAGGCACCAGTACATGCTGTGTGCTGACTGGCTAGAGATCAGCTTTGCAGAGAAAAACCTTAGAGTCCTAGTGAATAACACGCTGATCGTGAGCTTGCATTGCAACCTCCTGGTAAAGACAACCAACAGCTTCCTGGGTGGCACTGGGAAGGGTATTGTAAGCATGTGGAGGGAGTGATCTTTCCTCTCTGCTCAGCACTGGTAAAGTCATAGCTGGAGTACTGTGTCCGGTTCTGGGGTCCTCAGTACAGGAAAGAGATGGACTTGCTGGTCTGAGTACACTAAAAAGCCACAAAGGCCATCAAAGGAATAGAGCATCTTTTGTATAAAGAAAGCCTGAAAGAGCTGGGATTATAGGCTGGAAAAGAGAAGTGTCAGAGGGATATCTTATTCATGTGTACAAATACCTGATGGATGGGAATGAAGAGTACAGGGCCAGGCTTTTTGCAGTGATGCCCCAAGACAAGAGGCAATGAGCACAAATTAGAACCCACAAAATTCCATCTGAATACAAGAAAACACTGTTCTGCTGTGAGAATGGTCAAACACTTCTGCTGTGAGAATGGTCAAACACATCTCCCAGTGAGGTTGAGAAGTTTCCATCCACAGAGGGATTCAACTCCTAACTGAACATAGTTCTGTGGACATCATACCTGACTCTGCTTGAGCAGCAGGGTTGGATTAGGTGGTTTCATGAGGTTTCTTCCAACAGTTCTGTGACTCTGAGATTGTATTATTATCCATGACTATATAATCCAAGGACTGAGCCAGGCTCTTCCCAGAGATACATCATGGAAGGACAAGAACAAATGGCACTAAATTCCAATCAGATACAAGGACAACTTTTTCTATAATGAAGGTGGTTACCTTAGAAAGGCTATGAAATATGTCCTTGGAAATATCCAAAACTCAAATGTAAAAGGCCTTAAGAAGCTTAATCTAATTGGACGTGCTTAAAATGGGATTTGAACTAGGTGGCCTCCAGAGGTCCACCACAAGCTGATGATTTCACCATTCTCATGCAAAACTGGGATTTAAAGAATGTAACCTGTGACAGGAAGCATTTAAAATACATGACTGTTAAACAGAAGACTGGTAAAACACACGCATGCCAGGATATGCCTCTGGAATACAAGACCTAGGTAAACAAGTTACTCTAGATAGCTATCTCTTTAGCGTGGAAGTAGCAATCACATAAGAAGCACTGTTTCTCTCTCTAAACCAGGCAAATACTCAGAAGAACACTGTCCTAGTAATCGTTAGGACTTGAAGCATTCAGATGGACCACTCTACTGGCTAAGCTCAAAGGTTTAAAAATGCTACTCCAGAAACACTTTCCACTAACTTGAGTGACTAACTAAAGAGTTTGATGGAGCTAAGTAGAACCTTGGGGACTGGCAATCACTGCCATATAATCAGGTGATCTCTCAGTATGTATAACCAGTCCCAGAATTTTCAGAACAAAGAAGGATTATCTCAAAAATAAGAAAGAAACTGCCCACAGATTCCTTACCAAGTACAGAAAGGTATGAATTGGCTTTTGTCCAACACAAAAGGCAAGGACTAAGCTGTTACTATATTTTTATAGTATGTAAATGTGTCTTTGAATTTTCATTTGTACTACTTTTCCTTTCCTGAATGTTGTTAACTGATTGGCCTGATTTCCACAAGCTGTCAGTAATTTTGACAGACCAATAACATACTGAACAAAAGAACATTTCTGTTTATATTTCCTAATTTGTTGCTAAATTTCTTCAGTCTTCTGTTGATCTGGTAGTTCAATAGAGGAGAGACAAAAATGCTGAAATTAATACTAACAAAAATTCACCTTCTTCAGCATTACAGCTGTAGTGGGTTTGGCCGAGCTGGAGTTAATGCTCCTCACAGGATCGTTCTAGTGCTGTGTTTTGCAGCAGTAGTTGATAACACAGCAGTGTTTGGGCTACTGTTGAATAAGTACCCAGGGCTGTGTCTTTTCAACATTTCCCTGCCCCAAGAGTACACTGAGGGGTGGGCAAGACCTTGGGAGGGGACACGGCTGAGCCAGCTGACCCAGACTGGCCAGAGAGGTATTCCATGCCATATGATGTCAGCTTTGATATAAGAATGAAGTAAAAGAAGGAGGAGGGGGATTTGTCCATGGCGTCTATCCTCCCAAGCAGCCACCCAGCTTAGAGAGCTCTGCTTCCCGAGACCGACCATTGTCCTGCTGATGGGAAGTAGAGACTAACATCTCTCTCTCTGCTTTTCACTTCTGTGCGGTCTATTGCTTTTTGCTTATTATTGTTGTTAAAATTGCTTCTATCTTATTATTGGCTTTTGTTACATTTTTTCCCCCTCTCTCCCTGTCCATTTAAGAGGGGGAGTGATAGAGCGGCTCTGGTGGGCATCTGGCCTCCAGGCCAGGGCCAAACCACCACAACAGCATTTTCAGGACTTACATGTCTGAATGCAAATGGTGGCCTGATCTCATTTTCTGATTTGCACTCAGCAGATTGCAGGCTCAGTCTTGATGGCTGCTGCTGATTTTTGATGCAGAGCCCACAGAAGGAGCCTCCTAGAGAAGAAACTTGTGATTTTAAGGACTCTGTATGCCTTCTGTAGCTTTTATCTCTTTTCACTTATGTCTTGTGTTGTGTTAGTGATTGGTTCCTTCATTTTGGTGATGCAGATCTTTGAGTCCCTTTTTTTGGTTTAGTCCTGGCAGAGAAATTCACTGTTATAAAACTACCCGAGTACAACTGGGTACAAGCCATTTGCAGCTACCAAAAACAAAGAAGCCTAAGCTCTAAGCAGAAATTAGTCCATTGCTAACTGACTATATGATAGCAAAATTTGGATGTTTATATGTACAAAATAGAAGAATCTGTGATTCTGTGTGGAGTGTAGCAAAGACAAACCCAGAGAGAAGTCTACATTGACTCATACGTCCTATCTCTTCACACATTATCTCAGTTTTATAACCTCTCATCTAGAGCTCAGTCCTGAAAGATTGTTCCCTGGCTGACACAGAGCTCAGAAGAGGATGAAGTACTTCATAAAAGCACTTGCAGTCTTAGAAAATTCAGAACTTTGGTTAAAATCTTGAAATCCTGACTTCCTTGGGAGATTACCCAAGTAAACCTTTCTATTATCTCAGGTCAAGAGACAATTTATGAGGGCCAAATTCAGCAGCTGTTACTCAAACAGAAGCAGATTATCTGCTCTGACTGTTTTGTTTCAGCAGGGAGGGCAGAATTTTTTCCCCACAGGATTATCTAATAGATAACCTATTAGATATAAAGCCACTAAACAAAACACAAAGCGCATTGGTAGCACTTTTCAGCAGAGCACTAACTGGTTGCAATTCAGTCTGGATCAGAGATGTAATGATAAGTAGAAAAAGCACAAATTCACCAAGAAAAGCATGCAAAGAGACACATTTATAAATGCTTGATATAAACAATTGTCAGCAAACAACAGGAGACAGTGAAATGCCATAAATCCCAGAGATCTGTATCTGCTTAAGCCTTACCTTCAATAGAAAGAAATGCAAAGATTATTTGGGGTTTGTGAGCTTCCCCTGGGACGAGTTGCTTAATAATTAGTAAATAAGATCATTTGGGAGAGCAGGTAACAACAGAGAAAAGGATGGCTTTGGTTCAGTCAGTTAGATTTTCTGGTTTTACAGCAAAATCTAGGCCTTTCAGCATTGCTTTAAATCTTACCTACGACTGCTGTCTAACGTATCTTAGATACAAAGGCAAGAGTTAAGCTAGACTCAAATAGACTCAGTCAATGGCTGTAAAACTGTAACCAGGTCTGCATTCTTATTGTAATAAATACTTATAAAATTCTTCCTTCTGTACTGAAGTAGCAGCTCTGTAATGGTTGTTCTTGTGGAGATAAATATTTTTGGTGCTGTTCACTTAAAAATAACAGTATAAGGGTAAAGAATCTAAAATATAATCACTGCCTTAACATCTCCCTTAGAACACTTCAGGTTCTTCATTGCAGCTGCAGAATTGACAAGTGGCTAAAAGAGGCACTGCAGGCAAAAAAAGACCTGTGGCAAACCCACCAGCAAAGAACAATTGTAAAGAAATTTTGCTGTGGAAAGCAGTAAATTGATTTTAGTCTGCTGTCTTAATAAATATAAACCACACAAGAAGGGAAATGCCTTCAGCTCATTCTTAAGGACCAAGTTAAAGAGTCATATAAGCATATAACCAGAGCGTATGTTTCCAAATTTCTGTTCTGAATGCACAGAAAGTATTTTTACAGTAGGCAGAACTTTCCAACAGTTAGCTTTTCTGAAGTCTAATATTTTATGTACCTGCAATTTATGCACAAAACCTCAGCTTTTCATGTGAAATAATGGTATTCCTATGTATAGCAACTACAAGAACTTTCCAAACAAATCTATGCAAAATTGAGTCTGGAGAAAAAATGCTCCTCTCTATTCAAAGCTATTTGAATATGCAAGGAACTCAGATTAATAGAATTCAAGTCAGTTTTATTGCTTCTTTTGCATAATCCAATGTATAATTCAGTGAGGATGAAAATACAATACTTTTAGGCTGCTATTGCTGCTTCAGGAAACAATGAACCCCATCCAGAATGGGCACTGGAAGGATTTATAAAGGAAAATGGAAGACCCCCTAAGTGATGCACGAGAACAGGCAGAGTGAAAAAGGCAAGGCCTGTTCATGGAAGAATTAGAAAGGATAGAAAACTAGCGTCAAAGCAAATTGGTATAAAGAAACCTGAAAATCTTTTCAGTGCCTACCTTTTTCACATAATTTGTGGATGAAGGCACATAACTGAACATAAAACTTTGGTATTAAGCTTTCTAATCTGCCTATCCAGAGAGATTATTCTTACTTTCTGTAACAGGTTTAAGTGTTAGGATAGCACAAATTCAGTACTTTCTCTGAGGCACTTCCACATAGAAAAAGCACACGAGCATCCCCTTCTGCTCAAGAGGACCAAAGAGACGGTCAAAATCCTGTCCTCACAAAGGTACTATTCAGTAGATTAATTTTTTCCTTCAGAGAAGTATGGTAATTACCAGTTTCAGACAATTTATGAGAAGAAGTTTTCTCATCCACACCAGGATATGCAGGAGTCAGCTTGTGTTCTAGGAACAAAAAGTCTCATAGAAAGAAGCAAAAAACGCACACATAAAAATAGTTGTCAGCTGTAATCAACAGCTTGATTTTTCATTAATAGCTGTACAATTAGAAGTCAGTGATCTGATTGATCTTGATAGAATACTTCCCTTGTCATGCATAAAGATGCTGTTAGCGGGTAGTGGTTGGGACATTAGTGGGCCTAGGAAGAGTGGTATGGGAATAATACACACTCAGAATCATTTAGAATTATTTGATGCTGGCAATGTTTAAGACAGCAATTCCTTTTTAGTATAATGTCCTCCTCTCTGTCAGGAAACTTTCAGTTTACATTTTTGAAGGCCACAGCAAACCAACCCACAGAAAAACAACAAACCAAACCATTTAGATCTGTATTTGTACACAAGAAAGAACACAGTGACATCAGATTTTTTTTTCCCCTGCTAGGCTAAGAGACTACTTACTTCTTCAGCAAATATCTTATTCACTTCATCTCCAGGGATATGATTATGGTGCACCCACTTTGTTTTCTGAACATGAAAGGAAGAAGGCAAAATGGAGGGAAATCAGTTGTGTTTTTAATAGTTTTGAAAGATTTATTGTAGCAGAGCAGCACTGGAGTTTGGTGCTGTCACTAACTCTGCAACTGTCGCAGTTGCCCTGAAGTACTTCAGAGGTGAAGATGCCTGCAAGTCTTGGAGGTAGTCCAGCTATTTACAGTGTAGAAAATGTCCAAAGCTAAGACAGAGGATGTATGTAGATGATATATATTGCATGTACTTACACATAACATGCTAAATCTTGGTCCAGATGATTTCTCAGTGCTTTCAGTACAACCAGGAGCCACCTCACTTGGCACATGACTAATTATTCTAATTATCCACCTGCAGGAGTAAAATTTAAAGAGCTGGTATGTGATTACAACATTCTAAAGTTCATTCAGCAAATGTGTCATCATAAAATGTTGTTGAAAGACAGTCACCATTACAACAGAAATGCATTTCCTTCAGAGAGCCAGCATGTAGTAAATGATCATTATGGAATTTGGCTGCCCAACCACACAGCATGAGAACGGTGTCCTACTAACTGAGAGTGTAAGTATCCACATGTTACAGGTGAAAAACACATGGATCCCTCAGGGATGAGGCAAACACTCAGCAAGTGAAAATTTTGGCTTTAATGAAAGTATAGCATTACGACAGTGGGAGCCCCAGTACACCATCGCTAACCTAATGGTGACCTGATGCAGTGGAACCCTGTGTGGGAGTGAAGATCAAAGGAAAGCAGTCTACAGGTGGATATTAAAACTTGTTCTGATTAAAGTATCACACATGCAATGTCCTGTTCTGTTCACTAGCAAACTCACTGACAATTACATCAGTATTGTTGTCTAAGTTCTGAGATCCACGACGGCCATCATATTGGCACGTGTGCAAGGTTGGGTGCAGAGGAAGGGGAAAGAGAACTCTCCCCAGTCACTGTCACAATAACATAAAACATGCTTGGGACTGTATATTTGTATGTGAATTACCGCAGATTACTCTAAGATAAGAGGTCCTAGGAAGACTACAGTTGGATGGGAAAAAACAAACGACCTCACGTTACCATGACAACAAGACAAGATGTGCTTGGGACTCTACGTACTCTGATGGAGGAGAATAACTATCCTGGATTACCATAAAAACATCCAAAATCTGAGTCATGCAAGACATGTAGGTGCTATACAGATTAAAGAACAGGTGTTATACAGAGCCAGAATATGCAGAAAAGACTATTAAATCTGTCAGCATTTTCAAAACAGCCTCATCCTTTTGAGAATTCATCTCTAAACAGTCCTGTCTGTCCTAACATGCACAGAGAAAATCTACTCTGCCTAAGGAATAAACCAGCGTTATATACTATGCTAGCTACATGGCAGCATGATATCCACAAAGCTTGTAATAAAGTAACCATATGAGAAGAGGAGCACTCTCTGGACTAGCATAGATCACACTTTTTTCTTTTCTTTTCCTTTTTTTTTTTTTTTTTGTGTGGATGGTCATGTTTAGGCTTTTATGTAGAGATAATAACAGGTTCTTCCATTTGCATCTCTTTTCCTGTATCACTGAATGTTTTTGAACTGAGAATGACATCATAAATAACCTTTTATTATACCAAAAAACCCTAAAAGCAAAAAGTAAAGAAGAAAGGAAAATATTAACATCTGAAGCCAAGCATTTTGAAAAACCAAATACAAAATGTACAAATAATATTTACAAACCAGGGAACATAAAGTGTATTTTTTAATTTGCCATAATAGAAAATTAACAAATTGCCTGCAGTTGTAGGATACATGTGAATGCTCCACAACCAGTGACCTTAACAACAGCACTTATTTGTCACCCATTTGCCTTTTTTACCTGTCTGTAGAAAATCAGCCGTCCTATCTGCCAAGATGGACTCTACATAATTATTCTTATTCTCTTTGAACATTACTAGGAAACTAGGCAACTATTAGAAATAATAAAATCAGAGTAAAGAAACTACAACAGTATGGGGGATCCTAACAAATTATTCAATAGCCTAGTCAGAAGAGGGATTTATGTGTGTACCCAAGAATATATAGGAAATGATGGAGTAGGAGGCTCTGGAGGAGGTTCTGAAATTTATGAGGGAGGCAAATGCAGGGGGCATGGCATAAAACCAACACACACTAATAGCTGTTCCATCGCAAATTAAATAGCATGTGGGAAAATATGTACTTGAAGACTCAAGCTGAGTTAATTAATCACACTTGGAATACTGCATTCGGTTTGGGGCTCCCCAGTTCAAGGGAGATAGAGAACTGCTGGAAAGAATCCAGTGGAGAGCTACAAGGATGATTAGGGAACTTGAGCATCTCCCCTATGAAGAGAGACTGAGATCCCTGGAGCTATTTAGTCTGGAGAAGAGAAGACTTAGAGGGGATCTCATCAGTGTTTACAAATAACTGAGAGGTGGGTGTCAAGTGGAGGGGGCCAGGCTCTTTTCAGTGGTTCACAGTGATAGGACAAGGAACAATGGGTTCAAATTTGAACACAGAAGATTTCACCTCAGCATGAGGAGAAACTCCTTTACAGTGAGGATGACAGAGCACTGGAACAGGCTCCCCGGGGAGGTTGTGGAGTTTCCTTCTCTGGAGACTTTCAAAACCCACCTGGATGCATTCCTGTGCAGACTATCCTAGGTGATCCTGCTCTGGCAGGGGGGGTGGACCTGATGATCTCTTGAGGTCCCTTCCAGCCTCTGATATACTGTGATACTGTAATTCAAACTTAATTACATTACATTGAATGTTAAAAATACATTCTACTATTGTAGGTGAATTATTAGAATAGATTTACTATTTACTCCTGGGACAGTAATCAAAAGCTAATATTACAAAAAGAGATGGAGGAAGGACAGCAAAGGAAACAGAATAGAGGACAACAGAAAAAGGTAAAAGAAGATAGATGTAGAGCTAGTCCATTCTAACTGACAATATAATTCCAATAATATTAATATTAGAATGAAATAGAAAATTAAAATAGAAACACACAGGGAAGAAACAGTAGCACAAGGTAACTCTGTGGTTGGCACCTGATGGATTTATAGGAAAAGCTTCTGGCTTGACCTTCCATTGACTTTACATGAGTGGCATACCCTAGAAGGACAAAGACCTGAGACTTGGCAACAACAAAGGAGTACTAGCTGAATTAAAGCTAAGAGATTAAAACACTTTAAATTAATGCAACACCTGCTCTGTAAGTATGGCTTAAAAAATCTCTCCATAGGTTACTTACAATGCTGAAACAGAAGGTAGAGTGATTGGTATTACGATTACTTTTTTTCTCTCCCACAACTCTCTTTACAAATAATAAGTGAGATTTTGGCTTCTAAAAGACTGCCTAGTGATTAAATTAATGATTGGTGACTGACTTCAAAACAAAGAGTTGTTGATGGTGGCAGGTTAGCCTGGTGTTACACTAGGTGTCAGAACGCAGCCTGGCCTAAGAAAGGCATGTAATTGACTCTAGGGGGGTTGTAAAGGCTGACACTCAAATGGCTCTATTCAGAGCAACATGTAAGGGGAGCACTCTATACCAGACCATGTACTTTAGAAAGTCAGACAATTAGATAGACAAATCATGGGAATAGATGAATCTACTTCATCATTTTTAGTTATTCAACTATTTAAGACTTTAAAGGTCATACTTCCAAGAATTTCAGTTCATAGAATCATAGGATGTTAAGGGTTGGAAGGGACTTTCAAGGACTACCAAGTCCAACCCCCTGCCAGAGCAGGACCACAGAACTAGCACAGGTCACACATGAACATATCCAGATGGGTCTTAAAAGTCTCCAAAGAAGGAGACTCCACAGCCTCCCTGGGAAGCCTGTTCCAGCACTCTGTGACCCTCACAGTAAAGAAGTTCCTCCTCATGTTGAGGTGGAACCTCCTGCTCTGTAGCTATATCCATTACTCCTTGTCCTACCACAGGGCACAAGTGAGAAGAGCCTGTCCCCTTGCTCTTGACCCCCAGCCCTCAGATGTTTATAAACATTTATTAAATCCCCTCTCAGTCTTCTCTTCTCCAGACTAAAAAGCCCCAGGGGCTCTCAGCCTCTTCTCACAGGACACATTTCAGTCTCTTAATCAGCCTGGTCGCTCCCTGTTGGACTCTCTGCAGCAGATCCCTGTCCCTCTTGAACTGGGAATTCCAAAACTAGATACAATATTCCAGTTGAGGACTCACCCAGGGCAGAGTAGGGGGGGAAGAGAACCTCCCTTGATCTGCTGGACACACTCCTCTCAATGCACCCCAGGATCCCACTGGCCCTCTTGGCCACAAGGACACATTGCTGACCCACGGATAAGTTATTATCCACCAGGACTTCCAGGGCCTTCTCCAGCAGATCACCTCCTGACCTGTACTGGTGCAGTTTCTTATTCCTTCCCAGGTGCAGGACTCTGCACTTATCCTCCTTGAACCTCCTTAGGTTCCTCTCTGCCCAGCTCTCCAGTCTGTCCAGGTCTTGCTGAATGGCCACACAGCCTTCAGGTGTCTCAGCCAAGCCTCCCAGCTTGATATCATCAGCAAACCTGCTGAGCAGTCACTCTGTCCCCTCATCAATGTCATTGATGAAGACATTGGATAGGACTAAACCCAGCACCGACCCCTGGGGGACTCCACTGGTTACAGCTCTCCAGATGGACTTAGCACCACTGATCACCACTCTTTGCACTCTATTTTGTAACCAGTTCCTAATCCATCTCACTGTCTGCTCTTCGATTTCACACTTCCTGAGCCTACTCTCCAGGATGGTATGGGAGACAGCATCAAAAGCCTTACTAAGGTCAAGGCAGACTACATCCACTGGTCTCCCTGCATCTACCCATCCTGTTACAACATCATAGGAGGCTATCAGATTAGTCAAGCGTGATTTCCCCTTGGTAAATCCATGCTGACTACTCCTGATCATCTTCCTTTCTTCCAAGTGCCTAGAGATGACCTGCAGAAACAGCAGCTCCATCATTTTTCCAGGGATGGAGGCAAGGCTCACTGGTCTATAGTTTCTCGGAACCTCTTTCTTGCCCTTTTTGAAGGCTGGAGTGACATTGGCTTTCCTTCAGTCCTCAGGCACCTCCCCTGTCTGCCACAATTTGGCAAAAATGATGGAGAGTGGCAGAACAACAACATCAGCGAGCTCCCTCAACACTCTTGGGTGCATCTCATCAGGCCCCATGGACATATGGATGTTCAGTTTATGGAACTGATCCCTAACCCAATCTTCATTGACTAGTGGAAGGTCCTCCCTCCCACAGTCGTCTTCTCCATTATCCAGGGTCTGGAATTCATAGGGGAGTTAGTTTTAGAAGTAAAGAGTAAAGCAAAGAAGGCATTCAGCAGCTCTGTCTTCTCTGCATCCTCTGCATCCCCAGTTATCAGGGCTGCCTCCTCCTTCAGCAGTGCGGCCACACCTTCCCTATTCTTCGTTTTCCTACTGAAAGCAGAATCTATGGCACTTTCAACTACCTTCAGGGAAACAGGAAGAAGTAAATGAATTGATTGTAACACCAAGTAATTTAACAGTCCAGCACTCAGAGGAACATTCCAACACCTGTTAAGAATAATTCTCCTACTATTTGTCAGGCTACCACTTAGTGGAATCAAAATTAACAAATACCATGTGTCTATGTTTGTGTACTATTAAGATAGCATTTACATTTTTTAAGTTATACAATATTTTGGCAGAAAAAAACCCCAACACTTTAAAGCTGAAATTGTGTATTTGTCCATGTCTGTATCAAATTCAGAACAGTCCATTCTTCACAGGGAAAAATTGCCATGTTTACAGTAGAGTAAGTGCAATTCTGTGAACTGTAAAACAGCAGAACCCTGAGTACTGTTAGGAAATCTCTGTTTGGAAAGCACTTGGATTCTTGGCCAATTCCAAAAGAAAAAAAAATAAAAGCCCAAAGTGCAAACACCTGAAAGTACAGGTAATCTTCTATAGGGGATACAGACGAATGAGAATGTATGAGGGAGTTTTTCTGAATCTTTGTATTATGCAAAGGTTGTCCAAATATCTTATAAAAATAAAATTGATATATCAGCTATTAAATGTCTTTTAATAAACAAATTCACATTTATTTTCCTGTATTTAGTCTTCTGTGTTCAACTACAATGAATTATGTCTTATTCAAAGACACTGTTTCTGTGCCTTCAAATGAAATTCCAACCCCTTTGAAGCAAATAAGAACCTTACCACTGACTTTATTTGGGTATTCATGCTGGACATTCTACCTATATGAAGAAGATGTCCCCAGCTGCATGCCACTTGTTTTATCAGTATTTGTTGCTTTTTTTGTTTCTTTCAGATGTGCTGTCATAATTCTTCAAATTATATCAGTGTTCTCAGATAGCGTTTTTGCAATAGCATTTTTCAGTAGCTTTTCTATCTGAGAGGGCTGTGTAAAACCATATTTTCCCTAAGAAAATGTGTTGTTTTATGCTTGTTAGCACCTACTAATGAAAGTCACAGTCACAAAAACACATCAGTGTGAGGCTATGCAGGGAGAAAATTAGGAGGGCCAAAGCCCAACTGGAGATAAATTTGACATCAGCCATTAAAGAAAACAGAAAGTCTTTCTACAAATACTTTGGCAACAAAAGGAAGAGTAAGGAGAGTCTGTCTTTTGCTGGATGCAGGAGGGAATGCAGTGGTAAAGAATGAGGAAAATGCTGAGGTACTCAATACCTTGTTTGCCTCAGTCTTTAGTAGTAGGACCGGTTGTTTGCTCAGTACCAAGCACCCTGAGATGGAAGGTAGAGATGGGGAGCAGAATAAAGCCCCCATATTCCAAGATGTTTTGATTGGCATTAAATTAATGAAGCAGGAATTATAAAAATATAGTTATCTTTATTTTCCTGAAAACCCCGCCCCAAAATTATGTACAAAACTGATTAAATTATTTACAGGTTCTATTCAGTCATGAATTCTACAAGGATGCTTATAGGCAACTCTAGTACAATTTAGAGAATTCAGAAAATGGAAAAGGCTAAGCCATAAAATAGCTTTACCCCACTTATAAATCAGAGGCAAGCCAGTACGTTAGGGAAAGCATAAGAATGCCGGTTTTACTCACGAGGACGGAGCAGGAATTTGGAGATGGTCCCCAGCTATCTCTTCGGCGGCAGGCTCCAGAACTGCAAGTTCTATAATGCGATTTGTGGACAACGTGGCACAAATCCAAAAGAAAAGGGACCCACCAAAAATCAAAGCATCCTTAGACACGGTGGCCACGAGGGAGAACTCGTGTAGCAGCACTGTCTGAACAGTGCAAGAAAAGCCCTACTGCCGGCGTGTTCCAGCAAACAGCTGCAGTTTTATGGCAGGCAGGGTTACTCCAGCAGCAGGCAAGGACCAAGACCGCAGGGCAGGCAGGTCCAGGGAGAAGCCAGGTCCAAGTGCTGATTTCTCCAATTTCACCATGAATCCAGAGCAAGAGCAGAGTGAGTCCAAAATGAGTGCCCAAAATGAGAGAACGCAGACCGCTTCCTGGTCACTCTGTGTAAGACCTTCCCAGACAAGCGTCCAGTGCCAATATATACTGGGGGGTGAAGGACCCAGCCAGTCACAGATCCAAATCCCAGCAGGCTTCCCCCATGGGTAAATACATGTGAGGGACCTCTGCCTCAGCAAGGAAGAATGGGCACCTTTTACCTGTCCCCCAGAGGGAGGGGAAGGCAATTTTCACAGAATCACAGAATCAGTAAGGCTGGAAAAGACCTCAAGGATCGTCAAAGTCCAACTTGTCTCCCAAGACCTCATGGCTAACAACTCTCTCCATGAAGAACTCTCTCCTCACCTCGAGCCTAAACTTCCCCTGGAGCAGCTTGAGACTGTGTCCTCTTGTTCTGGTGCTGGTTGCCTGGGAGAAGAGACCAACACCCTCCTGGCTACAACCTCCCTTCACGTAGTTGTAGACAGCAGCGAGGTCACCCCCGAGCCTTCTCTTCTTCAGGCTAAACAATCCCAGCTCCTTCAGCCTCTCCTTGTAGGGTTTGTGTTCGAGGACTCTCACCAACCTCGTTGCCCTTCTCTGGACACATTCAAGTATCTCAATGTCCTTATTTTGCACCCTTCTCTTCTCCCATTCAAACTTCAGCTGATGAATGTGGGGGAAAGAGATAGTTAGTGGCCTGTTGCACCACTTAGACATACAGAAGTCTCTGGGAGTGGATTGCATGCACCTGAGGGCACCAAGGGAGCTGGCAGAAATGCCTACCAAGCCACTTTCCATCATTTACCAGCAGTCATGGCTAACCAGGGAGGTCCCAGCTGACTGGAGATTGGCAAAGACTACACTCACCTACAAGGAGGGCCAGAAGAAGGACCCAGGGAACTACAGAACTGTCAGCCTGACTTTGGTTCCAGGGAAGGTCATGGAGCAGATCATCTTGAGTGCTATTATGCAGCATGTGCAGGGCAACCAGGTGATCAGGCCCAGACAGCACGGGTTCATGAAGGGCATGTCCTGTTTAACAAACTGAATCTCATTCTGTGAAAAGGTGACACACTTAGGAAATGAAGGAAAGGCTGTGGATGTTGTTATCTGGACTTTAGTAAAGCCTTTGACACTCTCCAGTGAAATCCTCCTGGAGAAACTGGATGCACGTGGTTTGGATGGGTGAATGCTTCACTGGATTAAAAACTGGCTGGGTAGCGGGGCCAAAAAGAGTGGTGGTGAATGGAGTTAAATCCAGTTGGTAATCAGTCACAAGTGGTGCTCCCCAAGGCTCAGTTTTAGGGCCAGCTCTCTTTAAGATCTTTATCAAGGATCTGAATGAAGGGATCTAGCACACCCTCAATAAATTTGCAGATGACAACAAATTGGTTGGGAATGTTGACCTGCCCAAGGGTAGGAAGGTTCTACAGAGGGATCTGGACAGGCTGGATTGATGGGCCAAGGTCAACTGTATGAGGTTTAACAAGGCCAAGTATTAGGTCCTGCATGTGGGTCACAACACCCCTATGCAATGCTACAGGCTTAGGGGAGAGTGGCTGGAAAGCTGCCTGGCAGAAAAGGACCTGGGGGTACTAGTTGACAGCCAGCTGAACATGAGCCAGCAGTGTGTTCAGGTGGCAAAGGAAACCAACAGCATCCTGGCCTGTACCAGCATACTTGGTTTGGCTGAGCTGGAGTTAATCCTCCCCAGAGCATCATTCTAGTGCTGTGTTTTGCAGTGCTGTAGCTGAGTGTTGGTAATACAACAGTGTTTTAGCTACTGCTGAATGAGCACTTACGCTGTGTTTTTCCAACATCTCCCTGCCCCAAGAGTACACTGAGGGGTGGGCAAGACCATGGGAGGGGACACAGCCAGGCCAGCTGACCCAAACTGGCCAAAGGGGTATTCCATGCCATACAATGCCAGCTCAGATATCACAGTATCATGGTATCACAGTATATCAGAGGTTGGAAGGGATCTCGAGAGATCATCAGTTCCAATTCCCCTGCCAAAGCAGTATCACCTAGGGTAGTCCGCACAGGAATGCATCCAGGTGGGTTTTGAAAGTCTCCAGAGAAGGAGACCCCACAACCCCCCTGGGGAGCCTGTTCCATTGCTCCACCCTCATTGTAAAGAAATTTCTCCTCATGTTGAGGTGAAATCTTCTGTGTTCAAGTTTGAACAGTTATTACTGTGAACCAGATATATAAGCTAAGTGAAAGAAGGAAGTGGGGGGACATTCCTTGATGGTGTCTGTCCTCTGGAACAACCAATACACATAGAGCCCTGCTTCCTTGGAGTGACCCAACATTGTCTGCTGATGGGAAGTAGAGTATAGCATCTTTGTTTGCTTTTGCTTCTGCACGCAGCTTTTGCCTCACGTTATTAAATTGCTTCTATCTTATTATGGGCTTTTTGTTGTATTTTCCCCTCTCCCCTGTCCAGCTAAGAAGGAGAGTGATATAGTGGCTTTGGTGGGCATTTGGCCCCCAGCCAGGGCCAAACCACCACAATCAGGAATAGTGTGGCCAGCAGAAGTAGGGAAGGGATTGTGCCCGTGTACTAGGCACTGGTTTGGCCATGCCTCCAGTACTGTGTTCAGTTTTGGGACTCTCATTAAAGAAAGACATCGAGGTGTGTGATGGAGAGGCTATTAATTATGGTTTATGAAATACGAATTATTAATATTGATTTTTGCTAATGATAAAATTAATAACCTATTAACCACTATTTTATATATAGATTATAGTGCACGATTGTGAAATAGATCCCATGACTGGTTTACTATGTACAATTTGAACTCAATTAGAATATTTACAGAATGAATTTCGATTAAAGGAACGAAGTTGCAATTTTGCCTCTAGTCCATGTGATGGCGACTCGACAACACGCTTGGCGGTTTTAACTATATACGGAGAAAGATTTACAATGTGTCAGAGGCAATTCAAGGTAGAAGCGTTATGTGATGCGTGCGGGAGGCTTTGAACTGAATGTTAGGGGATGCTGCACACGTGAAACTGAAAAGATACACTGTGTCTTGTGCTGGCAGCGAAGCAAGTTCCTAGGTTACGCTAGCTGGCTGGTGCCCGCTTGCTGTCTGCCCGGGTCTGGCCCAGAGGCTAGTCCGTTCCACGGCGGGGGAGGGGGTTCCCTCCGGGCGGCGACAGTGGCTTTCCTTCTCCTGCCCGCTGAGGCGGGAGCGGGTGAGACTTTTACCAATCGGCAGGTTCCCTTGGCAGGGTGGCGGGCGGTCTCTCGGCGCGACTGCGGCAGGCGGGGCCGGACCCTCCCGGGGTCGGCTTGACGGGGCGGGTTAGGACGTCTCCAATCCCGGCTGCGGAGACCCTTCCGGGGTCGGCCCGCACTGTAGGGGGCGGGATCGCGGTTGCGCGGAGCAGGGGTTCCCCTTGGCTCGAAGTAGAGCGGCGATGCTGACTCTTCTCGGCGACTGGTTCCCCGTTTTAAAGTTACGAGGCAGTCCTTTGCTTGACTCAAAGGAGAGGGCGGGACTGTCTCTCAGGGTGGTCGCGACTTTGAGTTACCCTGGCGTCGCAGGGCTGTGGAGTGGGCACATGAGGCGCCTCCCCTTATCTCCCGCAAACGGCGGGGTCAGGCACAGGCGGCTGAACACCGTTCCTGCTTGTATGAGCCGGTGCTGTGGACGGTCAGTCTGCTGCCTTGTGGCTGTAGCAGATGCTTGGACTAACTCACCCTACTGCTCATGCGCGGAGCCCGCCCAGGGGGTCGCACGCCCCCCGCCCAGCAATAGCCTTCCTCATCTTCACCTTCCTCAGGTCCATTAGCGGTCAAACGAAAGTTCAAAGATATTTTTCGGTCAGCCCATGATGTCAACACATCCAGTTCATTCCCGTTCCCGCTCAGTTCCATAAACTTAGGGGCCTACAGATACGTTATCCGTTACTCTTACCGTGCACCTGGGAGCTTCTGACCAAACACCAAGCATTCCCAGACACTCCCGGGCGGCTGGGCACAAACACCAAGTATCCCCGGGCAGGCCTTGGCCGCTAGGGTATTTCTAATCAAAACTCCAATTAAACCTCCCCTGCTATACAGGTATAAAGACTGATTTGAAAAAGCATGGAGAAGAATCTGAAAGGAATTTCTGTAAAAGATACTGTTCCTATAGACTTTGTCTATTCCCATCTTGAAACACCTTCCTTGTGGTTTTGCTTGCATAGCCACTCTGTCTTACATATTTAAAAAAAAAAAAAAAACCACAACAAATTTCAAACACAAAATACCATTGACCAGAACCATAACCAAAAAGCATGCAGCACAGGACAGCAAAAAAGACACTGGAAGACTCCTGCTCTCCGTACTTCTAGGTTTTAATGTGGCATACAAAATGGCAGCAAAACATTTATCTGGATCTTTATTTACTGCTCTAATGACAAAAATCTTGGATGGATGATAGCAATATTAGAACTGAGGTATCATATTTCTTCGAGAACAATCATAGCTGACAGTTCAATTACCCTCAGGTACACTGTTGCCATTACTGAATTAGGTAAAAATTGTCCATGTGACAGATGATGTCTCACCACTGATATCAAAGCTTCAGAGCATAAAATCTTAAAGAAATGTTGACATCTACTCCAACAGGTCGTATACTTTATTATGTTGAAATACACATGAAACAAGAATATCACTTGCAAAGAAAAGCAAGATTATGTGTGAACTACAGATTGTACAAGATTTGAGACATTAAAATTTGTAGCCCAAGGAATATAACAAGTGAAAACCACTTTTCCAAAGCACATCTACTCATGAAACCAGGGAGGAAAAGAGGAGGAAAGCATTCTGTTTCTTTGTGTTGATCCCATGATATACACACTGAGAAAAAAACATGTTTCTCAGGGAGTAGCACACTGAGACATGTAACCTTAAGAAAAAAAAGGACATTCACATGAGACTCCTTTGTCCAGCCTTACACATGTGCATCAGTCTAAATCTGCAGGATTCTATGTCAAAAGGGACTGAATGGGCCCTTGGCTTTATTACAGATAATCTCAAAAGGGTGTCAGATTAAAATATATCACTGGGAGTTCTCTCAGTTAGTGTTTTGTACTTTTTTATTTTCTCATGTTAGGGACTGATTTCATAGTCTTAGTGCTACACCCAAGAGAAACTTTTGATACCTATGAAGAAATAAATGAGTGAAAGCCATCATTTTTTAATCACATTTGATGAGAAGACCTGTTATGAAAAACATATTAGTATTTTGCATTTGCACAACAGTAATCTGCTTAGTTAAATAAATGTCACATAGCAAGAAATCCCCCACATTTAATCTAATCTTGTGGTTGTACATTCTTTCTAGCACATTTTATGCCTGTAAACCCAAAGCACCTGTCAGTGCTTTCTGTTTGGAGGGAGAGCTAAATAACCCACAGATGAGAAACTGTGGCTACCATGAGCATATGTTCTAATCTTCACAGGGGGACTGTCACTGCAAAGGGACGGTCTCATTTTACATTAACTTCCATTTCTAGGTAAGAAGCAATCTGCTAAAACCTTAAACAGCTCCCCAGGCTCTTAGAAGTCAAGGTCTATTCACAGACATACATACAGAAATATTCAAACACAATGTATGTATACACACATACAAACACATACAGTATATACGCATGGGCACACCTGTTCATATTCGTGTATCTTCGCTGTATGGAGCGGTACCTGAGGGTCACGGAATAACCGTGGTGACAGTTCTCCCCACCGCTCACCCGCACAACCTGCCCGGAGCGACCCGCCCACTGCTCCCCGCTCCCTCCGCGTCGCCCCGGACACCCAGCTCTGCTCGAAGCTTTATCGTGTCGACCTGCAGCGACGATCACTCCGAGCGGTAACTGGACCGCGGAGACAGCGCGGGCCAATCCCGTGGGACCCCCGTTGCTACGGCGACGACTGCAGCGCCCCAGCGGCGGCGTCGTCCTTCACGGCGATGCCTGGGCGCATCGCCTTTTTGTTCTTAATACAGCTATTACATATATATATATATATACATATGTGTGTGTAATTTGTCAGCGCCCTGCTATAACCTCCAGGGAAGTAGGCGGCCCTCCGTCGGCACGAAAGAGGCCCAACACACGGTACTGCAGCCACGCACATGCAGGAGCGCCTCGGCGCTGCCACTCAGCTGACCACTGCGCTGTAGCAGCGACTGGGCCTGGTGGGTGGCGTGACGGTAGATCATCCCAGCAGGCGGCGGGTGGCGTGCCTGGCGCTGCACCTCCCGCGGGCCCAGCAACGCTTGCCTCGCCTCGCCTTGCCTCCCACTGGCGCGGCGGTAGCAGGCCCTGCCCGACGGCGCCGGCTGGGGGAGCGCGCGACCCGCTTATATTGCCGGAAGTGGCGGAAGTGGCGCACTGCTTCACTTCCGGTGAGAGGTGTTAAGTGTCGCGGGCGACTGGGGTCGGCGACTGGTGGGGGCTCAGCGTGGGGATGGCGCTGTGGCTCCCGGGCTCATGGAACGGCGGCCCTCCGTCGGAGGAGGATGAGGAGCGGGAGCAGGCTCCCACTTCCCCTCGGCGCTTGCCGGAAGTGCAGGTACATGTGTGTCCCCCCACCCCCGCCTCTTGCCGCCCCGGCAGCCTCGCACCGCTTCCCCCGCCCTGGCCGGCGCGGAGCGGAACAGGTCGGTGCTGTAGACGTCTCAGCTGCCCCGCGGCCGTAGCCCGAGCACAGCGGGCCTCTGGTCACCGCGGAGGCCGACGCGTGGCGGGGCGAGAGTGTGCTGAGGTGTCTGCGTCCCTCCGGGGCCGTTCCGCCAACCTGGAGCACGCCAGAAGGAGCAAACGCGCTGCCGCTGTTGACGGGGGGCTGGACAGGGTCTGGTGTCCGCCCCCACCCGTGAGTAACAATTCTAGGTCTGACAAGTGGTGTGGAGGGAGCTGGGTTATAGTTATCCCAGCATACTTATGTCTTAAAGCAGATAGATTTATGTACAGTGTGTTTCTCTCTTGCCTTGAGCAAGTCGACATTTTATAAATGCGTTGTGAGAAATCATGTATAGTCTTCGAAGAAGATGCCATTACATTGGTTTCCCAAGCAGTGAAATTTTCCTCTTGTTAAACACAAATACTGTAGTTCCCAAAGCAGGTGTGAGCATACCTGTTTACATTCAAATTTATTCCCAGTAATCTTTCACAGCTTGTTTTGCTCTTAGTGTCCCTCATCCAGAGATTATCAGCACCACAAAATTCATAAGGCACTGGAAGACTGAGTAAATAATGCATATAGATGCTTTTCCCCTACTCTTGGTGGGAAAGCATAGCATATGCTTTAGAGGATAACTTAATAAGTTACTGAATTTGATATCTAAGCTCACACCTGGAAGTAATACAAGCATTGATGCTTAAAGAGGTCACTTTTCTCTCCCAGCTATAAATGGTGACCTCAGTAGATTTGACCAAAAGGAGCATATGCTTGTATTGGGCTCTGTTGCTAACTTTGTAGCCCAGAGATAGCCAGAGGGGTTTCAGCTGTGTCAGAAGTATATTTACAGTTTGAAGACTATTAGTGATAACAGTATATGATCCATGATTTTCAAATGCACTGAACAAAGTTGAGATGAATTAGAAATCTTTCTAAAAGACATCTAGCTGTACTATACCATGCTTCATTGCTCCTGTGCATATAATGCTGTATATCTAAGATGCCTTTTGGGTGCATTATCTTTGGGATTTATGCATGTCTGCTCCTATACAGAGTGAATGGACAATTTTCTCTCAATTAATGTTTCGTTTTCCACACAGACATACAGCCAAGGGATTGAATTCGCCTGCCAAAAAGAAAGAGAGTTTGTGAAGCACTCTGTAGAATGCACATGGAACCTAGCAGAAGCCCAGCAAAAACTTGGAAGCTTGGCACTGCATAATTCTGAATCCTGTGATCAGGAATTAGCTCAAGCAAAGGCTGAAGCTGCAGAGTTGAGATGGAGAGAGGAAGAGTGGAGAAGAAAAGAAGAAGCACTAAACCAGAGTGAAAGACAGAATCTATGGAACACAGACCCTGTTAGTAAGGAGGTTTTTAATAAGGTATGACTCATATCAGTGTGCATGAAGACAAGTCTTAGCCTCTTTGTTTTTCTTATCATTTGAGTGTCTTCTGTGTTCAGTACAACACAAAACCACAGTATGTGTGAAATTATTTTGGATTTTTTTTAATTCCTTTTCCTCATGAAAGGCAGCAAGCTGCACTCATACTACAAATTTGGAAGTATTTCTTTACCAGCAGTGTGAATCAGAACATGCTTGGGTTATTTAGATAATGGGTACAAACCAGAAATGTACACTTGCAGTGCGGGACAACCATATCCTAGGCTGCATCAAAACAAGCATAGTCAGCAAGGTCAAGGGGAGGGATTTTATGTCTCTGCTTTGCTCTGGTGAGACACAAACTGAGGTACTATTGTCTACCTCGAGTCCACAGCATAGGAAAGACACGAACCTGTTAGACTGGGTCCAGAAGAGGGCCACAGGAGTGGCCAGAGCACTAGAACACCTCTTCTGTAAGGAACAGCTGAGAGTTAGGGAAGTTCAGCCTGTAGGAAGGGTGCTGAAGAGCCTTTATTGACTGTGTTGTGTCCTTTCTGCACTTAGAGGGTTACAAGAAAGATGGAGATGTTTTATTATTATTTTTTATCACTGCTTGTAGTGAGACTATAAAGTGATGGTTTTAAACTGAGAGATAGTACATTAAGGAAGAAATTTTTTTATGAGGTGCTGAAACAGTGGAACAGATTGTCCAAAGAAAAACCTTGAGAAGTGTGTGACATGACTCTAAAATGAGAACATAGCCCTTTAAATAGTAGCAAATGTAACACCTTTCAGTGATACATAGGAATATGTTTTGAGTTTCTGGAACAATACAATTTTTCTCTTCCTCAGAGTTTCATTAATCAAAAAAGAAAAGAAATAGAAGATGAACATGTGTCTGAACCACTTATGCAAAAACATGAACAAAAGATTAGACACTTTGGTGAGTGTACTTTGTCCAACGTTTTGCGTTTCAGACTTGTACAGAATTTGTATAGGTTTGCTTCTGACTGTACATAACAAATGCTAACAAATGAAAGACCTGCTAATAGACTCTTCTTGAATTTATCAGGACAGATAATGTCAAAGCAAAACAAGGTATAAACTGTAGAAGCTTGTTAGACCCTGTAAGCAGCAACAGCTTACTTTTTTTTTAAATTAAAAATTAATTCTTAAATGAGCATAAGCCCTAAAACCCAAGTTCTGTCAACTTTGCTCAGAAGGACTTGCTTTGTTCAGAAGGAAAAGGCAGGGACATTCATGGAAGTGGAAGTTGTGTATGTAGAATTCCAAGGGATTATCCATAGCTATCTCCTTTGTGGCTGTTAAGCTGAAAGGGTAATGACTGATTAAATGTCCAGAAATGCCTGAGTGTGTGCATAAAATTACCTCTTTCTTAAAATTAATTATCTACTAGGTGTCACTTGAGCTCTTGTCACAATTGTTGAACATAATTAAGCACAAAGCAGATCTTGTAAAGTAATCCAAAAATTTGATGGTTCTCTGAAGTGCTTTCTGTTGGAAATTATGGGCTGTTTTCAATCTGTGGTGTTGTATAGCCATATTTGGAATTCCAGGTCAAGAACAACACTGAGTTAACAAAATACAATGGGGTTTTTTTGGTAGAAACTGATTGTTGCTAAGGTATTTGTCTTCTAAGAATCTGAACTATTTTAAAGAGAGTTTCTAGTCTTGTTAGTATTAGCAAGCCTTGCAAGTACTAAGTTGAGGCACAACACTCTGAGAGCATGTGGACAGCAATGATGGGGAGCAGTTTTTCAAATACCTGAACTGCTAATTGTAATGACAGTGGAATCAGAAGACTTCTCCACTGCTGTGCATTTCAGCAGAAAAAAAGAGGCTTTCTTGCAGGCTTCCTAGCTGAGAGGAGGACAAAATTACTTTTGTCTAAACTAATGCACTAAAATTCAGGAAATGCATTAAAATATAGGAATATAGGAAAATGACTGTTAAAACCTACTTTTGGACTCTTCAAAGTCTGATTATACCCTCTGGTAATGCTTTTTTTGTGTTGGTTAGGTATATAAATTAACCTCCAAATTTAACTGCATGCTGGCATTCTGAAGTTAGTGAATTGTAAAGGTGTTGTGTATATATAAATATATATGTAGATATCAATGCAAGTAACTGCTGCATTAAATAATTTATCCATTTAGAATATCTTAACTACTTTTCTCTTATTAGGTATGCTGAGCAGATGGGATGATAGTCAAAGATTTTTGTCTGATCACCCATATCTTGTATGTGAAGAAACATCTAGATATCTCACATTGTGGTGTTTTCATCTAGAAAGTGAACAGGTATGAAGAAAGTGTGAGTTGTTTGAAAGCATACAGTTTGCCATTTGCATTATGGAAAAGCAATCCGACTTGATCAGCTTTTGTAACTGTGATTTCCACCCTCAGCTTCATTAAAAAAAAATCTGTAGTCCACTGTCACATAAGTATAGTTACATCTAATGATCAGTCCCCTTGTGTCCCTGTGTATCAGTCCTCATCTGTTTAGGAACTAGAACAAAAGGAAATGATGCTGAATTTCAGAAATACAATCACAGGAACTCTCTTTAAATCATAACTTTTTTTTTTTTTTTTCTCAGAAAACAGCTCTGATGGAGCAAGTAGCACACCAAGCAGTTGTAATGCAGTTTATTATGGAAATTGCCAGAAACTGCAATGTGGATCCAAGAGGTTGTTTTCGTCTCTTTTTCCAAAAAGCCAAAGTAAGTTGGCTTGGGTAATGATGGGAGAAACTCTTTATTTTACAAAGGACCTGTGTTTTAGGGAAGGTTTATTCTTAACCATAAGAGGCAAAATACTCTATTGACTGAGGCTTATGGGAGAGTGTTTCATTAGCATTTCTTTTCTAGATGGAATATGTTGGTGTAATTTCAGTTCTGAGAAGGAAAGTTTAGTGGATTTTCCTTATCTTGGAGGGAAAGCAAAATACAGCAAGAGGGCAACAGGGATGTTACAGAGGAGTAAAAACTAACTAAAACAGCAAATAGAGGCCAGTTTAAGAACTGATTTTGCCTAATTACATCAGTGTGTTCACAGTGTACCTATGTATTGTCACAACTTTCCATTTCATCTGCGACTCATAGTGGGGCCCAAAATAGCATCCCATTCGTATTGCTGAAATACAGCAAACCACAGCTCTGCAGGAGAAATGCTGGAAGACTGCAGCCATGGTTCACAGACTGTATTCACTTACTGAAATTGATGGTTCTCAATATTGCCTAAAGGAGTTGAGTGCAAGTCAGCTTGTGCTTTACCTTTGACCAATGTGCTACCACAAGCACCTGTTCTTCAAAGCATGCTGGCTTCCTAGTTGAAATAAAGGCTAAAAGAGGATGTCCTTAAATAAATCAATTACTTCACTTCTATGTATAAAATACTACAGATCACCTGAAAAAATCTAAGTGAACTTTCATTTTAAATGGATTAACATTATTCTTGAGTAGTTCATGAGTGTTATTCCTCAAAGGGTATAACATACATTACTGCATGGGGGTTTTTTCAGCAGTCTGTACTTACAACACAAAAGTAAATCTTGCTGAAGTGCACATATTTCATTTTTGTAGACAGGAGAAGACTATTTTGAGGCTTTTAAAAATGAACTTGAAGCTTTCAAGACAAGAGTGAGAATCTGGTCGCAATCACAGGGCTTTCAAACTACGTTACTACATGACATCAGTGTCAATCCTGGTCTTGTAGGAGAGCTGACTTCTTTTTTACAGGTAGGTTTGTTATTTCTAGGAATGTAACTTAAAGTAGATCCTGCCTTAAACTGTACCTATTTGAAACATGAAGAGGGTTATTTGTAGAACTACTAGTACTTGGGATATATATTGCAGTGTTATCAATGTGCAAGGCACATATGGACTTTCTTTTCACTAGCTGGAATTTGGGAAGCATCAACATGAGGTCAAAAGCATTTTTTAGTAAAGTGCCCTTGCATTTGCATGCTTAAGATAAACACTGCATCATAAACCTGATCAGAACCTAGAATTGTATTCACAGTGTACCACATGTAGTGAAGTGAATTTTCAGTCTAAAATGGCAAATCCTCTTCATGGTATCATTCAGGTAAGTCAAGCTTAAGGAAAGTTGTCTCATGAGACGAAGGAAAACTCGGGGCACCTAGATTGTTGGGGTTTTTTTGTACAGTACTAGTGATGGCCACATTCTGGAATGAAGAAACAACTTCAAAGATTGTGAAAAATGCAGTATTAGGCAATTAGCTGAAACTACCTACTGTAAAAAATTAAAGTACCTTTCAAATAAGATATTGCAGCTGAATCTTAAGTAATTGTGTAGTCAATTGCTAGAAATACTGAGAATAAAAACAACCTGTGCCATCACATTTAAAGAATTCCTGACATGTGATGATACTGGTTGATGAATTTTTCAGGGCTTATTTCCTTACTGTTGCAAAGTTGTCTGATTTTACTGTGGACAACGTGAAGCATTCAACTTAAGCTAAAAATCTGTTTCACTCCCTCCATTGGTGTGGTTTCCAGCCCAGCTGCAGCTGAACTCCTCATGGCAGCTTGCACAGTTGCCCCCCTACCTCCTCTCCAGTAGGATGGGAAAGAGAAATGAGGAGCAAAATGCAGAGCTCCTCACGTCTTGGGATAAGGAGTCTAATAGAACAATAACTTCTTGATGCAGGTAGTGGAGGAGCCAATGGGGAGAAGTGCACTGCTGGACCTTGTATTGACTAATAGAGAAGGACTGGTTGGGGACATTAAGGATGGGAGCAGGCTTGGTGACAGTGACCATAACATCGTGGAGTTTAGTATTATGCAGGGCAGTAAGTAGGATTACAACCATGGACTTCTGCAGGCTTGACTTCGTACTCTTCAGAGGTATATTTGTAGGAGTCCCATGGGCTAAGATTCTGGAGGGTAAAGGAGCCCGATGAAGTTGGACAACTTTTAAATCCCAGTTCCTCCAAGCCCAAGATAGGTGTGTTTCCTTGAGTGAATAATGGGGTAGGTGTAGACAGGAGACCTGCCTGAGCAAGGAGCTTCCAATGGAAATCTCATGGAAGAAAGACATTTATAGTGCAGGGAAGAAGGGACAAAGCATGGAAAAAGTAGTTCCTAGGGTATGTAGGAAGGCAACAAGGAAGGCCAAAGTCCTCTTGGAACTAAAACTAATATAGGAAGTAAAACAGAACAAGAAGGGCTTTTTCAGATATGTCAGTAGGAAAATGAAAAACAGGGAAGGTGTGGCTGCACTGCTGAAGGAGGAGGCAGCCCTGATAACTGGGGATGCAGAGGATGCAGAGAAGACAGAGTTGCTGAATGCCTTCTTTGCTTTACTCTTTACTCCTAAAACTAACTCCCCTATGAATTCCAGACCCTGGATGAAGGAGAAGACGACTGTGGGAGGGAGGACCTTCCACTAGTCAATGAAGACTGGGTTAGGGTTCAGTTCCATAAACTGAACATCCATATGTCCATGGGGCCTGATGAGATGCACCCAAGAGTGTTGAGGGAGCTCGCTGATGTTGTTGTTCTGCCACTCTCCATCATTTTTGCCAAATTGTGGCAGACAGGGGAGGTGCCTGAGGACTGGAGGAAAGCCAATGTCACTCCAGCCTTCAAAAAGGGCAAGAAAGAGGTTCCGAGAAACTATAGACCAGTGAGCCTTGCCTCCATCCCTGGAAAAATGATGGAGCTGCTGCTTCTGCAGGTCATCTCTAGGCACTTGGAAGAAAGGAAGATGATCAGGAGTAGTCAGCATGGATTTACCAAGGGGAAATCATGCTTGACTAATCTGATAGCCTCCTATGATGTTTTAACAGGATGGGTAGATGCAGGGAGACCAGTGGATGTAGTCTGCCTTGACCTTAGTAAGGGTTTTGATGCTGTCTCCCATACCATCCTGGAGAGTAGGCTCAGGAAGTGTGAAATCGAAGAGCAGACAGTGAGATGGATTAGGAACTGGTTACAAAATAGAGTGCAAAGAGTGGTGATCAGTGGTGCTAAGTCCATCTGGAGAGCTGTAACCAGTGGAGTCCCCCAGGGGTCGGTGCTGGGTTTAGTCCTATCCAATGTCTTCATCAATGACATTGATGAGGGGACAGAGTGACTGCTCAGCAGGTTTGCTGATGATATCAAGCTGGGAGGCTTGGCTGAGACACCTGAAGGCTGTGTGGCCATTCAGCAAGACCTGGACAGACTGGAGAGCTGGGCAGAGAGGAACCTAAGGAGGTTCAAGGAGGATAAGTGCAGAGTCCTGCACCTGGGAAGGAATAAGAAACTGCACCAGTACAGGTCAGGAGGTGATCTGCTGGAGAAGGCCCTGGAAGTCCTGGTGGATAATAACTTATCCGTGGGTCAGCAATGTGTCCTTGTGGCCAAGAGGGCCAGTGGGATCCTGGGGTGCATTGAGAGGAGTGTGTCCAGCAGATCAAGGGAGGTGCTCTTTCCCCTCTACTCTGCCCTGGGTGAGACCTCAACTGGAATATTGTATCTAGTTTTGGAATTCCCAGTTCAAGAGGGACAGGGATCTGCTGCAGAGAGTCCAACAGGGAGCGACCAGGCTGGTTAAGAGACTGAAATGTGTCCTGTGAGAAGAGGCTGAGAGCCCCTGAGGCTTTTTAGTCTGGAGAAGAGAAGACTGAGAGGGGATTTAATAAATGTTTATAAACATCTGAGGGCTGGGGGGTCAAGAGCAAGGGGACAGGCTCTTCTCACTTGTGCCCTGTGGTAGGACAAGGAGTAATGGATATAGCTACAGAGCAGGAGGTTCCACCTCAACATGAGGAGGAACTTCTTTACTGTGAGAGTCACAGAGTGCTGGAACAGGCTTCCCAGGGAGGCTGTGGAGTCTCCTTCTTTGGAGACTTTTAAGACCCATCTGGATATGTTCATGTGTGACCTGTGCTAGTTCTGTGGTCCTGCTCTGGCAGGGGGTTGGACTTGGTAGTCCTTGAAAGTCCCTTCCAACCCCTGGCATTCTATAATCATAATACAAAGAATGAAGGAAAAACTGGAATTATAATAGCAAACAAGTAATGTATCACAAATAGTGATATAGAATGCAACGCTCTCACTTAATGCCCAGACCTGTGGGAGACCAAGGGAGAACCACTGCAACCCCTGCCTCCCTCCCTTGCATAGCCTACATACTTAAGGTGTGCAATACCCCACTGGCTGGATCTGTTGCTGTCCTGGGTGTGGCTGGTCCCAGCTTTTTGCTAAGGAAATTAACCCTGTCCTAGCCAAACCCAGGGTATTATCTACCCCTTATCTGTAACATTCTCTTCTTGCCAAGCAGATGTATTTAACCGTCAACGTTACGCTATTTAATTCACTGACTCTTCTTACCCAAAATTAAATTACCTTGCAGCACACAGACTTCTGTATCCTCCTACATCACTTGCCACCACTCCCAGGTCCCTGGGCAAAAAGCAAGCCCATGGATGAGTTTGGCTTTGCCTGAAGCAGGACTAACCTAGAGCATCTTCCCTAATACATTTTTTATGTGCAGTGTGAGGATGTTATCCCCTTCTACAGTACGTGGGAGTTTTGATGGTGCAGTGCCAGCTCAAATGGCAAATCCTCTGGTGTTAACTAATCAGCCGGCTTGTTCTAAATGTTTCTTCCAATTTTACAGGTTCCATCCCACATTGCTTGCAGTGTAGTCTTTTGCAGTCCATTGTAGCATTTGATCTTACCCAGACAAGGGATGTGATACACCCATTCAATGGCATGCTCTTCAGCTCAGGAGTCTGAGGCTGTTTCAGAAATAAGTCCCATTGTCTGACTCAGTTCTCTCAGAGGTGCTGTGTCACCATAAGATCTGATTTTAAGGCCCAGGATGACATTCCAGGCAGTGGCATGGGGCAGGTTTCCAGCCATCCAGTGGCTGCTTCTGCCATAGTGAGAATGTGACAACTTGCCTTGACATGTTTGTGGGAGAGTGATGAAGGCAATCTGCCAGACCTCTGAATATTTATATGTGGCAGTTTAGGCTGGGTGCCCCCTGCCACTGCTGCATGAGATACACCTCTGGTGTCCTGGGTGCCCACCCAATAGGGGTGGACACAGGAAACGGCGTATTTCTACCCATAAATCCTGCGCCCTATAAGTCTATCTGCAGAGTCATTCTCTTTCTTCCCTCTCTGCTCCCATGGGAGATGCTCTCTCTTATCGGGTAATGCTGGGGGAGTATCCTCTAGGCCTAATGCCAGGAAGAGAAAGGAGGGGGGGGCAGTCTCAGATCTGGCCGGCCTGAGACTTGCCTAGCAGTGGGAGGGGGAAGAAAGAGCCCTGGGGGTTTGGGTTTACCCTCAGGTGGGAAGAAGGGAAGGATTGGGAAGCTTTGGGAATTCTGTGAGGGGTTCTGTATGCTTTTGGGATATCTTTGCCACTATGCTTTGTAGTTTTCTGTAGTTTCACCCATTGCTTTTCCATTTAAACTTTCCATCACTCTCCAATCCGTTTGAGTGTCATTCTTTTGTCCCTTTCGGGGCAAGAGAGGATCTGTCTGGCCTCAAACCAGCACAGATTTTTGGTAGCAGAGGATGGTTGCTGCGGAACTCTGCAAATTGGATTGGAGAAGTGCAGGGGTGGAAAAGTTGAAATGGATATCTGGACGTTGTTGGTTTTTGGTGGCTGGGCTCAAGGCTTTGTGCTGGGGTGACCGTGTGGGCGTTTTATGGGTTGCGAGGGGACACCCTGGTGCGTAGCCGTGGCGTAGAATCCCGTCTGCTGTTCTAAGGCGGCAGTGGCGACTCTACAGCTACAGGGACTGGGGAAAGCTTAAGAATGTGGTGCCTGTCCCTTTCCCTTTTGCTCCCCGCGGCGCCAGCGGCGAGCAGAGCAGCGCGGAGCTGAGGAAGGGGGAGGGACAGTCAGAAGCAGACCAGGGTCGTCTTACCCCGCGGCGGTGGGGGCTAGCCGCAGCGGGAGGTGAGCGGTGGCTCCCGTAATCAAGAAGGCTGGCGGTGGCTCCAGTTCAAAAGCTGCTTCCTAGGGCCCAGGGAGCGAGTATAGCTTTGGCTGGAAAAGCCGCTCTTGTGGCCCGAGGGGTGGCGGCGGTTTGGATCTGTACTGCGGCTGCAGAGGTGACGGCGGCTCTGTCGTTCTGTATATCGGGTGATGGCCGCTGTTACCTCTCCCCTGATTTTCGGATGTGTTCCGAAAATGGCGCCTAGCACCCGGCTCCTCCTCTCAGTGGGTTGCAGTGCAGCCACGCCCTCTCCCGGGGGAGGGCGCTGTAGCCGGATGCCTCCATGCCTCGGCATGCGTACGCTCAGGGGAAGTGGTGTGCCTGTGCGTGGTGTGTATCCGTATTAGCCTCGGGCCGCGGCTGGAAGTGGTCAGTACTGGGCTTGGGAAAGGTCTGTGCAGCTTTGGAAAGTCTCAGCGTGCTGTTGCCTGCAAGGTGTGGAAGGAGTCGAGTCAAGGAGCCTGATTGTTCTGACTCGATTGCCCCGAGGGGTGGAAACATGCCGCTTGAGTGGATAGAGAAATGCTTGATTGAGAAGTTATGAGGTTCTTTCCAGGTGGCCAGGATGTCCATTGAACCCATGAAGAGTTCACCGTGCAGAAGAATGAACTCTGCATCGTTGGGAGGTTCCACAGGATGAGGGAGAAGAATTGGAATGAACTCTTACCTGAGCCTGAGGGAGAAAACTCTTTGGAAGGACGCCCAGATGAGGACCTGGACTTTGCCAGACATGTCATCCGAAAGTTGTTTCTGATTTGATGATATGTTTTGGGTGCAGGAATTATGGGTATGAAATAAGGGGTGGCATGTGGCACTTTAGGCTGGGTGTTCCCTGCCACTGCTGCATGAGATACACCTCTGGTGTCCTGGGAGCCCACCCAATAGGGGTGGACACAGGAAACGGCGTATTTCTACCCATAAATCCTGCACCCTATAAGTCCATCTGCAGAGTCTTATTCTTTCTCTTTCTTCCCTCTCTGCTCCCCTGGGAGATGTCCTCTCTTATCGGGTAATGCTGGGGGAGTATCCTCAAGGCCGCTTAGGCCTGTCAAGGCCTAATGCCAGGAGGAGAATGGAAGGGGGGCAGTCTCAGACCTGGCCAGCCTGAGACTTGCCTAGCAGTGGGAGGGGGAAGAAAGAGCCCTGGGGGTTTGGGTTTACCCTCAGGTGGGGAGAAGGGAAGGATTGGGAAGCTTTGGGAATTCTGTGAGGGGTTCTGTATGCTTTTGGGATATTCTTGGCACTATCCTTTGTAGTCTTTTGTAGCTTCACCAATTGCTTTTCCATTTAAACTTTCCATCACTCTCCAATCTGTTTGTGTGAGTGTCATTCTTTTGTCCCTTTCGGGGCAAGAGACGATCTGTCTGGCCCCAAACCAGCACATTATATTTAAATCATCCCCCATACCACAGAGGCTTTAACTATTTGACTTGCTTGATTGCAGCACGTTTTGAATTCCTAGGTAATCTGTGCAATAGTGTCCATGGTTCAAGTCAGTCTCCGGTCCATCTATATGTTGCATCTCTTCCTGATGACTCAAGGTGTTGTGGGCCCACTGAGCTGTGAATCATTCACCTTACTGCCAATCCAAATCCCTCTTACTCCATATGGCATCAGTTGCATGGTGTGTAGAGGAGACCATCTCTGTGAATATCCAGCACTGCTATCTGTGCTTCAGTACCAACCATTTCTGTGTCAGCTTGAACTCCATCTACTACTGCTATC
Organism: Indicator indicator; assembly: GCF_027791375.1. Lineage (NCBI taxonomy): Eukaryota > Metazoa > Chordata > Aves > Piciformes > Indicatoridae > Indicator > Indicator indicator. Next base: position 38,898,552 of record NC_072053.1, read on the forward strand.
ACTTTTTCATCTGGATTATAGTTGGCCTGAGATCCTTTGTATGCCCAACTTAAATCCTAGGTGCTGGCTTTGGGTCTCCCTGGGTGTTCTCTGACAGAAGCTTGAGGTAGGACCATTCTTCCTGGCTCCAGTGTAGAGCATGTTTTTAATATCTTGTCCTGCCCAGATGGGGCCAAGGGCTACTGCACGTACAGTCTCCTGTTTGATTTGCTCAAAGGCCTGTCCCTGCTCAGGGCTTCTTTAAAATCGTTCTGGGACACTTGGTAGAGAGGCCTCACAATTGGGCTGTAGTCTGGGATATGCATTCTCCAGAAACCCACAACACCCAAGAAAGCCTGGGTTTCCTTTTTTATTGGTACCAGAGACATAGCTGCTGTCTTGTTAATCATGTCTTACTGGGATCTGATGATGCCCATTTGTTACGGATAAGGGGGAATAAGGTGAGAAATTAACAAAATTATTTACTAATTTCGCTCTGGTGCCCTCATAATGTGATGCAAATGTTACAAAAGTTTGGTAGCTTGGTTGATGGTTATCTTCACAATAGGAATGGTTACAGATTGTTTGAGAATCGTATTGGGAAAATATAGATGCAAAAGTAGCAGTGTGTCAGTGTGAGCTGAAATTCCGCCCCCACCAACAATAACCAGGCTAGCCCAGTCTGGAAGCAAATGAAGGCTGTATTTACAAGCAGAGTCTAAAATCTACAATGAAATGCGATGAATATGTACAAATATACAAAATTCACAACATTTACAAATATATACAATTAACAGAAAAGCACAACTGATCTCCCTTTGCTTCCTCACAAGGGGACCCTCCCAAAGGGGCCTCTCTCTCCCAAGAGCTTCCCCCCAGACCCCCCTGGACAGAGAAGCAGAGTTAGTTAAGCAGAAAGTTGTTAACTTAGCTGCCAAGGTCGGAAGAGAAGAAGAAAACAGCAGCCAGACAGCCCAGCAACTGCCCCCACTGCAGAACGCAGAATGTGCAGAATGCCTACTTTGTTTTGGGTAATAGTTCTTAAACATTTCTATCTATCCAATGGAAGTGTTTAGAACAATCAGTATTTTGCTTTCTTACACCCAATAGTGACTTATTTACACTCTTTCTCTGTTTTGAATTTGGCAAGGAAAAATTAAAAAGACAGTTTCAAACCATCACAGTCCACCCCTTCTAAACAATTCCATTGGCTGCTACTATCATTTATCTAATCTAAAATAATATCTACAACAATAGGTGAATAAAGATCATAGTCCATTCTGGCTATCTCAGATGTAGATGATTCAAAAGACTCAAATCACAGGAAAAACAGCAAACAGCTTGTTTCCTCACAGATGGAGCGAAGAAAGGAACAGGGACTCTCAGGTGACTCAGGGCTCTCAGGGTTCATGCACCGTAGATCTCATGGACTCTCCTCTTGGGTGCGATGCTGTATCTGCACAACACTCTGAATTTAACCTCTCTCAGTCAAAGTTAGATTTCTTTGTGGAATGCACTGAATTTCACCATTTTCTTGCATTACCCAATAGGTGTGACCAGGACCTTCAACAGAAACCACCCCTCGGACAGGTTTGGCCTCTCCTGAAGGAGAAAATACCCAAACAGTTTTGCCTAACAGATTCTTTTCTCTGATAACAGAAACTCTATCACCTTCCTCCTTTCGCAACAAATCTGATTGGGCAGGTCCAGCTCGATTCACTGAACCTCTACTATTTACTAACCAGGTTGCTTGTGCTAAATGTTTCTCCCAGTTTTTCAAAGATCCACCCCCCATGGCTTTGAGAGTGGTTTTCAGCAAACCGTTGTAGCGTTCGATCTTCCCTGCAGCTGGTGCATAGTAGGGAATGTGGAATATCCACTCAGTGCCGTGCTCTTTGGCCCAGTTTTTTACAAGATTGTTCTTGAAATGAGTTCCATTGTCTGACTCAATCCTCTCTGGAGTTCCGTGTCTCCACAGGATTTGTCTTTCCAGACCAAGAATGGTGTTACGTGCAGTTGCATGAGGAACTGGATAAGTTTCCAGCCATCCAGTTCTTGCCTCTACCATAGTCAGCACATACTGCTTACCAGATGGAGAACGAGGCAGAGTGATGTAGTCAATCTGCCAGGCTTCACCATACTTGTACTTGGACCATCGGTCACCGTACCACAAGGGCTTGATCCGCTTTGCCTGCTTAATAGCAGCACAAATGTCACAGTCATGGATGACTTGTGTGATAGCATCCATGGAAATGTCAATGGATCTGTCACGAGCCCATCGGTAGGTTGCATCTCTGCCTTGATGTCCTGACGAGTCATGGGCCCACCGAGCTAAGAACAGCTCACCTCGGTGTTTCCAGTCAAGATCAGGATCAGGATCAGAGTTTGTGTCCACCTGGGAAACTCTTGCAGCTAGATCTGCCTGATGGTTGTGTTGTTGTTCCTCTGTAGCTTTGCTCTTAGGAATGTGAGCATCGATGTGTCTCACTTTCACTGGGATTCTCTCAATGCGAGCAGCAATGTCTTGCCACAAATCTGCAGCCCAGATAGGCTTTCCTTTCCTCTGCCATCCATTCCTTTTCCAGTCTTTCAGCCAACCCCACAAGGCATTGGCTACCCTCCATGAGTCGGTGTAGAGATAGAGCTTTGGCCATCTCTCACGTTCAGCTACGTTAAGAGCTAGCTGGACAGCTTTTACCTCTGCAAATTGACTGGATTCTCCTTCTCCATCTCTCGCTTCTGCAACTCTGCGTGTTGGGCTCCACACTGCAGACTTCCACCTTCGCTTGTTTCCAACCAGACGACAGGAACCGTCTGTGAACAAAGCATATCTCTTTTCATCATCAGACAGATCACTGTAAGGAGGAGCTTCCTCAGCACAAGCTACTCTCTCCTCTGGAGGTTTTGCACAGCTTGTGCCTTCTAGCCAGTTTGTGATCACCTCCACCAAACCAGGCCTTTCGAGATTTCCCATTCGAGCTCTCTGTGTTATCAGAGCCATCCACTTAGACCAGGTAGCATCTGTTGCATAATGTGGTGAAGAACCTTTGCCTTTGAACATCCAATTCAGAACTGGCAATCTAGGAGCTAGAAGAAGTTGTGACTCAGTTCCAATCACTTCAGAAGCAGCTTTCACTCCTTCATAAGCAGCTAAAATCTCTTTCTCTGTTGGAGTGTAGTTTGCCTCTGAGCCTCTGTAGCCACGACCCCAGAAACCAAGAGGACGTCCTCGTGTCTCCCCTGGAGCTCTTTGCCATAAGCACCAGGTTGGACCATTGTCACTCGCGGCCGTGTACAGAATGTTCTTAATGTCTGGACCAGTTCGGACAGGTCCCCGACCCATCGCTTGGACTACCTCTCGCTTGATCTGGTCAAAGGCTGCTTGTTGCTCAGGACCCCATTGGAAACTGTTTCTCTTTCGAGTCACATCATAGAGAGGTTTCACAATCTGACTGTATCCAGGAATGTGCAGTCCCCAAAATCCCACTATGCCTAAGAAATGCAGTTTCTTTCTTGTTGATGGGATTTGCCATGGTGGAGACTCTGTTTATCACATCCATTGGGATGTGACGGCGACCATCTTGCCACCGCACTCCCAGAAACTGGATTTCTCTGGCAGGTCCTTTCACCTTGTCTGGCTTGATAGCGAAACCAGCTTGCAAGAGAATGTCAATGATTTTGTTACCTTTCTCGAAGACTTCTTCAGCAGTCTCACCCCAGACGATGATGTCATCGATGAACTGAATGTGTTCTGGAGCTCCACCTTTCTCCAAAGCATCATGGATCACTGCATGGCAGATGGTTGAACTGTGAATCCACCCCTGGGGCAAACGATTGAATGTGTACTGAATGCCTCTCCAGGTGAAAGCAAACTGAGGCCTGCATTCCTCTGCTATGGGAATAGAGAAGAAAGCATTAGCAATGTCTATGGTAGCATACCATTTGGCCTGCTTGGATTCCAGCTCATATTGGAGTTCCATCATGTCTGGTACAGCTGCACTCATGGGTGGAGTTACTTCATTCAAGGCACGGAAATCAACTGTCAGACGCCACTCTCCATTCTGCTTTCTCACAGGCCAGATTGGACTGTTGAAAGGTGAATGAGTTTTGCTGATGACCTTCTGACTCTCCAACTGACGAATCAAGTTTTGGATGGGCACCAAAGAGTCACGGTTGGTTCTGTATTGTCTGTGATGCACAGTTTGAGAAGCAACCGGCAGCTTTACATCCTCTATCTCATGTTGTCCCACAACTGCAGATTCATCTGAAAGCTCAGGTCTAATAGACAACTTCAATTTTCCTCCATCAATTTCTACAGTTGCTATTCCAAAAGCCCATTTGTAACCCTTAGGGTCTTTAAAACGCCCTTCTCTCAGAAAATCAATTCCCAAAATACAAGGTGCATTAGGTCCTGTTACAATAGTATGTTTCTTCCACTGCTTCCCAGTTAAACTTATATCAACCTCTATCTTAAACAACTCTTGAGATCCACCAGTGACTCCCTGAATAGTTATAGATTCTCCCCCTTGATAATTTGATGGTATTATGGTGCACTGAGCTCCTGTGACAACCAAGGCCCTGTACTTCTGAAATTTTGAAGTGCCAGGCCACTGGATGTACACATCCCAATAGATTCTGTTATCTCCATTATCCCTTACCTCCCCCTGGCGGAAGGCAGGGCACCCCTAATGGTGGGGATTACCTCCACATGTACAGCTGGCACAACGTCCAGCACCAGAATTAGGATCACTGTTGGAGCTATCAGAGTTGTTCTGGGAAACTGAGGAAGCGACAGCTACCCTCCTGGTATTGTTACCTCGGGATCTGCCCCTCTGCAGCTCCCGTAACCTCTTGAAAAGATCAGAAGTTGGTTGACCATCCCATCTGTTCATGTTCTCACCAAACTGATCACGCAGAGTTATCCAGATACTGCCACGTGATTGCCTCTGCTGTCTGTTTTGGTTTGACCTATTCTGGAATGGCCTCCTTGGAGCATGTTTGTTCCTAACAGCTGAAACTTGTATCCATCTGGAGGAAGAGGAATCAGAATCATCCCCCTTCATCAAGTTGGATATGGAGGTTTTAAGTTCCTCCTTCAGCTCTTTCATGCAATTCTCCATCTTTCCAGACAGAGTTTCAATGGCTGAAACCAAAGAAGTACGTGCGAGACTATCCTCCAATTGCCTCATTTGGTCAGTGAAATGGCCAACAGTAGGAGGCACTCCACCATAATTTCTTGCCACAATCCTGCTTGCCAGAATAGTAGCATAATTAGGAGGAGCAAGCTTAATGAGCTTTTTGGCAAGGCCTGTTCCAACAGGAATTTCATCAGGATTCAGAGTCTTATGATCTCCATATATTATTTCTCTCACAGCAAATTCTCTCAGACGCTTGATTCCCTCATCTATTGTGGTCCAAGGCTTAGGGTTCCATGGTAAATCATCTCTGCTGGGGTACCTCAGCGAGACTGCCAGTAGGAGGTGTGCCCACAGAGAAACTTTACCAATGCACTTGCCTAGATGCCTGTCTATGCCTGTATCCTTTGAGAGCATCCCCAACTGAGAGGCCGACTTGTCGCCTACCACCAATGCTGGGGCTCTCATATCAAAACACCTGGCTAGCCAAGACAGGACTGGCTCATTATCTCCTCTGATGTAATCCTTCCTCACATGTCTAATTTCCTGTCTGGGTGCATTAGCTGACTGTATGTCATCTCATCATCTCATCATCATCCTGAGGTCGCTGTCCCCATAATCCTGTTGTAATCCTCTGTTGAATTTCCTTGAGTTCAGAGGCTCTGCCAGCAGTTGCTAATCTACCAGGGTCTACATCCTGACCTACATCTCCATCATCCATGTGGGGTCTCAAGAGGTCTGCCAGAGTTTTAAGGCTAACCTTCTCTTCCTCACCAGGAGGATCTTTCTTAACAGAGGGACCCTGAGTAGAAGGACCCTCATCTCCATCTGCGCCATCTCCTGCAGCATCTGCATCTCCTCCTGCAGCTCCTTTACACTTTCTGCTTACAGTGGCCACCAAATTTACTGGATTGGTTTTCACATTCACAGCAGAGTTGGAAGAGCAAGTAGCCTTATATCTTTCTTGACACAGTGCTATCAGTAGCCATATGATTATTCCAAGAAGCAACAAAATTAAGATTAGCACAAGATGTCTAAGGTACCAAAGAACCTCTGTAGCTGTAAGAGGAGTAACAAACTCAAATGTGTCTGCTAGCAGATCCATAGTGGAGTTACCATATCTTCTTAGCCCAATAAGACCACAACAGAATTCACCAACATTCAGTAACTTGTTCTTAACCCAAAGAAACGACTTATATGCCACATATCTCACAATCTTGTCTATCATGCAGGAAACAGCCCATCTGTAGACAATCACACTGATAATAGATGAAATAGAATGACTCAGAATCCAAAACAGCTTCATTTTGCTTCCTAATCTGAGCAGAAATAAATCATACAAGCAATCGAGCCCTGAGTTGGAGCGCCAAAAATAAAAAGTGTCTTGGTGTGAGCTGAAATTCCCCCCCACCAACAAGTAACCAGGCTAGCCCAGTCTGGAAGCAAATGAAGGCTGCATTTACAAGCAGAGTCTAAAATCTACAATGAAATGCAATGAATATGTACAAATATACAAAATTCACAACATTTACAAATATATACAATTAACAGAAAAGCACAACCGATCTCCCTTTGCTTCCTCCCAAGGGGACCCTCCCAAAGGGGCCTCTCTCTCCCAGGAGCTTCCCCCAGACCCTCCTGGACAGAGAAGCAGAGTTAGTTAAGCAGAAAGTTTTTAACTTAGCTGCCAAGGTCAGTGTGTTATCTTCAGCCAGAAGAGAAGAAGAAACAGCAGCCAGACAGCCCAGCAACTGCCCCCACTGCAGAACGCAGAATGTGCAGAGTGCCTACTTTGTTTTGGGTAATAGTTCTTAAACATTTCTATCTATCCAATGGAAGTGTTTAGAACAATCGTTACTTTGCTTTCTTACACCCAATAGTGACTTATTTACACTCTTTCACTTTCTCTGTTTTGAATTTGGCAAGGAAAAAATTAAAAAGACAGTTTCAAACCATCACAAACAGTAACATTCCCCTCAGAAAAGGAAGGAACTTTCCTGAGACTTCGGAGTATATCAAATACTCACAACACTGTTTGCTGATTGTGGGAATTCCTCTTTTGGTCCCTTTTTATCAGAGAATTCTGAACTGCTACAGCTGCTTAGTCCGTGTGTGTGGTGGGAAAGACCTGAGAGAAAGAGCTCACTCACTCCACGACTGACCCGTTTTATGAAAAGCCAAATCTATTTTTTGTCAAGAGTCATCAGGAGAGCATGTCCAAAGCCCAGACAAAAGAAGTGGGCATCAGGAACAGATAAGCATCTGCCCTTTGCCCAGACTTGTTCCCAGCATGGGGTCTGTGTCTTACTATGCCTGGCAGGGCATTTGGCTTGGCAGAAGGGCTCATGTGAGTCCACTGACCCACAGCCCTGGGTGGGGGAAGGTGTCTCCACCTGACTCCTTCTATCCCAGCTTCTCTGCTTCCCGCCATTCTGTCTTTGTGGGAACGGAGAGGGGCTTTGGATGGACTGCCATACCATCTTGACGTTTTCTTTCTAAAGAATGGATCTTCTGTGCAGGTCCTTTGACCTTACTTCCTTTGATGGCAAAACCAGCTTTCAGGAGGATCTGGACAATTTTCTTCCCTTTCTCAGAAACTACTTCTATGCTGTCCCATACAATGATGTCATCAATGTATTGCAAGTGTTCTGCAGTACAGTCTTGACCAGTCCATGACAAATGGTGGGGCTGTGTTTCCACCCCTGAGACAGTCACTTCTGGGTGTATGCAGACTGTGGCTGGCACTTCAGTGCTGTAGGAATAGAGAAGAACTGAAGAAGTGGTATCAATTGTGGTGTACCACTTGCCTGCCTTTGACTCAAGCTGGTATTGAAGCTCTAGTGTGTCTGGCATGGCAGCACTCATCACTGGTGTAACTCTCCACTGGAGAGTGGGGAAGCATTCTTCCTGGAGGAATCCCCTTTTGTGATTGTTTTCCCTCACAACCCATGTATTGTACAGCTAGGATTGAAGTGGATTTTCCACCCCAGTTTCTCCAGCCCAGTTTCTCATGTCCTCTCCATAGTTGTGTAGGTAAAACCAGAGGGTGCCTCATGCTGCATACATCCCAGAGTCTGTCTTTGGGGTGGGGGAACATGTCCTCCTAATACCTGAGATACAGGACTGTACAGGTGAGGAGTAGGGCATGTCCTCTTTGAATTGATGGAACTCCGGTACAGTTCCTCCACAGCTAAACAGGCCCATAGTGAGGAAGAGAGATTTCCTTAGCCACAGTGTCTGTTAGTTAGTCTTTAGGCCCAGAAACCTCCTTCTCCCCTTGAGGCCACAGAGTACTGTTGAAAAAGACTCAAAAGGCAGGGGGTAGGCCCCAATGCATTGCAATGATTTGCATCTCAGGAACTGCCAGATTGACAATATACATTTCCCAAATATTTTAATTGGTTTTCAGGATTCTACACTTGTTTAACTGGTGAAATTCTAAAATGTTGGAGGTGACCACTGTTGTAGACACTTGCCCATACTCTCCCACACACCTTGCCACTCAAAATTATCCTGCTTTGGGGTAGATCTTTTGGTGGTATTTATTCTTGAAGAAATACTATGTAACCCTGAATAAGACCTGGGACATATTCAGGAGGCAGAAACAAGAGCATGGTGACTTGGACATCCTGACAATATTCAAAATTTTCAAAAAGCTGAGAAAGTCTCTTTCCCTGTCTCACTCATACAGGGGGTGAGATTATTCGTGAATGACAATGCCACATACAAATAGCAGCTTAACCCCAAGACATGTATGTGACCATGATATTCCAAGCTGACAATGTCCAGTACAAATGATAGACCTGATCCATTTCCCTGAGATGCTAAAACATCAACATAGGGAGTACAAGGAGCACATAAGGATTAATGTGATGGCATCATGCAAACAGATGGACCCCTACTGTAAACATAGACTATGATACAAAGTGCATACAACAGAATTGTTTTAACAGGCTTTGGTCAGATGTTTCATCTTCTCAACACTTTGTGCCTCACACTGGATGCTAAAAAGGCCTGTTATAGTTTTAAGCCCAATAGAAACTGAGCCCCACTTGCTGGAGAGCTAACCTCCCACTCCAGTCGCTCCCCGTATGTACTGGGTATGACGTCAGTGTGGTATGGAATACCCCACTGGCTGGTTCAGCTGGCTGGCCTGGGTATGGCTCATCCCAACTTCTTGTGAAGAAAATCAGCCTTGTTCTGTCTGAACCCAAGACATTCTAATTTTATTTTGCTGGAAAGCTGGGGCTACAAAAAATAGTAGTTCCAGTATTTAAGGTGTGGGGTTGGGTTGGGGAGGAAATGGGGCAAGGTTCTGCCTTACTCTTCCTCAGCCAGTGGTTTGATACATGAGATGCCTTTTTGACAGCCTGTCCCGGAGATTCAAAATGGCAATGATACTATCACATTATGCCAAAGTCTGTGGATTTGGGGTTTGTAATTGGTTTAGGACGGCTGGGCCAAAGACTTACGGTAAATGAAGTTAAATCCAGCTGGTGGTCAGTCAAAAGTGGTGTCCCTAAGGCTTGGTATTTGGGCAAGTTATGCTTAATATCTTTATCAGTGATTTGGATGAGGGGATTGATGGCACCCTCAGCAAGTTTGCAGATGACACTGAATTGAGCAGGAGTGTTGATCTGCTTGAGGGTAGGAAGGCACTGCAGAGGATATGGGCAGGTTGGATTGATAGGCTGAGGCCAATGGGATGAGGTTCAACAGGACCAAGTGTACTGTGGTTGTAGCAACCCCAAGCAGTGCTTCAGGCTTGGGTAAGAGTGGCTTGAAAGCAGTCCAGTGGAAAAGGATCCAGGAGTACTGGTGGATGGCTGGCTGAACCTGAGCCAGCAGTGTGGCCAAGGGGGCCAATGGCATCCTGGCCTGTATCAAAAACAGTGTGTCCAGCAGGAGTAGGGAAGTGATTTTTGCCTCCATACTTGGCCCTAGTGAGACCACAGCTCAAGTACTGTGCTCAATTCAAGGCGCCACAGAATAAGGACAGCGTTGGAAGTCCCACAATGTGTCCAGAGAAGAGCAATGAGGCTGGTAAGAGGGTTAGAGGGCATGGCGTATGAGGGGTGGCTGATGGAACTGGGGTTGTTTAGTCTGGAGAAGACAAAGCTAAGAGGAAATCTTAATTGCTCTCTACAACTAACTGAAAAGAGGTTGTAGTGAGGCTGGTGTTGGTCTCTTCTCCCAGGTAACTAGCAATGCAGTAAGAAGAAAAGAGCTTAAGTTGTGCCAGGGGAGGTTTAGGTTGGATATTAAGAAAATTTTCTTTACTGAGTGGTGAGGCATTGGAACAGGCTGCCCAGGGAGGTGGTGGAGTTGCCATCCCTGGAAGTGTAGATGTAGAAGAGGCACTTCAGGATATAGTTTCGTGGTCATGGTAGTTGGGTTACAATTGCACTTGGTGATCTTCCAGGTCTTTTTCTAACTTTAATAATTCTATGATTCTGATTTTTTTTTTTTTGAGTTGTGGGTTCTTTTCCCACTCATGCAGCATCTTTTCCATCCCCATTTCATGTGTTTTGGCTTCATGGCTGAGTGGGAAGCAGGAGGTGAAAGCTGCCAAGCCCTCCCACAGTGCTGGGCTAGGGGACTGGTAGTTTCATTCTTCCATTAGCTTTCCTGATCACCCTGCATAGGAAATTACATACCTACAGATGGGAGCAGAGAGGTTTGGGGAGAAATAATGCTTTTCACAGGAAGGGTTGATCATTGGGGTCCCTTCCTACCTGGTTGTGGCAGTTTAGGCTGGGTGCCCCCTGCCACTGCTGCATGAGATACACCTCTGGTGTCCTGGGTGCCCACCCAATAGGGGTGGACACAGGAAACAGCATATTGCTACCCATAAATCCTGCGCCCTATAAATCCATCTGCAGAGTCATTCTCTTCCTCTTTCTTCCCTCTCTGCTCCCATGGGAGATGCTCTCTCTTATCGGGTAACGGTGGGGGAGTATCTCAGGCCCCTTAGGCTTGACTAGGCCTAATGCCAGGAGGAGAATGGAGGGGGGGGCAGTCTCAGACCTGGCCAGCCTGAGACTTGCCTAGCAGTGGGAGGGGGAAGAAAGAGCCCTGGGGGTTTGGGTTTACCCTCAGGTGGGAAGAAGGGAAGGATTGGGAAGCTTTGGGAATTCTGTGAGGGGTTCTGTATGCTTTTGGGATATTCTTGGCACTATCCTTTGTAGTCTTTTGTAGCTTCACCAATTGCTTTTCCATTTAAACTTTCCATCACTCTCCAATCTGTTTGTGTGAGTGTCATTCTTTTGTCCCTTTCGGGGCAAGAGACGATCTGTCTGGCCTCAAACCAGCACACTGGTGTTCAGTGATTCAATAATAGGTAAAATTACGGAGAATTAAGCTGTCGTTTTTTTCTTGCAGAACACAAGTGATCTACAAGGTTCCATAAGCACAGATGCCTGCAGTTTAAACTCTGTCATACAAAGAGATGAAGAAGAATCCAAAATGATGGACACAGTATAGTACTCATAAGACTGAAGCCAAGTACTTTTTTTTTGTTGTTGTCTTTTTTTCCTTCAAAGAAACAAACATGGCTATTTTCTTGACACTTATTTTTCTGGGTACTGCACTTTATTTTTGGTGTCATATTTTGTTGGTTTTGTTGTTTGGTTTTTTGGGGGGGAAGGGATTTTGAAGGGTGAGTAATTAAGAAAAACTTGTTATATTGTTTGAAAATGTGCTGCTAGGTTTTTGGTTGTCCTTGAAGAGCAGGGTTCTCAATATTGCCGAATGTGAAACTGGATGTGTTTTCTGCTACTAACCTTGCCTTTAATGACTTTAGAAATTAAAGTATGAAAAAGAAATCTGCACAAATACTATGTTTACAAGAAGCAGTAGATTCTTGGTAGAATCTGCTATTGTCTTACTACAGATGTGGACATGTTTTCTTCTATGAGTATTGGAGATCACAACTGTATTGATGCTACCTTGCTGATATTATAAGCTCAAATTTGGTTATCGCTAATAGCAATAAATCAGTATCTGGTATCAGTATTTCAGATCTGAATGGATTCGATTAAAATACTGGCTTTCTACCTCTACTTAAGGGGATTTAAATGTTAAATTGTGCTTTCATTAAACATAACTTTGTTTTGTCCTAAAATGTGAGCAGCATTTGTTTACTTACAAGTGTTGGATTGTGTGATTTTTCAGAGTCTGCTTCTTCATGTTCTTAAGGCTAAGTGTCATTACAGGAAGAAATTTGATGGAGGGCATGGGGATAACTGGAAGTAAAAAGGTTTGATGCCATTCATATAGGATAAGATGTCATGAAGGGTGTGAAAAGTATTTCATATGCTACTAAGTAAAGTGAGTTTCTGACATTGCCAACTCAAAGTGTAAAATCAATAAAAGCATCCTATTTGATCTGGAAATCCAAATACTGTTTCTAGACAAGGCCTTCCACAAAACCTTTGCAATCCAGAGTTCTACTGTTCTTTTCCAACTTGCTGCTAACAGCAGTTCTATGTATAAAAAATGTATACAGCAGATGGAAGACTACAGTGAAGACAACTCATATCTCAAATGATGGTATTGGTATGTACTCTCTAGCAGTTCTTTGGCAGACAGAGGATACAGGAGAAAACAGCAGCTCTGTTCCAGGTTGCAAATTGGAGATAACCAGCTTCAGTAGTAATTTAAGTTTGACAGATACTCTAGAGAGGCTAAGTAAACATTGCCTCCTCCTTAATAATTAGCTAATTATTTAAAGGAAAGTAATGGAAACTACTGACTTCATGTTTTTAACTGAATATTATGTAAGAAGATCACAAGGGTGGTATAGCAAGTGATCTGCAATTACTACCATTAGCAGTAGAGCCACATGAATCTAGAAATCTGTGGTATACTGAAAGCTAAAGTTTCTCACGGGCTAAAACGGGATGGTGTGGGAATATGTACTGGGAAAGCTTTACAAATTTTACATTTGAGTCATTAGACTCACATGTCTCAATATTGATAATGGTAAGGCTAGGTGTGCAAATGTATTTCAAGCTGTCATCACCACTGTTCTGTAGTTAGTTACAGTTACTGCAAAAGGAAGTTGGGACCTGCATTAGCAGGACACAGCTACTTCTCGGCCAGAGAGAGCTGTTTGTACCTTGGGTTTTGCTGACTCCTTGAAACTCTCAATCTGGTGAGCATAAAAAAATGGCTGGCTAGGAGAGTTCACTGAAAAATAGCAATGTCTGGACTATTAAAAAGTGTGGCCTGTGAAGGTTTGTAATTGCAGCTATCTAGTGAGTAAATAAATACAACAGCTGGTCAAGAGACATGAAATAGTAGTATGAACTCATGAGAACCAGTCCAATTGCTGCCAGAAAGCTTGCTACAATAATACAAGAAAGTTAGTTTGACCATTGGAAATGGTGGCACTGGCATCAATGAGAAGTTGTTTTTACAAGCATAGTAGAAAAGACACATTTACTGTCAAGATCATCTAACTTGAGGTTTACCAGATGACAATCTGTTTAGTATTCTGCACAGAGGCTTTACCAAATGTGTTACAAATCATTGAAACACCATTTCTCATGCCTGCAAGATAGCTGCTCTGAGGGCTGAAATATAAATGTAGTAATAAGGCAAATTGTCCAAGCAAATGTTAAGGGTCACTTAAGCCTACCAAAGGTGACTGTCTTCCCTGATACCAGCCTATACACATGCCAGTTCTGGTCTGAAATAGCCTTTTGCAGAATGGTTCCTCACATTTTCTGGCTGGCCCCAACTAAGGGGAAGCTTTACAACGGACAGCTTAGGCCGAGGGGCCAAGGCTAATTGTATGAAGCTACAAGGCCAGGTGCCAAGTCCTGCACCTGGGTCACAACAGCTGTATCGTAAGTTACAGGCTTGGGATGTGTGTTTGGAAAGCTACAACTTGAAGAGGGACCTGGGGGTATTGTTTGACAGTCAGTTGAACATGAGTTAGCAGTGTGCCCAGGTGGCCAAGAAAGCCAGTGGCATCCTGGCTTGTTTTAGAAACACTGTGGCCAACAGGAACAGGGAGGTGATCATGGCCCTGTGCTCAGCACTGATGAGGCCACACCTCGAGTATTATGTTTAATTCTGGGGCCTGCACTATAGGAAGGATATTGAGGTGCTGGAGCACATCCAGAGAAGGACACTGAGGCTTGTGATGGGCCTGGGAGCACATGGCCTATGAGGAGCATCTGAGGGAGCTGGGGTGGTTCAGTCTGGAGAAGAGGAGGCTGAGGCTCTGGAGACCTTAATGCTCTCTACACCTACCTGAAAGGAGGTTGGAGCGAGGAGGGGGCCAGCCCAGTCTCTTCTTGATGAGAAGTGACAGGACTAGAGGAGCTAGTTACAAACTGCACCAGGAGAGAAATATTAGGAAATATTTCTTCACTGAAAAGGTTCTCAAACATTGGAATGGTCTGCTCAGGGCAATGGTGAAGTCACCATCCCTGGGGGTGTTCAGAGTGTGGACCTGGTGCTTAAAGACATGGTTTAGTGTTGACCCTTCAGCATAGGGTTGAGGGTTGGACTGGATGATCTTTGATGTCTCTTCCAACTGGATATATTCTGTGATCCTCCGATCACACATTCAAGAAACATGCTTTCATGTCATTATTGCTTTGCACAGTGTTTCTTGAGTAAATCACTGAACATGCTTTGCAGTCAGTATCTGCAGACATAACTATTTTCTGAATAAGTGACACAAGAGTACCTGTTCTTATGCCAGTTACTATATTATAAAAATCAGGTATGTTTAATATTTTAAAAATACAGCATTAAAGTGAGAATCACAGGCAGTAAAATTTTATCATAATGTAAGTTAAGGACAGCATTAGACTTTAATTACTGATCAGCCTGGTAGACTGCTTAGAGAAACCCTTGATTGCAGAATCTCAGTTGTGAGCTATGACAGATGAGGGGAAGTTAGACCTATTTTCACCTGGGAGGGGCAACATCTTCCTGGCTTATATCTGGCAACTTGGTTTGGAGGAACGCGTAGATATGTGGCCAGATCTTATTGGTTTCTGTTCCAGAGAAGGATTTCAATAATCCTTTTTCCCTAAGGAGGAAAAAGAAGACAGCATTACAGAAGTCAAATTGTTTAATTGTTCAAAGAGCTCCAGCTCACATTAAGATTGCCCTGACAAGAGTGTGGGAATGTGCATGATTTCACACCAAGACCCACCATAACATTGGGAATGGAAGCTGGGCATGCAATGCTGTGTTCCTCAGAGAGCTATTGCCACAATCAGAAAACTGACAGCTGTCCACAGAGTGCTAGTAACAAACTATGAAGGGAAAAAATAAGAAACAATGCAGTCATGTAGCACATGCTATACATCAGTCATCCAAACAGCTATGACTAACCCAGTCGATGTAAAGTTACACTTGAGGGATGAAAGCACATTGGGACAAGCAAGAGAATCAGGCACAAAAAAAGTTACTCTAAATTACTTAGAGTAGCTAGTTTTATCTGTAAGGTATCTTACAACAGCTTAGGCCTGTGTCTTACAGTGGTACTCTGAGGCATTTTCATTTCAGAAAGCTACCGAAGTCAGAAAATCATTGACAACCCAGAAAAGCTCCTTTAGAACTTAACTACCACAATATGAAGTGTCTAGTCTTTTGCACAGCAGTTTAGTAGAGCACAATGAAGAATGCTGGATATGGGACAGAGGAAAGGACAGTCACTTCAGGATGTTGTCAAACTGAATCTGACTTCTCTGTCTAAGCAAGGTAAGACAACAAAGCTCAACATAGAAACCTGGTGTTACCTATACATTAACAACATGTTGTTTGCATTTTTACGTGAAGAAAAGCTTTGTGTATAATTTTGGCTCTTAAAAGAAACAATTTCTCATTCCACAGTACAAATGGCAGTATTCTCAAATAGCTCCTTATTCCTAAAGAGTCTCGCTAGCTGTGCCTGTCACCGTCCAGTTCTTAGAACACCTGCTTTTAAATCCTCACTAAGAGCTTTTGTTTCTACTCCTATATGATTTCTGTTTGTTTCTATTTGCCCTTGTTAGGAGGGCTGCTACTTAGACATCCAGAAGAGAAAATAATGTTAAATCTGTCACCTTACTAATCAGAGCCATGTTGCTCAGAGCAGTATTAGAATGGATCGAATGATGCATAGGACCCTTTGTAAAGCTAAATATGGCTGCAGTGAAAGGCTCTTTTGCTAAGCAGCCCCCTGAAGAGCTTTCATGCAGCTCTGGAAAACATACTCATTTTACTGTGTTGATTTCTTGAATTGACGAAAGACACACTGCTACTTGTACCCCATTGTACAGTGTCTCTGTGGACGTGGAAGAACAGGTTTTACCACTTACCGATAATATTCCAGAACAGGTTTTGTTAGAGCATCGTAAGCCTGCAGCCTCTTGGTAACCGTCTCTGGCTTATCATCCTCACGCTGAACAAGTGGCTCTCCAGTAATATCATCAATGCCCTTAATCATGGGTAAAAGCAAACACTGGTGTATATTTCTCATTCCTGTTTAAGTATGTTTTATGCATTTTTCTATTTAAATATGATCACTTTCCAGTTAAGGTGCAGCTTTCTGCTCACAAAGGCTCCTGCCCATATCTGATATGTTGACTTTCCAGTAAAACAGTGCATTGGTTTTAAGTATTTTCTCAGTATTGGCAATGAGCATCAGGTCATAGCACAGTGACTAATTTCTCCTCTGGAACATTTATTGAATATGGGAAATACATAGGCAGAATCTTCACATATGAAGGAAAATAACATTGTTGGTAATATGTTCCTGCTTAACAGAGAACAAGCAAGAGACCAGCTGGACCCGTGGACCTTTGACAATGCCAAAACAGGGAGAGGGCTTAATGGCTCTTTAAGTCACAAAACAGAAGAGTTATATTGTGGTTTAGGCACAGCTGGCAGCCATTCAATAAATTTCTCTATTCATGGAGGTGTGAAGAAAATCTGTTCCATAACATCTGTATCATAGTAGAGATGGATTTATATGGTAAAATTTATCTTATTTATGTAATACAATCATTTAAAACACTGAAGTGTTTCTTTCTAAGATCTGTGCAGGCAGCCTTACTAATGCCTTCATTGTACATATCAAATATTAAGCCTTCAGCCTTGCATTAATTATAAGGCCATAATATTTTGGTTCTGTTGAGTAAGAAAACATTTTGCAGGTCTATTAGATAACAGAGATAACTGTATTTCAGCTCCATTCCATGGTTTCCTGTAAATACCACAATCTCCTGTGTTGTGATGTGCCTGCTAATTAGTGGAAGGTAAAGTGGAGTGTTCCTAAAAGTACAGCTGTTGCAGCTGAAGCCTACTCTGGCAGGTCTGATAATTCCCTGTTGGAGCTTGCCTATAGTTTTCTGCAATTAAAAATCACAATGACTTAAACCACCACATTTTAAATGCTACAAAGGTACTGTTTCCATTGTTCACTTCCAGTGCTTACCTGCTATTTCAGCTGGCTGCTTTTCCTGCAGCACTGAAATCTGAAAACTATAAAGGCTTCCTGTGCTCCCGACGTTACTTAATTGAACTTCCAAGTGAAATGTGACACCACAACAGGAAAGTTATTTAAATCTAAGGATGAAATACAGCTTCTGAAGTTGCTAACACAAGTTTCTCAAAAACCTTAAGGTAGCAATGTACAATAATTATTCTTAGGTTCAATATTCCTCTTTAGGATATCTGAAGCCTTAACTTCTTTAATCTTTTGAGAAGCTTCCCTGACCAGTAAGGTTCCACATCTAATTTTGCAATATAACTGCTCCCTTGAAAATGCCCATCCTTGTTAACAGAGGAAAGGCATTAAGTAGATTCCTCTAACTGAAGATTCAGTTGCATCCTAGATACAAAGAATGAATCCTCAAAAGGAAGGGAAAGGAAACTGTTTTGGACGCTACAGGCTGCAAACATGCAGAACAGGCCAAGAACATGCCCAGCTCCTAAGTTAGTGTGCAAAAAAGAGTATTTCAGATTAGTGAACAGCTTTAACAACAGCTCACAGAAATACACGGTGTTTCGTTCTGCAGGGGAGAAACACCTTGTCTATCAGCTTGAGATTTTACCAGTCACTAGCATACCTTCAGGGCTAAGGTACTACCATAAAGTTTCTGTGCTCCTAAGAGATGAAACGCACCTTTTTCTTCTGAGCTATTACTTGCAGCAGAAGAATATTTTACCGCAATTACCAAATGCAATGCAACGTTTCTTTAGTGCCAACATCAACATGTATTGCTTACCTGCACTTTGGGAGGGCTGAATTCAAGATTGTAAACTCTGCCACTAGCAGGGTGGATCCAGCGTGCTGTAAGCCGATATTTTATGGTCTCAAATGGCACATCTAGGTCAATCACAGTGTCTATTTGACATTCTTTATCCAGGGCTTTTGCCTGAGCAACTGTTCGTGGGAAACCTTTTCAGAGGAAACAACTCCATAAAAATCCAAAGGTAGAGTAATAGTGAGAATTACATGGATTCAGTCATTAGAGAAAATAATTATCAGACAGACAAAAAAAAAGGCATCATCATACTGTTAGAGTTTTTTCAGTATTTTTCAGTGAGTCATGGCACTTAACTTGCTAAATACCTCCCAGCTTCTATTTAATTTCAGTTAATCATCTTCTCAAAAGTATAACAAATGCAAAAAGACACCATAATCCTACATACTACATACCACTGTATTGAATAAAATCATTCTGAACAAGAAAAGCTACAGGCAGTTCACTCAGGTGTGAAGCAACCTTGAAACACTTGTGACAACTCCTGTTTCCACAGCTGTGTAAGTCTTGCTTAAGGAGGTGACCATTACAAATCTATTTTATTCAGTTGCAGTAAGCCAAATATATCTACCTGAGGCAGCCCAGGATTAGTTTTTTCATAACTAAGTAGGTTTAGAAAGAGTTCCAGAAAGTCTAGTGTATCAAAATATTCTCACGGAAGACTGACTTTGATAACACTCAAGCTGAACAGGAATTAGCCTGTGCTTCAAAGACACCACGTTTTGCCCCATGAACTCCATGCGTCTGGGTAGCGTGCCTTCAAAGGCACATGTTACTACTAGAGGAGCTCATGGAACTTAAGAAGGAATAGGGGAAGAAAAATCAAGGTCTGCATAAAGAATTTCAAATGAAAAAGTGACCAAAAAATGTCAGCTGGTCAAAGTTACTGAAGAACATACTATTGCACCATAGAATCAAAAAGTTCTTGTACAGTCTCGTGTTCTTCAGTAACTTTTCATCATACTACACAAGTAAACTCCTCCACAGGGACGAGTATTGGTAGGAACAAACAAGAAAAATCCTTGCATAACGCTGGTTGGTGGTTTCAGGCCCATCTGCAGCAGAGCAGCTGCTCAGACCCTCCTCTTGTAGGATGGGAAGGAGGAATTGGGAACAAAATGGAAAACCCTATGGGTTGAGATAAGGGAGTTTAATAGAACAATGCAAAGCACAAAGGACTAGTATCTAACAACTAGTAACTTAGAATGCAACATTCTCACCAGACACCCAGACCAAAAAACCCAGCACCCATGCCACACATCCCTCTTCTATAGCAGGCATGACTTACTGAATACCCCACTGTCTGGCTCTGCTGCTGTCCTGGGCGTGACCCCTCCCAGCTTCTTGTGAAAGAAATTAACCCTGTCCTAGCTGAACCCAAGACAAGCCTGTTGCCGGAGTAAGGAACCAGCCAAGAACTAGTCTTATAACACAACGTAAGTATTTCATGGTACTAAGACTACTGTGTCTTGTCCACATCACCAAAGGGTTTATTAACTGAAAGCAAGCTCTTGCTTGTGCATTATGTCTAATGCACCTGGTTTGCATCATAGTCATCAACTGCCCTCATCCTGTTTCTCTTAAGTTCACAGTAGCTCATGGAAGAACTTCTAAATATTAAGAGCAGAGGGAGTCCCAGGGCTCCAACACTGCTGTTCTTTCTTACTGCTGACAAGCTAGTCAGCCACCACACATCTTAGTTATGCAGCTGAAAAATGCGTTTGCTTTGGGACTTACTACTGAGAAACTTCAACAAATTAAAGTGCCTTTACAACAGCATTTCACTCAAACTGAACCGGGATTTGCTGCATGCAGTGTTTTCTCAATACAGAAAAAAAATAAAGTGTGGTGAATTATGAAGAATCCAGGAACACTGAAAAAAGTGCCCTAATTTGCAACACTTAAATCTAAGCAGATCACACCCCACAGCCCGCAACTGCTACATCTGCTATGACTCTAGAAGCCACCAACCTATCCCAAAGCAGTGGAAATGGATATTTGCCTAAGTGAGCATACAAACAGCTAACTAAACTGAGGTCAGTCTCAGCTGTTTGTTCTGAGTTGCACTTACCATACTAAAGACCTTGTGGTTAACATATTTCAACAGACCTGTATTGTTTCGGCAGAGCTGACTATGCCACAGCTATCCCTAGTGCAATCCACTAAGTCTTATTACAAATACTAACGCAGACAAAATTTCTGCTCCAAAGGTTTAAAGAACGCTATACATTAACATATAGCAGGAATTCATTTATTCTTCCACTGCCTCCACACTGTCCTCCTGTTAAAGGGTTGCCAGCTCTACTATTATATATCCAGATGTACAAGTCTGGAACTGTGTGTACACAGGACCTGTAACTAAAGAAAAAGGAACACCTGCAGCCCTTTCATTTATTTGACTAGGTTTCATTGTGCAGGTTACTGCGGGAATTAAGCCTTTGTCCTCATTAAGGAGGAACATAATGTGACTCAAGCCACCAGAACAGACCACAGTACTAGAAGAAATTACAATGAAGCACTAAAGGACAGCAAGCACTGTGGATTTTTCACTCCCTCTAAAGAAAGAGCCACAGCAACAACCTTTTAGTTTTATCTGCTGAGACAGGTTGTCACTAGAATGCAAAAACACACATATGCAGCCTAGGCCCTATCTTTGTGCTGCTCCCATGGGCTGGGGTAACAAGAGCCCTTCAGTTCATAAAGACAGTGGCAAATTCATTTTCTCTCTGCTGTGAACATGGAAGCAATGAGCTTACTCTGCAGAAGAATTCACTCTAGAGAACTAAAGAGCAAATGAAAAAGATCTTTAAGAGCACTCAAGTAGTGTTTTTCTTAGTGATTTATTACATGCAGCACTGCTGCAGTGCTTGCTTTCCATACTTAACTTTGTTCTTCCATCTCATACCTACCTTTCTATTTAAGTTGTTCTTCAGCCCCATTCTTCAGAAGTGTTTTACCCTCAAGGATTTCAACAATAAAAAGCTTAAAAATGTGAAACTTCTTAATGCATATTTTAAATGCAGAATAAAGCATAAGAATTGCCAGGTTTGAAATTTTAGTTGGAGTGCTGAACCACTCTAAACAACCCTGTAGTGCTCTGAAGGCAGGACGTCCCCAAAGCATTTTACAACCAAAGAAACTGGGGCAGACTAGCTGCTGAAGGTTTCACAACAAGCTGACAACAAACACTTCCCAGTTACTATGACTACTCTGACTGCAGCATAACTACTGGAGTGTAGCTGCCCCCAAGTGACTAAAGCGCTCCAAGCTTTCCAGTGCAGATTTGCTGTTCATATATAGTGATACCCAATACACTGTGAGCTTACCATCCAATAGCCAGTTGTACCGATCTAGGCCTCTTAGCTCATCCAGCATTAGTCGTGTCATGATGTCATCTGGAATAAGTCGCCCTTGGTCAATGTAGGACTTGGCAAGGATTCCAACTTCTGCGAAAGTAAGAGAAGTCGCATTACACTATCTCTGACCTCCAGCAAGTGAAAAAAAGCCCAACAGCCTGAAAAGAAAAAAAAAAAATATCAGGATAGCGCAGAACAGTAAAGTTGTAAACAAGACAGACAGTTTGCTTGCTGAAATTAAAACAAAGAAAAAAAACCCATCATCATTTAGAACCTGATCATGCAAATACGTGTCCGAGCGATTTGACTGGTCTGTGGTTCCACGGATGGCAACAGGGTGTTTAGTACACCTCTACCCACACACCCTCCAAATAATTTTACTAGTAAGTATTTGAAATCATAGGTTCCAAAAACTACAACCAGGAGGAGCCATGAGGTAGAAGAGCCTTTAACAGAATAAACGTAGTAGAGGATTCAACTTCATTAAGATAACAGCCCTCAGGTTTCCTATCAAGAAAGTTTAGTGGCTAGTTATTGACTTATGACTTCACTACAAACAGAATTATCTTTGGTATTTACAAGGTAGGACATGCAGTGGGACATGCTTACCAGATATGTATTCTTGTGATTACTAGTTACAAGAGGATGTTTATAGATGCTGTAAACTCTTTATGGAAGCATGCAGACACTTGTATTTTCCCACAGAGCTTGCTAACCTTTAGTACCAGGCATTTATCCCACTGGCTCACTATAATGCCATCCACGCATCACAGTTCTGGATATCAAACCATGCTCTGACACAACAGACAGTAGCATGCTGTAGTTCATCCCAGTAACAGGTATAGCTGGATTCATTTGCCTAGCTTGTGTCCTAGGCACAAAGACTCTGGGGTCTGTGTTTATAAAACAATTGCCCAATTATATAAGTCACCCAGTATAGCAGCTAGGTTGGTTTCACTGGGGGTCTGCAGAAGCCTTTACTTGCAGCCAATTCAATTTAGTTACAGTAAACAGAAGAGAAAATGGGATGGACTGACTTATCAACACAAGATACGCCCACTTTCAGCAGAAAGCAACAAAGAATGCAAGTCCCATCACTTGAATGTGCAGTAGTACTGAGGCCATTCTTAGACAAGGCAACTGAAAGGCAATAGATGCCCTCAAGAAATGCAAACAGTAGCTTTGGTGCTATAAAGAAAACAAGTAATAAAGGGACAATTTTCACTTATTGGATGTTCATACCTACAGTTCAGCTCTGAAAAGTTTGAAGACCGTTTAGTGTAGTAACTGGCACTACTGCACCTTGGTTGGACTTCAAATAATCCTCACAATATGGAAAAGAATCAGATCCCTGTGCTTGTGTCTTCCAGCACAATACAAACTCGAATGAAGATGACATTCTGGGTACTAAGTGTCTATTCTTTTCAACCTCCCTTTTCTGAGGTCAGCAAGTCAGATCTCTTTTCTTATTCTAGTGCACTTTGAACTATGTACCGTGCAGAAGTAGGCTGGGAAGAGGAACAAATCACATCTAGTTCAATGTGTACTTGATCATAGTTCAATGCGTACCTGATTTACTCTGCAGCATTGCTCCAGCCACAGCGGTCTAAGAATGTGCACAAGGCAAGGTCAACAGAGAATGGTACTAACACACTTTGGAAAGACAGATGAGCTTCTGGGCTCAAGGAGTTTTCAAGCACAGCAAGCTGTAAGGTCCTATTATTAGACCAACAGAGTTGGAAACATGCTGCCTCTCTCTATAAACCTCAGGTTGTTTAGAAAGTCACTATTACAGAACTAAAAAATAGGCACAACTGTACCCAAGTAGTTATACGTTAGGACAAAATGTGTACATACTAGACCACAGCCTTTTTATTGTTTGGTTTTCTTCCTGTTGTTGGGAATGTGATTTCTTTAGGTTTTATTGTCTTTATTTTGTTCAGGTTTGTTTTGGTTTGTTTTCAGCTTGGGTCTGAAACCATCACAGGCATAGAAATCTCCGGAATTAAAGTTTCTGTCCTGTCTAGGTGACAGCAGGTATCAATGTTCCATAGTTCTCCAAAAAGATTGGCACATCCTAACCAGATCACAGCAAACAACCTCTAGCAATATCCAGACAAGAGGCTACTTAGCATTAGATACATACTCTCCAAAGCAGCTTTGACATGGTAATATCTGGAAATTGCTAAGAATGCTGCTAAGTTCAATGGGAGTTTAACTCCACTTTCACAAGACAGCAAATGCCAAAAATGGCACAGTATAGCTATCACTAATTTAAGTATTTCAATGACCCAAATTAGTCTAACACAATTCCCAAACAACTGGGAATTGCAAGACTTTTCTATTATAATAAAAATTCATAACTCTGCCTTGACTAAACTTGTCAGAGCTCCCTGAGCTGACAATCAGTCTCTCTCCATCCTTTGGTGTACTCAGTATTTACCTTAGTCCTTTGGAGACCAGTTCTGCAACAAGTGAGTCACTTTCAATAAAATTAAAACAGAGCTTCATACAGGTTAATTAGTGGATTAAAAACTCTGCAGCAGATTCTTGCAAGCTCTACACTAGCTAATTCAGAACAAACTTAATCTCTTAAACTCTCCACTGGCATATCTCCTTACATTCAGGGTTTTAATGTGTTTGTTACACTTTCATTTCTCCTTCACATTCTTTAATGTGTTCAACCCACCTAACACACTTCACTTTTCTCTGTACTACTTCATGGATCCTGGCTCATATCAAGCAATGGGGTACTTCCAGTTATAATTTCCTCTTCTCACACACCCTCCATCTTATTTTGGTGCTCTTTGATCTTCCTTTCAAGACATACTGAAAGAGTGCAGAACCTAAAGTATTTAGTAAATAACATATTTCCTTCATTTTCTGGAATGCCTTCCTCTCTCACTATGTCTTGCTTACACTGTAAATTCATTAACAGCAACAATTTTAGTTTTGTAATCTTCTGTAAACAAAAACTTAAGCTTGTGCAATCATACAGACAGAAAAGGCATGCATGTGATCAGACATGACTGCACAGGTGGTACTCCTAGCAAATGTTTAACTTGTAGATACCAGCCATAGTAAAGTCGATCAACTAAGCCAAAGTCATTGTTCCTACAGCACAAACACAATTTGTGTGAAAGGAGATGTAGAGATTGTATCACATAACAAACAATTTCATAATACAGATAATTTTTTATCTTCGAACATGCTCATAAAGCTTCGAAGACCAAAACTACCAGCTACCTAACCATAGTATCACAGTCCTCTGCAACTCTGAAGTGCTGTTAGTAGCAATACTCCTTCTTCATCCCATGCAGTCTTAAATGGTTCTTAAAAGGTTTTTGACCCTAATGTGAAGAAAAACACATGCAGAAGTCAGGAGGGGACCCTTCATGACTGCAAAAATCCCCTGGAGAGAGGGGTTGTTGAATCTCCGTTGACAGCCAGAGGTCAAGCTTGAACTATATATCATTCCCATCATTGCCTAATACAAGCAACTTCATATACAAACACAGACCATGCTGAAACCCAAGCAAGGGATGAACTTGTTGTAAGATAATTGTAGTAAAATAAGACAATGTAAGCAGTCTGAAAATTTTGCCCATTGTTTTTGGCACGCACCACTTCCACTATGCCAGCCAGTTCAGGGCAAGGTCTTCTAATTTTGGAATAGCTGGTAATTCTAGGAGCCTCTACTATTAGCCATCTAATGGAGATCTGAAAAAGTTTGATTGCCCAGGACTCCTCCTCTTGCCCCGTCTGTTAAAAACTTGAATCATTTTCCCTTTCAGTATGTTTCAGCTGAAAGACTATCATAAACACCTACAAAAACCGCTGGATGCTTATGCAAGCACAAAGTCAAGCAAACAATTCGGTGTTACAAAGCAAGGGAAACGCGACACCGCCGAGACAGGCCCCGGTCGCGCTTACAAGGAGGATGTCGAGTGACAGCTTTTGGATTATCCTCGGCTGAAACCTCAAGGCCCACTTCTGGTCTCCAGGAAGCGCTGCGTGAAAACGCTCAGTCTCGGGGTGGAGGGCACATAGAGGTGGGGCTGGGGAGCACCAACGCCCTCTTCAAGATGCTCCGAGGGGCTTCCCGGATGGGGCGACGTGATCGGGAGAAAAGTGCGCCCCGGCCGCCCCGGCGGATCGGGGCTGTGTCAGGCGGGAGCTTCCTGCCGGGCTGCGTGGGACCGGCTCCCGCGGGGCTAGGGGCACGGCGCCGGGCGAACGGCGGCCTGCCTCTTCCCCCTCCCGTTCCGCCCCCAGCCCCGCTCTGGACCGTCCCTGTTCCCACCTGTCTTCTTCTGCATGTTGTCCCTTAGCAGGTCGCCGCTGGAGAGGTGCTTCATGCCAAAGTATTTGATAATCCGAGCGGAGACGGTGCCTTTCCCGGAGCCCGGGGGCCCCATGATGACGGCGCGCAGCAGCGGCGGCACCACCATGCTGCTGCTGCTACTGCTGCCGCTGCGGCTGCTCCTGCTGCGGGCTGCGGCTGGCCGGCGGAGCGCGGCCCGGTAGCAGCACCGCCCTCCCAGGGTGCGCCGCCTCGGCCGCTCGCTTTAGGACCTGGGAGGGGGTGAATGGGGTAGGGAGCCGAGGCCGGTTCTTTCAAAGCAAAAGCAGTGGCAACTTTTCTGGCTGTCAGTCAGAGGCAGGCAGGAAAGAGCCTTTACGTAAAACTGTCGGTGAGATGTGAGGAGAGGGGAGCGCTCTGAGTGTGGGGGGAAGGGAGGACGCTGTGTGGGGAAAGATAACTGAAGCAAATTCACATTTTAGACAGCCAAAACCGTGTTAGAGTATCACTGCTCTGACTGGCCCTAACTAACCTTCTCATACCCCTGCGCCGAGGAGCCCCGTTTTGGCTGCCCTCGAAGCCATCGGCCCCTAACCTAGCCTGTTCCCACTCTAGGTCCTGAACCACCGTGAGAGTGACCTGCGACGTCGCTTTTTACTTGTCTGTCACCCAGTGACTGCTAAGCTGTCGACACATCCTCTTGCTGTCACTCCCTGTCCAGGTGCCACGAGGCTCTGGGTGTCAGGTGCCGTGGCCGGACAGCTCTCAGCTCATCCCTCCCCCTGCAGCAGCCCTACTGCTACTGGTCTCCAACAAATAAGCTCTAACTCTATGGCATCAAGCAGTTGCATTGTCAAAAACCTGGGGCTGAGCTTTCTTTAAAGATACTTGGAACATGAACTACTGCAGGCTGGCCTTGTTTTGAGCAGTGTTCTTCCAAACAACATTTAGAGGTTCCTTACCACAGATGCAATTCAGTGATTCCCAGCTACAGCAGAGCAGTATTTTCACCCCAACAGAAGACTGTACCACTTAGTCCATGTTCACTGTCATGTCCACAGCAGGAGGAGCGAGCCTTCCTGATAAAGATTCTGAAGATGCTGATGTATCTCCTCCACTGTGAGCTAAAAGGGCCGCAGTAAAAAAATTGATCTCATGCAATGCAGAGCTAAAGCCAAAGCATTGATAAAATTCATTCTCTTTTCTGTCATATCCCAGGTCAAGGCTGAAATTCAGGAAAATAAGGACTCATTACACTCAGATTCAACAAGCTTTTCAAAAACATTGTGGTCAGAGAACTTTCATGAGTAGTAAGATACTTCATATGAAGTGAAAAGTAAGAGTTTGTATGTATGAAGAAGTATCTTTCACATCATTAACATGGCATGGTACCACAATCCCAGCTGACTACCAATAATGGGAAAAACCCCACAGAATACTGGTGTTGGAATTCCAAATTTGTGATGCTTTCTCTGTCATGTATTCAATTTCTGAAAGGCATCCAGGTTTATCAAAATGTCTTTTATATAATGGTATAATGGTGTTACATTTAGTATGAAAGGTGTTGAAAATAAGTAAAACTACATGAATGGCAAATGCTACAAGAACAGTTACAGCTAAAGTTAATCACAGATCTTTCAACACTTGAATCTGATTTGTATGCATAAAATGAAGATTTACTAAAGCTGTCGTGGGTGAAAAAAAAACAGTGATTCCTAACTCTGGCCCTTTTTAATAGGAATCCTTAACGGATCCAGTCGAAACCACAGAACATCTCCTCACACCTCACGCACTGCTTGCTTGCTAACTCGGCAGAACGCTGCTACCCTGAAGGTGGTCAGAACCAGGCCTTTCCAGGCCTGCAGTGTCACTTTCCGTCACTAGATGTCCCCACACGCCCGCTGCAGGCGGCATCACAGATCGCCAGAGAAGATCAGCACTTCCCCCGTCAGCTGCCTCCCTTGAGAGAGTTCTGTACTGTGGTGCAGTCACCCTTCGTTTTGATTTGGCATCATAGTTCAAAGCAAGGAAATACACATTTCATTTACACCTCTCTGAAGGATACTTTCCCAAAGACTGCCAATGGGAATGTAAGGAGCACACCTTTCACAGCAGTTCTCCAAACTCTGAGACAATTTCTTTGACCTGTCCAGATGCTATATAGACAGCCAGTAACCCCATCTAGGTTAAGCTTGGATTGTTCATATAACATCTCATTCTCTTTAAGACTTGGCAGGGACTGACCAGGGACTTCACCTGACTGACAGGACTTTTCAAATGTCATGGAGAGTGGGTTGGCAGCTACATCAGCCAATTCCTCAGGACTCTGGGATTCATCTCACCAGATCCCACAGGCTTGTATATGTTCAAATTCTTTAGGTGGTCATGAACCTTGTCTTCATATACAGTGGGAGGAGTTTGTCCCCCTGATCCCTGTCTTGTGGTCCTTTAGCTTAGGAGGTGTGAGAAGAGGGGTTGCCAGTGAAGACCAGAACAAAAAATTTGTTGAGATCCTCAGGCTTCTTCCCGTCTATTGTTACAAGCTTGCCATTCTTGCCTATCATGGGGATACATTTTCTTTGACATTCTTTTTCTAGCTGACACACCTATAGAAGCCCTTCTGGTTGCTCTTTGCAGCCCTTGCTAAGTTCAGCTCCAGGCATTCCCTGGCCTTCCTGTCCTCACCCCTACACAACCAGGCACAATATTTCTATACTCTTCCCAAGATACCTAACTCTGCTTGAACCACGTGTGCAGTTTCTTTTTGCCTTTTAGCAGGTGTCAACTCAGCCATACTGGTCTCTTCCCTTCTTTGCTTGGACCATTTCCTATGGGTCATGAGAGGAGTGGTATACCAGCTGTGGCAATGAACTGATCTGCTAATTCATCTTATAAAATAAAACCCAAGCTAACTCAAGGAAAACAGAGTAAAAAAAAGAGGGGGGGGGGGGGGGGAAGCCCAAACATCAGAACCAAAGGAAGAGAAAGACAGGAGCAGCACATTGGAAGAAGAAAAGGATCACTGTCTGGGGTTCAGTATTTTTCTGTGCTCTTTAGCTATATCCTCAGCAAAGGGTAAATCAAGAGGAAGAGAGAACGTAAGAACCACACTGGTAGGAGTTACCTTAAGGACACAGCTTTACAGTATGAGAAGATCAGCAGGAATACTGAGTTGACTTGTTCATGCCCTTTCTTCACTTTAGAGCAGATGAATTCTACAACTGAGTTTGTAACACAGCTACAGAAATAGCTGTGCCAGTAAGACTGGGAGAGCAAAAGGCCATGGCAGAAGGGTAGGAATTAATAGTGTTGCCATCCAACACTTCATGTTGTAAAATATTGCTTCGAGTTGTGTCTACAGAGGAATGCACACTGACCTTGCAGGCAAGCATAAAGAAGCCTTTCATTTGCTTTGACCTCAGTTCTTCAGACTCAGGTATTGTTCCACAGCAGTTTATATCACTAGGTCACATACTTCTCCCTAATCCCACCAACACATCTCTAACACTTTTCCTGTGCCAACAGTTCACAGGAATCTTATTCAGGGAGCAGATTCACATGAAAACTAACTCTAAAAAGAGGAAGTATTCAGCTACAGCAGCTCCCTGAGCCAGTGCTCTGTGCTGCTGACAGTGCAGACACAAAAAGGGTCTGTTGCAGCCAGACTTGAATCACCTGAAAAATGTTGTTCTGCAGCAGTGACAAGCCCATGTGAAAACCTGGTTCAATAAATATCCCAGATGCCAGGAGTAACCTGTATGTAGTGTCCTCTCCCTAAATATACTATAGAGATGCACCAAGTATTATGGTTTAGCTGTGGTTTGCAGAGGTCTACCAGTAGCTCAAAACCTGACATTTTCTACTTTCTGCATTGAGAAGTATGTGATGTGCATTTCTGTTTGTATGGATAGGGAGGGCAGTCCACCTGCTGGACAGACATTCTGGTTTCAGTAAATTGAATTTCTTGTGCATAACTGCACTTTGCAAGTAGAACAAAGTTGGTATGTTCACATGCAAAGATTTACTGCTCTCTTCTAACGTTTCCAGGCAGCCTTGGCTGGAATCTTGGTAGGCCACCATCCAAAGCATAAGGAGAATCTGCTGCCAAAGTTTGTAGTGTTGTCAGGCTTGTGTTTCACTCTTAAAGAATCCTGCTCTGGAACCCAAAATACTGTCAAACAACTGAAGCTGCCTTTTTACAGGCAAATGCTATTTTTCTAGCTGGTTGGACACTCACTTCTTACCATCACCAGTACTGGCTCCCTAAATCCAGATAGCAATATCAACTTTCTTGGCAGAGAATGTCAGTCAGTGGTAGAACCTGTGTTCTACTTTGTATCTACTTTGTATCTTTGTTACAAAAATGACACAGAAGTACAGTGTTAAGACAGGCCGATGTACTTGTAGAGGGAGGAGGGCTTTACCTCCTTTTAAAGCAGTTTATATCTTTCCAAAGACAGTTTTTTAGAACAAGAGTTATGACTGTCTTTTAATGGCCTTGGGTGGAATTTCAATGGTCTGATTCAGGGGCTTTAAGAAATGTGAACCAGAGTTGCAGGAGGAATTCTGGCTGGTATGACTTACTCTTTCTGTATCAAGGCAGGAGTATACCACAGTCTGTAATAATGGATCTGAATGAGACGCTGATGAAGGTCTATGTATAAACCTATAAGATATATAGACATGTAGCCCCCAAATATTTTGAATTATATTTGAATTATTTATTTGAATTGAATTATAATTTGAATTGAATATAATTTGAATTATAACTGCAGAAAACATCAGGATTAATTTGTGACCATCAGCTACATCTCTATCCTTTGATATGTTTTCATATCCTTAGTAACAATGCAATTTTCCCAGGAATTTTCAGTGTGCTAGTTTCAGGCTGGTACCTGGGAAAATTTTCCACAGATCAAGTAGAAAAGTGGTAGAATGTAAATAAATTCCCACTGGATGGAAAGAGAAAATAATGACAAGGTCTAAATAATCCCATGGGTCTGATATCTAATATAAAGTTAGTTGTGTAAACTATATATTTTTCTTTTCAGTTTCCTCACTCTAGCAGATACTGGCTGGTTGCTTGCTGACCTTGGCTGTGTTGCTTTGTTGTGGCTAAGTACTAACAAGCTACCCTCTGCTCTCTTCCCTCTCTCTTTTACCTTGTAGAGGGTTGGGGAAGGGAGCAGGGAGGGTGAAGTTGTTGGTAAGCCCCTGGTTTTGTCCAGAGGAGTTCTTGTTTATAAATTGTAAATGCATGTAAATATTGTATATTTTGTACATATTCATTGCATTCCATATTTCTAGATTTTAGTGTGCTTGTAAATATAGCTTCATTTGCTTCTGTGTGAGCTAGTCTGGCAGTTTTATTTTGGGGGTAATTTCAACCCACCACATTCAGTTAACTTACAGTTAAGTTCCTTTTAGAAGGCATGTTTCATAAGGTTATTACAGAATTGAGGAAAATCAAGGTAATTTTCACTTCAGAATGGGAATTACAAGGTGTCATGGACTGAGTTGAACCTGCTGCTGTTATTCATACCACGCTGCAGTCATGCCAGCTTCAGAAAGGAAAGTGCTAAGTGGAGCAAAATATTATGGGGCTTGAAGTTCAGATTGCAACATGGGAGGCTTCCTGTTCCGGTTGCTGCTCCTGGGTTCCAGGTTCTTGGATGTGGTCTCTTTCCTGCAGGCGGCAGAACAGGTGGTAGTCAGGAAGCTGCTGGGTTTGGTTTTCTGTTCTGTGCTGTTTTTTCCCTGTGTGTTTCACTGCACTTCTTCTGTAAATAGGTTAAGATAAGGTAATCATGCATTGGATTATTAAATTAATTAGATTATTAGCTAAGGTAGTTATGCATTGTGATTATGATATCTCATGCTATATTAAACTCTTATCTCTATCTCAGCCCTAAGTTTTCTGTGTTACTTTTCTCCTCACTTTTGTGTTGGGGGAGCAGGTAGGGTTAGCCCTTGTGCTAAAGCATTAAACAAGGATTTTCCAGGATCATCTACTGAAATTGTGCGGAAAATTACTTTGAAACTTAAGCTTTGGCTAGATTACTTCCCTTGAATATATTCTAGTTCAAGACAAACTGTGGTCCATTCTCTTTTGTAAAGACATGCGTTTGCATACATCTTTCTGAATTTTTTGCTGACCAAGATGTCCTTTCTTTGTGCTTTCTCAGAGTTTGTTACTGTAAGCAACAAATATGTGGGGCCATGTTACTCAGGTGTTCCTTTGAGGATCACACAGCAAAGGATGATGTGTGGAGATGCAGGTGACTGTAGTTTAAGCAATTTGAATCAGTATACAGCTATTATTTTTTCCATAAATATCTCAAACCCCATATTTACAGTACTCCTCCCTTACATTGTAATGACTTTAAACATTTTGACTTACTGCTACATAAAACCTTCCCCAAATTCTCAAGTTTTAATTTAATGTGCTCTATAGATACCATCACTTACTACTTGGTTGAAAAGACAACTATCCAAGCAGCTGAACCTACCAAATTATAATGCACTAGATTTAAACAAAACCACCTGTGCTAAAACTGAGTATAAAACATACTCCCTTATTTTCTTGTCTTTCAAATATACACCAATAATAAAGTCCTCTTACAAGTTTTTTTCCTGAACAATCAATCTTCTGAGTGTTAACCTCCCTTAACAGAGCTTGTGTAACAAGAGCCTTTTTTCTTTCTGTTACAACTCCTTTCAAAGATGTAATTTATTCACAGAAGGTGATGGTACAGTATTGCAAGTTCTAGTCATTCTTCACTACTCATAGAGAAAATTAATGAAGAGCAGGAATACATATTTAGATAGTACAGCCATCATCACCTCAAGCGCTTCAAGGGAAAAATTGCCAAGAAATATATGATTATTACTGAAAAATATGCTGCCATCTAGGTAGTACAGATACACTTAACACATAGATTTAATCTGCATTAAGAATAATTGATACCTGATAGTAAACTTCTCAGATCTCTTGACTTGGATACCAACAGTTGAAAAGAGAATTAAAACCAGTATGTCACACTGCTGGAGCTTTATACTGAAATCAAAATGGGTTCTATTTTAGGCTTACAGAAAGAGAAGAAGTTTTATTGCTATAGACAACTATTTTTTTCCGTACGTGACAGCAAATTCAGAAAGGGCCAGTACGATGTTGAAGGCATTGGAGCATCTGTCCTATGTGGAAAGGATGAGAGAACTGGGACAGTTAAGCCTAGGGAATTGAAGGCACAAAGGGGACATCACCCATACATATAAATACCTGAAGGGAGGGTGCAACAAAGACAGAGGCCAGTGGTGCTCAGTGACAGCACGGGAGGCAATGGACACAGGGTAAAACACAGGAAGTGCCCTCTGAACATCAGGAAACACTTTTTTATCATGAGGGTGACTGAACCCTGGCACAGGCTGCCAGGAGAGGCTACAGAGTCTTCTATCTTAGAGATATTTAAAAATCTGTCTGGGTACTGTCCTGGGCAACTGGCTCTGGATGGCCCTGCTAGAGCAGAGGCATTTGACTAGATGACCTGCAAAGGTTCCATACAACTTCTAAGTTTAGAGTCATTCTCTTGCAGACAGTTGAGAAGATGCTATTCTTCCAAGCATTTCACACAGAGACTTCCATGAGAATTGAGGTTTGCACCAATGTGGTACCGTTTCCCTGCCAACAGAGCACAATGGAAGTGGGGAAGTAGTCCATCAATCTCCCCAACTCTGTGAATGAGCTTGATGGTAGTGGAACTGTGCACCTGAACTTGCCTATTCGCATTTTACATTCAAAGGCAAACAAGTAAAGCAATTTGGAAAGAGAGCAGAGGTGCCCAAGCTTTCCCTGCAAAGCTGCAGCAACTGCAGTGAGTGGGACATTCCAATGGTCTTCAGTCCTCCTATTGATATCCTTAGCAGAATAGCAGGAGTGATGGTAGAGCTGTCAGCTTGAGGCTTCAGAGTTGCCATCATCCTGTGATGAATGGGTGTGGGTCCATAAGGTTGTGTACTGGCTGTTGAAGATGTAGAGCAGAATTGGACAAATGTCCCCGAGACAAAGAGAGAAATTTGTGTGTAAAGCATTTAGCTGGGACCTGGCTGTGTGTTGGAGTTTGAGGACTGGGGAATGCTGGCTCTTTTAAAAACTATCATGGGATTAAGATCTTGAACAGTAAAGGCCAAAAATCCCAGTGCCCTTGGAGTAACCCACAGGTCTGCTAGAAGATAGCACAGTGGGGAGCAACATGAGAGCTTTATGTACTGTGGGAACTTTCTGCTGTCCCTTCCTTGCTCCCAGCTAGGTAGTTAATCTTTCTTAAATTAAACAAGAGAGTCTTTCCCTGCATTGCTTAAACTTGCACCAAAATAGATAGCCGAGGGCCTCTTAGGAACTTCACAAAGAACGACTACCATTCAAGGGAAAATGAACACATGATCCCTCAACTGCTCTCCTCAATCTTCAGCCTGCCTCATCCTACTCTGGAAACACATTATGGTTTTCCATAACTGTTTTCCCAACTTATCCTTCAAAGGTCCACTCTTCCCTCTGCTGCCTATTTCTTGGTTTATCTCTATGCCATACACCTCACCCCCTCCTGTAAACAGATCCATCTGGAGAACTCAAACCCTCATCTTGATCCTCCTTTGTTTGACTGGAAGGTCAGACCATTTTAAGATTTGACCTGTAGCAGCTCAGATACTGATGCTGGCCAAGTCTTTTCTCAAATTTCTTTCATCACGTGTCTCCTGGAATACAGGGAAGAACACCTAGTCTCTCACTATGTGCAAAGAGAAGAGATCAAGATCAGATCTTGTCTGAGGCCTTAAAAGTGCCAGTGATAGCAGTAAGAGTAGGAAACAAAAAGACTCAACACTTCCATAGTATTGTATTACTACACTTGCTCAGACAGGAATTTCAGTTTGCCTGAGCTAGCTAAGGAGAAAGTGCAGAGGGGTACTGAGGGAGAGAACTCTAATTTATTTAAACCAAAGAAACAAATAAATTGCAGCAATTTCATTCACAGTTCTTGTGGAAATCAGTGTATTACAGGGGCTACAAATATCTTGTGAACCCCTCATGGGTTAGCACCAACTATTTGATGCAGACTCTCACTGCTGAAAAGCCTGAACAAATACAGTATTGATTTTACCTCAAAAAAAGACCTTTGTGAAACAGGTAGAAGCTTTCCATTAGTGACTACTATGATTGCCTGGTGTTTATAGCTTTGAAATGCATCTCATTACAGGAAAAGATCTGTGACTACTAGGGGAAACATGGTTTAGGCTGCAGCAAACAAAGTACAGAAGAAAACATTTACACTACAGAAATCTCATTTCAAACTTTGTCATTTAATCCATTCTTTCACCTACCACAGTGTCTTACAGAAAGGCAAAACTGGTTTATTATGAGGGATTCAAAGACATATTTTACCTGCAACCTAGATCAAAACAAAACAAAACAAGCAGATGTATGAAAAACATTTGTAGATTTTAAAGTAGAATAAGGTTATAGCTGAATGTTAAAATATAGACGTTATCCCTTTAAATTTCTCCCATCATGTTCACTCAGAGACAGGTCCGTGGTTTAGGAAACATGCTTACTGCAAGATTTAGTAACAAGCCAAGTCTAATGATATGAAATTGCTAGTTTCACAACACAAAACTCTGCAGGGAGGTAACTGTCATGCAATTTCCACAGCTAGTAGTGAAGACAAAGTTTTTCTGTTGAGGACCATAGTAGTCAAATTGTGACAGAAGTCACTATACTAAATTTGGGAAAGGATGCAAAATAAAAGTAAAAATGGCTTTTATAGGTATGTTGCCCAGAAAAGGAAGATTGAAGAAAATGTACACCCCATGGTAAATAAGACAGAAGAGCTGGTAACAACCAACATGGAGAAAGCAACCGTTTTTTTCCTCTCAGTTTTCCAATGTAATCTCTCCTTCCACATCCCTAAAGCCCCTAAAATTCAAGGCATGGCCTGGCAGAATGAAGTCTCTCCTACTATAGGGGAAGATCAGCTTCAAGAGCGCTGGATGAACCTGAACATACACACATCCATTGGACCCAATGAGATGCATACCGGGGTCCTAAGGGAACTGGCTGACACAGTGGCCAAGTCCTGAAAAGTCCTGCCAGTCAGGACAAGTCCCAAGTGACTGAAAAAAAGGGAAACATCATGGTAATTTTTAAAATGGGTTAAAAGAAGGATCCTAGAGACTACTAACTATTCAGCCCCAGCTCGGTGGCCGGTAAAATCATGGAGCAGATCCTCCTGGAAAACACGCTGAAGCATACACAAGACAGGCTGACTGGAAACAGACAATGTGGCTTCACCATGGGTAAACTGTGCCTAATTTAGTCAACTGACAGTGGACAAGGGAAGTGCTACAGGTGTCAGGTACTTAGAATTCTGTAAGGGCTTTGATACAGTCTGCCGTATCGTTCTTGCTGTTAAATTAGATATGGGCTTGTAAGATATGGACTGTTGGATAAGGAACTGGTTGCTTGGCCTCCTGCAACAAATTAAAGTGAATGGCTCGATGCCAAAGAAGAAACCAATAACAAGTGGTACCCCATAAGAGCCTATATTGGTACCAATGATATTCAATATCTTCATCAATGATATGGATTGAGCACACTCTCAGAATGTTTGCAGATGATACCAAGCTGAGTGGTGCAGCTGACATGCCTGAGGGATAGGATGCCATCCAGAGAGGCCTTGAAAGGCTTGAGGAATGGGCCCAAGGGAACCTCATGATACTCAACAAGGCCAAGTACAAGGTCCTGCACCTGGGCTGAGGCAACCCGTGGTAACAATACAAGCTGGAGGATGAAGGGATTGAGACCAGCCCAGCAGAGGAGTATTTGGCGATATTGCTGGATGAAAAGCTGGACATGAGCCTCACATCAACGTGCACTCGCAGCCCAGAAAGCCAGTTCTACCCTGTGCAGCATAGCCAGCAGGTTGAAGCTGATGATTCTGCCCCTCTACTCTGCTCTGGTGAGGCTCCACCTGGAGTGATATGTCCAGCTCTGGAGCCCTCAGCACAAGGACATGGACCTGTTTGGGTGAACCCAGTGGAAAACCACGAACATAATCAGAGGGCTGAAACACATCTCCTGTCAAGAAAAGCTGAGAGATTGGGGCTGGTCAGCCTGGAGAAGAGATGGCTCTTGGGAGCTACTGTATTCAGCACTGACAGAGTCTCACGTGGAGTACTATGTGCGTTTCTGAATCTCACCATTTAAGATGGATGTGAAGGTCCCTGAATTCGTCCAGAGGAGGGCAGCAAAGCTGGGGAAAGGGCTGGAAAGCATGTCCTGTAAGAAACAGCTACGGACTTGGGGCTTTTCTAGTTTTGAGAGGAGGCAGAGGGTAACCTCATTGCTCTCAGCTTCCTGAGGAGGGGAAGTGGTGAGGGAAGTGCTATCTCTTCTACCTGGGATCCAGTGATAGGACTCGTGGGAATGGTTCCAACCTGTACCAAGGGAAGTTCAGACTAGACATACAGAAGCATTTCTCTACCAAGACGGTGGCCAAACCTAGGAACACGGTTCCTAGGGAGGTGGTTAATGCCCCAAGCCAATTAGTGTTTAGCAGGCATTGGGACAATGCCCTTAACATGCTTTAACTTTTGGTCAGCCATAAAGTGGTCAGGCAGTTGAGTAAGATGATTGCTGTAGGCTCTTTCCATTTAAGAACTATGCTATCTAATTTTTCCCCCTGTAGCTTTGCAGTTGACAGTCTGTCACACCTCTTCTGTAATCCACATTTCTCTCAAAGACTGAAAGCTTCACTCAGTCTCTTCTGAGTGGGCTCAGCCACTATGGTTTAAGCAAACACGCTGGCGAGAAGACTGGAAATCGATACCCAGTCCTCTCCTTAGCCTTTTCCTTGAGACAGCCGGGGATAAATGACCGACAAGGCCTATCGCAGGGTGCGTGCTCCCAGGCCCTAACCCACACCGGGGCAAGCACAGCCCTGGCGCAGGCACCGCGCTTCATCCCGAGCTGCAACCACCCACCGCCGCCCCACCGAGAGCTCGCTCTGTCCGAGGGAGAAAGGCTGGAGAAGCTGCTCAGCCGCGGGTGGAGAAGCACTGAGCCTCCGTTAAAAAAACAAAACAAAACACAACACAAACTGAGGATAAAAACCTCAGAGAAGGCAGCTAGGGAGGGCTTCAGCGAAGGCAGAGGCAGTAACTCCGCTCCGCGGCCACTCCACCCAGCTCTCTGCGCGCGGCCCAGATCGCCGCAACACAGCGACAGGCCGGTCCCCCCGCCAGCCGCGCCCGACCCGCGGCGGAAGCCGCTGCTCCGCCTCTTGCACTCTGACCCCGCTGTCGCTGCGCTTCCTGTTCCTAACCGCGTGGGCACGGCGGCGGCATGGCGGGCGGGGCGGCGGGCGAGGTGCACTGCCTCAGTTACGCGGGGTGCAACTTCCTGCGGCAGCGCCTGGTACTGTCCACGCTCAGCGGGCGGCCGCTGAAAATCCACAAGATCCGCTCCAAGGAGGAGGACCCTGGCCTCCGGGGTAAGCGGGGAGCACCGGCGGCCGCAGAGGGAAGAGGAAAAGGGGTCGGAAGGGCTTCGGAGCTACGGCCACGGCCGTGCCGGAGGCTTGATGCCGGGCAGGGGCAGCTTTGACACCTTCTCGGCAGCTCCTGGCGGGGGGTCCTAGCTACATGCCAGTGTCACATCGTGGAACAACTGTCCCCTGGCCACCCCGCTTACGCGGCACGGGAGGCGAGTCGGCTGGGGCTGGCACACATGGGTGGCGGGGCTTCGGAAGGAGGAGGCGTGGGAGCAACGCGGGGAGGTTGTCACCCGAATTGTTTTGGTGGCAGCCATGTGCCGTGGAGAGACCCCGTGCCGAAGGCGGTGCGGCTTTCCGCCGTGCTCTGCAGCCGGGATGCTTCTGTTCCAGCGCGAGCCTTCGTGGACCGGTCCGAAAAGAAGCGGCGGGAGTGGGATGTGTGGCGCAGGGATGCCAGGCGCGGGGCTCAGCCGCTGGCCGAGTTGCGTGTGAGCGGGCAACCGCGGGGCTGGCAGTGCCTCTGGCAGAGGCTCTCCGGGCAGAAACTGTAGCACTTGCTGGCGCTCTGGCCAGCGTTTTCTGCTGCGTGCCCAGCTTCGAGACCTCCGTCTCTGTGTGGGAGCCCAAGTTCCCACAGTTTTAATGGCTTAGCTTTCGTATTGTTTCACGTTGATTTTGTTTGTTTGTTTTGTTTTGTTTTAATCTCTTTTGCCTAAACAGGACTAAAGGTGAAAGACATGAAAGCCATTTACATTTCGTTTCTGAAAGCTTTCAGTGCTGTGGATTCCCTTAAGGAAAACCTTTCCTAAGGGCTTTTTACTCCCCTAATAGGACCTTTGGCATCCAGAGTAAATTTCGTTATTGAACTGAAGTAAGAAGTCAAGAAAGAAACGTTATTGTGGTGTTCAGTTATTTTTTTTAACAAGGTGTGAAGTTCAGACCCAGCATAAATGCTACTTAGCTTCTTGAGGAGGCTTTTTAGCTAGAAATTCTCTTTTGAATGTGTCAAAACATTCTTGTGTACTGGACTTTAACGTTTACCATGACTCAAAGTATTTATTGTTGTCATGGGAAGTTTGGTGGTGGTGGAATTTGTAGGTTTTACCATGTCTTTTATAAAAGGTGTTTTAATTGCCTTTTAAAAGTGTGGGTTCAAATGTGAACTGTTACAAATATCAACAACAAACTATGATTTGTGGTGATGGTTCAACATGCAGTTGTCTCTGCTTTTCGTTACTGTAACATTTGCAAGGAAAACTCTTACAGGTTTGTTCTCCAAAAGGTAAGGATTCACTCTTGCACTGGAAGAGGTCTCCATACTGTAATCTAAACCTGTAGTTTTAGAAATTATCTGAACAGAGAGCAGAACCTGCACTGTGTGACTGGGGCATCAGCTATGTTATGCAAATATTAGTGAACTGTAATTCCTGCAGGTAGTTCTGCAGTTTAAATGCCTGTTGCATCCTAGAAGCATATATAGAAAGCAAAGTCTGATTACTTTTGAAGAAGTAACACAAGGTTATCGCTGAGGGAGTCTGCAACCTACTAACTGTTTTGCAGGTGCTGTGGGGTCCTTAAAACTGCCTGGGTTTTGAACTTGTGTGTGTTCACACATTTTCCTTGATACTGGTCTGTATCATCTTTGAATAGCTAAATACTAGAATGCTAGCATATCTTATTCCCTTTTTTTTTTTTCCTTCCTTAAATGCGCTTGTGCTTTCCCACCTTTCTGAGCAAGAGTCCACACAAATAAGAGAAATAGGAATTAGGGCCACACAAACCTTTGCAGTGTACACAGTAAACAGTAAAAGAGGTGATATGGAGACTTGTGTCATTTTTTTCTAGGCCTTATGTCAGGGACAGGTTTGGAAATGAAACATTTTAAAGTCTGCAGAAATTTGAAATTCTGCAGATAGGTGACTGTGTCTGTGGAAGGAACAGCTGTGCAGCAGTACTTTGCATCCGAATGTCTCCTCTCCCTCTTTTAAATGACAACTTTTACAGAGAATAATGGGAAGCTGTTATTATCTTGATGGGGTCTTGTTTGCTAGGATTTGTATGTTGTGCTTCATACTGAGCAAAATACAAGTACTGTGGCTGTTCCAGTGGTCATATCCTGGGGGCATCTCAATCATTCTGAGATTCCTGTAAGCGTGGAGGCTCAAATTAACATCTCTAGTTTTATAGTGACTTGCCTTTTCTTGTATCGCAACACTACACAAGCTTTATTAGCCTTACTGTTGTGAGAGGCAGGAATGGGAAAATGTGCAAGTGTGGTGTTGAAGTTTGTTTTTTCCAGGAATGAATTTAAGGAACTCTAAAATTCTGTCTTTGTTCTGCTCCCTAGATTTTGAAGCAAGTTTTATTCGCCTGATTGACAAAGTGACCAATGGCTCTCGGATTGAAATAAACCAAACAGGTGAGACTGTTTTCTCTTCTTCCTCTGTTTTGGTCTTCTGGGCTGTATCATTTGCTGCAGTGGAATCAGAGTTTTGGCTTGGCAGATGTAGGTGTTCAGATGAATCAGAGAAAATCAGAAACAACCAAGCTGAGAACTTCAGTAGTAACTGATTGCATGCAAGATCATTAATGCTCTACCATAATGCAGAGAGTTCAGAAAACTGTTTTGCTGAATAATTAAAATTAGTATTTTGTTTGGTATGCAGGATTTCAGAGAGCGGAAGGGCCCTCTGAACCAGAATGGAGTTTTGTAGAAGGCAATGTTTACATTCCAAAATGACAAATTTCTGAGCAAGACTTCTTTTTTTTGTTTGCCTACTCATGCTCAGAAAATGGCATTGATTTGAGTGAGACGTATCCTGCATAGCAGTGTTATCTGGTTCTTCTCCTTTTTTCTTTTCCTGGAGTTTATTAAGGATTTTAAGGATTATGGATTATCAGTATAGCAGATGAGCTATCACCAGGTATGCTGACATAGTGATGACCTGATGGCCTGGTAAAGATTTAGCTGTTGTGGAGGGCAGTAATTGCTTGTGTCATCATTTTGGGGATTGCTAAGAGATCTTCTGGTTTTGGAGCAAAGGGGAAAGTAGAAGAAATTATGTGCAAGACAGACTCTCCAGTACTGGCCCATTTATTAAACGCGGACATGGAAATAACGTGATGGAAATGCTACCATCTTTCATAAAATCTTCTGTCTCCCATTTATTTGCCTGTATGCATTGCTGCAATTTCTGTAACAGTGGCCAGTGTGCCGGCAGTGCTTTTATTTGGTTTACTTCTCTGTCATCTTTCCCAGGTACCACCTTATATTATCAGCCTGGTCTTCTGTTCGGAGGCTCGTTGGAACATGACTGCAGCCCCAGTCGTAGTATTGGCTACTATTTGGAAGGTCTGCTCTGCCTGGCACCTTTCATGAAACATCCATTGAAGATTGTCTTGAGGGGAGTAACAAATGATCAAGTAGATCCTTCAGTAAGTAATAACATTTAAATATAGTTATTTTTCCCTGATGAAGATAGATGAGAAAGAAGTGTCTAAACTGTGTTGCATTTTTGTAATCTTTCACATCCAGAAGTGTACAGTGTTACTGCATCTGCCAGCAAACTCTCTGAATCAAACATCTGTTAAACTGTTTGCTTTGTGCATCACGCTTCAGACTGCAGTTTATAATCCACCTTTTCACTTTCAGTTCTCTTAACTGCTTCAGTCTTCTTCTCTGAAAATTGTTTTTAAATGCAAGGTGAGGCTGGGCCACTGGTTTGTGTCTCCTGTTCTATTAGAAATTAAATTGAATATTTCTCCTACGATGGCATTAAAACACTCCATTAACGGTTAGTGGTTATGCTGGGGTTTTTATTTTTAATTAAAAAAAAAAAAGAAAAAGAAAACCAAACCCCAAACATGATGGCTTCTGGAGAACAGCATTGCTATTTGCCTTTTGAGAGAGGCTGCCTGTTTCCCTCTGAGTAGATTAAGGAAACTTCGTCATGTGAAAACTTAACTGATTTAAAAGTATACGAGTACCGTGAAGTGTAATTGCAGATATTAGATGACTCTCTGAGTCCTTCTGGCATTCATGGCTTTTCTTCAATATTTCTCTTGTAATTGAGAAAATTGTTCTCTCACGTGTCAAAGTATGACCAAAGTGGATTACTTTCAGCACTGTCAGGAAAAAAAAAAAGTGAAAGAGGAAGCATGTTTTGCTAACCTTCCAGTCACTGTACTTGATAGAAATGGTAGGTAGTAAGAATCAAAGAGGTCTCTTTTGGTTGCCTGTCTTTTTAGTCACAGAGGAGAAATTATGGAAGAATTTGGAAGCAAAGAACAGTCCAGTTTTAATGTTGCTTTCAAGTGATTTTGGACACTCATCTAAGTAACTGAGTCTTGATTCTGGAAATTACTCCTTTTCAGGCATCAGCCCCATGAACCAATACAGGTGAAGCAGTTTTAATTGAAATGACTGCAAGAATTTGAGCTAATTAAGTTTGTGCTTGAAGGGGGCTTGCACTAGCCAAAGCTCAGACAAGGAAGGGTATTGGAACACATCACCTGAGTCATTGTACCATTGCTTTTAAATTGATTTGAGCTTTTATTTCTCAATAGGCAAAGTTGTTTAGAAACTGGGTGAACATTTATTACCTGTGCTTGCCCCAACAGAACTATTTACTGCACTCTTTCTGGCTTTCTAGACAGAAGGGGGAAAGGCAAACCAATGTAAATATGTTGCGTCTGGTTTAAAATGGGCAAGTTTTTCCTGCTGCTCTTCATGCAAGAACCTCTTCATCTCAACTTAGTAGACACAATAGGCAAGACACATACTCATCTGCTTTTGAGAATTTTTTATTGGTTTTATTTGTAAAAACAATACTGTGTTTTATAAACATGTCTTTCTTCTGGAGCTAGATGAACTCTGCAAATGTATCCTTGCATGAGTGTATTCAACATCTGCCATCTACAGATAAATGCACAATTTGCATATGTGTCTGAAAATATATATGTACATGGATATGATCATACAGCAACTCCTTTGTGCTTGAAAGAAGGTAGTCCTACC
This sequence comes from Indicator indicator, assembly GCF_027791375.1. Classification (NCBI taxonomy): domain Eukaryota; kingdom Metazoa; phylum Chordata; class Aves; order Piciformes; family Indicatoridae; genus Indicator; species Indicator indicator. Next base: position 38,942,164 of record NC_072053.1, read on the forward strand.
AATCCCTCTCCACATCTCCTGCCTTCAACCACACATTCCTATGTACTCTGATACCTTGGGTGCTTTTCAAAGCTTTCCCTAAGACAGTTCAACTAACTGGCAAAATGACAGAGAGCTGTTCCCCTGCCTTTTCTCCTGGAGGTGTCCACAAGACGAGTATCAGGAGTGTGTGCAGCTAGAGAAATGAGACCTTTTACTCATGGTAGCATTGTACAGGTAGGCTGACCCACTGGGCTTGTTGAAATCTTCTCTCAGCACTGAGTCTCGTGTCTCATCCAATCATATCTGTTGGATGTGATTGCTGTGTTGTGAGTTTGAGGTTGCTCTTTGCCTGAGAATGTCTTTTTGTCAGGAGGACAAAAGGAGAACACAGCAAATCTTTTGCTGTGTAGAGAGTGGAAGTGGTGGAGGGGAGGGGAAGGGTGTTTCTAAAGGTTAGCTTCTGCAACTGAATTCAGTGAGAGTCAGGTCAGGACGAGTTCCTGGTACATAAACAGAATGTTTATGCTAGCATTTCTTTGTATATATTAATAGCCCTCCAGTGGGGTGCAATGGAGAGCTTGTTGACAGTTGGCACCATTCTGGAGCCAATAAAAACCAGGGTAACGTGCACTTGCCCTGGTGATAATAGTTTGTCGGTGATACATCCTAAATGACTGAGAGGGATACCAGTTTACTTGCGCTTGTCAAGAAGAAATGTGGATTTGAAATACCAGCCTAAACTGTTCAGTGGCAGCCTACATTGTTTGTGTTATGTTTTCCTGTGTGACCACTGATGGGGCCTGACCACAGATAGCTTGAGGGACAGGAGTATGGGACTGGTGTATAAAGGTAAGGTGGTTTCAAGTTTCTCTGTACAGGGAATAGGTCTGTAGGTGTCGTTGTAAGATGTCTTTTTGAAGGGAGTGGAGGTGGCATGCAAATAATAGTTCCTATTTTTCTTCCCTTCTCCTCCTGTTTTTCTGACAGATGCAGAGTGTTAGAGTAAGTTGCTTTTATAACAACTGTTCTTAATGTTGGGGTTTGCAAGTAATGAAGGTTTTTTATGGCTATGCTATGGGACTTTCAGCTGAAATTACTTTCATTCTGGCATGAGTCTACCATGTTTTGGCTTGGGAGCAGTGATTTTCAATGCAAATCAAAATTCAGCAGTTGTCTGTAATCCCAGGAAAACAAGTTTTACTTACTGACTCTTAGGTCTGGTAGTTGTTGTTTTTTTTGGGTTTTTTGTTATTTTTTTTTTTACTTGCAAAATTGTGATTTTAAACTTTCCTGCCTGCCCTGAGGAGGTCCTTGGCCCCACAACATAACACTGTACATACGGCAGGGATAAACACTCTTCTATGCAGTGCTAATGGCTGTGCAAACCAGCTGGTACTTGCCCCTTTCCTAGGTAGCCATGTGCTGTAGGGTATATGTCTGTTTGAAGTTTTTAATTTGAAGGGATTTTATAAACCACTAAAAGTTACTACCTCTTTTTTAATCATTACATATTTATTTAAGGGAAAAAGGGTTGTATTTCCAGTAGTTTGTGAACAGGAAATGTCTATGGAACTTAGCAAGTTGTCATTTTTGGTGAGGTATGCTCTTGACTGTATGATGTATTTGCTTTGGTACAACTTGGTGTTGTGTTCTCTGCTCTGGAAATGAAATAACTGCCCTTTAAGGTTTGCTGAAGGATGGTTTTATGGCAGGGTATTGGCAAGACTCTAGAAAATATGACTTTGGGTCTCAGTTCTGCTACCAGCTTGTGATCTCCACTGAAGTATTTCACCTCTTCTGCTCATCTGCTGAGCAGAACAACCTTTTCTACTTCATCAGATACTGCCAATCAGCTCTCTATTGAGGCTGCAAATCTGGAACTGTGACAGTCTTTTATTATGTGTCTGTCTGGGACCTGACACGTATCATGTCTGTAATTTGTCTGAGGTCTGAGAAATATGACAAATCTCTAAAATTTTTGAAACAGACAAAATTGATCCAGCTTCCTAATGCTAGCATAACATGCTTTCATCAGAGATAGGCTTCAGTCCAAAGTATTGCAAAAGTGGAAATTGAGGAGGGAAAACTTTTCCTTTTTTTACTGATATATTTTATTTCATAAGAAAGAGAAAGAAATCTTGTGTAACTTAAATGCAAACCACATCAGCTTGTTGGAACCTCTGCCAGTGCAAATATGTGTGTGCATGTTAGTAAGGGTTTTTGCTCTGTAAGTCAAATGTGTGTGATTAATGAATACTACTAAGGGGCCTGAAAAAGGCAGCCTGGCTGTAAAAAGGGGAAAAAAAAGAAAAAGCCATAGAAAGAATCATTGACTTACAGCATTTTTTTTAAACTAAGACTTTCAAATATTGATATTACCATTAAAAACAACACCAAATGCTTCTCTAAGAGAATAAGTATGCTGGCCAGCAAAATTTAAAGAGGAAGAACTGTGGCACTTGTAGCTACTCAGGTAGCTCTTACAGGTGGTTGACAGCTTTGTAGATGAGGTCTATACTACTAATTGCAGAAAGAATGAAACTTAAGAGTTGTGGATTCTGGATGAAGGGTTGGGGGGTTTTTGTTTGGTTTTGGTGTTTGTTTCCCCCCCCCCCCCACTGCTATCTGCTGCATGCCTGTTTTCTTCACCTGAATTTAGTTCCTCTTTGGTCATGCTGTCCTGGTACTGTCTCTCCCAAGCTGTTTGTCCTGTGCTGTTGCACTGCTAAATCATTTTTGTCACCTTTGGCAATGCTTCTGAAGTTTCAGCAGAGGGAAAAAAGACAACTATTACGTTAGATCAGCAATTAGGACAAGCAATAACAGAGAAAATCCTGCTCAGATCTGGATTTGATGAGCATCTGGCTCAAAGGGAGTACACAGAAGATGTGTCACCCATTTCAGATTCTTCTAAGTATTTCAAGAGAAGCTTTTGTTTCTCAGAAACAGTTGAAAAGAAGTTCTTGACAGAAGGATGAGGTTCTTCCTGACAAATCAAGGCCCTGCTCCAAAATGCAGAGGGTCTTGCAATCATGATTTACTTAACTGTAGGAATTTTTAATGATGACAAAAAATATTTTTTTTCCAATAACTGGTTTCAGAAAAGCAAATGAGCTGTTTTACCTGAACCGTTATAGTGGTAAAAATCAGGTTGAGGAAGGAATCCAGAACAGGAAATTCTTTCTCCCAATATTTTGTTTTAGCAAATTTTTTGAGTTGTGAGATACTGTGGGTGTTTAGGAGTAGCTGAAGCTCTCTGTGCTGCATTCCCATGTCTTCCTGTGGACACTTGATATGGAGAAGTCTTGCTGTTGTTAGACGCCTCATAATGCAATGATTCTTAAATTACTGACTTGTGTAACTTCCAATAAAGAGTCTGTTTTTTTAATTCTGTGTTTGTAGGTTGATGTCCTTAAGGCAACAGCTCTACCCCTACTGAAGAAGTTTGGAATTGATGGTGAAGGTCTGGAAATCAAGGTAAAACAACTTGTTCCTTTCTTTTCTAGCACATGTTGAAATGATACTTATGCTTTGCTTCATAGGGCCATATGCTTGCTGCCAGTATCTGTCTCCAGCAGATACATAGTTGTAGCTATGCACGTTTCTAAAATTGCCTATTCTTCTTGGCATGTTTTAAATGGCACATCAGCCACACAGTGTTTGCTGATGCAAAATGCAAAAGCAAAAAGAAGAGAAATGCAAAAGCTGTGGGTAGGGAGGGTAAGGAGAAAACAGGGACTTTTCTTAGTGTCTGACATCTCAGCAAGCTAAGAAATCTTTTTGCTTTCTTATCCCTTTTCAGTTACTTTAATTTATTTTTCCTTGCTCTTGTTTTTCCTGCCCTGCCTAGGGCTAGGGAGCTGAAGTCTGTGTTTGGGTGATTGAGGTTTGCTTCCAGTTTGGAAAATACAGGAAAGAAATTTTTCTTCAAAGACCATACTTTTCACAGGCCAAACAGTTCTGGATGCAGAATGTTTGTTCGGTTGGTTGGGTTTTTTTAGATTGAAAAATAAAACTGCAGCCTCTAAAAGTTAAGATCAATCATTTCAGATGCCTCTGTGTGCTCTGCCAAGCCCTGCCCCTGGGTGCCTCCCTCCACCCTGCCTATAGCCCAAGACCCCATGTCATTACTCTGGGACTGTCTGCCGTTGTTCCAGTGATGCTGCAGCAGGACCAGTCTCTAGCTCTCCACAGCCCTGCCCTACCCTACCCACCCATGGGCACCCTGAGCTAGACCCACTGACAGGCTCATGAGCCAACCCCATCTTTGTGGATGTTGGCTGGGGTGATGGATCAGAGTCAGGCTGGCCAGGCCGGTTTGTGGGAGTAAGTTCATTCTGGTCCCTCGTGCACATACTGAATATCAAACACTTTTAGTCTGTCTTCAGCTGTGCAGGACAGATTTGCTTAAGGCACCAGTCAGGGTTGCCTTCCTGGGATTTTTTTGTTTGGCTGGTTTTTGTCTTGTTTTACTTGAGAGAGAGGAGGAAAAAGCCAAATCAAATTTTCTTTACAGGCTTGGTGCAAAATCCATTTTTTGCTATTACAATGTCCCTTTCTTTCCTGCTGTTTACATAATACCCCTAGTGATAGCATTTGATTGTATGTGAAATAAAAGTATAATTTTTCAGTTTCTAAGTACATTATTTGTGCTCTTTACTAACCTGCTTCCTTCCTCCCTTGTTGTTTCTAGATCAACCGGAGAGGAATGCCTCCTAAAGGGGGTGGAGAGATACTGTTTGCTTGCCCAGTGAGAAAGGTCTTGCATCCTATTCAGTTCACAGACCCTGGCAAAATCAAACGCATCAGAGGAACTGCGTATCCATGTTTGTTTGTTTTTTCTTTAAACGAGTTCCCTTAAAGAGTTGTCTCCCACTACAAAGTAGTTTGAGAAAGCAAAGATAATTTTATTTTAAAGCATGTTAGTACTTTCTAATTTTGTTAAGCCATTTGTCTTTACTATACTCACTGTCTCCCTAATAGAAGATGGATGGAAAGACAAGATTTCTTGCTGTTGATTCAGAGCAATTTCACCCGTCATCATCTTTTAGTAGTATAAGAAGAGCAGAGCACGCTGGATTTACTCCATCATAGGAAAGCACAAGATGACAGAACAGCAATTTTAAATTATCAAAGGATGTTTTTAAGATAGGTGTTTATCTAGCATTAATAAGGTATTCTGCATACCTCAATTCAAGGTGTTATCAGTGAAAAGGCTATAGAAAGCACTTAAACATACATGCTTTTTAAATAGAGGAAAATGCACTAGTGCTCAGGAGTGGGTGTGTAGGATAAAACTGCATTTTGCAGAATAATTCATTGGGACCTCTTGGCAACTTTCATCAATCTCTGGTTTAAATTTCTTTTGTGAACACAATGAATTCCTTAGCTTGGAAATGTAGATACTCTGTCAGAGTGTCACCACAGATGGCAAACAGAATGGTGGAATCTGCAAGGAGCATCCTGAATAAATTCCTCCCAGACATTTATATCTACACAGATCATATGAAGGGGGTCAGCTCTGGAAAGTAAGTATCTGGTATTCACAGAGAACAGAAATTTAATTCTGCATTTGTTCATCTGCTAGAGTATTGTGATCTGTAATTTGATCAAGTTTTAGACCACGATCTTCCATTTTGCTGACTTTAAGTAAATATTCCTCACAGGGAAAAAAATGGAATGAATCACTAGATATACTTGTTTCACTCATTTATGTGTTTTCTTGAACAAGGAATGTGATGTGTCATTACTGCTGCTAACGGCAACTTGAGTTTCTTCTTGTTTTGAGGTGAGATTAAGATCTGAGGCACCATGGTGTATTGTGAAAACAACATTCAAACGTGACTGACTGTACACCCTGTGATGGAAATGCTAGTATTAAGGAAGGGACAAAACTGGTTTGGAAAGTGTTTGAGCTGTATAGATTGTCTTCCACTTCACCATTACATAAGTAGTTGAAGCAGTGTCCTTTCAGCAGCAAGGACTGGAAAACTGAGAGTTTATTTATATATATTTCTATCTATTATATCTATCTACTGTACTTTCACAGATTTTTGTTTGCCAGCAGAACAGAGTGATGAATGTAATTCAAACAATATTATTGGTTTGTTGTTCTTGTCACTTTCTGATGAAGTTGAACATGTTCTGGATAACATTTGTCTTTACCTGTATGCTCAAATCTAAGCTTACACATTTTCTTTTGCTGTTTCTGTATTACCTTTAAAGAAAATCACGCTAGATCTGCACATTTATTAATGTAAAAATTGTTTACTCACTTTTAAGTATTTTTCCTCTTTTCCAATCCTCCATCATATTTAATAACCCAGGTTAGTAAGTCTTGTGGCTCCAGACTGTTAAGTGATCAGAATTGTGATGAAAACATTTCTGAGAGTTGTATGTTTCAGGGGACATATTTTAGTTGTTATCTGTCTATAAAGTGAAAAAGTCAAATTATTTGGGGCAGTAGCATTGTATTTACTGCTTGTAAGGGCAGCCCATATAGGGGGATAAAGAATAGCATGGGAGGGTGAACTGAATGCCTCTCCATCCTGCTGGTGCATGCATTTTTTTTTGATGTCGCTGTGCTGCCACATTCAGCATAAGTAAGATGCCAGTTTGATTGCATTACACCTGATACTAACATTGTGCCACTTTGGCAAAGCTTTTTTTATTACCTGTTTCTCAGCACTTGAGTATGTGTCTTAGCAGCACGAGGATTAGGAAAGCAGTATGCCTCATTGTTTCCAACACCGCTTCTGGTAGCAAGCAAGGCCAGCAGGGACTACTTCAGCCCATCTGTGCCCAGCCAAAACCAAGCCCTGGTTTCAGAATATAAAGCACTGGGCAATATGTCCCTTCCCCAGTGACAGAAACTTCATAAGATACATATCTGAGAATCTTCTGGCACCTGTAATGTCTTTTTAACAAAAAACTTCTCAGTTCTGTTTTGAGCAGCTCAAACGTTTGTCTGTGCAGATGCTGTCTAATGCTGTTGGCACATATATGAGGCATTGGATGTTTTGGATTTTTGTATAGGCAGATTGCCATATGCTACTGAATGCTAACGAATCCTGCCAGTGCACATAGCTATTAAAGAGTTCTTGTCCAAAAAATTAACATCTTTAACACTGTTCCTGTCTTGCTATCTAGATCTCACTATCTCTTTCAGAGGAAGGAAGAGAGGAACATCTTTAACATACCTTCCGTGTTGCTTAGCAAGAGCAGGCAATTAAATACGGGTGGGAACCACTGATACCTTCTCATCCTTGCCCTACGGAAATACCTCTGAAGGAAACGTTATTTTTCTGGCACTGGGAGAGCTTATATGTACTGATGTTTGGGGTTTGTTTTTCTGGTTTGTTGATGATGGTGATGTTCCTTGCAGTTTAGGGTCAGTGTGACTTTTTTAATTAAGAAGTCGGGGTGGTACAGAGAGTGGGAGTCCAGAACTGTGGAAAATCCTGTGTGTGGAGTTAAGTTAACCTTCTTTTGAATGGCTGGTTATTGGTGTTCTTTCAGGGCCTATAAATAATAGGATTTTGTGACATTTTATTTTCTTTCCTTACAACTTTCTGATTTCTCAGAAAGCTCTACTCAGCCATCTGGACTTTCTTGCAGCAAGTGTTTCTTAACTCTAGCAACAGCATTTTGTAGGATCCTAAGTTCTAAGTAAAACAGGGGTTTTGTTTCTTTGTTCAAATCATATGCTCAGAGTTCTTACATGATTGTAACAATTTGGATGGTATTGAACTGTACTTTTTTAAAAATTTATTTTTCCCCTGCCTTAGCATGAAAATTAACTTGGTGTGGTTATGGTCTAATCTTGCTAAAATTTGAGGCTTCCAGAGAAAGAGCTTGATCCCTAAAGCAAGTTAGTTTTGGTTTTGAATGTGGCACAGTATAAAATAAACTACAGAAACCTTCAAAATGTTCATTGTACACAAACTAAATAGATATGAAATAAACTTTTTTTTTTTTTAATAGAGAGGAATAGTTCTGAGGTGTGAATATTTTATTAATTTTCCTTTTTAAAGAGTTTCTGCCAGGAATAGCCAGCACAATGTGTTTAAGCCGAAATGGTACTGGGTTTAACTTTTAAGTACTGTTGTTAATGTTTTCTGCAGGGTGAATCAAATATATAGGATGGGAAATTTTTTTGGCAAGTCCAGATTCCCAGTATTGTCCTGTGAGAGGAGCTCTTTGTGGCTTGAGGAGGAGGTTGGCTGGGAGTTGTTCTTGGCTGATTGCTCGAATTTTGTCCTTAAATCAAGTGCACTTTTTTGCTTTCTTTCAGATCACCAGGTTTCGGCATGTGCCTTACTGCAGAAACCATCAACGGCACTGTTCTCAGTGCTGAGCTAGCCTCAAACCCTCAGGGCCAGGGAGAAGCTGTGCTACCTGAGGAGCTGGGCCAAAACTGTGCTAAGCTGTTGCTTGAAGAGATCTACAGGGTAAGTAGTCAATATGTTTTGTGTGTAGAGCTGTAGGGTAAGAAGATGATGATATATCGGTAAAGGAAGAGGTGGTCTGGGGATACTGAGGCAGGCTGAGATAGATGGAAAAATGATCAGATGCTGCTAGTGTCCTCTTCGTCCAGTTAAGTGGTGATTTTAAATGGTTCTATTGACAGCATAATGACTTACTGGGCGATGTTATTTCACGTGTCCTGAAGATGTTACTATGAATCATTGTAGTGACACATTTTTACTTTGCTTTCTATCCCTGGCGGAATTGAGATGGCTTCACATGGGCTATTACTTTATTTAATACAAGTTGAAGGGCTAATAGAGTTAATGCTCTTCAACTAGTGGTTAGAATGGGGTATTACGAGTGAGAAAACATGTTAGGAAGAAGGCAGGGAAAAAAGCAGCTAGCCTCAATGCTGGCTGTTTTGTGGTGATGATGACAGTCAAATGTGCTGAGATCGGTTTGGTTTATGAGGAGTGGGCTGTATGGTTTGTTGCAAAGGAGGTGGGGCAGTGTTTGCATAGGAGTCTTGAGTGCATCACAGTCTTCCACAGCGTAACTGTTATTTTATTATAATTAAAATGATTTTTAATTTGTGGTGAGACTGTTGTACTGTGGTGGGCTGAAATTCCCTTCCCACAATAACAACTCCAGACTAGTTCAGTTCAGAAGCAAAAGAAGCTGTATTTTACAAGCGAAAACTACAGTCTACAAGGGAGTGCAATGAATATGTACAAATATACTATATTTGCAATATTTGCAAATACGTACAATCAACAGAAAAACACAACAAAGCCCCCTGGCCCCAGAGGGGCCCTGCTTCTTTCCCCTCGCCTTCCCAGAGCTAGCAGGCAAAGAGGAAGAAAGCCAAGAAGCAGAGAGGTTGTTAAACTTAGTTTTCAAGGTCAGTATGCCAATACGTTATCTGCAAAGAATAATGCACAGAAGAGAAACGCAGACTGCCCAGCAGAGAAACACCAGACAGACAGACTGAGAGACTGTCTGTACCTTGTTTTGAGTACTGACTCTTAAACACTTCTCTCTCTCCAATGGAAATGTTTAGAATAATCGTTATTTTGCTTTCTTACACCCAGTTGTGATTTATTTACATTCTTTTACCTTTCTGCTCAAACTCTGTGAGAAGAAATTAAAGGTGTAGCCTTAAAACCATCACAGAGACTTTTAGTGGATGGGCAGTTTCCAGTCTTAAAAATTATTTGGCAATTAGCATCATAAGGAATTTCTCACTTAATAAAGAATCTGTCTGCCCTTGCTGTGTATGTCCACATACACATGTTAAAATAAGTAGCTGTCAGTACTGGCCTTTAGGAGGCGATCATCTACCAATTGTACTCGCTGTTAAAACATAATAAAAAGTAATTGCTCCAAACTGGAGTAACCTGATAAAACTTTGCAAAGTGTTAAAAATGCCATTAATGAGATTCTCTATTAGGTAATGTAAATTACAAAATTCATTATCCAGTGAGTGCTCCACCCTTCAAGTCCATGCTTTTCCAATTTGGTGACCAAGATGTCATGCAGGACAGCGCCAAACACTTTACACAAGTCCGGGTAGATGACATCAGTTACTCTTCCCTTCTTGACTGATGCTGTAGCTCTATCATAAAAGGTCACCAAATTTGTTATGCGTGATTTTCCCTTGGTGAAGCCATGTTGGTTACCAGCAGTCACCTCCTCTTCATTTTCTGTATGCTATAGTTTTCAGTGTCTTCCTTTTTTTCTCTTTTTGAAGATGGGGCTCATGTTTCCTGCTTTCTAGTCAGCAGGACTTCTACCAGATGGCCGTTACCTTTCAAATACAATGGATAGTGGCTTGGCAGCTTCATCTGCCAGTTCCATCAGGACCCATGGGTGAATCTCATTGGGCCCCATGGACTCGTGCACCTTTAGCTTCTTTAGATAGTCTCAAACTGAGTCTTCACTTATGGTGGGTAGAACTTCATTTTCCCAATCCCTACCTTTGCTTTCTGGAGCCTGAGCAGTGTGGGGGAGCCCTTGCTGGTGAAACCTACGGCAAACAAGTCAGTGAGTACTTCAGCCTTCTCCTTATCATCAATATGTATAAATACCTGAGGGGTGGGTGTCAAGTGGAAGGGACCAAGCTGTTTTCGGTGATTCACAGTAATAAGACAAGAAACAACAGTTTCAAACTTGAACATAGAAGATTTCACCTCAACATGAAGAGAAACTTCTTTACAGTAAGAGTGACAGAGCACTGGAACAGGCTGCCCAGGGGGGTTGTGGAGTCTCCTTCTCTGGAGGCTCAAAACCCACCTGTCCTGTGCGGGCTACCCTGAGTGATCCTGCTCTGGCAGGGTGGTTGGACCCAATGAGCTCTTGAGGTCCCTTCCAACCTCTAATATGATCTCTCTCATGACCAGATCTCCATTTTCTTTCTGGAGAGGCCCCACACCTTCTCAAGCCTTTCTTTTGTCACTGATGTACCTGAAGAAATTCTTCTTGTTCCCCTCTATGTCCCTATTCAAGTTTAATTCTACCTGTGCTTTTCATTTCCTAACCTAACTCCTGGCTGCTCCCACATCTTCTTTATAATCCTCCCATGTGACCCATTCTTGCTTCCATTCCCTATGGACTCTGTTCTTGTGCCCAGAGAAGTCCAGGAGCACCTTCTTCATCCATGCTGGCTTCCTGGCATTCTTGCCCACCTTCTTCTTTCATGGGAGGCAGTGCTTATGGGCTTGGAGGAGATGGCCCTTGAACACTGACCAGCTTTCTTGGGCCCCTCCTCCCTCTGGGGCTTTATCCCACGACACCCTGCCAAGCAGATTCCTGAAAAGGATGAAGTCTGCTCTCATGAAATCTGGAGTAGTGAGCTTGCTTTACACCCCCTTTGATGCCTTGAGGATCTTAAACTCTACCATTTCATGGTCACTGCAGCCAAGGCTGCCCTTGAGTTTCACATCACTCACGAGCCCCTTCTTATCAGTGAAGATCAAGTCCAGCGTTCTTAGGTGTTCCTTTACCACTTGGAGGAGGATGTTATCATCAATGCACTGTGGTTGAAAAAGACCTTCAAGACCGAGTCCAATCATTATGTAACTCTACCAGGAATACTACTGCACCATATCCTTGAGTACCATATCTAGATGGCTTTTAAATACATTCAAAGATGGCAATTCAACCATTTCCCCAGGTAGTCAGTTCCAAGTTTTGATAACACTTTCAGTATAGAATTTTTTCCTAATGCCTAATCTAAACCTCCCCTGGCCTAACTTGATGCCATTTTGTCTTGTCCTATCAGTTGTGACTTCTGAGAAGAGACCAACACCCACCTCTCTACAACCTTCCTGCAGGTAGTTGTAGAGAGCAATAAGGTCTCCCATCACCTCCCTTTTCTCCAAACTAAACAACTCCAGCTCCCTCAGTCACTCCTTATAGAACTTATTCTCAAGACCCTTCACCAGCTTTGTTACCCTTCTCTGGACACACTCCAGCACCTCACTGTCTCCTTTGCACTCTGGTGCCCAAAACTGAACACAGTACTCAAGATGCGGCCTCACCAGTGCCAAGTACAGTGGGACAATCACTTCTCTATTCCTGCTGGACACATTATTCCTGATGCAGACCAAGATGGCACTGGCCTTCTGGTGACTGGCTCAAGTTCACCTGGTCGTTGATTAACACCCTTAGGTCCCTTTCTGTTGGGCAGCTTTCCAGCCACTCAGCCTAAAGCATGTAGCATTGCATGGGGTTGTTGTGACCCTCAGCACATAACCTTGTTGAAGGTTGTTTGATTGACCTTAGCCCATTGATCTAGCCCGTGTAGGTCACTCTGAAGAGCTTTCCTACCCCCCAGCAGATCGCTATGCCCACCTAATTTGGTGTCATCTGGAAACTCACTCTGGCTGCTCTCCATCTTCTCTTCAAGATCATTTATAAAGATACTAAACAGGAGTGGCCCCAGCACTGAGCTCTGGGGAACACCACTTGTGACCAGTGGCTAACTGGATTTAGCTCCATTCACCATCACTGTCTGGGTCCAGCCATCCAGACAGTATTCTACTCGGCATCCACACCTAGGGCAGCCAGCTTTTTTCACGAGGACGTTGTGGGGAACAGTATTAAAGGCCTTACTGAAGTCCAGGTAAACGATAGCCACAGCCTTTTCCTCATCCACCAAGCAGGTCATGTTGTCATAGAAAGAGAATGAGGTTTCTTAAGCAGGTCCTGCCTGTGTGAGTCCATGCTGGCTGGGCCTGATACTCTGGTTGTCTTGTGAATGGTGTGTTATGGTCCTCAAAATCATTCGTTTCATCACCTTCTTTGGCACTGAGGTCAGATGACAGATCTGTAGTTCCCTGGATCCTCCTTCCATCCTTTCTTGTAGATGGGTGTTGCATTTGCTAATCTCCAGTCTCTTGGGACCTTTCCATTCAGCGAGGACTGATGACAAGTGATGAAGAGTGGCTTGGCAAGCACCATCTGCCAACTTCTTCAGAACTCTTGGGAGTAACCCATCTGGCTGCATAGCCTTGTGTATGCCGAGGTGGTTCAGCACCCCGATCTTCCAGCTCAAGGTGCTGGCTACCCAGCAAATGACTAGTCCTGCTAATAAAGGATGAAGAAAAGAAGGCATTAAGCACCTCAATGTTTTCCTCATCCTCAGTCACTATGTTTTTCCCCTACATACAGTAAAGGATGAAAATTCCCCCTTGTCCTCCTTTTGCTGTTAATGTATTTATAGAAGCATTTTTTATTGTCTTTTGCAGAAACAGATAGATTGAGTTCTAAATGAGCTTTGGCCCTTCTAATTTTCTCCCTGCAAAGCTTCACTGTGTGTTTGTAGTCTCCTGAGTGGCCTCTTCCTTTTCCAAAGGCCATGAATTCTCCTCTTGTTCCAGAATTCCAGCTAAAGCTCTCCATTCAGCCAGGCCAGCCTTCCCACTGGCTCATCTTTCAGCACATGGGGATGACTTGTTTCTGTGCTGTTAAGATTTCCCTCTGGAAGAGTGACCAACCTTCCTTGACTCCTTTGTCCTTCAGGAGAGCCTCCCAAGGAGCACTGCCAGTCGGTCTCCTGAACAGGTCAAAGTCTGTCCTATGGAAGTCCAAGGTGGCTGTTCAGCTAAAAACCCCTCCTTACTTCTCTGGGAATCAAAAACTCCAGCATTTTGTGATCACTAAGGCCAAGACAGCCTCCAGCTGTTACATCTCCTACAAGTCTGTCTCTGTTAACAAGCAGAAGGTGTCTAGGAGGGCACCTTCTCTAGTTGGTTCCTTCACCAGCTGTGTCAGGAAGTTAGTTTCCATACACTCCAAGAACCCCTGGAACTGTTGCCTCTCTGCTGCATTGTATTCTCAGCACAAGTCTAGGAAGTTGAAGTCCTCTGTGAGAATAAGACGTAGTGATCACAAACTCTCTCCCAATTGCTTATAGAGTACTTCATCAGTCTCATCCTGACGGGGTTGTCTGTCACAAACTCCCACCACAATATCTGCCTTGTGGGCCTTCCCCTTGATTCTTACCCATAAACACTCAACCATCTTATCTCCATATTTAAGTTGTAGACATTCATATCCCTTCCTGACATAGAAGCACCACACCACACCACCTCACCTTCCCTGCCTGTCTCCTCTGAAAAGTCGGTAGCTATGAATTGCAGCACTCCAGTCATGCAAGTCGTCCCACCACATTTCCATGATGGTACCTATCTGTACCGTAGTTTTCTCGCTGCACAATGGCCTCCAGTTCCTCCTACTTGTACATGCTGCTTGCATTAGTATGGATGCACTTCAGTTGGGCTAATGGTCCTGCTGCCTTCTCGGAGGAAGAAGCCCCAGTTCCCTGCAGGAGATTCTCAGATGCTTCAGTAGTTACTAGCCTATAAACTCTTGTGTTTCTGCTGCCACATCCCGCAGCTCCACTGAGACAGCTAACTGCAAGACCTTAGTATCACATTGGCCCATGGGGACTAGCATGCTGCCCCCAGTCTCTTGGGTCCCTTCCTTCTGCCTGCAGGCAAGAGGGGAGGGCATCCTCTGCTTCTTGTAGAGGTTCTATCTGTTGTACTTGCCTCAGGGTGTGGCTCCACCAATCTATCTCACTCTCACACTCTCTGCTACTCCTTAATCTTTACAATTTCAAAACCTGAGCAATTCACATAAATTACTGAGGCATGCGAGTATGTATCACATACGGAGGAAATTGTTTGTGTGCCCAAATATAACCAAGATTAAATCAAAGCTGGGGTGAAGCTCAGAAGAGTAGTCCTCTTTAAAAGACTGTGGCCCAATACCCAAAAATGTGATGCTTTTATGTACATGTCAACTGTTTTGTAACAAAATGGATAGGATTTCAAGTGATCCTTGTCTCCACTTGTCACTTCCATCTGGATCTGGGTCTGTTGTCAATGGAAACAACGATGGAGAAACTCTCATAAACTGAATTAATATACACTGGAAGCTGCATCCTAGGTTGGTAATGAGTATCATCTATTTTGGAAGAAATGTTAGTAACTTTAGCTCTGACTTTCCCCATCCCATTTCTGTTGGGAGGGCCATACTTTATTTTGCACTCTTGAGTAAGTGGCAGGTGGATAGAGCGAAAAAACCTGTCCTTGGGAGCAACATGTTCTTATGTGGCACAAGTTACAGTTCTATCATCAGATTACAGGGAAATAAATTTCTCTCTCTGGACACTGCTCATGCAGGAAGGGGCATAGCAGTGCACTGCTAATGCACAACAATGGTGAGGAAACTGACTCAGTGTAGCAAGAGAGCTTATGTAAGCAGCTAGGATGTGTGGTGGATGCATCTTGTTTTGCTGTATTGTTTAGAACATAATTGTGTCCATGCTGATTGAAACTTTTGCATAGATTTTGTCATAAAAATAGATGTTTTAAAGTGCTTTCAGCTTTAGAAAAACAAAAACAAGCTCAGGTAGTGTAAAGGTTTCATCCAAGTGATAAAGAAGCATTTTGAATTATTAACCAAACTACAAATAAAGAAGGTCCTGTGTCAGGAATACTCCTTACCAAACTCTCTTGTGCTTCTTGTACATGTTTCAGATTGGCAAATACAGCTGGTGAGAGCTATGGCTCTGGATTGCCCCGGTAAATTTGCTCAAGATAAAGCACAATTTTTATCAATCCCAGAGGACATTAGGTTGAGTACATGAACTTCACTATGATATGGCAGATTCACAGAGTTAAAAGGACAGGGACTGTTGCAAGAGCAGGTTGCGAGGTATGCATGCTCTTACATGCTCGTGATAGTGAATGTAATGAAGATGTTTCCTTTGCTGGGGTGTATGATCAGTTGCATGAAATGCAGAGGTTTTTTTCAGAGGAGCGGAGCTGAGACTGGTCACACTGAAGCCAGGCCATCTAGAAAATGAAACCTTCAGGGACTCTCCTTGGAAAAGCCATCCTTTCTGCCCTCTCACTGAGTAAATGTGCTGAGGTTGCACATCCTTGTGTTTTCTTAATCTGTGTAGGCCAGAATGTATTTTGCCCTTCCCTTGCTTTTTTGGATGGTGTTATCTCTCAGAATGATGTCAAGTTACTCCTTGTCCACAAAGATAACTGTAAGTTTACTTCATTCGAGCATTTGGTTTTAAACGATGAATTTTTAATTTTGGTCTCTCCAGAGAGCCTATTCAAAGGGTTTAGCATCAGGCCTGACCCAGCAGGAAACTGTTCACAGATTTCAAGTGGCTGTGAATCATGATGAATATTATTATTGGAAATAATGTTATGCCAGATATTTTTTTCTATTTATAGTGTGTTTGCATAGTTGGTAAATTCTTTCTACAGCAGTCTTGACTTAAAGGCCTTCCAATCCTAATTTACATACACATCAGAGTTAACACCTTCCACACAGCAAAAATTGACAATGCATGTATGGCTTGCAACAGTCAAATATGTACAAGAGTATGTGTAGTTCTACATACTTTCATGCATGGGTCTTCCACATAGCAATAATAATTTTTTTTTATCTTTATTTTAAATCTGTGGAGAAAATGTTTTACAAATGTAAAACCACATAAATTAGCAGCAAGAGCTTAGGTGGATGTTTGTGAGAACAAAATTTTAACTTGCTGTTTTGCACCTGCTAATGCTGAACTGTTTGTCCAAATGTATCTTTGTAGTCACCATAAGGCACTGTGATTCCTGGTATATTCAAATACTCATGAACTGTAATTAATACCTGTTTTCAGTTTACTGCAAAGAAATTCTTCAGTGATTACATTCTGTGACACTGGAAGAAAACAGGTTGGGAAAGCTGGGAGGGATCTTTAATGTGACCTTGTTACTGAGTTTTGGGTTAGTTCTGTTCCTTTCCCAGCCTGCCATGTGAAACTAATTTGTGCTTGTTACAAAATCTAGATTTTTATCTTTTTGGCCCTCAAAAGTTGAGAAGAATAATCCAGCCTTTTAACTGTATGTTTCTCCTTTGCTAGTCTCAGCCCATCTCAAATTCTGGTTTGTACAGCGATTAATTATTAAAACGTTTTGGTTTACAGGGAGGCTGTGTAGATTCAACAAATCAGGGCCTTGCTCTGCTCCTTATGACCCTTGGCCAACGGGATGTTTCCAAAGTCCTATTAGGACCTTTGTCTCCATACACGTAAGTTATTTTGTTTAGTTTCATTACCCACTCCTGTTTAATTCCCTAGTTTTATTGCACAGCTATTTTTTAAATATGGAAGACTTTGCCTGTGGCTATGAATACACTATCTTCAAGTGAGACAGATGGTGTGAGTTACCTAGTGTTTATTTCTACACATTAGAAGATGATTCGATTCCCTTGCTCTTCCATATGATTCCTGATTCTGAGAATTGCAGAGATGGGTTTTGTTGTTGATTCTTGACCATGGAATGTAAGTGTGCATCAGTTTGGTTTTTTGTCGCCTGGTGTACATTGTTGTGTTTTCCTAGTGATCTCTCTAACTGTGGCATTAAATGGCATTTTTCAAATGGCTGATCAAATGCCGAAGCTATGATTGTTCATAGGAAACAGCTAAGGGTTCAATTCATAGGAGTTCTGTGCAACCCCAAAGCTTTAGCCCTATTAGGCAGCACTTTTATCTAGTCCTTCAGCCTTCATTTTTATTAAAGCTCTGTCTGTGGCTGGTAGAGGTTCAGAGGATAGAAAAAGACTAGATTTCTTAGGTTGTTGATTGCACATTACAGGTTAGGGGAAGGGCATCCAATACCAAAAATCTCATTAACTCTAATAGAATGAGAGGTCATTGTCTAGGTCACAGTTATTCCTAGAGACTGAGCAGTTTTCTTTTAAACAGATGAAGGCAGGGCTGTCTATGCCACAGTGGCATCAAATAAATAATAAGACTGTGAACTGTCCTTTTTCGGTTATCATGGTACCGGTGCTGTATATGTGAAAGGTACAGTACTGTGATAACTGAAGAATGGTGGTGCCATCACATAACATCTAGAAGTTGCCTAACTGCTATTCTCCATCCCTGGCAACATACATCAGATTTTGAGGGGACTACAGGGGGCGCCCCATTGCACAGGGGTTAAGTAATCCTATGTAAAGTATCCAGGTTTACAAGGAGCAGATATCAGTGTTTGCAGTGCACAGTAAAGCATGTGAAGTGGAATAATCACTTGCCATTGTCTGGTCTCTTTTCTGATGCTATGAAAATCACACACATGCACTGGTTTATTTTGTAAGCAGGCTCATTTCAAATAGGTGGGTTGCCTCTTCTTCCAAGCTAGGAGTATGCAGTAGGGATGAACGTGAGGAGAAGACATCCTGAAGCAGTATGTGTCACATGAGATCATTAAATCTCACCCAAATTTCTGTATTTCCAAGGAGGCATCCTTTGCCCCTGCTAATGGCATTGGTCGGGGTGAGGAGGTGTGGGTACCACTGGTAGCCCCCGGCCTGTCTGTCTTCCCTGGCCCGCAGCCCGCCCACTGCCCCCTCGGATCGGCGCCGGGGCCTTCGCGGGTCGCGGCGCCCCCTGGCGGCCCAGCCTTCGAGCACCGCCCCTGGGCCGCGTCCAGCAGCTGCATGTCAGACGCGGCCCGTGGGCGGGCAGCGGCCCTTTGCAGGACACTGGGGAGTAATAAGGGGTCCACTGGCTCTGCCAGGCTGTTCTTAAGGTAGTCGAACCCCGAAGGTGTTGCTGGTGGACAGATCTTATTTCACACTGATAATCGAGTTGGTCTCTTTGCTCAGACAGCAAGCTAAAATGTGTGAAGTGGTTGTGAATCTTTCGGTGTTGCTTAGTCAGGCTTCTGGGGAAAGACTGCGATTAGAGAAATAGACTTTTCACCTTTTTTTTTTTGTTTGTTTGTTTTTTCTGGTAATGTAATGGCTTTTTCTTTGAAAGTGGCTATCCCTGCAGAGAACCTCCAGTATGGCCCACATAGCTGTCCTTGGGCCTAGGCAAAATTGTTGATCCCTGCCGTGCACTTGCTTGAACACACAATCTAGATTTTCAGCAAAGCAGAACTCCTAGATGCCTGTCACTTCCAGTCTGTATGTGTGTGTCTGATGCAGCTTCCACCATACTACTGGAGATGCAAACCTTCCTGTGTGTGACCCATATCAGCCTCAGGCTAATACAAACTTGCTTTCTGTTGCACTTCTGTCACATACCCCTGCCTTTCCCCCTCATTCTTTCCTATTTACAGGCCTCTTAGCACTTACACTTCTACCACTGCAAGGCAGGTATGGCCTTTTGCTCCTCCCAAATTCTCCCCCTACATCCCCAGGCAGCCTCCCCTTCACTCACATTCCCTGAGCCTTTACAATATACCTGGGGTCTGTGGCAAAGCCACCTTGCTTTTCTTCACTCTCCTCCAAAAGTGAGAAGAGGTAAAGAAAGCACAGTAGTTCACATGTGCAAGGAGAAGTATGGACAGAACTGGTGGCACCAGTGTGTTGTCGAGTTTGCTGATCAGCTTTGGGGATTTTACCCTGAGCTTCCAGCTCCATAGTGACTGTGACATTTGTATACTTTATTCTGTGCCCACCTTGCACTTCAGCATGGCACTCCTGCTATTTTGGGCTTGGCTGCTTTCTTGCCACACTGCCAGAGCTCTTGAAAAGGACCCAGCTAAGGAGAATGCTGATACAGAGCTTCTTGCCTGTGAGCTCTGTTGAAGCATTTCTGCCAGCACATGCCCATTTGCCTATCATAGAAGCAACTAGAAACCTTGCATTTGGGGAGGAATGTAAGAAAAGGTGGTTTCCAGTTCTTCCTTTCAACCGTTAATCTATTGGAGAGGTAAAAGAGCTAGTGTCTGTGCTCAGGCCAGTTACCAGCCAGGAAAGTGAGGTAGAAAGGTGTACGTAGCATGAGGAGCAATGAGCCGACTTTCACCCTTCAGAGGTATTTAGTTAACTGCTCCAGAGTTAACTCTCAGATGTTGTGAAGCACTGACCAGTGTAGGTAACAGCAGCCTTTCTTGGTCCAGCTCCTGCTGTTTCCCTCCTCTCCCATGCAGGTACCCAGTCACAGGAACAGCAAGCATGATCAGCTGAAGCAGATAAGGGAGTTCTTGCTCCTCCAACTTTTGCCGTGCTTATTCATAATTTCTGTGAATATGAGTTGCCAGGAGGCTTTCAGAAGCCTTATGATGTTGCAGTGGGAACAGCCCTATCCTCTTAGTCTCCTCTGGCCCAATTTGTTTGTACTTTGTTTTGACTAAGTGTGATTAGCTTGTGATTATGTTCTCAGCATGCAGAATAGAGGCTTTTTCCAGATTGTCAGCCAAACAAATGCATGGACTGGATATGCACATTCTCTGTATTTAAAGTTAAATTTAACCTAAGAAGGGCGCATACCAGCTGCTGCAGGAGAATAAACTTTAGTTCAAGACTGCAGACTTCCTTGTTGCTGTGACTAGAAGGAACCAGACTTCTGTCAGGAGCAGTTACCTATTTTATATTTGTAGCCTTTTGGTGTAATTGCTTGTTTTCTCTTTTGGGGAAGTCATTAGGAATGTTTTCTTAGTTCAGGATCACTCTGTTTTCATGCTCTTGTTCTAAAATGATGAATCTGAGTCTGAATGTGATTCTATCAAACTGTTAGACAGTAGACAAGTTTGTAATACAAATCAAATATATGCTTTAGGATATGATGCCTCTCAAGGTATGCACCCATGGCCAACATTTCAGCTATCCCCGCTTATCTCTTATTTCTGCTTTAGCCATTGGAGGACAGGGGTGGCAGGGAGGAGTAGCACATGACTGAAAAATCAGCATCATAAGTCACCTGCCTGGCTACTTTCTCCTTTCCTCTTCCCTCACCATTTTGTCCTGCTATGTTACCAGACATTCCCTTTCTCCTTGCTTGTACAAAGAGTGCAGTGGTTTCAGCCAGGCTCACTAGCCATTTCTGCAATACAATTGAGAACAATGTTAGGAGCCTGTAGACTTGTTTCTTTGTACTAAGCAATATTGTCATGCTCTATTCAGTTTGTTCATTGCTGTAATCAGCGTTAGTACATACTGCTAATTGACTTTCTGTTTTGTTTCTAAACTCTATTGTTTTCTCTCCCTCAGAATTGAGTTTCTGCGACACCTGAGAAGCTTCTTCCAGATCATGTTTAAAATTGAAACAAAGACCCCTGAGGAAGAGCACATGGGCGGGGAAAAAGTTTTAATGACTTGTGTTGGCATTGGATTTTCCAGTCTTAGCAAAACCATAAGATAAGAAACATCTGCAGACTTCATGAAACAGCATGACAGAAAACACTGCAAAGATCTGATCAAACCTGCCTTTTCCTGTGTGCTTACTCTGGCCCAGGGAAATGAATGACAAACCTAGTGCAGAGGTACCCAAGCTTGCTTCATGAAAGCAATAAAACTGACCTTAGGCAATAGGAATAGCTGGCCGGAGTCTCAGCAGGCTTGGGACTCTTTGCACTGCATTGCTCTGCATGGGACACATCTGCCCCTTATGTCCCTATGTCCTCATGCCTTAGTGCAGTGGGTGCTCTGCTTTGTATCTACTTCACTCTTACCTTGTTCTGAAAGATTTAGATAAGGAAAACAAGACCTTTGCAGTGAAAAATAAACAATCACAATAGAAACTGTTGTAGATTCTTGAGGTAATTGCAGAGACAATATTGGCATGGAAATAAAATTAAAGGTGTGACAATAACTTTTGGGTTATACATTGCATGAGTATGGAATTTGCCAAATGCTTTGCTCCTGCCTACATTGACTAAATTGCAGTTTAGTCAGAAAGAAAAAGGTACCTGTCTTTTAATTTTCCTCAGTGCTAGAATGCTGCAGAAGTCACAGCCTATACTGACTTGTTTTAGCCTCCTCTGCAAAGATGGGCATGGAGGAGAAACCTTGCCAGTTTTTGCCTTACTACATGTATTCTCTTTAGGTTTGTTTGGCATGCCTCATACTGCAGTTTGCAATTAGTTGTGAAATGCTGCAAAAAATGCTGTAGGCTTTGAGAGAGAAAAATACATTGTTATGCCATCACATTTTGTGCAGCAGCTTTCTTTTGAAAGAAGGGATAATGGTGTATCAATATTTACCCAAGAAAGTCTTTTGGTAGATTCCAGGCAAACTGGCTGAAGTTAATGCTGAACTTCTAACACGAGGAAGGAAATACTTGACTTCAGACTATACTGAATGTGTCTGGGGTGAAATAAAACATTGTCAAAAGCTATTACATATAGAGGGCAAACACTAGTGACTGTGTTATAATGGTCTTATGAATTTTGTCTGATGGCCACCATAAAGTGGGCATTACCTCTGCAGTACAAAAGATGTATATGTGGCCCAAAAGGACTTTGACAGAAAGTTAGATATTTGATTAGTGGATTATTAACTACTGCAGGCTGTGTGAGTAATTTTTATACTGTACTTTGTTCTTGTTGCAATCTGTCTGGAAAAATAAAGTGGGGTTTTTTTTCCTAAATAAGGCTTTATTTCCTTTTAAAACTAAACAAACAACAACAAAAACTCTTTTCCCCAGTCCTGTAAGATGGCACTTCAAAAGATAAATGTCTGTTTTGAACTGATACCTCAAAAGAACAGCACTGGGAGTTTTGTCAGGGTTTCCAAAATTTGATTTGCAGCTACAAAATCCCTAAATAAAATAGTAGAATGTGTAATAAAATTCTTCTACTGTATTTTTACATTTCAACTTCCATTAGGAAAGAGTAGATGGGCAAGGGAGAATTTACTTCACTCTCCCCTCTGTCACCTATGTAATGAAAAAGATAGAAAGTTTCTAAATTAAAATTACCCTAAAAACAGAGGGAGCCAGTGATCTGAAGGGTAGATCATGGAGATGAACAGCTCTGGAATAAAAATACAAAGTTTACACTAATTAAAGATACGAATTTCTAGCACAGCTTAGATTTCCAAAACTGATCTAACCAGGAATTTCTAAGTATGATCACAACTTCAAAAATGTGAAGTTTTACTATCTTGAAACTTTTAAAGCTTTCAACTTTGAAGCTATGGCAGCTTTTCCAGATGCTCCAGTTACTTCAAGCACAGAAGGGGCAATGTGTTGCCCAGGCAGCAGATTCTTTAGCAGTAAAGTTACTATCCCACAAAATTACCTGAGCTTAACAAGACATCAGTGTTAGACTGCTAAGGCTTAAGCCTGCTGCAAAGTGCGTACTCTCCAGGACAATACTTACTGTGACCAGAATTGCTTGTTGCTTTGCAGAGAAAAAGGTATGTATGTGAAAGGAATATGTTTTTTTCCAGAACAGCCAGTCTCTGGAGAAACAAGAACAATTCCAGAGGAGTTTTTAGGTAATAGGTTTCTTAAAATTGTTTGAGCTTCATGTTTTGTGAGAAGTACTTAGAAGGAAATTCTGCAGATAAAGTCTGTTTCTTGGCAGAAGAGCAACTAACAGCTATTTAGGTGCTCTGATCCCACAAGCAGTAAATAGTTTAATTTCAAATCTACATAGAGGAACTTAATTTTTGGTGAAGGAAATTCGTACACCTTGTAGCCACGGACTTTATGATAGGGTGTTAGTTACCAGGCAATACATCTTTCATCTCAGTCCATCATGGCAGATTTGATACTTCGGTGAGTTGAATTTGAACTGATTAGCTGTATGTGAATACTTCTGTACTCTCTGAGCAATTCAGTTAATCTGTTTGGGTGAACAACACTGATAATACCCTTCTGCTGTGATCAGAAACATTCCTACTTGCAGAAAGCTTTAAGGGATCATTGTAAGGAGGTACAGGTGTGGAAGGAGACTAATTAACAGAAGTGTTTTGTAATGTGCATTTTAGTTGCAATCATTTTAACACAGGGAGAGGGTGAAAAACACACAGAAAAATGGTTTTGGGGAGAATGAATCAGAGTGCCTCATTAAATGGCCCCCTCTTTAAACATGCCTAACAGGAAAGGCTCCTATTATGGTGGTGTAAAAAGTATTTCAAAAATGTGCTTTTACTTTGCACCTGTTTCCCTTTTTATAATATATTGTCATACTCTTCAGTTTCTAAGCTGTGACAATAACTTGACTGCATGTTTTGTGATTATGTCAGAAAACTCATATTAACTTGGTGTAGGACAGACCCTGTTGTAGTAGAGATTATGCTGAGGTTGAAATTGCTTCAGTCCAAGCCAGCAGACTTAACTGAGGGTGTATCACTAGAAGCCAGAGTAATAAATGTCTGGGTAGGTAAACACAGCAGCTAAGTTAGCTAGGCCGAAACAGTGAGTACGTGGCTGTCTTGGGTAACATTTTCAACATGGTGATTATGTTACTGCCAGAACATAGAAACGCTCTTTTTCTTCTTCCCCGAAGGTGATATTATGAGTCAAATGCATTTTGTTTCAAGCCACTGAGGTGTAATTCTGTTGTTTGCAAGCTCTGACATTCACTTCCCTGTTTCTCAATCATGCTTTTGAGACAGCAACAAGAGGAAAAAAAGAAGTACCAGGTTTCAGGAGGCATAATTTTGCCTGTGAATTTCTTTCTCATTTTTTTGATACTGCATGGCCATTCTTACACTTTCATTTTGTATTTCTGGGGGGGAAAAAAGGCATTTCTTTTTAGTCTAGATCCTAGGGAATACCAAGTGAGGTGTGCAACTATGTCAGAGCAACTCTAAATAAAAGGTAGAGGTGGAAGGGGCATATTTTACAATTACTGCTTAGGTCTTCATAAGCACTGTCTTCAAAGATCATTCTTGATAGGATGTATATAGTTTTCCTTATGTCTGGTCTAGCAGCAGCTCTGAAAAAACACCTATTACCTGTTGTCAGTGGGAGAGGTAAAAAGGTAGAAAGTCCCCTAGGGAACAGAGTGCATGGAGTGAACTCTGGTTACATTATTGTATGTGTAAAGAAAGTCAGTCATGCACTGCAACAGACCATCGCAGTGTTCAAATAGTTCTTGTGCTAGGTGAAGTTAAATTGTGACATAAGACATATTTGTTATGATGATTTGTAGTATATATGTAGACACAGGCATGAAGTATGAGTGTTAATATGTCTCCTGGAACAGTAAGATGATTATGCATACACACACCAAGAGGTCTGCCCTGACTTGTATTCCCTGTGTACTACAGTGTGTAGAAGCAACTGTGTTTGTGGGGATAGCAACAGGGAGATCCACAAGAGAATAGCCAAAGGCAGCTCTGCATCACAGTGAACGATGGCTGGCTTCAGCAGGGCTCACTAGCCACTTCTGCAATACCGGTGAGAGCAATGAGAAGTGAAGTGACCAGGAACCTCTCATTGCTGGCAACCCCTCTGCACAACTGTGCAGCTGTTGAGGGGTGAGCCCATTGTACACACCAGGCGTGGACGGGCATCAGTACATTTGCTTTCATGCTGTATGTCTGCCAGATTGTCCACACTTGCCTCACTCTGTCACTTTGGACACACTTCCATGGCAGCCTCCACTGTGCTTTTCCACATGAAAAACACTGACAGTGCTTTAACAACCTGTGGTGAAAATATGTGGGGTCCATGTGAAACTGATCCATGTGAAGCAATCAGTGCTTAATCATAGGCAAGCTAGTAGGATCAAAAGGTTGATTTAAGTGATCATCACTACATACCAGTGACACATCCTACACAAAATGTGACAGGCTCAATAGAGAGCCCATGTTTTCAGGCTGCATCAAAAGTCACACCCCTTGAGAACAAATGTTTTACTCCATACCTTGCCTCTGACCTGCAACCACTCTTCTCCTTGGAAGTTCAGAACTGTCTCAGTGGGTAAGGAAAAAAAAAGTTCATGAATATAGATCTAGTCTGTAGGGTAAGACTGTTCTAAATGTTCATCCCTCAGTACCATTGGGGCAGACAACTCTCTTCCATGTGTCTGGAAATGTAGTTTTGGTGAGATGTAAAATACCATGCATCTGCAAGCTGTGTCTAGGTCAAGGAAATTACAGGCCAGTCAGCTTCACCTCCATCCCTGGAAAAGTGGTAGAACAGCTCATTCTGGGCATCATCTCAAAGCATGTGGAGGAAAGGAAGGTTATCAGAATGGATTCACCAAGGGGAAGTTACGTCTGACTAATCTTGATAACATTCTATAAGGGCATGACTGGATGGATAGATAAGGGGAGGGCGGTGGCTGTTTTCTACCTTGACTTCAACAAGGCTTTCGACATCATCTTCCACAGCATGCTCTGTGCTCATAGGCAAGCTTAGGAAGTGTGGGTTAGATGAATGGACAGTGGAACAGATTGAAAACTGGCTGAAAGATAGAGCTCAGAAGGTTGTGGTCAGTAGCACACAGTCTAGCTGGACGTCCATAACAATCAGTGTTCCTCCAGTGCCAATACTGGGTCAAGTCCTGTTTAATATGATGAATACATCAACAACCTGGGTGGAGGGATAGAGTGCACCCTCAATAAGACTGCTGATGACACAAAGCTGGGAGGATTGTCTGATATCCCATCAGTCTGTGCCATCCAGTGAGACCTGGACAGGCTGGAGAAGGCGGGAAGAGAGTAACCTTGGAAAATTCAACAAGGGCAAGTGTGGGGAGGAATAACCCCATGTATCAATACAAGTTGGTGATGGGCTTGCTGGAAAGCAGCTCTGCGAAAAAAAGACTTGGAAGTCCAGTCCATGAGCCAGCAATGTGCCCTTGTGGCCAAGAAGGCCAATGGCATGCTGGAGTGCATCAAGAATAGCATGGCAAGAAGGCCAAGAGAGCTTCTCTCCATTTATTCTGTCCTAGTGAGGCCTCAAATGGAGTACAGTGTCCAGTTCTGGGTACCCTGGTTCAACAGGGACCTGCTTGAGAGGGTACAGCAAAAGGTTACCAAGATGATTATGGGATTAGAACAACTCCCTTAGGAAGATAGGCTGAGTGACCTGGGGCTTTATAGTGTAGAGGAGAGTGAGGGGGGATCTAACCAGTGCTTATAAATACTTAAATGGTGGGTGTCAGGAAGATGGGGACAGTCTGTTTTCAGAGGTGCCCATTGACAGGACAAGAGGCAATGGGCACAAACCTGAATGTAGGAATTTCCATCTAAACATAAGGAGAAACTTCTTTATCTGAGGATGGTGAAGGACTGGGACAGGCTGCCCAGAGAGATGATTCTATAGTGAATTATCCATTTCTAGAGTCATTCAAAACCTGCCTGGATGCTGTCCTGTGCAACCCACTCTAGGTGAACCTGCTCTGGCAGGGAGATTGGAGAGACTGGACTAAATAATACCCAGAGGTCCCTTCCAATTCCTGTCATTCTCTGATTCTGTTAAAATATTCATGGTTTGATTATTCTCTCATTTTTAACATCCCAAAAGTGGAAACAAGAAAAAAGAAAAGGAAAAAGAAAAAAAAAAGGCGGGGTTGGGGTGGGAGGGAGACACACCCCAACCTTATGGCTTATTTGTGTGTCAACATTCAGCAGTTGCCTGACTCAGTAAGTCTTCCTGAAAGATTTAAGTATGTGTATTTGGAAATACATCTACAGACTCAGAATATGTCTGTGGCAAAGGGTTTCTGCTGCAGAATGTTTCTGAGCACAGAATGTAAAAATCCATTTGATAATTCACACCACAAGTGTATTATCCCTGCTTTCACCGTGTTCTTCGTGACTTAAATGATGTATGTAATGTACATTCAAAGAAAACATTCACAATAAACCAGGACTAAATAAGATGGCCTGGGAAATATTCCTGTTTCTTTTGGAAATGTGTTTGTTAGACTATTAATAAAAACAGTGCTTCCTCATCCTTCACTTTTAATGTCAGCAGCGAGTTTTCCCTTGAAACTGTCAAGATCTTGTTCTAGTGTTTTCTAAGTAGAGATGCATGGATCAAAGTGAAGAAATGCTGATCTGAAAAGATCTGTCTTTTTCCATGGTATGTATGGCATGTTAGAAGAACAGACTATTACACAATGCACAAGCTCCTTATCAGCTTTTTACTCAAAAAAGAGTGATGAAGAGCAGGGGGCTGCAAATCTAAAGCTATGCCAGCTGGGGCTGGTCTTGTCACATGAAGAATGTGGCAGCTGCCTAAATAGTTTTTCTTCTTAATTTTCAGTTTCAAAGTACAAGTAAAGAATGAACATCTGTTTCAGCTTGCAGAGTTAAATAAGTATTGTAAGCAGATGTTTTTAAGACTTAAAATTTATGGTAAGGAATATTAATGAAAAAGGAGTTTAACTTATAGACAAGGAGATAGATCCTACAGAATCCTATTACCCTTTTTAAACTCTCCCCAGCCTTACAAGTTTACAGAGAAGAGAGCAATTTGGTCAGAAACTGCTGGATATCTGCTGAGACACTATAAGGAAAATACAGGAAACTGCCAAAATACTCACTCAATTGACTGAAACACAAAATAAAACATTAGTCATACTTACGTTCATGACATTTTCTTCACTGGCCCTGCTTTCAAAGAAAAAGCTACTCAGAGACGACTGAAACTTCTCTTCACAGATTTACAGAATTACAGAATGTTAGGTATTGGAAGGGACCTCAAGAGATCATCTAGTCCAACCTTCCTGCCAGAGCAGGACCACCTAGAGCAGGTCACACAGGAACACATCCAGGCGGGTCTTAAATATCTCCAGAGAGGGAGACTCCACAACTCCCCTGGGCAGCCTGTTCCAGTGTTCCATCACCCTCAGATTGATAAAAATTTTCTTCATGGTTACATGAAACTTCCTGTGGCTCAACTTCCACCCATTTCTCCTTGTCCTGTCACTGAGCATCACTGAGAAGAGCCTGACTCCATCCCCTTGGCACTCACCCTTTACATATTCATAAACATTAATGAGGTCACCCTTCAGTCTCCTCCAAGCTAAAGAGCCCCAGCTCCCCCAGTCTCTCCTCGTAAGGAAGATGTTCTACTCTGTTAATAATTTTTGTGGCTCTGCACTGGACTCTCTCAAGCAGTTCCCTGTCCTTCTTGAAGGGAGAGGCTCAGAACTGGACACAGTATTTCAGATGTGTCCTCACCAGGGCAGAGTAGAGAGGGAGGAGAACCTCTCTCCACCTACTAACCACACCCCTTCTAATACACCCCAGAATGGCAGTGGCCTTCTTGGCCACAAGGGCACATTGCTGGCTTACGGTCAACCTTCCATCCATGAGGTCCTTCACTGCTCTCAAGAAGGTCAGTTCCCAACCTCTACTGCTCCATGGGGTTGTTCTTTCCTAGGTGCAAGACTTTCCACTTTCCCTTGTTGAGTTTCACTAAATTTCTCCCTGCCCAAAGTTCCAGCTTGTCCAGGTCTCACTGAATGGCAGCATAACCCTCTGGTGTGTCAGCCACTCCACCCAGTTTGGTGTTATCAGCAAACTTGCTGACAGTGCTCTCTGAGCCCTCATCCAGCTCATTGATGAATATATTGAACAGTACTGGTCCCAATACTGACTCTTGAGGGACTCCACTAGATACAGGCCTCCAGCTAGGCTCTGTTCCATTGACCACAGCTCTCTGACTTCTTTCCTTCAACCAGTACCCAACCCACCTCACTACCTGATCATCCAGACCACACTGCCTCAGTTTAGCTGCAAGTTTGCTGTGGGAGACAGTGTCAAATGCTTTACTGAAATCAAGATAAACCACATCCACTGCTCTACCATCATCTATCCACCAGGTTATGTCCGCATAAAAGGCTGTCAGATTGGTCAAACATGACTTCCCTTTGGTAAAACGGTGTTACTGCTCCTAATGACCCTCTTGCCCTTGATATGCCTAGGAACAGCACCAAGGATAAGTTGTTCCATTACTTTTCTGGGGGTGGAGGTGAGGCTGACTGGTCTATAGTTACCTGGATCCTCCTTCTACCATCGATCCTATAAACGGAGCCATTATCAAAGAACCCAAAGCCCTGATTGGAGCACCAGTCTCAGAGCCAGGCGTTTACAGATGGATTCTTCTACTCCCTTCCATATCAGGGCCAGGTACCGGAAGTAGGGAGGAGAAAAGAATTTGTGCCCCAGAATCTTTCACCAACTATCATGAGGTCTTGAAATCTCTTTTCATTCCCTTCAGACTGTGTGATGCAGCTTCCTCCCCACCTGTCTGGAAGATCAGTAATGCATAATAGTCTGGTGACCACACCATGCTGGGGAGTTCTCTAGTGATATCCCTGATTTGGGCTCCAGGAAGGCTGCAGACCTCCCTATGATGAGGGTCAACCCTACATATTGAGCCCTCTGTTCCTTCCAAGAGAAAGTCTCCAACAACCAGAACTCTTATCTTCTTCCTTGCGGAAGAGGTTGCTTTGAGCACTTGATGCCTGCCTTGGCCATGAACCTGCCACCACTCACGCACTTCATTTAAGCTTCTGTCCTTCACCTACTAGGGGTAGGACACAGGGGCCTCTTATCACACCTTTTCAGGCTTCAGTAAAATGAAGTGACTAATTTGTATCCTACAAGTAGGTGGACTTGAAAAATACAGATCCACAAATTCTCAGGTCTGTATAAACATTTCCCTTACCTTAAAAAGAATAAGCATGCTGTGGCTTTACATGCCCAAATTTCCCAGGGAACAGGGAAGGGGGGGAAATGTAACAAAAGGCACTTATAAGATAGAAGCAATTCAATAATGATGATAAGCAAAGCAGCAGACCATGTGGAAGCAAAAGCAGAGAGAGATGTTTATCTCTACTTCCTGTCATCAGACGGTGGTTGGTCTCAGGAAGGAGGGCTCTACGTGTAATGGTTCCTCTGGAGGACAAACGCCACGGATGAATACCCCCCCCCCCCCCTTCCTTCTTTCACGTCATTCTTCTGTCTGAGCTGACATCGTATGACATGGAATACCCCTTTGGCCAGTTTGGGTCAGCTGGCCTGGCTGTGTCCCCTCCCAAGGTCTTACCCACCCCTCAGCATACTCTCGGGGCATGGAGATGCTGGAAAAACAGCCTGGATGCTTGCTCGGCAGCAGCCAAAACACTGCAAAACATAGCACTAGAGGAATGCTTTGAGGAGAATTAACTCCAGATCAGCCAAACTCAATATGTGCTGTTTTGGTTTTTGTTGGGTTTTGATTTGGTTTTTTTCTGAAATTTGTCTGGTTTGGTCATAGGATTTGTTTGGCATATTTTCTCTATATTAGATTCTTATAAAGACTAAACCCTGCCATTTTTAGTGAAGAAATGTTTCCTTTCTGGTACATCCTTTACTTTGCTGATCTATTCTTCCCCCTCTGGTTAGCTCCAGGTCTTTCCTCCACTGTACAAGCTAGAAGAAGAGCACCCACCATACTCCTGTAGGGTTCTCAGCTGCTGGGTCATTTCCCTTCTCTGTTCCCTGGCATATACACAGATTTCTCTGTAGGCTGTCCCTGACCACTCACCCAGAAAACTTTCCTCTCTTTTGTGCAGTGGTTGCTGATCTGCCTCGCTTTCAGGGACTTTCATGCGGGGTTTCTGTCCTGGTTTGAGTTACAACAGAACTGATTCAGTTCAGTCGTTTTACTTTTTAGCTCAGTCTCTTGTAAGCAACTGCACTTTCTGACATTACTGGCATGTTTCCACAAACAGTGTGTACTTCTGGAAGTGATAAGGTTCAATATTTCTATTTAGTGCCAAGAATTATTATGCAGACAGTGACTGCTATATCTTGTGTGCTGCATGGAGGTGCAGAGTGAAAGGCTGCAGCTGCACCTGCAGTGACCCTGAACTGGCTGAGATATTCCATATACATCATAATCTATATAAACCTGGGAGATCACAAGGGTCAAGCTCTCTTCAGTGGTTGGTGTCCAAGGAGGACTCTGTCCATTCTGCTTTCAGTCCTTATCCACAAACTCCTGAATCTGGTTGCTGTCTCCCATCTGCAGTCAGGGACTTCTGCCACAGTGTCAGTGGTGGTGGTGACTAATTGTTATCAGAATTCGGTTCAATATCAGTTTTGTATATATTAGTATATATATTTTTTAGTGGTATGATTATTTTAATAAAGTAGTTTTAGTTTTATTTTGCCCATGACTAACATACTAAAGACTTCAGAGGAAAAGGATTTCTGCATTGGGGCTTCCTCTCTGAAATGCTTATATACCAATGCAGGAAGTATGGGGAATAAGCAGAAGGAATTAGAAACTATTGTACACCAGGGGAACCATGATATAATTACGTGGTGGGATGACTTGCATGGTTGGAGTGCTGCAATGGATGGGTACAGGCTCTTTAGAAGGGATAGGCAAGGAAAGATAGGAGGGGGATAGCATTGTATGTTAAGGAGTGCTTTGACTGCCTTGAATTCAATGTTAGACACACCAAGGTGGAATGTCTATGGATAGGGATAAAGGGGAAGACCAATGAGGCTGATATCCTGGTGGGAGTCTGCTACAGACCACCTGACCAGGATAAAGACACCGATGAGACATTCCTTCAAAAACTTGGAGCTGTCTCACATTCCCTAGACCTTGTTCTTGCAGGAGGCTTCAACTTACAAGATGGCTGCTGAAAGTACAAGACAGCAGAAAGGGGGCAGTCCAGGAGATTTCTGGAATGTGTGGATGACAACTTCCTGTTGCAGCTGGTGAGCGAGCCTACCAGGGGTAGTGCCCCACTAGACCTACTGCTTACAAACAGGGAAGGACTGGTGGAAGATGTGGTGGTCAGAGGTTGGCTGGGGGACAGCAACCATGATATTATAGAATTTTCAATATGTAGTGAAGTCAGAGGGGCCATCAGAAAAACCTCTACCTTGGACTTGCGGGGAACTGACTTTGTCCCATTCAGGATGCTGATTCAGTGACTCCCTTTGGAAGCAGCATTCAAAAACAAAGGGGCCTGGGAAGACTGGGGTTACTTTAAGGATGAAATTATGAAGGCATGGGAGCTGGCTGTCCCTATGTGCCAAAAAACGAGTGGGCAGGGAAGAAGGCCAGCCTGGTTGAGCAGGGAGCTTTGCAAGAACTCAGGAAAAAAAAGAGCATTTCAACTTTGGAAAAAGGGGCAGGTGCGCCAGGAAGTGTTTAAGGATATTGTAAGGTCATGTAGAAAGAGAATTGGAGATGTGAAAACTCAGTTAGAACTTAATCTGGCCAATTCTGTCAAGGATAATAAAAAGTGTTCAATAAACATTTTAATAACAAAAAGAGGGCCAAGGAAAATCTCCATTCCGTATAGGATGAAAGGGGGAACAGAGTAATGTAAAACAAGGAAAAGGCTGAAGTACTTAACAGCTTCTTTGCCTCAGTCTTTTAACAAAAAGACTGGATATCCTCAGGGCAACTGGACTCCTGAGTTGGTAGACAGGGATGGAGAACAGAATATCCCTCCTGTAATCCAAGAGGAAGTAGTTAGTGACCTGCTGTGCCACTTAGATTCTAGCAAGTCAGGGGGTCCAGACGGGATTCATCCTAGGGTGCTTAGGGGGCTGGCACAAGAACTGTCATAGCTACTCTCCATCATTTATCACTGGTCCTCGCTAACTGGGGAAGTCCCAGATGGCTGGAGGTTGGCCAATCACAGATTCACAGAATACTAGAGGTGGGAAGACCTCCAGAGATCATTGAGTCCAGCCCCCCTGCCAAAGGAGGATCCCCTAAGGTAGTCCACACAGTTATGCAATCATTCTCTGAGCCAATGGTATACTGGGGTGCCTCAAGAAAAGTGTGTCCAGCAGGTCTAGGGAGGTTCTTCTACCCCTCTACTCTGCCCTGGTGAGACCACACCTGCAATATTGTGTCCAGTTTGGGGCTCCTCAGTTCAAGAGAGACCCCTGTCTCCCTGATGGAGAGAATCCAATGGAGAGCCACAAGGATGATTAGGGGACTTGCGCATCTCCACTATGAAGAGAGACTGAGAGACCTGGGGCTGTTTAGTCTTGAGAAGAGAAGGCTGAGAGGGGATCTGATCAATGTCTATAAATATCTGAGGGGTGGGTGTCAAGTGAAGGGGGTCAGGCTCTTTTCAGTGGTGTGCAATAATAAGACAATGAACAATGGGTACAAGCTTGAACATTGAAGATTTCACCTCAGCATTAGGAGAAACTTCTTTACAGTGAGGGTGCTGGAGCCCTGGAGCAAGTGCCCAGAGGTGTTGTGGAGTCTCCTTCTCTGGACATATTCAAACCCATCCGGATGCATTCCTGTGCAGACTACCCTAGGTAATCCTGCTTTGGCAAGGCAGTTGGACTTGATGATCTTTGGAGGTCTCTTCTAACATCTAATGTTCTCTGATTCTGTGATTCTAGCTCCTTGCTTTTCAAAGAGACAAGGCAGGGAATACAAATTAGGGGAAAAAACAAGCAGGAAAAGGCAGAACTACAGAAGCACACTAAAGAATGTAGCTATGCTTGTGTTTCAATTATTCCTTGTATTTAAAGTATTTTACACTATTTACAACTACTGTTCTTTATCCCACTAACACTAACTGGCTCATTTAACAAACCAAGGAATGCAGATACTAAGAATTCCAGTAGTTCTATGTCACCTATCATTCTCATGGCATTCCACTCTTGATAGTGTTACTGCAGCTGCCAGCCAAATATTAAACTCAGCAAGCTGTGTGTCTCATATTCTAGTTGCACTTTCGAGGGGAAGCAGTGGCAGTTTCAAGTAAAAACAGCCTTCTTTGCAATCTTTTAATCTTACTTCCTCTGCCATTTACTAAAATAGTATCCCATCCATATACCAGTAGAACATCTATTTATGTTGCCCACTGCAGTATGTCTTGTACAGAAACTAGCTCCCATTTTCACAATTTCTGCTGACTAAAAATATCTCCAGCTGGGTTTGCTGGTAAGTCTAGGCTTTCCACCTACAGCTGACTCAATTGTGTAGCTGCAGAGAAAGTAGGAGAGAAGATATTCATAACTATGAGTGACAGATTCACACAGCTCTTCTCGGGGGACCAGGTTTTCCCCTCAGGTCCAGCTATGTCAAAGGTGGTGGCAGGGCTGCAGGGCATTCTTGTGGCTTCTCTGCCCCTCGGAATACCAGGTTCAACATCACTCAGCACTGGATAGAGCAATTAACAGAAACAATTAAAATTAGCTTTCCTTCATGTGGATGAGAACTAGTTACATACTTTCAAGCAATTATGTAAACACTTCTAATTGGTTTGGTCCTTCATATAAAATTTACCTTGGCAATGACAAACTCAGGCTGCTTCCTGTGACGATGGAACTGAGTTAACTGCTGTTTCTGCCTCCTGTAAAACTACCTCAGTGATGCATTTTATAAACTCGCAGGAGGCAGGTTAGGAACCTTGGTAGTTACTGGAACACAAGCCCTGTGAGGAGAGGCTGAGGGAGCTGGGGTTTTTAACCTGGAGAAGAGGAGGCTCAGGGGTGACCTCATTGCTGTCTACAACTACCTGAGTGGAGGTTGTAGGCAGGTGGGGGTTGGTCTCTTCTCCAAGGCAACCATCACCAGAAGGAGGGGACACAGTCTCCACAGTCTCCAGTTGTGCCAGGGAAGGTCTAGGCTGGATATTAGGAGGAAGTTCTTCACAGAGAGAGTAATTGCCCATTGGAATGGGCTGCCCAGGGAGGTGGTGGAGTTGCTGACCCTGGAAATGTTCAAGAGAAGACTGGATGAGGCACTTAGTGCCATGGTCTGGTTGATTGGTTAGGGCTGGGTGATCGGTTGGACTGGATGATCTTGGAGGTCTCTTCCAACCTGGTTGATTCTATGATTCTATGATACACATCTCTTTCTCTGAGGAAGAACTTCCATGTTTTATTTTACTTTATTTTGCATGCTTGTCTTGGTGTGACGGGACATTTGCTGAATCTGATTATCTAAAGTTATTCTCCTCCAAGAAAAAGAGTTTGTGGAAACTGCTTCGAGATCCTGGAATGCTCTCCCTGAGAGGTCAAACGTGTTGTTTATTTCTGTTATGATACAAAAAGTAGAATAGGGAACCAACATTTTTAAATTTAATAGTTTCTGGGTAGTTTTTTTTTTTAATGGAAATAGGAAATGAAAACAGTTGATTTATCACTTTAATTATGAAGAAATACCTAACTGGAGTTCAAAAATAAAGGGGGAGGGGGTGGGGGGGGAAAGAGTGACTGACATAGGTTTGATTGGACAGACCTCCCTCTTTATAAGAAGAGATGGTACCTGGTTTGCACAGGTGCCTAGCAGGGTGGCTTTTGAATTATGAAATTTTGAAATTTGCTAATTGTGAAACCTCTGTGCCTCTGCTAGTTTCAGCTGAAACTAGCCAAAAGATTCAAAAGCAAAACAGCTATGCTAAAGATACTTAATAATTTATTTTTAATGTGAAATATTCAGATATTACAGTTTTGCCAGTGTACATATTTGATACTAACATGGATATTAATGCTTCCTGATTAAACTTACTATTTCAGAAATATTGATAAAGCAAAGCATCTCATACTGACTCTCATTTGAGCAATGATTAGCACTTTTGAAAAATCAGTACAATAGATGTTTTTGGAATCTTATGTCAAACTGAACTATGTTTTTGATTTTAAATTAAACTCTGATCATCTTTTTCCAGGACTGTGAATCAAAACAAAACTTGCTATTACTTTGTACTATCAGCAAGAAGTAAAGCTGAGTAGAAACCAAAGCGAAACTCAAAAAAGTGGTTTTGTTTCGCTGCAAAGAATACTAAGATGAGAATATCAGATGGAAAAAATAACTGCAAACATACAAAATGTTTACCTTTGAATTTACTGTGAGCAATTAAAAGAGTTTTAGAACCAATTATTAAAAGGTTCTAGTTTGTACATTTGTGTATGCAATCAAGGTTCTTGCTCTTCAAGGTCTCTGGTAATAGAAACGAATACAATATGCTGTTTGGATTATGTACAAGGCAAACTTGGTACAGTTCTATGACATTAATTTTCATGTTCCACTCTAGTAGCCTAATAATTGTATCTTACTCATACATTAAAACACTAGAAAATAATTTAAAAATATGATTAAGGTTGATCTCTCCAGTAAGAAATTTCCAACATTTCAACAGTTGATCTTACAGAAATGTAGTTACTCTGTTCTGCTGTCTTTTGACCTTTTAGCTTCTAGTGGTATCACACTCATATCCTGCCCCACTGGACAAAGCAGATTAAATTCCGCAAATAGACTAAATACATAAAAATCCCAATAGGATAAGATACTACTGACTGAAACTAATTTACATAAACATTAACTTTTGAAGGTTCCTGACATTCACAGATAGATAAGTGCTGCCAAACAAGTTCAGAAATTTAACTTTCCATAATAATGCAAAGCAAAAGCACCTTGATAGAGTTGCAATTCATTGCACTTAAAATCCAATATAATTAATCAGTACCTATGTAAATTTTAGAAACTCTAACTTGAAAAATCCTGAGAAAAGGTCTCC
This sequence comes from Indicator indicator, assembly GCF_027791375.1. Lineage (NCBI taxonomy): Eukaryota > Metazoa > Chordata > Aves > Piciformes > Indicatoridae > Indicator > Indicator indicator. Next base: position 38,979,348 of record NC_072053.1, read on the forward strand.
ATCTAAATGTCCACAGGTATCTTGAAACATAAGAAATATTGTAATATATGTACCCATCTGAAAATAGCTGTTTCAGATAACAAACCTTTTACAGGTGTATGCCAAGTCATGACGCAGTTCTGAACACTTTGCAGGATGAAGTCCTGGATAAGGCATTTACATGAACCTGGGGTGGAAACTTAATTTTGTGTTAGAGTATTTCTGGTCAGTTTCTGAGTCCCTCTAAATGTTCAACAACTCTGAGGCTTAAAGCAGAAATATTTGTTTGTTTATATAAGGGAAGTGTGCATTTTCCTGTGTTTGACTAATGTAAGAAAGGCTCAGGTGATTTTGCTTGGATTTTTCCAAAGCAAAAAACCAACCAAACAAAAAAACCCAATCAACCAAACAACCCCCCCCTGGTCCCTCCAAAATCTGTTACAAGATGTTTTCAAATTAGTAGACCTGAAATCTTCCAAGGCAATTCTGAATGAATTTTTGGTGCAGTTAAAATCTATTGTCCTGGTGTTAGGTAGACCAGGGAAGGCATAACTTATTACAAATATAAATATGTTCAATTTGCATAACAGTATAACCAAAACCCATATGAAATCATGTCTCATTTTGTTTAGGAACCAGTTAAATGAAGATGATAACCTGCTCTGAAGATTAAATGCTTGGGGGAAAGCACTACAAGCCAAAACAACACCTATGCAAAATTTGATTGGGAAATAAAGTAATAACTCAATGCAGACCTATATCAATAGATTCTGAAATTATCTGTATTGCTCACCAGAGGTTTTCACTGCAAAGCCACTGGCATATGCTGCAAGCAGTGTCTATACTTCAAGGTTTTTCTTCAACTCAGACTCAGTTTTCTTGGTTGCTTTACTTCATCTTGGTAGCAGGTTATGTTATGGAAGGAGAAGCTCAAACTTTTCTTATCAACTCTTTTTCTCAATGGATCATGTTAGCACATGTATCAATTTACTCCAAAACCACATAAAAAGCTCTGAAAGTAACAGAGTGACAGTAGATTCATGGTTTCCTGTAATGCCTCAGTGGACTTTTGAGTATTTCAATATTTATTTTCAAGAGGTTGTACAGTTAAGGCAATTGGCTGCACTTACTTACCTACATGCTTTTTCCAGCACATGTTCCTTAAAAGAAAATCACATGATTTTACTCAATTGTCACTCAGCTAATTTGGCAATAAATTTACTCCATCTACAGATCAGATCCACACCGACCTATGCTGAGCCACATGGATGAGAAGGTTAAAAAACTTGGAATATTTAACAGAGCCACAGGTAGTGAGTGTGGAGATGGCACTGTTTTTCACATGAGGCAGTCAGCTTCATTGAAAGGGAAATAATAAAATCACTTCAACTTTCTCTTTTGTAGAAAACCTATCAGAAACTATTGAAACCAGCAAAACCAGAATAGCTTAATTTGAAAGATACAGCTAAAAATCTAACACGCTACATGTTTTTGATCTGTGTGTATGTTACAATACTGGTAAACAATACAGCAATACCACTATGTCAGCTTTTCCTAATCCAGGCTTTACTGCCATTTCATGTTTTCATCATATAAACCAAGAACCTGTCAGGTGGAACACTATTCCTGATCACTGTAGGCTACAAAGTGGACTTTCTCACTGTCTTCATCTTGTACCACTCAAAGGGGACCCCAGAGACCTTTTGGAAAGGGGTAGCTTACCTGGCCCTGAAGAATGCTATGAAAGGGAAACAGGGCAGTTGCAGACACAGAGAAAGGTGGGGGGAGATGGATGGGACACTACTAGCTGATTGTATTCCTCTCTGTTTTATAGATGTCCTTGTACTGTTAGTCACTATAGTGTCTGAGTGTTTTTCAGTTGCTTTGCAACTGAACTGAAGCCTGTTCTTCCAGGTTGTCTTTATGTGTTTTGGATGGTTGGTTGTTTTTTGTTTGGTTTGGTTTGGTTTTGTGGCTTACGGGTTTGTTCATTTGTTTGGTTTGGGTTTAATTTTTTTTCCCTCTAGGGCTGTTTTATGATGCAGCATTTTGTACCTGAATGAGAACACAGGGGGCTGTTAGAGAAGGTATTGACAAAGAAGAGCATCTTCCACCAGGAGCAGTGCTAAGCGTAGAGTCTCATGTCTGGGGAAGTGTATGCTGCATTCTTAGATACATGCTCCAAAAGCAGCCTTTGCAGAAATGCATTATGGCATTTTTTCTGTCTTTCAGAGGAACAGTCATCAAGTGAGTGTTTAGAAGGGGACAAATGCATACCGTTGGAACACTCACATCCTTTCAGGAGCTGAATCATATGCAATCCTGTACTTACAGGTGCTTGTCCTTTTTTTTCTCCCCTAGGAAAAGGAAGAAATAGGTTTCAGGGAATGACGATAAATAATGAAAAAGTTTCCTTAAAGAATGTTCTTTGTGCTGTATATTTAAAGAAAATGATTGGGGGTTTTCAGCCAAAGTATGTTTTCCTCTAAGGCTGGGACTACAGACAGACAAGGAGAAACCTATTACAACATACGTACTTATCTTTAAACATTAAGAATTTTATATCCTTTTCTAAACATAAAACAAAAAGTGAAATACATGCAGCCTGGTTTCATAGATTTTACTTAATTCTGTAACTTCTTCAGCCTTGTTCTAATCTGTGAAAGTTTTGTAAATGGTCCCTACGTTCCTGAATATAAAAGACACTTCGGGTTTAGTTTCAGCTGAAAAATAAATCTAACTATGAGAATTTTTCAAGTAACTACAGAAAAACTGCTTCTATCCTTTTTAGATGTTGGAATATGAAAATGAAAAAAATCTGTTACTTGGTCTGTATGTTAATCTTGGGATTTGAAACACAGAAGTAATGAAGAAAGTAAAACAGTGTCTTTTGCACAGATGGCAAGTTTTCTAACTTGCTTTGAAAAGCAATCTGAAGGAAAATTGTTACAACTGTTGTAAAAACACCACCTTTTCTGTATAGTTAGTGATAATTTTGTCCACTGTTTGGCAGGTATGTTTACTAAGTTTAGTGTTTTATATTCCTGCTTAATTTAGAATTCTATGTCTGTGTACCATACACATATTTGTGTTTGATACGGTGCAAATATGTAAAATGAAACGTGTAAACAGAATGTGGATAAATGTTCCTTCAATCCTTTCAAGTTCCCATGTGTCATAGGCTCATGCAAACATATGGAGACTGTGCATGGTCACTCAGGAAAGAAAAAGGAAAAGGGGATGCCTGATTGATAAGATGTAAATCTGAGATACTGACAGTTTTTGGGTGCAGATGCTTTTGAAAGGACTTATTAAAGGAATACTGTTGGAAGTAATGAACAACCCTGAACAGACCAGTGAAAAAAGGATATTTCATAGGACAAAAAAGGTTTTTGCTATATGAAATTGTGTTTAAAGTAATTATAATAGAACACAAAGAGGAGTTAAAATGCCTGGTATCATTAATTAAACTGTAATGTGTGGAGTCCTAGCATAGATAAGACTTCCACAATCTTGTCCACTGATGGATATGCTTTATCAGTCAAGAGTTTGGAAACTGTTGCAGATCCACCAGTTGATCTTGACAAAATGTTGAAACCTCAGGATTTCTCATCTGCTTCAGTAGAATTCTTTGCTTTGTGAGAGTTCTATCCACAGATACCTTGATGAGCAGAGTCTGAGATAAGCAGTGAGCACAACCAACATAGTATGCTACTTTTATAGTCTTTTAAGTGGTCTGGAGATACTGTGGTGGTATATTCAGTGATTATATTAAAGGGTCTAGATAAGATGATTATACAAAGGTCCAGAACACAAGTCTTATGAGGAATGGCTGAGGGAATTGGGGTTGTTTATCCTGGAGAAAAAGAGACTCGTGGGAGACCATATCAGTTTCCATAACTACATTAAAGAAGGCTGTAGTGAAGTGGGATTCAGTCTATTCTCCTGAGTAAAAAGAAACAGAAGAGAAATCAGCTTCAAACTGTGCCAGGGGAGGTTTATATTGGATATTAGGGAAAAAAGACTTCACAGAAAGAGTTATAAAGCAGTGGAACACACTACTGCCAAGGAAGTGGTGGAGTCACCATCCCTGAAGATATTTAAAAGTGTAGATGCGATGCTTAGGTACATAGTTTTGTGGTGACCTAGCAGTGCTGGGATAACAGCTGAACTTGATGATCTTAAAGATTTCTTCAACCAACACTGTTGTATGATTCTATGACTTTGGAGGAGTCAGAATATTTTCATTTTACAGTGTGTTTCCTTTCCCTGTTTGGGAGAAGTTTTCAGTGTCACTGCAGTGCATGCTTGTGCGAGTTTTTCACATTGCAGCCTAGAATGATAAAGATATTAATAATGAAAAGCAAATTACTCAAGGATGCTGCATCACAGAAATTCTCAGTGAGATCAGGGTCTAGACATATTAGGAAAAAATGCTATAACTAACTTTTATTTCTGAATCACCAGGTGTCCTTTAAACTGTGTGTTCAAGAAAACCAAATATGCAAAGCAACGTACACACCAAATTAAATTCTAGTTCTGAAATGGCCTAGATTTTGTTTTCTGTAAGAGGCTGTTATAAACATGAAAAGTAAAAAAACCCCACACATAACACTGTAGAAATGATAGCCATACATTTGTACTTAAAGAATGACATTTTATTTGACAGTACCAAACTGTTAGCTGTCAGTTAATAGGTTACTTTGAAATCACTGAAAATTATGACTGTGAGTTCTTTGGCAGTTTTGAGACTCATCATCTATCATTTACATGTTTTCTTAGTTCTTCCCTGCCTTAATTTCTTCTCTCATGGATAAAGACTCCACAGTATGGATCTGTAGATCAAGTAACAAGATAGGACAAGTTCAAAGGTCCTGCATCTGGGGAGAAATAACAGCAGGCATACGTGACGGTTTGAAACTGTCTTTTTAATTTTTCCTTGCAAAGTTCAGAACAAAGAAAGTGAAAGAGTGTAAAAAAGTCACTATTGGGTGTAAGAAAGCAAAATAACAATTGTTCTAAACACTTCCATTGGATAGATAGAAATGTTTTAGAACTACTACACAAAAGAAAGAAGGGCACTCTGCACATTCTGCGTTCTGCAGTGGGGGCAGTTGCTGGGCTGTCTGGCTGCTGTTTTCTTCTTCTTCTCTTCTGGCTGAAGATAACACACTGACCTTAGCAGCTAAGTTAACAACTTTCTGCTCTAACTAACTCTGCTTCTCTGTCCAGGGGGGTCTGGGGGGGAAGCTCCTGGGAGAGGGAGGCCCCTTTGGGAAGGGTCCCCTTTGGGGGGAAGCGAAGGGAGATTGGTTGTGCTTTTCTGTTGATTGTATATATTTGTAAATGTTGTGAATTTTGTATATTTGTACATATTCATAGCATTTATCTGCTTGTAAATACAGCCTTCATTTGCTTCCAGACTGGGCTAGCCTGGTTACTTGTTGGTGGGGGGGGGAATTTCAGCTCACACTGACACAGCATAACTACAGGTTAGGGGCTGCGCTGCTGGAAAGTAGCTCCACAGGGAAAGAACTTGGACTCCTAGTGGACAACATGTTATCCATGGGACAGCAATGTGCCCTTGTGGCCAAGAAGGCAAATGGTATCCTGGGGTGCATCAAGTGTGTCCAGCAGGTCTAGGGAGGTTCTTCTACCCCTCTGCTCTGCCCAGGTGAGACCACACCTGCAATACTGTGTCCAGTTTGGGGCTCCTCAGTTCAAGAGAGAGCCGGACCTGATGGAGAGAATCCAACGGAGAGCCACAAGGATGATTAGGGGACTTGCGCATCTCCACTGTGAAGAGAGACTGAGAGACCTAGGGCTGTTCAGTCTTGAGAAGACTGAGAGGGAATCTGATCAATGTCTATAAATATCTGAGGGATGGGTGTCAAGCGGAGGTGGCAAACTCTTTTTGGTCAAGGAACAATGGATACAAATTTGAACATAGGTTTCACCTCAACGTGAGGAGAAACTTCTTTACAGAGAGGGTGATGGAGCACTGGAACAAGCTGCCCAGAGAGGTTGTGGAGGCTGGAGACTTTCAAAACCTACCTGGATGCATACCCTAGGTGATCCAGCTTTGGCAAGGCAGTTGGAATTGATGATCTCTGGAAGTCCCTTCTAATGTCTAACGTACTGTGATGCTGTGATACTACAGCATTAGGGTTTTTTCAGTTTCTTCAGGTCAACAGACAAGCTGTTTTTCTTTCTGCTCATCTATTACAAACTAGTTAAAGAACTTTCAGATGAAGCATATTTACAAGGCATGGACAAGAAAAAAACGGAACAAATGTGTCACATGAGAAGTTGCAGAAAAGCATGTATTTGCAAGACTACATCTGTCCCTGGGAGCTAGGACAGAACTAACACGCAAAAGCTTTGCTGAAAAAAAAAAAAACCAAACAAACAAAAGTGCGTTTTTTCCTTTGGCCCAGCAAACAGACAACATCGTGAAGTGAGACCACTGCAAAGACGCACAGCTGGTTACACGGCTGAAGAAGGCAAGGTCGGTCCCCTCACACTTGTGCTTGTCTGCTCAATGTCCTTTGCCTCAGTCTATTACAGTTTTTACCTCACGGCGGCTGCCTCTGGCGAGGGCAGACACAAACTTGTGAAAGACAAGGAGCCTTAGTTCTGCACAGGGACCGGAGAAGGGCGCAAGAAAGCAGAAACTGTCCGCCAAAGAGAGGTTCTCCTTCCCGCATCCACACACCCCTGCTGCCCTCACTAGTACCTACGAGGGAGACTGCTGTCTCCAAGGGCCAGCTGCTCTGTGCTTGCCCTGAGATCGCTGCGCTGACACGGCTGACCGCCGGTCCCCAGGACGGTATCTCTGAGGCGACTAGTGCCCCTCCGAAAGAGGGAAAGGCCACCAGAGGGCGACTGTGCGCGGGGCCGCGGGGCGCCCCCTCCTCTTAGCCACGTGGCGTCTCCAACGGGCGAGCACAGGAACGGCTTCCCTCCGCTTTCCAGTGCCTCCGGCTTCCCTCCGGCTTCCCCCCGGCTTCCCTCCGGCTTCCGCGGAACCGGAACCCGGCGCCAGCACGCTCCGCGCGCCGCCCGGCAGCTGCGTGATGACGCATGCGGCAAGAGCCTGGCGGCTCACGTCCCGCCCCACTAGCGGGCGGCTCCCCGCCCCTCCCCCTCCGCTTCCCGCTTGGGAGGGCGGGACGGCCGCCTGGAGGCATCGGACAGAACGCGGCTCGGCGCGGCGCTGCCGCCGTGTCCCGCGGCGCCGTGCATGGAGAGAGAGCGGGCGCCGCCGGGGAAGCTGCCTTCACGCCCCGGTCTGCTCAGCATCGTCGGTGAGTGGGGCCAGCGCCACCCGACGGGCCGTGTTCCGCTAGCCAGGGCGGCTGCTTGGGGAGGCGGGTGGCCGAGGAGGCGGGGAAGCGGGTGGCCGAGGTGGTGGTTGCACCTCGGCGTATCCCACGTCCCGTTCCGCCAGCGAGGAGTTCCGCCAACCAGCCTCACAGCTGTGTGTAGCGGCTGTCCATTCCTTGATCATGGGGCGGGTGAGTGCGGGCTGCCGACGGGCGAGGGTGCGCGGCGGGCTGGAGCTAGGCAACGCGGCGGCGGAGCCCCACGGGAGGCGGTGGGCAGCGGGACAGCCATCCCCCGTTACCTGGGGCGGGAAAGGGGCTGAAAGGCTCTCGGTCGGCACGGAGAGCCCTCCTGGCTTGGCGGTGTTTGTACAGGTCACTGTTGCGTTCCCCCAACACCCCGCGTAAACATTGCTTGCCGAAGGCCGGCCAGGCCGGGTCGGACCTCGGCGGGTCGGAGCGGGAATTCCGGTGGGGCTCCTCTGGTCGCCGCACCTTTGTGAAGGCGCTACATTTTGCGGGGTAACTTCCTCGAGAATACTTAGTTTTCCTGTTGAAAAAAACCCAAACAAACAACTCGTCATCTCATTGCAGAAGGAGGACAAGCAGTCACAGAAGCATCTGTGGCATTTCGCCGTAAACCTCTATTGAATTTGCTTCTGCGTGAGGAAATGTTCCTTCAGATGTGGGTTATGAATTAATGAACTTAATTTAGTTTCACAAGATAATTTCGTGTGTTTGTTCTTTTATTTGTTTATTTTAGCAAATTATTGTGGATAAACTTAAGAAATTGTGTGTGTGTGTGTACAACTCAGGTCTAATTAGAACCTGATTGGCTCTGTCTTCAAATTTCCTCTCCTCACCTCTGCTGTCTTTGTGACAGGTGAGAAGATAATACTTTATTTTGGTAATTTGTAAGTTATTTGTTGCTGGAGAGACATAGATCATACTCTCTTTCAGTGTTGGGTAGAGGGAAGCATAGTTGGAAAGACTGTCATGACTCCATACCATTTCAAGTGTGATTTTGTGCTTGAATTTAGTTGCTTAATGATCAGTGTTTCTGACTTCTTAGTCCTGTAGAGCTTTCCAGTTTATCCTCTACTTCTTCACTGTGTTAGATGAATTTTAATATAGATTTAGTTTAGGTGAGAAAGATGTATCTCTAAAGTTTATGTTTTATGGGACAATCACTATTGACAAGAGATTATAGAAAGATCATGTCCAGTGTTAAAGAGTAGTCTGCTTCAGTTATATAGATTAACTGTTTTTTCTTCCCTGCTGTCCACACTTCCTGGTAATTGATATGGGAGAAATGTTGTAGTAGTTGTTCTTTGGGCATGCCTGTTTATCTTCCCTTCTTGGAGCTGGTGACAGTAAATTGAGGATTCACTAGGAACACAGTAGCCATCACAGTCGTCTTCTTGATGAGAATGAGTCCCAAGTGACTTCAGTGGTGTGAATAGAAAATTTTATAGAAACAACTTCAGTATTGTAGCGAGAAATGAAAGGGATTTTAAGCAGTGATACACTTTCCAGAGAAGCCTTGAATCTAAGCTATTTACAGAGTTTTTCATTTTTGTAAGCCCTAGTGAAAGCAACATAGGGAAGTAGTTTTTGCTGCTAGGAGGGGAAGTTTAAGTGAGCAAAAAATGTACACAATGGAGAACATGTTTGACATTGTTGTTGATCACATTGACTGGACTGCAGAATGGAAAATGAAAGGAGGCTGTTGCCTCTTCTGGGGTGTAGCTATTGAGAGTGGTGGTTGGTTTAAAAAAAAAAACAAAGCTGAAATCCCTGTATATTAACTGTTTCCAGCCTACGTGGAATTAATGTTATGTATGACCACCAAAGACTACTATGGTGGATGTCACTACCGTATTATGCTAGCAATAGCATCTTCTTGCTGGAGTTGTAAGAAAAGAAGTTACCAAGTGACATTTTCACTTCTGATGTTTCTCTCTCTGTCTCTGCTTTGGGGCGTTTTTACATGTTTACTGTATGTGAACAAAAAGCTACATCATGATGTTTGCAGTTACAGGAAATAATTTAGCTTCCTGGTTAAAAAAAAAAAAACATAAAAGGTAGATAAACATAGCTCAGAGTAACACTAAACAGATACATTAATTAAAGTGTATTAGTCATGGTAAAAGATAACTTATTAAAAGTTACAAAACTTTCATTAAAAAGCAGATAAATCTGAGTAAACTTTCAATAATTAAAAAAAAATATTTTGATGGTGTTTTGAAAAAACAAGTGGAAGAAGACAACCAAAGCTTCATGATTTTTTTTTTTTAAATAAAAATAACTGGAACTTTGAGTAGTAAGTTGAACTAGACAACCAGCTGATATACCTTTCCTACTGTAGTGATAACTATGCTATTACGGGCTAGCGTTTCTGTTGTAACACCTCTCCTTCTTTTTACTTAGGCTTGTATGCAAATGTTGACACTATTACCAGGCTATGCACAGTTATATTTTTCCCATGTAAGTTAACAGAGCCACTGTTTCAAAGCCTCTGACCCTGGCTGTGCACTGATTTCAGTGGGTTCTGTATGAATTCATATGTCCACCCACAGGGTTCTCAGTGTGAGTTCAGTAAGATGAGTAATATGAATAAGACTAGCAAGATCTGAGTCAACATTTGAGCTCATTTGTTTTTCTCTAACATGCATCATATGTGGGGTTTTTGAAATTGGTTTTGGTTTTTCATCTATCAGAGGTTAAATGAGCTTTATTGAATTTCTGGATATGAGAATTTGCAGATCATTCCATATTGTGAATATGGCTTTACAGAGACTTGAAAAATAAAGCCAAAATGTGTGCTTGTATGGTGAAGCTTTTTTATAGTAGTTCTGCTGGAAGAATTGTAATCAAACTTATTTGCAACATACTGGTAGGTGCTTTTTACTGCATGCAATGTGTTATATTACTTGCAATACAGGAAGGGCTGCAAGGTATCTTGTCACTGTCAGTTGCAACCTGTGAGACGCTGGAAGAAAAAGGTGATGCCTCACTCCAATGTTATGCTGTCTGGGTTATGCAGACTGATGTAGGGAAATCTGATCTGCATGGATAATGATATAATCCCCCTGTGTTATTATGGATATTGAGGTACAGCTGATTTAATCTTTAAAAAATAATTCCTAGCTTGCTTTTTATTCTGTTGACCTGTACAGAAAGTTGCTTTCTCTGGAGGAAAACCTAAAAACTTCTTAAGTAGACAAACAGAATGACTTGCCTGGAAGATAATTGTCCATTAATTTTTTTTACCAGTCACTGTATTGCACAGTCAAACATCAATCAATATGTGACTCATATAAAAAAAAATCCAATGTGATACAGCTAAAAATTGATTTAAAATCAATACAAACATCATTTTATGATGTGAGTTGTCTTCGCACCTATGCCTTTGGCAGTGACTTCCACAGTAGTATTACACTGGTTTTTTTTGTTAGTAGATTGCTTTTTAATCATGGTTGAACATTTCTTTATATTAGAGAGGCACTAGCTGTTGATGTTTTGATTTTCTATAGCTTTGTCCCTTCCTCTGGGCTTTCTTTTGTGTTTTTTGTTTGTTTGGGTTGGGGTTTTATTTTGTTTGTTTATTTGTTTCCTAGTATATTTAGTATTTATCCATAGGTCAGTTAAATCTTTGAATTGCCTCTGATTTGCTGCAATGCCACAAAAAGCACTACTCTGGGTAAAATAATGTTTTCAATCTTTGCACACTGGAACACTTTGGTTTTTGTCATGCTTGTTCGTGTATTAAGCAAAGATTCTGTTGAGATGCACGTCCTTTCAATGGTTATTTTGCTTATCTGTTTACGTTTGGCTTAAAATTCAATACCACGTGGGTATGCCTGAAAGGACAACTTGCAGCAGTTCACTATTTTGTATTTGTTGAGGACAACTTGCAGCAGTTTACTATTTTGTATTTGTTGACATCAAATGTTATCTGTACTCTATTTTTTTTTTCACTTGGCTAGCTCTCAGTTTTGATCCTGCTCAACTCTTGTGTTAACTGGTTATCACCAAAGTTGGGTTAGGATTGCTGTTAATATGTACTTGGAAGCTGAAAGTGCCAGGCCTAGAAAACAGAGCTGGAGCGCTTTATGTAACTTAATAAACTTGCTTGCTTAGACTGGGACTTGAGAAGTGCTTACATGCATAGATAAATGTGTAGTGTGCTCTGCGTGCATCCCCATGTAGAAGCTTCTCTGATATTTATCCTGATCTTGAACTATGTGTTGTCAGGGATGTAAAATTTTTTATTGACGGTCTAGTGGAGCTGTCTTACCTGATACTCTCTTTATCATTTTGCTTATGTGCCCAAGCAGTTGCAGTAGATTTCAGTGTTTCACCGGTGTTTTAAATTAATATATATGGTCAAATTGATTCAAGTTATTTGCATGTGTAATTAAGAAATTAAATATGCTTCTTTATGTGACTTTGGTCTTAATTTCTTTTTTGGTAACCTTTAATAAGAATAATTATCCAATTGGTTTAAATCAGTTTGTGAGGGTTAGTTTTGTTTTGGTTTTTTTTTTTTATACAAACCCATCCTGGTTTTTTATTTTGTTATTTTTAAAAAGTAACTTAGAGTGGTATTATGAACATTTGCTAGACCTTTAAGAACATGTCTACTATGCTTTAAATGAATGTTTTCCATCTTTGTTCTCCATTAGTCTTATTTGACTACTAGGATTTTGTAGTTAGGAGCAAAATGTTCATCAGTCACCTATGTGTTGTACCACAGCCTGTGTTTCCATCATATTTTTTAAATAGAAGAAAGTTTTAACTTTTGAATGTGTAGCATTGGTACATACAAATATACAATAAATTTGATACCCAAATTTCTCAAACAATTTTTAGAGGCCTCAGTTGTTCAGATGTATTTAGATTGGAAGCCCTGTTAACTCCAACATGAAATGATGAAATTATGGGATTGATTGCGTGAATCCAGTTACAGAGATAGGGCCATAGGTGATGCCTGCATTTTACTGAGTGTATTAGGTAAAACTTGATGGTGAGACTAAAGCAAGAATATTTGAGGACAAAGTTCTACTGGAAAACAACGATTAATTCCTAATAAAAAAGGAGGGTTTGTGACTTAAAAAAACATGTTTTGAAAACCTATTGAGATATTCAAATAGCATAGGAGGATCTGAGGTTATAAAGACAAAAGCCTTTTAAAAATACAGCTTTCAAACGAGGATTCATGTTGAAAGATGAGGGTAAAAATATATAGTCTGTTATGTATGGTATAGTTGCTGTATTGCATACTGCAGCAGTCAGTATAAAATGGCAAGAATGTTCTCTTTTGCAGCATTTCCCAGTTGTGGGGAATTCTGACATTATTTAATATGTGTGGTGCTGGTTGGTTCTGCAAAATACAGCAGTACTATATTACATTGGTTCACAAGTCAGCCATAACACAGTTGCAAAGGACATCAATCCCTATCTCTCTATAAGCCTTTCTGAAGCAAAGGAGCAAAAGGGGAAATGAAGCTGCTTACGTGTTCGTTGCATCCTGTCTGCATGAAGGAGTACTCATTTGTGCTCGGAAATCAGGAACTGGGGCCAAATAGCAACTGGTCTGTACCAGGCGATGTCCTCTCTGGGACAAGCAGATTCAGAACCATTCAAATCCTATAGTCGTCAAAGATAAATACAGAAAAATATTACCTTGAGAAAATGGAGTGAGTAAAAGGAGTTGAATTAAGTGAAGCCTTTAAAACCCTTACTTTATAGCTGAAGGAATCAAAATTCTGCACAAAGCCTATTTCTGTATTATTGCTTATATGGAGACTGTCAAGGGAATTCATGAGCCTGAAGGCTTGCACATTTTTTAACTTTATCACCAAACTTCTAAAGACCTCTTGCAATGAAATATTCCTCACGTGAAAAGAACTGCTTCTTATGTAAACTAATTTTGGAAATTAAAACTGGCATTTCTGATCTTACTCCTGACACTATTTTGCCATACTTCACAGCACTGGCACTGCAAGTTCTCTTGTTTAATCACTTTTACGTTGGTTCTTCAAGATTGTACTCTTTAGAGTTTTTGGATTAGTTTTGTGAGACTTGAATGCCCACTTTTGTGTATCAAGGTCAGTGTTAATAGGTGGGGTTTAAGCAACAGATTTATTTTATTGCATTCACAAATTGTGTGCTATGCATAGTTTTCAGATTTCTGCACAGTAGAATAGTGAAACTCTTTTGGGTGTCTTATGTTTTTGATACCTTAAGGTTTTGCTCTTTGCAGCAATAGAAAGCAGACTCTACCTACTTAGCAACTGATGGCCAAAGGACAAGACAAATAGGGGAAAATCCAAGCTGTGAAAGAGTTTTTGTCCTTCCTGTCAGGAATTATAAACCATGAAGTCCCAAAGATCTAAGAGTAAGGTAAGGGTTGTAGTTTCATAATGTGTTAACTGTCTCTGGAGCACAAGCTGTTCCCTCAGCCTCTCACAAACACTGGGATCGGCTGCTCCTTCAGGTTTGTAAATGCAGCAGCTCTTTGTAGGTCTGTGCTGTCAAGAGTATCACAACTCTGTCCTAAGAGATAGGGTGGGTTTTTTTTTTTTGCTTTCAGAAAAAGTGGTATTATGGAAGGGGAATGGACAGGATAACTTCTTAAGCTGCCTTGCAGAGCCAGAGAAAATGTTGTGTAACAACATCCTGGATAATCCCAGGGATGGACTGAGCTACAAAGGAAATTATGAGTTCCCAGTGGAATCTGAGGACGTGGGATTGCACAAGATACGTATCCTCAGCTGTGGGCAATAAAGCATATGTCAAGCCAATAGCTGGCTCCTGAAAGGCAAAGACTTTGGAAGTATTCTACAAACTGTGTAAATACGTGCATTTATAGTTTTTAGAATAGTTTCAATGCATCTTTTAATTGCTTTATGGATCTTTGTAACTTTGTAGCTGTGCTGTGTATAAGGGTTTTGTGAATAGAGATTTCTGGTTGCTTTTATGTTTGTTTTAGTTAAAGGAAGTTTCAGGGTAGCTGGACATTGTATTCCTGTGAGTCTTGATCCCTGAAACTTCAAATGGTGTTTTGGGAATTGAAAGGATATGAAATTGTACTGAATTGCAATGAGTATTTTGGAAACATCCTTGCAGACGTAGTAGAGAAGCATATTAGATAATGAGAATGCAGAACTTCGAGCAGGACTTATAAGACCTGAGCAAGGTAGGTGTAAAAAATTATCTGGAATGTTCACTTTTCATTGTCATGCGTTGTCAGGCCTAAAAGCAGTATAACACAATATAGACTCATATGTAAGGGGGGATAAATAAACCGAGAGGTTTATTTGGTTGAGGTTAATGAGATTATACCAGTGTAAGTCAGAACCAAATCAGTCTGAAGCTGTGGCTGTGGTATAGTTGCATTCCTGATTTTGACACACATAGATGTACCTGATCTAGCTCGTATTTCAGCAGCTGGAAGCTGTGGCGCTGTAAGTTGCACAGGACGTTGGCAGTTCCGTGTTGCTTTTGCTACCCAAGATGGTTCAGGCGTATTAGCAGTCTTTAGAGGGATATCTTTAGACTGCAGCAGACATAAGCCGTACCATAATTTTCTTGTGCTTTGGTACTATTCCAAGACTGTTCTCTAATTGCTCTGCTGCTTGCTTAGCCTTACCAATGCTTTTGCTTGTGAACTCATAAGACTGAGTTTTAAACTATCCTCAGAATGATACAATATTTTTACTTTTATTTCCTATAAAAATGTATTATTTGTCAGTTTTATGATGGTTCCGTAAGTCTTGGCACTTTTTTTTTTAAACTCTTCAACCTGAGGTAAAATTTTTTGGGTGAATTGATAGCACGTTATGTCTCTTTTTATAGTTTAAGATATTGTGCTGTGATTAGAAGACTGTGCAAGGTGATGAAATAACATTTTTACAGTAATTTCTTGAAATACTGAGAAGCTTTACTTTTAAACAGCGTGTAGGGCATTTGGTGTTTTGTGTTAATGTGTCAAACTACTTTTCGCCTTCTCCCACATCTGAAGTCTGTCTTGGCTAAGAAACCCAGCATTGTTTTGATTTGCCACAATGTAGCTCTAGTATTTCTGACTGAGAATGCCTAAAGGGAAGTGACCTCAAGTGCTCTTCATCATACTGTTAACACAATAGGTTAAATATGCATGAAGCCAGGAAAAGTGGTGGAGTCATTTAATGCTATGGGTACAGGAAGAAAATGAGCATATAATTCCTGATCTTGGGTGGACAGGTGGTTAATATAGATGAAACGCATTGCATTGACTTACTGTTTATTTTAAAGAAAATAATTGGGAGGCTATTATTACAATTCTGATAAGGCATAAATTGAGTCCACTAATGTAACTTTTTATTAAACAGATACTGTATTCATAGAATCATAGAATAATTTAGGTTTCTGTTCCTAGCTCCTGCCAAAAAGCAGGGTTATTAATGAGACCTGTCAGTTTGATCTCAGTGCCAGGGAAGGTAAAGGAGCACATCATCCAGGATGCCATTATGTAGCATATGCAGGGCAACCAGGTTATCAGGTCTGGTCATCAGGGGTTCATGAAGGGCACGTCTTGCCTGATGAACCCGATTGTGTTCTACAACAAGATGATCCACTTAGTGGGTGAGGGAAAGGCTGTAGATATTGTTTACCTGGTCTTTATTGAAGCCCTTGACCGTCTCCCACAGCATCGTCCTGGAGAAACAGGCTGCTCATGGCTTGGAAGGTTAGATGATTCACTGGGTCAAGATCTGGGTGGATGTCTGAGGCGTGTCCAGAGAAGGGAAATAAAGCTGGTGAAGTGCCTGAGGAGCATGTTTTGTGAAGAATGGCTGAGGGATCTGGGTTTGTTTAATCTGGAGAAGAGGAGGCTGAGGGGAGACATCATTGCTTCCTACAGCTACCTGAAAGGTTGTGGTGAGTTGGGGAGTGGTCTCTTCTCTTTAATATCAAGTGATAGAACAAGAGGAAATTGCCCCACGTTGTGCCAGGGGAGGTTTGTATGGATATTAAGAGATTTTTTTTGCCTGGAAGAGTAGTCAGGCGTTGGAGTAGGCTACTCAGGGAGGTGTTCAGTAATGTGTAGACATGGCACTTTGGCAACTGAAATGATTCTGTGTATTGAAGTCAGGACATAAAAGCCTCCAAGTATAGAGACAGCACATCCATTGTTGAGCTGTCATTGGGACAATAAACTTTCTCCTTATATTCTTTCTGAACCTCTTGTGTTTCAAATTCTGCTTGTTGTCTCTTACCCTGTAAAGAACCTGTGTCTTCTGAATAACCTCCTTATTAGTACTGGGGACTGCTGTTAGGTTTCCCCAAAGTTTTTCTCTTTTTTTGGGTGAAAGAGGTCCTGCTCCCCAGTCTATCCTCACAGGGTCTGTGCTACAGTCCTTGACTATGTTGGTGGCCTCTGCCGCAAACTCGTTTTGGTTTGTCAGTGTTCTTTCTGTCCTGGGGCAACGGGATAGGGCCTGGACACTAAGTAAGATCTGAACGTTGGCAAAGTTCTAAAGAACAGCCAGGACACTAAGTGGTCATGTTGAGACTTTTCAGCAACCACATTGGAAACGTTTTCCTCTCCCAGTTTGTGTATAAAAATAACTGTAAGATGATGAGATACAACAGTTTTAGGCCCTTGAAGGACATTGTGACCAGAAACAATCTGTTCAGTTCATACAATTACAGTGCTTCCTTTATTTAATGAACTGCTCAGATTGAAACACAAAATGTATTTTGCTAAATTTATTTGGTTGTGTAGCATTTCTTTAGAAGTGTTGTATTTAAAAATGTCATCTGTACATTATTTTTTCATTAATTTTGTGTATGTTTTTGTTATATTTCCATTTCTGAATGCAGCATACTAGAAGTAAAAATTACTGTCTTGAAAACCATAGCAAATATGCTTGTTAGCATAATGAAATTAATTAAAACTCAAAGCCTAGATAGAACACATTAAGTTCTATTAGTTTTTACATAAAAATGCCACATAACATGTACTAATTAAAAAATAATTAGTACAAAGAATAATTTGACTGCTTCAGTGGTCACAAAACAATAGCTTTTGAAGTAAAACCTGTAAACTGAGTGTTTTCTATTAATGTTTGCTTTAGTGTCAACCATGACTTAAGCTACTGTAAGTTAATTTAAATAAATCAGTGTCTTGCCCTCAGATTACTGAGTATTTAATATATAGTTTATATGCATGTGGCATATGGTGTTTGTTTTCCTTTTTTCTTTTCTTTTTTTTAATTCCTTTTGGCTCTACAAGATTCACAGAAGTTCAACTTGAACTTTTGGAGTATTGTGATCTTATGTTTTTGTCAGGTTATTAAACTTTCACCAATTGAGACCAATATGTTCTGTTTTGTTGGAGTGTCTTCTAGAGCTAGTTACAAGGGTATGATGGTGGGATTTGGTTCTTTTATCAAGCTGGATTCTTGCGTACATATTCACAAGTCAAGTTTTAATATTTTTTTCTTTCTTAACAGTTGCTCAGTAACCTCTCTGTAAAGGTATAAGTTTCTTCCCTTGAGGAATATAAATATTTGAATCATTATGCCATTTTTTGCACAATTTTATGATATCTGAAGTTGTTTAATAAGAGTGCATATTATTGATGTAATCCTAAAATTATATATGTAATATTACAACACTTGCCTTCTGTTTCCACTTCTTTTTCTATATTACTTTTCGGATTTCATGTTGCTACCTCTCTTACCAAATTAAGATGAGCTAAAATGATAGGTTTTCTTCTGGACTATTTAAGATTAGTTCAAAATGGGAATGAACAAATTTTAAGATGTCAGAAATTGTTGATCAAAATGTATTTGCCTTAGTTGTTTTACTCTGTTTGAGAAAGATGTCTGTTTGGAAGCAGTCTGCATGCATGTATTACCTTCTGTCGTGTTCTTAGCTGAAACCATTTCTTTATTTCTGGTCCAAAAGCACATATAAATTGTTATCAAGTGGTTATTCTGTTACAATCCATTATAATTAATTCAGAATACTTGCATATTGTTTGGAGCAGTATCTTTCTCAACATAATTTCTAGTTACTCACTGAACCTTTAAAGAAAGAAACAAAGCAAACAAAGCTTTATGGACATCCTTTGGCTGTCAGGAAAATAAAACAGGAAATCATCTTCCCTGGTAACACATCAAGGAGAAGAAAGAAATTAAGGGAACAAGAATGGTATAAAAACCTCTCTGGCAAGAACAAACAGGATGCACTTGTAGACTCATTTGTTAAGCATACACAGCAAATGGTAGGAATAGTAATAGTTTTTTTAAATTGTAGAAGTGGACTTTATGTGGATGATGTTGCATCACACACAAGATAACTTCTGAACCTACAAATGAAAAAAGGTAGCCTCAGGCAAAACCACTGTAAGGACAACATTGTATATCGTTATTTCTTTTGAATGGTTAATGTCCTCTGTGCTATGAGAAAAGGAATTTTCTTCTGTTCCCACAATGGTAAAAGTATCATCGCTTTCCTTCCTTGCAGTAGTGAAGCAGGAGGTGAATTTACAGGCAGAAGCAGGAATTCAATAGGATTCTGGGGGAAAAAATGGCTTAAAATAAGGATGGAGCAAGTACGTAAACAGCTTAGTCTCTTAATCCCTCCAGATGCATCTCTGTTCTTTACCTTCTTACCTTCTCTTTACCTATCTTTTTCAGAACTTTTGTGTCATGTTCAGTCACATGTCTCCTTTTGTGGCTTTAATGCTTTCTGATGTTCCTTCCCCTCCAGTTCCATTAATAAAAGAACCATTTGCTGTGCTGTTCTCAGTCAAATAGGATTTAAGAAGACTTGCTGATCTTTACAGTAGTCAAGATCTGACTTGCTTGGAACCAAATTTGAGATCCAGATCTAGCCAAGTATTTTGTCTTTTCAGTTTACATTGGTGAAACAACCTGTTATCTTTATCCATTGTCATCCTCAGATTTGCTAGAGCACACTCCACAGTAAAGTTCTGAGTACCTCTCGATGTGAAAATGGAAAACCCCAACCCCCCAAAAAACACATTACATAAAACGATTATTGAGATCAGAAACCATATGCCAAATACATAGTTGCAAGCTGGGCTCAACTATATTGAAATTGTCTGGGACACTGAAAATTAATTTTCAGTTGGAGGAGGTCTGTTGCTGATTTTGAAGAGGAAATTAGTTTTGATTTGCTAGTGGAAGAAATAAATTGCTTATAGAAAACAGATTGAGAGAGCACTCCATTCTGTTAGCCTCAGTGGGTAAAGGTGTGGTATTATGATTACAGTTTATTTTGAAGTGTGAAGAATGAGAAGACTCAATATTTTTGTGAAACGAAAAGAGTCTGGCAGGTTGACTTGGCAGTAGGCTGGGCAAGAACTGATCTGCAGTTTGAAATACAGGAATAATGACAGGAAGTTGAAATATGAGTATGAGGGGGGGAAAAAACATGACACAGATGGGTAAAAAGGTGCAAGAAAGTTTGGGTAGATGAGTGGTTCTGTAGTGGAAACGCAGATGGTAGAAGTCCTTTTATGTGTCTCTTCAACCTTAACTGTTAATTATTCTAGCAATTGTGACTGTGTAATTCCAAATTTCAGTGAGGCTGATGTCTTGAGAATGCAGAAGTCCTGTCTTGTAATAAGACTATGAAAACTTTCTTTTGTAACTTTAGTACAGACAATTGATCTAGAAAATATCAGTGTGGGTAGGCTTTTGTGGCTGCTGGTCATGCTATGTTCCAGTGTCCCATGGATGAGGGCCAGGCATTTTGGCTGTGTGTGTGTATGAAAGAATTCAGGATTTGAACTAAAATTATCTCTAAAATAATTTATAATTTATTTCCCCAGGAAATGCTGTACCTAACACGTGTGTGCATGCATTCTTTACTAGTCTCATTATTGTAGTCGTCTTGACAGTGTACCCTAAGGGATGTTCTTCACTCAACCAGAATTTCCAGGCTAGAAGAGCAAAAACAAAAAGACAAATTAACAAAGTGACATTCCCCTGTCTGTGTAATCCACAGCTGACCTGCCATTTCTTTCATTGCTTGTACGCACCATTTAACACCAAGTATGGCTGTAATCACATAATTAGATTTGCTAAAGCCTTGGTGTTAACTAGTCCCACAGTGGCATTTTCATGAACTGCTTGCTAAATACCAAGAATATCTTTGAAACTAGCAGGAACAGTAGCATTATCGTTAATGCATTTGCAATGCTTTAATCACATTTTGAAAGCACGTGAAATTCTCTCATGATGATTGAGATTAACTCTCATATTCCGTAAAAGAGGCATGTTACAATTTTAAACAGTGATCAATGTGTCTTTATGCATGCAATGATACTCCACTAAAAATTCCCTCTCATAAAAAACATCAAAATTATACAACATTGCATGTAAACATTGCATGTAAAATGTGCCTCGAGTATAAAATTGTTTCAGGAACTTGAACAGTTCTGGTCATATGTAGCAATTTACCACCACTCCTGAGTACTGCGACTTTGTATTTTAATTATGCCTTCAAAAGGACTCCACCCATTACACAGATAAAAGAAATGGAAACAAAAGTATGCAGAGACAAACAGGAAGGAGGCATCAAAAATTACCATTGCAAAACTAATCCTGTACACCATCTCTGACAGTTAACGGAGATGTGATAAACCTAAAAGAGGATTTGTTAAACCGCTACTTTAATCCACTACATAGCCTAAATAAGTAAAGGACCACAATGTGAAATACATACTTCTGCTCATTGCATCATTAAGAAACTAAAAGGCTATTGGTGAAAAATTTGGAACAAATATGTGATATTTAGACTCAGTTACAGTAACACACCAGGTGACATCTGCAATTGTCTGTCACACAAAAAGCAGATGATAAAAAAGAATCTTATCTTTTAGCTCACTAGAAGTGCTGGAACTACTGAAAGTGTAGCACTGTAATAAACTTGATTATGGTTTGGTAGGAAAGAACTAATTTGCAGAGCAAGAAAAATTTGGAAACACTACCCTTGATAGAATAAAAATTACTTTTCTAGAACACTTTTCTAGATACGTTTTCTGTCTATATTTCTAGGGTTTGTATAAATTTCTAAGTTGTTTCCTCATTAGAAGTCAGCCTCTGAGTGCAAACTCTTTGTAGTTAATCTTGTCTTGTGAAGTTCAGTGGTCCCATAAATAGCCTAATCAATAATTTGTATTTTTCGTGGATTATTACTTCTTACTGACTTGACAGCCGTTACACAAGAAGACATTGCATATTATCTACTCCAGAAGCAACTTGTATGCTCCTGAGTGATAAGGAAAGAAAATACTATGGAGAGCTGTGGGTTTTTTGTCTTCTATGGAAATGAAAAAATAGCAACCCGACCTCACAAAGGGGCAGAATGACTTCCTTTGAAGGAGTCCTGCAGCTAGGAAAGGAAGGAGGAAATGGGAAATGGAGAATGCTGAAAATAAACAACAAAATTTGAAGTGGAGAAATTTTACAAAATACAGGAAAAAATGTAGGCATATAGATTAAGGTGAAAAGAACAAAAGAGGGAGTGGGATTTCTTTTCTCCCTGTTTTTTACCCTTCCTTCCCCCCCCCCCCCCATTTTTTCTTTTAGAGGGTGGGGAGAGGATTATAGAATGATAGAATCATTAAGGTTGGAAAAGACCTTTAAGATCAAGTCCAACTGTAACCCAACTACTGTAACCACTAACCCATATCCTGAAGCGCCACATCTACACACTACTTGAACACCTCCAGGGATGGTGACTTTACCACCTCCCTGAGCAGCCTGTTGCAGAGCCTCACCACTTTTTCAGTAAAATTTTTCCTAATATCCAACCTAAAACTCCCCTAGCACAACTTAAGCTCATTTCCTCTTGTCCTGTCACTTGGCAGAAGAGACCAGCACTGTCCTCACTACAACCTCCACTCATGTAGTTGTAGAGAGCAATAACATCTTCCCTTAGCCTTCTCCAGACTAAACAACTCCAGTTCCCTTAGCCACTCCATGTATGACATACTCTCCAAACCCCTCACCATCCTCATTGCTGTTAGAAGAGAAGGGAAGAACATAAAACCAGAGGAAAAAGGCCATTTAGTTGCCAGCATAATTACAGTACTGCTGAACTGGATGTTTTATGTGAGAAGTATTTTGAGGCTTTGCAAGCCCTTATGGGCCTATATTTGCATATGGGCAATATATTTGCATTTTTATGGTAAAGGGAGAAATATTAAGTCACCTGAGTCATGCTACCACATTGGAAAAGTTTGTGCAATGAAGGGCCATTAAAAGAGATGAGCAAAGGCAATACTGAAGGGACTGATCTGAGAGCGATTGCAGTTCTAGGAAAACCCTTGAACAGCTTTGAATTTGTAAAAGGAAAAAGAGGTAATGCCATTTCCATCTGTTTTGGCCATCGTGGAAAATACACTCATTTCAATGAGCATGTTACCCACTCACCAGGCTCTGGGCACTGGCATGTGAAGCCCTTGACTGTTTATCTCTACCTCCCCTCTTAGTGATGTGACATAGATTTCCCTTCCAGCATGCCAGTTACTCAGAAACATGTAAAGGTAGTGTATAAAGGAGAACAACAGGACAACTGTTTACTGGTGGTGTTTGCTTCTAGAGTAGAATTGCTAATAAGCTGTGGTGCACAGCATTGAAGAGAAGAGGTTTGGCAAGGCTGGGATGAGAAAGTGTGTGGAAGCTTATCACTGTTGCCAACACTTCTCCAGGCAAACCTGGTGAACAAGAGTAATGCATCCTCAAGCAGGAAGCACTGAGAGGTATTTAAAAAAAGAGAAAGGGTAAAAACTTCTGGGTACTAATGGTTTCTTCTTTCTTCCATGTCAGGGACCTAGCAGAAGGATGAGACCGTGCTACTGCAGCTGTTAAGGAAAGGCTTCATAAGATGGGGTTTTCAGTGGTGGAGGGATCCTCTGTTGATTGAGTCAAGGGACACCTGAATTAACTGGAACTAATGGAGAAAGCTAGTAAATTTCCATTCATCATTGGTTTCTTTCTAGTACTGCTGCTGTAGTGACAAGGGGAGAAAAGTTCTTGCACCTAGATACACAATATTGTTACAGTAGTTGAAAGAATTCAGATAAATATTGGTTTGAAGGTATGTATATGTAGGTGCTTTCATCAAATATGGATTCTGTTATTTGATGGCATTCAATGTAAAATAAGGTCCTTAAAACATTAAGAGCAATTATAACGACATATATTATTACAGCTCTTTAAGCAAACAAATTAAGTGCCTTAAAAGAGGATCTGGAGCTGCATAGTGTTTTATTGTGGTTTGTTTTTTATTCCTATATATTTAAAAATGAACAAACACCCTTATTGAATGGATGCAATATTATCACTAGAAACCTACCTTCAGATATGTATACTACCTAGCTTTATTGGGACTTAAATTGAAAAATGCGTTAGATTAATATACAAAAAGCAAGTCAACAGTCAAACATTTTAGATTTATTAATCTGACTGATCTGCAGGTCGTTTAAGTTTGGTGGTTTTTTTTTTCCTGTTGGACTTCAAATATTGTTTCTCTGCTTGAGCTTTCAGTCAAAGCCTTATGAAGTCCATAAAATTAATTTGAATGCTTCTCCATTTTTGAGCTATGTGGACATGATTAACAAAAATATTTGAGTGATATATAACTCAGCTGCTAGCTGAGTAAATCTAAACAGGTTTTAGATAGCAAGAGTTTATTTTTTAATTAAGGCTGATGTCTCCATTATTGCTGATGTAATTAAAAGCTTGTTCAAGATAGAAGACTAGATAAAGCCTTTTGGAGATGACAACAGGTTCATTTAGTACCCACTAGACTTGTTTACTTTGAGAACGTTTTTTTTGTAGCATGTCCTGTTCTTTACTATTAAAGTCTTGAAGTTCTTGGTACAAGTTTAACAAGTTTCTGTGTCCCGTATCTTTCTTGCAATGTAAGTTAGTGTTCAGAAGAGGTATGGGAAAACTTGGCTGGCTGACTGATACAACCATTCCGTGACTTGTCCTGGTAAAAATCGTGGGTTTGAATCTTCTTCTACATTTATGTAAAATCCAAAAAGGTACTATGAATTTTCTAGAATCAGCCTGTGTCTGTGTTAACTTCCCCCCCATCTACATATTGAATTTGCTGGTCATTGATATGTTATGTGAAGTGAAAAAGTTTCTTTCATAGTCTAGCAAAGTATATTGTAGTTATTGTAACTGCTACTTCTCAGGGCATACTCAGTTGCGTAGTCAATTGTTTCCTAAGTATAGCCTGCATTTTTCTTGAGTGTTTAACTTTGCACTTGTATCATTAAAATATATTGTTTGCTAAATAATGTTTTACTTGAAGGGACAGTAATTTTGTGTGATTGTGCTATTCCACTTCAGAGTGCTGGCATGCTGCAATAAGTTCAGTGCAGGATCATCAGAGATGAATAGAGGTGAAGTACATGATTTACAAGAGGCTGAGAGTGTTGTGTGTCCATTTGGAGAAGTCTGAGGAGAAATCTGTATCTTGTCTTTAGCTACCTGATGGGAGATTATATAAGCTGGAGTTTTTGTTGGGTATTTAGAAAGCTTTTTTTTTTTTTTTTCAGCAGGAGGCTGGTCAAACAGGGACAGGACAAGCTGTTCAGAGGGGTTTTGAAATATCCATCTTGTAAGATTGTAAAAACTTCACTGGACAGGCTCTGAGCCTGTCATGATCCAACCTTGTTTTGAACAGGGATATTAGATCAAATCACCGCTTCCAACTATGTTAGTCTATGCCTTTGTATTATTAATTGTAATTTATGTCAGCTTTTGTATTTTTCATGTGTAATAGTTGCAAATTTTGGTTTTGTATAAACCAAACTGTGAAAAAGCAGTGTATTGTCTCACATAAAAGAAAATGTTTGCTTGAATTTCACTTGTGTACGAATAGTCATAACTTCTAGGTAAACAACTCTATTTGGTTTTGATTCCTTGTTGATAATTACTTTGCAACATTAATTAGTATGGGTAACAACCTCTCTAAAGTGTGTTTTTCACTTGTTTCTTGAAGTGCTATGTAATGGAGTACTAAGTTGAAATCCTTGCAAAAGCCTGCTGAACTTGTACACATATTTTTGATTAATTGAAGTGTCTTACTGTAAAAAAAGTATGCAGTTGGTCTTTCTCCTGTATTAAGACTTCTTCCCCAGGTTTTTCTTGAGTCACTTTCTAAGATAATGTAAGCTTGCAGCTGTTTATCTCTGCTGTTTTTTTGGTGTAGGTTCATGGAAACTGATTTTTAGTGATAAAATCATTGAGGATACAGTTTCATTTCAATGTATGTCAGTGTTAGAGTGGTGCATGTTCCCATACATTTCTCTTCACGTGTGATAGCAGTTGTGTCTGTGAAAAAATGCTGACGAAAACTTTAAAATAGTCATAACCAAACCTGGTTTACTGAATATTGTCACAGTAAAAGTGCCTTCAGCAGGGAGTAAGCAGCAATACCGAGGGAAAGTGAGAGTGAAGACTTCAGAATTCCAGTTTTTCACAGGCTTAAGTCAGTCTGACACCACTCTCCTCCAATGAGAAATTAGACTGCATTCACCTTTGTATTTGAGACTTTTTTTTTTTAAAGTAAGTTTGGTCCTTGAGTTAGTTAATAGTTAAATAATTAGAGTAATCTTAAGTTTTGGTAATGATAAAATAGGGGTACAGCTGCTTTTGTAGGCATTCAAAATTAGTTTAGCTGCTTGTTCAACTTAAAATGTATCCGTATTTTGCAGATTGAATTTGCATGTAAATACACTTGTTTCTTTGTATTTGTATTTCTGGGTCATGCTTATACAGTAGGTATTTCTCAAAGAAATATGTAGCTTTTAAAAAACCTTTAAACTGGGAGAAAGGACAGGTGAGTATGAGTCTTGCTGCCATTTATGATTTTATTTATGTACTGAAAAAATAGCATGTAAAGGAGTTAACCAAGAACACATCCTGAAAGGAAGAGAATATAAGGTAAGGCTCCATTGGACTTCATAAATTGTGTTGACCCCCCAGGCATTCAAAAGAGTTTTGTCTGAAGTTGCAGTAGTGGTAACATTTTTCCTCCTCTGCTTCTACAGCTTTGGCAGCAGCTCTCTTATTTCAGCACTGCAAATTGTGTTGATGATTTCAAGAAAGCTCATGTACATAAGAACCTTTTCAGATCTCCAGTTCTGTATTTTTATCATGTGTTAACAATATGCTTAGCATTTTTATGTGATAGTTGAATGAATGTGTTTCTGTGAGTTCATTTTTCTCGTGGTCTGTCAATTTGTGTGTGTACTATATATGCATACCTAGTATCTTCATCAATGACCTGGATGAAGGGACAGAGTGTACTCTCAGCAGGTTTGCTCTTAATACAAAACTGGAAGGAGTGGCTAATACACCAGGAGTGTATCAGGCTGTAGCGTTGGGCAGAGGGGAACCTCATGAAGTTCAATAGAGGCAAGTGTAGAGTCCTGTGCCTGGGAAGGAATAACCCCATGTACCAGTACAGGTTAGGAGCTGACCTGCTGGGAAACAGCTTTATGGAGAAGGACTTGGAGTTCTGGTGGATAACAAATTCACCATGAGTCAACAGTGTGCTTTTGTGGCGAAGAAGGCCAATGGTATCCTGGGGTGCATTAAGAAGAGTCCGGCCAGCAAGGCAAAGGAGATTCTTCTCCCCTCTACTCTGCCCTGGTGAGGCTGCCCCTGGAATATTGTGTCTAGTTCTAGGTTCCCCAGTTCAAAAAGGACAGGGAATAGCTGGACAGAGTCTGACAGAGGGCCACAAAGATGATTAGGGAACTTGAGTGTCTCTTATGAGGAGAGGCTGTGAGATAATATATGGTGAAACCAGGAGGGGCATCACCAAAACCTCCACCCTGGACTTCTGAAGGGCAGACTTTGGCTTATTTGAGGAACTAACTTGGAAAGTTCCTTGGGAAACAGCCCTTAAAAACAAAGAGGTCCAGGAAGGCTGGACTTACTTCAAGAAAGAACTCCTGAAGGCAGAGGAACAGGCTGTGCCCATATGCCGGAAGAGGAGCCGACGAGGGAGACAACCGGACTGGATGGGCAAGGAGCTTCTAAAGGAATTAAGGGAAAAAAGAGGGTGTATCACCTTTGGAAAGAAGGGGAGGTATCCCAGGATGAGCTTAAGGACATTGCTAAGTCTTGTAGGAAAAAAATTAGAGAGGCAAAAGCCCATTTAGAACTTAGACTGGCCATGGCTGTAAAGGAGAATAAAAAATATTTGTATAAATATATTAATGGTAAAAGAAGAGGCAAGGACAACCTCCACTCCTTATTGGATGTGGAGGGGAATATAGTAACAAAAGATGAGGAAAGGGCAGAGGTACTTAACACCTTCTTTGCCTCAGTCTTCAATAGTGGGACAGGCTGGCTGCAGGAAAACTGGCCTCCTGAACTGGCAGGTGGAGCCAGGGACCAGTATAGTCCCCCTGTAATCCAGGAGGAAGTGGTAAGGGACCTGCTGACCCACTTGGATCCTCACAAGTCCATGGGACCAGATGGGATCCATCCTAGGGTGCTGAGAGAGCTGGCAGATGAGCTGGCCAAGCCTCTCTCCATCATTTTATCAGCAGTCCTGGCTCACAGGTGAGGTCCCTGATGACTGGAGACTGGCCAATGTGATGCCCATCCACAAGAAGGGCCAGAAGGAGGAACCAGGAAATTACAGACCTGTCAGCCTGACCTAAGTGCCAGGCAAGGTCACGGAACAGGTCATCCTGAGTGCAATCACACAGAACCTGCAAGATGGTCAAGGGATCAGGCCCAGCCATCATGGATTCAGGAGGGGCAGGTCCTGCCTGACCAACCTGATCTGCTTTTATGATCAGGTTACCTGCCTGGTGAATGCAGGGCAGGCTGTGGATGTAGTCTACCTGGACTTCAGCAAAGCCTTTGACACCGTCTGCCACAAGAAGCTCTTGGCAAAGCTGGCAGCTTGTGGTTTGGACAGATTCACTCTGAAATGGGTCAAGAACTGGCTGGAGGGCTGAGCCCAGAGAGTGGTGGTGAATGGTGCCACATCCAGTTGGCAGCCAGTCACTAGTGGTGACCCCCAGGGATCAGTGCTGGGCCCCATCCTGTTCAATATCTTTATTGATGATGTAGATGAAGGAATTGAGTCCATCATCAGAAAGTTTGCAGATGACACCAAGTTAGGAGCAGGTGCTGATCTGTTGGAGGGTAGAAGGGCCCTGGACAGGCTGGATGGGTGGGCAGAGGCCAAGGGGATGAGATTTAACAAGGCTAAGTGCAGGGTTCTACACTTTGGCCACAACAACCCCAAGCAGTGCTACAGGCTGGGGACAGAGTGGCTGGGGAGCAGCCAGGCAGAAAGGGACCTGGGAGTGCTGGTTGATAGTAGGCTGAACATGAGCCAGCAGTGTGCCCAGGTGCCCAGGAGAGCCAATGGCATCCTGGCCTGTATCAGGAATAGTGTAGCCAGCAGGACAAGGGAGGTTATTCTTCCCCTGTACTCAGCCCTGGTCAGGCCACACCTTGAGTACTGTGTCCAGTTCTGGGCTCCTCAATTTAAGAGAGATGTTGAGGTACTGGAATGTGTCCAGAGAAGGGCAACGAAGCTGGTGAGGGGTCTGGAACAGAAGCCCTATAAGGAGAGGCTGAGGGAGCTGGGGTTGTTTAGGCTGGAGAAGAGGAGGCTCAGGGGTGACCTCATTGCTGTCTACAACTACCTGAAGGGAGGTTGTAGGCAGGTGGGGGTTGGTCTCTTCTCCCAGGCAACCAGCACCAGAAGGAGGGGACACAGTCTCAAGTTGTGCCAGGGCAGGTCTAGGCTGGATATTAGGAGGAAGTTCTTCACAGAGAGAGTGATTTACCATTGGAATGGGCTGCCCAGGGAGGTGGTGGATCACTGACCCTGGAGATGTTCAAGAGAAGACTGGATGAGGCACTTCGTGTCATGGTCTGGTTGATTGGATAGGGCTGGGTGATAGGTTGGACTGGATGATCTTGGAGGTCTCTTCCAACCTGGCTGATTCTATGATTCTGTAAAGGGCTCTTTAACCTGGAAAAGAGAAGGCTGAGAGAGTATCTTATAAATGCATGCAAATATTTAAAGGAAGGAGGTCATGGGGATGGGGCTTTTCAGTGGTGGCCAGGGGTAGGAAAAAGGGCAACAGGTACAAACTGGAACACAGGAGGTTTCACTTAAACATAAGGAGAAATTTCTTTACTTTGAGGGTGGCAGAAAACTGGAACAGGCTGCCTGGATATTGTGGAGTCTCCTTCTCTGGAGACTTCCAAAATGTGCCTGGATGTGTTCCTGTACAGCCTGCTCAAAGGTGTACCTGCATTAACAAGGTGTTTGGACTAGATGACCTCCAGAGGTCCCATCCAACCCCTACCACTCTGTGCTTTTGTGATCCTTATCTTATGTTATTAATTAAATGCTTTCCTTACTGCTGTTCCAGATAGCCTGTTGTTGCCTAGTGCTCTATTTGAGAAGCAGTTCATGCAGCTCTCTCTGCTGGTCAATCTCTGTATGTCCCTTAAGATGTGCCTTCAGAAAAGCAAAACCAGAAGTTTTCCTTTCGTATGCCTGTCTTTTCCTACTTAAGGATCAGGGATCAGGAGCTGTGACTGGAGAAAATCAGTTACCTTCCTCTCCAAGTCCTTTCAAGATTGCTGAATAATTCAGCCTTGCCTCTTGTTTTGTTCCACTGAGTCATTTTCCTTGCCCTGCCTAATTTTGCTGCCACGTTTTATGTCTGCCTTTGAGAGTGAAATGGCCTGCTTTCTTTTTTTTTTTTTTTTTTCCAGAACCCTTAGAATCCTAGAATGTAGGAGATGGAAAGGACCTCTGGAGATCATCAAGTCCTAGGGATCAGGAGATCCCTGCCAGAGCAGGATCACCTAGGGAAAGCCACTCATCCTGTTATTTTATTACTGTTATTCTAGAATGGCTTGTGTTTCTTAATTGATGCAAGGACATCTCATGGTAGGTGTTTTCTTCATGTCCAAAATTGTGTTAGATGTGCTGCCTTGAGTTTGATTTCATTATTTGCAAATTGACTTGAGTGGCTGATAATGATTCTGTAACTTCTAAGTTAGCTATGTTTCTATGATTGTCTTTCCCTTTAGGGTTGCAGAAAAAGCAGAGTGCCCAGTCAGTAAGAAAGGAGAAAAGAAAAATGTAGAAAGGGGCAGTAAAAGCTGAAGAGAGAAAACAGAAAAGGAAATTAAATTGAGAAATATGTGGAATCTTGCACCAAATGGTTAACCATAAAAAAGGGGAAAAAAGAAAGAAAAAAAAAAAAAAAGCTGAATCTCTAAATTAATGGTAGAAGTTTAATACCATCCTGTCTGATTTTCGTTTCTGAAGGCAATAGAGAAGTTGGCCAGAACGTTGGGCAGCCCAAAGTGGTGCCACAGAATTGATGACATAGTTGAATATACATCTGGGATATTAATCTAGCAGATGAATATCCAATATGTGATATTAGTCTAGCAGGTATCTCACCTGTCTGTATATTGGTACTACAAATATGTTCCTGAGATTTTTTTTTTTTTGTAGTAACCAACCTATCCCCACTGATGATTTTGATACTACATTATTTTTATCCTGAGTCTAATTTTGGGTGAGAAATGAATGTTGAGTTAACCTGATAATGGTGACAGAAGCCTGGAATCATTCAGGTGTTAAAAACCCTATAATACTCACTGTTTTTCTCTTCTAGCCTGATATCACGTATGATTTCTAAGAATCTGTTCCCTTTTATGTATTATCAATATTATAAAGGCAGATGGTAAAAAATCACTTAAGTCCCATTCCACGTACTTCATTGCATGTTTTGTGTGTTTTAGTTTGCTTTCATTTTAAATGTAAGCTTAGTTTGCTGTAATTCTTCTTTGTCAGAGAAATGGAAGAAAAAATTGAATCTACTTTGCAAAGTAGACATATCCCAGTAGGAATGTGTTAGCTCTGACTTTTTTTTTTTGCATGTCTTCATTCTTTTTAAGCAGGAAACCAGATACATTTTGGAA
The DNA here is from genome assembly GCF_027791375.1 of Indicator indicator. Classification (NCBI taxonomy): domain Eukaryota; kingdom Metazoa; phylum Chordata; class Aves; order Piciformes; family Indicatoridae; genus Indicator; species Indicator indicator. The sequence goes on from NC_072053.1 coordinate 39,010,690, forward strand.
ACTTAATAGGAATTAGAACTGAATATTTCATGCAGTTCAAAGCTTTTGTTTCATATTCATGAAAGAAAAGAAGGAAAAAAGAAAAAAATAGCATGGTTGGTAGGAAACAGAATTATTGTGAAAGCAGTGTAGAAGTAAATGACAAATAGCATTTCATATGTTTGGAGCAATAAATGTTAACCATCTTATATGTTCACATAAAAATAGCCAATTCATTGTTTTGGTGTTACCATTTATCACTTTGTCAGGAAAGCATCATTGTAAAGTCAAATAATTGAGAGTGAATCTATTTGTGTATAATTCATCCACCCAACTGTTGTGACCACAAATCTAAGACTTACAAGCATGCTTGCCTAGGAGAAAACAGTAATTTTCAAGTTACTACTCTCGAGCAGTTCTGTCTGTCCTAGAAGGTTTCCCTGAGCTATTAGGTAGCTTTACTTGTGCAGTATTTTCTTATGAAGTATTTTCTTAGCTGTAATCAGTATTTGTCCAATTTCTCAGAAGATCTAAATTAAGGCAGAGGGCTGGGCCATGTAGGTGGTACACAAATACAGATAGAAAAGATTGGTCTGGACCCTTACACGTGAAACAGTATGCAGCAGATACAGCCAGATTAGGAGGAAGGGCAAGGAACTAGTAATGGACAAATTGACAGGCACCACTTAGACAACTTTTTAGGGTGGTGCGGGGTGTTTTGTGAGTGGGGGGGGTGGGTTTTTTTTTTTGTTTATGGGGTTTTTGTATTTTGTGTTTGTTTTCCTTTCAAAAGTGTCAGAATTGTAAGATGGAATCTAAATGTAAATGTATCACTGGTTTAATGGTTATTTTATGCAGCATGCCTCTTGGCAGGAGAAGCAGGAAGGAAAGAGGCTTATTTCAAACAACAGTTGCAATAGGAACACTGGATGTTTGCATCAGTCTGGTGGGGAATGAATAGGAACCAGAAATTGCCCATGAAAATGGAAGGTAGAACAAGAGGAAAGAATAAGCAAGGTCAGAAAATTGATCAAAAGATGAGCTTAGACAGGCGCATTAATTTGTGATGTTATCAACTAGAGGAAAAGTAGTGGAAGGAAAAAGTAATGAGAAAGGTACAGAGGTAAGACCATTTAGCAGTTTGTTCCCACTGAGAGGAAGATGGGATAGGAAGAAGCAGAGGTAGGAGAATGGAGTCTAAAGCACCAGTTAAGCAGCATGGCATTCATCACGATGTTAGGGAAGTTTAGGCTGATAAGTTGCAAGCTGTTTCTCAGTCTGAGTTGGAACAGTAGCTTCTGGAGGTGCTGTATTGAGGTGAGCGAAAGAATGAGAGCAGATGCGAGGATGGACAGAATGGAGGGGGCAGAAATAAAGGGGTAAGTGGAGATATTCAGTGATTGGCTGGTGAATGAGCCACCAAGAGATGGCTCTCTAATAGACCCACTGTAAACAGAGAAGGACTAGTAGGAGATGGAAAGGCTGGTGGCTGTCTTGGACAAAGTGACCACAAGATGGTGGAGTTTTTGATTCTTAGTCAGGTTAGGAAGAGAGTCAATAGAACTATATCTTTGGAGTTCTGGAGGGCAGACTTTGACATGTTTAGGAGATTGGTTGATGGCATCCCCTGGGAGGTAGTGCTGAATGTTGAATATCATACAGCCCATCTCAAACTTAAGTCACCAGGGTGGCTGAGGAATAGGGGAGTAGAAAGACCAATGTTAATTTAGCATTGGTAGGTGGGGGTCAGCTAATTGTGCTGCCCTTGCTTTCAGTGCTTTTAAATTTTTAGATTTCTTTCTTCTCAGTATGTGCTTGGAACTCTTCAAGTTCTGCAAAGCTTTTGAACTCATATTAGATACTCAGGGTGTAAAAGGGGGAAAGCCCTTTGGCAAGAAACCAGGAAATTACAATCTGCTTCAAAAGCTGCTTGGCAGGTGATTGCTCATCAACACCATCAGTGGGTAGGTTGCTGAAACTCGTATTGCATGTCTGTTTGACTAGTGAAGAAATTGGCTGGCATTTATGTATTTTATGCACCTTTTCAAAGATTTGTGTAGAATCACTTGAATAGTTGGCAAACCTTGCTGAAGCCTGTTTGTATTTAGGCAGGATGTTCTAAAAGCTGTGTGGAAAACTAGATAATTTCTTGTGTCTGGAATAAAGCAAAACTGAGCTATCTGAGCAGATGTTTGCATGGTCGAAGAAAAAATGCAACAGCTGTGAAATCCACTCATGTTCTGCACGGTACACCAGCTCACCCTTTCTTCAGTTCTGTTGTGTATACACTTGTGAGACAGACAAATGCATATAGTTATTTGTAGTTCAGCTCATTTTATATCCCAGGTGATGGGAAAATAATACAGCTACTTCCGTATCTCTCCATTCTCCTTGAGAGTGGCAGACCACGGAGTACCTGACTGGAACCACAGGGATTACAATTGCTTTGTTCTTTTGGAGGAGGATATTGCTTCAGGTATTAACTGTTTTCTTCTGGTAAGACTAGTTGCCCCTGCAACAAGAAACATCTGTCTGTAGTTCAGACTGAACATTCTTTATTCTGTCATTGGAAATATGTGTAGCATGTCCTCATGCGCCATGCTGGATCAAGTTTATTGAGAAAGAACAGTCACTTTTACTGGTGTTTGATTGGTGTTTGCTGGTGTTGTGAAAAGGTGATTTGGATATCTGTGTTAATTTGGTCTTGCTCAAGTGCTGTGCTGGAAGACTATTTAAGCCTTATTTCTGTTGAGTTTTGTTTTTTTTTTTTAAACTCCCTTGAATCACTGCAGTGATGTCTTTTTTCCCATAAAGACATGTTGTCTCACCTCTCATTTTCTGTCTGTTTAAAATACAGTTCTGTAAGTTTCATTTATTCTAGCTTCATAAGCAAACGTCTGCAAATGTCAGCAACAGGAGGCTGGCACTTGTTAAGGCTCAAAAGCAATAGCTGCCTTTGAGGTGTCTCTCATTTACTACCCATGTTTAAAGAGGAAGAAATTACTGAAATCCTTGGCTTAAGGATCTTAATTGTCACCCCCCCATGGTTCAGCAGTGTGATCAAATCCTCTGCCATCAACTTTTTCCAATACTCTAAGGGAGTAAGTAAATGTGGCTTGGAGGATGGAAGATGGAAGAACCAAAATAATATTTCATAAGGATTAAGAGGGAGGAAAAAAGCCCCACCCAGCCATCTATGATATGTTTTTAACAGCTGCTATTCCTGCTTCTTATTTCTGCTTACATGATTTGGACACCATGGGAGTAGGAACTTCATTAATTTGCTACGCTGTGGTGTGGGATGTAGTCCTTACCATATGCACTGTTTTGGAAGATTCACAGAACCTAGGGGAACTGGGAAAGGAGTCACACAGAATTGGTTCATTTGAGTGAGTTTCAGACCTGATTAAGAGAGACTGCTAGTGATGGGAGAGGAATGAGAGAGTCATACATACTCTTTTTTGCAAGACAAGAATGTGTGGGTGCAGAAGATAAAGTAGAACAATTATTTACCCTTTACTAAGTTTCCTTGACTTCTATGATTTGTGTGACTCAGTGTGCTGTCTTTATTTTCCACTCGAACTGAGTGAGACTTGTGGGAACGTCTCATCCATTTGGTGTCTGTTACTGCCTCCAAATAATGTCTGTGAGAAGGTACTTTCTTCACAGGAGTAATTCAGACTTCTTACCAAGTTTGCATGTTACTAGCATGCTAATAATTTTTTTAATTTTTGATGATGTTGGTCAAGTCATAGGTGTAAGTGGATGCCTCAATATTAACATTCTTCACAGCCCTATATACATGCCTTTTTCTAATGCTAAGATTGAGAGAACTGAGTTTTTTCAGGCTTGAAAAGAAAAAGGTTTAGGGAAGACCTCCTAACACATACAGGTATGTAAAGGGCTGCTGTCATGAGGAGGGAGGCTCCTTTTTTACAAAGAGTCACATGGTAAAGTGGGAACAAGTTGCTACTGGGGAGTTTTGGACTAGATGCCAGAATTTTTTTTTTTCACTATTTGAACTATTAAATAATAGAATAAACTCCCAAGGGAGTTGGTGAAGTCACAGAAACACAGAATGTTAGGGGCTGTAAGGGACCTGGAAAGATCATCTAGTCCAACCTTTCCACCAGAGAAGGATCACCTAGAACAGATCACACAGGAATGCATCCAGGTGGGCCTTGAATAACTCCAAAGAGGGAGATTCCACAACCCCCCTGAGCAGCATGTTCCAGTGTTCTGTCACCCTCTCAGTGAAAAAAAAAATTCCTTATGTTTACATGGCGCTTCCTATGCCTCAACTTCCACTGACTGCCCTGTGTCCTGTCATTGGGCATCACCAAGAAGAGGCTGGCTCCATCCTGTTGGCGTTCACCCTTTATATATCTATCAACATTAATGAGGTCACCTCTCAGTCTCCTCCTCTCCAAGCTAAAGAGCCACAGCTCCTTCAGTTTCTCCTTGTAAGGAAGATGTTCCACTCCCTTAATAATTTTTGTGGCTCTGCACTGGACTCTTTCAAGCAGTTCCCTGTCCTTCTTGAATGGAGGGGCTCAGCACTGGACACAATATTCCCGATGTGGCCTCACCAGGGCAGAGTAGAGGGGGAGGAGAACCTCCCTAAATCTATTAACCACATCCCTTCTAATACACCCCAGAATGGCAGTGGCCTTCTTGGCCACAAGGGCACATTACAGAATCACAGAATCAAACAGGTTGGAAAAGACCTCAGATCATCAATTCCAACCTGCTACCTAACACCTCCTGACAACTAAACTATGGCTTCAAGTGCCACATCCAGTCTTTTTTTGAACACCTCCAGGGACAGTGACTCCACCACCTCCCTGGGCAGCTGATTCCACTGGCCAATTACTCTCTCTGTGAAGAACTTTCTCCTTTCCTCAAGCCTGCTGGCTCATGGTCAACTTTCCATCCACTAGGACCCCCAGGTCCCTGTTCCCCTACACTGTCCTCCAGCAGGTCAGTCTCCAGCCCATACTGATACATGGGATCTCTTGCTACATTAGACAGTTTCAAGGCCCAGCTTGACAGGCTGCTGGGACATCTCATTTGTACTATTTTGTGTGTTCTTACCCTGAAACGTTGGACTGGATGATCCTTGAGGTCCCTTCCAACCTGGTATTCTATGAATCTAGTTATGTTTTCAAAGATCAAAACAAAACAGAATGCTTTGTCAGAAGCTGATTGTGGGAGGATGCCTTAATTTCCTTCCTATTTTGGGGGTTTTCTGGCAATCAAATGGAATTCCAAGGGTTTTGGTCATGGTAGAAGTTATTCATGTCCAGTAGTTATTACATATTTTCCTTTGCCTTCTGATATCAAGCATGTTCCAACCTGACAGTTTTTTTTTCCATTTGCCTATGCACGATCACCTATTTCACCCTTGTATGTGTTAAGGTTATGCCTGCCTAGTGATCCACTAACTTTTAATTAGTTGTAAACAATTTTAATTAGTTTTTAATTAGTCTTAAACACAGAGTAAATGTTCTGTGACTGAGGTTGTTTCAGATAAGTTTCAAATTTGGTTCTGTATCCAGTTGTGGGTAAGATGTGAGAGAGAAGGGAGTTTCTGTTAGAGATGCTTGATGGGGAGGAGGGATGGGAATGAGCAAAGAGGAAAAGCAGCTGTCTGAGACATTTGGGCTCAGTCTTGGCATACTAATCTGTGCTTTTGTCCTAATGACACATTCCAAACTTGGGGATTATTCAAGCAACATCGAGGTTTTAGAATACCGGGGAGTGGGGGGGGTGGGGGGGGGGGTAGGGTGTGTGTGGGTGTGTGTCAAATCTTTGTGAAAGACCTCAGTTTCTGCTGTAAATGCCAGTTTCTGATATGTCATGCTCTTCTCTTTTGATTCTCTCTTCCCCCTCCCCCCCCCGCCCTTTTTTTCCCCTCACGAATTTGTTTCTTTCCTGTTGCCCACTCTCTTCTTTCTGGTGGAGACTGTGTACAACACATAAAATTACTTGAACTATTCAGGTGTGACTCAGCTGTTGTACATGCTGCTTAACAAGATATAGTCTGAGAGGGATAATTTGACTTTTGGAAGTTTCTGCATCAGATGATATGGAATCCTTCACCAGAGGGCAAATCCTTCCATTTCGCTGTCTCACTTTCAACGAACACTTGCAGCTGGTAAAAGGAAGTTCAAGGGTAGACTGTTACGTTTTACCACTTCTCATGTTATTTTGTCTTTACAACTTTTCTAATGTCTTTTAGCAATTGTGAAAGTCATCACACTATTTTAACTTCTTTTCTAAAAAACAAAACAAAAAAAGAAGCCATACCATTTCTTTCAATTCTGACTCTCTCTGTCTGAAGTGACTGGCGAGGTCTGTCCCAGTTATGCTGCACTCACATGTAATCATGGTGATGTATGATGTTTGTGCCAGTAAGGTTGGTGAGGTCAAGTGTTAGATAGTGATATTGTCTATGACAGTATGTTTATGTCCCCAGTTTTCAGAGGAATGGGAGCATCTGCTAAACGAGATAACCTTCACTTCTTTTAGAACCCATCAGTGCTAAATGGGAATGGAATAACAACAACCTATTTCTGTGAATTTTATTTATTTACTGCTTGGAATAATACAGAGGCATTAAATCTGTGTAGTAAGGGAGCTTAGGCTGGGTCAGTACCACAGAGGAACTAAGAATCCTGTTTCTGTTGAAAGCATGAGGGATATCTTGGTCACCTATGAGGTACTGAGCAACACACCCCCTGACATTGGTAGAGATGTCCACAGTAGTGTCACATTCATTATCTGGCTCTTTTTACTGAACTCTAAAGCCTAACTGGGAATGGAAATCTTCAACAATTCACAGAATTATTGTGTTACTCTATGTTCAATGTATTGCATCTATATCTTTTCTTCTTAATGCTTTCTATTCTATGGTATGTTTGGTTGTTTGGGTATTGGGTTTTTTTCCTTACACATGCATTTTGTAATTAACTCTGTGTTCCCCCCCTGCCTGAGGTTTCTTCTATATACTAAGATGGAAAATGAAATTAAGATGCTGTGTATGGTGAGAGCTGTGGTAAGGGCTGAATTTTAAAATGTATTTCCTTTCGCAGGGTTTAAGCAGTTTAGAGATTTCAACACCACTTCCTTTATGCTACTGAGTCTTTAAACTATTTGCTTTCCTTCAAAGGAGTTAAGAGGCAGTTTTCCTTTGCCACAATGAAATTTTTTCTATTTATTTTTTTGTGAAACAAAGAATTGTGTGTGTATCTGAGCTGCCAGTGGCTCACAGCATAAACTTAAGTAAATTGTTTAGACCCCTGAACTTGTGTTACATACGGAAAATAAGAAGAATGACAGTGGTTTTTATGAAGTACCCTAGTGTTGAAGTGCAGTACAAACTGAAAACATGAAGATTACAATGCATAGTTACAGACTTGTGCAAATAGTTAGGTAGCCTAGAAGACTTGAAGTGAACTCATGGCATGAAGGCCAATTCTGTTGCTGACAGAAGCATGCTATGTCTTCTACAAAAAAAGCCCTGCGCAGGTTTCTGTTATTTGGGTAGGTTTTCACATTTTCTTGTCTGTGTGCCAGTCAGAGGGATGTAGATGCACGATGACCTTACTTGCACTAATAAAATGAAACTCAGTTATTCCTTGAATTTTCAGACAAATATTTTTATGTTTAGGTTGGATCTAGGTGTAGGTAGACTGTTTTTAACTTGTTATTGGTGGTCAAAGTCCTTACTGTATTCCGATTTAAAAAAAAAATATTTAAAAGATTGTTTGCTGCTAGGTGAGCAGTTGTGGCAAATGCTTATGGGCAAGAGAGAGTAGGGGGATGTCCATTTATAGGTACTGAAATGCTGGATCAGAGGTGGTCCATTCAGACACTCTAAATTCCTGCTTAAGGTTTTAAATTGATTTAATTTGCTGATTGGAATACACATTTTACAAATCAAATAGCTAATAGTATTTGTATTAATATGTATTTTGTTAAGGAATATCTTTGGGAGCTCAGAGCATGCTTGGGGAGAAGAAACTGCAGTCAGTTTTTGGTGGGCCTCAGCAATTTATTTTGCCTCTGAAAATGTGTGTATAGAAACGTGTTAGAATGATTAGTTCAGCTGGTGACATGTTTTATTTGGTGTAGTTTACAAGTAACCAAAAAAACTGGGCTGTAATACACTTTCACTTGTGTTCTAGACTTAGCACCAGCATATCTAATTAGAAGTAATTGTTTTCAGTTAAATAAGTACCAAAGACAGTGCACTATATTTAACAGGATTTCTGAGAGGACCTAGCTGGGGTTTTGCATTGTATCATGGCTATACTCGGTTTTGCCATCTCCATTAGCCACACATTAAGTAGCTTGGAATACTTAATCTTTTTGTGTTTTGCTCTGGGAAGTACAAATGAATGCTTGTTCCAAACTCTGGAAACAAGGTCTGAAATGCTTGAGCTGAGGTGAAGCTGCAAGTAAGAATGTGTAATACTGAACAGTTCCATAGGAAGCAAGTGGTTTGTAAGTTTGAAGTTGATCTAGGAAAATGCCTGTCTGCTTCTGTCCCTCAGACAGTAGAGTATCCTAAGTTTTGAACAGATCTGCTTAGGTAGGTTTGAATTTTCCATTCAGAAGTGGGTGGGGAAAATATTACCTACAGGCAAGATTGAACAGTATGATTTCTGACATGGAGCAGAATCATAGAATTGTTTCAGTTGGAAAAGACTTCTAAGGTCATGAAGTCCCACCTTTAACACACCACCACCATGGCCATTAAACCGTGCCCCAGAGTGCCATGTCTGTTTTTTTGAGCACTTCCAGGGATGGTGACTCTGCTGCTTCCCTGGGTAGCCTATTCTAATGCCTCACCACTCTTTTGGGAAAGAATTTTTTTCCTAATATCCAGTCTAAACCTTCCCTATAGCAACTTGAGGCTATTTCCTCTCATCCTGTCACTTGATACTAGGGAGAAGAGACCAACGCCCCACTTCACTACAAACTTTCAGGTAGTTGTAGAGAGCAATGAGGTCTCCCTTCAGCCTCCTTCAGACTAAACAATCCCAGTTTTCACATCTGCACCTCAGAAGACCTTTTCTCTAGACCCTTCATCTAGCAACTCGATGTCCTTCTTGTAGTGAGGGTCCCAAAACTGAACACAGTACTTGAAGTGTGGCCTCCTCAGGGCTGAGTACAAGGGCATGATCACTTCCCTACTCCTATCAGATACGCTTCCTGATACAGAGCAGGATGCTGTTGGCTTCCCTGGCCACCTGAGCACACTGCTGGTTCACGTTCAGCCGGCTGTGAATGGGCATCCCCAGGACCTTTTCTGCCATGCAGCTTTCCAGCCACGTTTCCCCAAGCCTGTAACATTGCATAGGGTTGTTGTGACCCAGGTGCAGGACCTGTCACTTGGCCTTGTTAAATCACACAGAGTTGGTCTTGGACCATCAATCCAGCCTGTCCAGATCCCTCTGCAGAACCTTCCTACCTTTGGGCAGGTCAACACTCCTACCCAATGTAAATAACTCAGTGACACTCAGGAGGCTTGGTTTGCATTACTGTAAGTAGGAACTCACCCGAGACTGAAGTGTATGTAAACAGCTTAGATTTAACGGCTCAGAGGCAAAGGAATTTGACTTACGTACTGAGAGACACATGTTTTAAATTATTGGGGGTTTGGTTTGGTGTTTACTTGTTTGTTTGTTTTGCCTTGGGGGGGTTTGCTTTATTTATTTGTTTTGGTTTTGGTCATCAGATTTTAACAAATATTTGAGTAATTGTTCAGTGGGAATTTTCTAATGTAACTCTTTATAAGCAACAGTTCAAAAGTATTGTCACACTGTAAATGATTCTTTTTTTTTTATAATGCTTGCTCATAGAAAAACTGATAGCACCACTATCTGTGGAAGTACATTTTGAAATCCAGGAGAGAACACTGTATCTTATGTCATCTTCTTTGTATCATAGATGAGTTACATTTCATCTTTCCTCCTCCACCAAGTTGGGTCCCAAGGGTTTATCTAAAGCGTATTTTGCAACTGTGTATCTACTCTTGGTGTTTTAAGAGCAAATGTGACAGAATCTACTGCTTTCTTGAGTGTGTGTTTGGGGTAGTCTGATATTCTTCTTTCTAAGAGAAAAAAAATGTTTGTATCTATTTAAATCATGATTTGTATTTCCAATTACACTTTTTTCTTGAATCTGTATCAGGTAATCGGAGCTATTCGATCTTTTGGGACATGCTTCTCACACTCTGGCTTTCTGCAGGTTTTTTATGCTTTTTAATGATCAAGAAGTATCAGGAATCATGAAAAAAACATTGGCATTATTCAGAACTTAGGAAAATATGCAAAATTCATATAGGGAGCTCTTTGTAAGTGTATCTTAAATAGGACTATTTTCTTTCTCTTTAAAAGATACAATTGAATTGCCTCATCTTACTCAAAACAGAGTTCTGTAAGTACTGGACACAGACGTGATCATTTGACTCATCTCGGGGGAGGAGGAGAGGGGAAGGAAAGCACCGGCCCCTGCTTTTTTATTTTTCTTTTTTTCCCTTTTTTTTTTTTTTTGTCTTAATGTGCAAGAGAACATAGAATATTTTAAATGTTACATTGTGAAGATGATGTTGTTTTGACTTTTCTTTTTCCCTGCCATTTTTATTGGAGTTTTGTAGAATCTCTGCTAATGGTACATTTTGTGACGAACATTTGTTTACTTTCAGAGCCCTGGGGGTTTTGGCTTCCTTTTTTTTTTTTTTTTTTTTTTTTTTTTTTTTTTTTTTTTTAGACAATCTGCATTTATAGAGATAACATGATCTTGGCAAAGCACGTAGTGCTGTATCTTTGCAGAAGCTGGCTGGTGTTTCAGATAGGGAACAAGCAGAGAGCTCTCGGGCCTTTGATGATTAAGCAAGCATTAAGTAAACTATCAAGCAAGTACATTTTCCTGAATTACAGTGATAAAAAGTCAACATTGTTATCGTAACTTATTCCACAATATAAAGCATTAAAATAGCATTTTTTTTAAATTGCTTTTAAAAAAATGCTTCAACCCTTCTATCAAAGAATAACAGAAGCTGCAATATTTATGTATACGGTAATTGAACTCTAAATTATTTGATAGGCTTTATATAGTTTTGATGTTTTGGGGGTGTAAATATTACATTTCATTTACAAAAATCACTTGATTTTAAATATATCTGTGGCACTCTCATGAGATTCTTGCCTGAATGTCTGCGAGGGTCTTTTTCTTGTTCTTTCATATTGCATTATGTGACCAGGCCCTGATTCTGTAAGGATTTATAAGTGTCATGTGTTTCATACACAATGACCGTTTGTCACCATGCCAAAGCTGTATAGGATCTAAGCTGGGAAGCAAGGAGGGAGGTGTTGGGGGTTTGGTTGGGATTTTTTGGTTGGTTGGGGTTTTTTTGGTTTGTTTTTTTTTTTTTTTTTGTGGGCTTTTTTTTTTTTTGGTGGTGTGTGGTTTTTTGTTTGTTTTCTGTTTGTTTGCTTTTAAGGGAGTTTTTCTGTTGTTAGCTGACTTAGAACTTTAGGCTCTAGTCTCACCTAGTTTTTTAGCTGCTCCTGCAATACTTAAGAAAACTTAAATAAAAATGCAAGACTTCTTATATAGATTGCGTTGCATGGAATCACATTTTCTGCAAACAAAAGTAATTCAAAGTTAAGCATTTCTAGAGTTACATGTTTCTGTCACCGTTGTTGTAAAGAGCAGCTTTACAACAACAAAACTTTAAGCACTTTTCCAAAAGGAGAGGGGGTTGAAATATGGGCATCACCACCAAAATCCCTTAGAAACTCCCACATCCTGAGGAGAAAATATGTATGTGAAATTTGAATCAGGTCTGGCCTATTGACACAATTTCTAAACTGAAGCTGAAAAAGCAGGATAGACCCTGGAGAGTGCAGAGGAGATGCTAGCATCTATTGCTCTTGCCTGTTTGGTGGAGATTGCTGATTCACTCAAATGTTATCCTGTTTACAAGCTGACAGTTATTTCTGCAAAGAGCTAATTTGTTGAAGCACATGTTTTCAGATTCTCTTCAGATACTGTAAAAGTTGAGATAAGATCACCTCATCTGGGTGTTTTCACATTTTTGATGACTCTGTGTCAGATTTACTGTCCTTTCTACCCCCTGTATTTTGCACTGAAAAATGTTAAAGAAGATCATGCATGGCTTGCATATTGTGTAATGTTCTTGTCCAAGACCTCTTTACCCTTTGCTTATGTCAAGTGGTAAAAGCTGGGGGAGGAAAGAAACTGAAGAATCCACAAAATGGGAGTGTTAGAAGGGCCATTTTATAATATGTAGAAGAAAATAGTGGATATTTTTTGGTTTTATCACTTTTGTATGCAGAAATAGTAGCTGGTGTTGTGTTTACATTCTCCATAGTACTTTGTGTGGCAAACTATAAAAATGTACTTTTAATCTCTAAAAGTAGAGATTTTTAAGTTTGACAGAGAACAGTGGTTTCAGTTGTTATATTCTGATTTTTGAAACTGGATATGCTTTTTTAATCTTGAGAAATATAGCAAAAGGTATAGCAATATTGTTCTGTTCAATTGTTTCTCACTATCCATAGGGTGACTGCAAATTTCCTTAATGTGTTTTTTGGGTTTGAGTAGCACAGTTTTCATAAGCTATTGTGAAACCTGACCAGTGATCAGAATCTTTTTTATGCTTTGTTCCATTTTTTTCCCTTCCATTTTTATTTTTTTTTGTGGTGCTAAACCCAAGCTGTGTTAGAATACAAAAACCCCCACAATAAAAGTCAGTGGCAATCCATGGTGGGGAAAAAGGGGTTTAAATGTTGTTTTGACACTTCTTTTTTGTCTTTACTTTGTTTCTGCCTCTTTCTGTGTACCTCCTACATTCCTGTAGGAAACTGGTGGTGTCACTGCCCTCACCCCTTGTCTCATAATTTTTTTGCCCCTGGTTCAGGGGAAGAAAATTCTAGCTCTTCAGCCTTCTTGAGTTTCTGTGCACAATGTAAACACATATGACAGTTACTGTAGAGGCAGTAGTTTTACTAACCTCTGAGGAGGGAAGTTGCTGGACTGGGGAAGTGAGATAAGGGGACAGAAAAAGGGAGATGACAGAATTCAGAAGGAAAGTCAAAAAGGGTTTTAACTTCTTAAATCCAGGTTTTGGGGAAAAATTCCTGAAAACTGCAATATCAGCAGTTTATGCTAGTAGCCAATGGCAGTTCGGAAGAGTTAAGACTGGTTTTCCTCAGAAAAATATTTGCTGTGAGTAACTCTGCTTGATGAAGCTGTTTTCCTAGGAGATACCTTTCTCATAGACTTGGTGCTCCGTCCACCCTGACCTCAAACATTTCCAAAGATACGGTGTCTACCAGCTCTCTGGGTAACCTGTTCCAGTGTTTCCACCCTCATTGTAAAAGAAAGTTCTTTGTTATATCTAGTCTGAATGTACCCTCTTTCAGCTTAAAATCATAACCTATGTCCAACAACCTGTGTTAATAAAAAACACTGTACCCGTCTTTCTCAAAGCCCACAATTAGGTCTTCATAGAACTTCCTCTTCTCTAGGCTTGAACAACTCTCTCAACCTTTCTTCAGAGGAGACTTGTTTCAGCCCTCTGATCATTTCTGTGGACCCAATCTTAACAGGTCCATATCTTGTCCTGAGGACTCCAGAGCTGGACACAGCACTTCAGAAGGGGGTCTCACCAGAGCGAAGTAGAGGGAGAGTCTAACCACCTACCTAAGACTACCTAGGATGGCTTTTGAATGGAATTTGCAATGTCATTCAAATTCCTAGAAAAAACTTGTGTATGTAAGCAGACTGAAAGTGTGCATTTTTTGTCATCTGCATTTTACACAAGATGTTCTGGTCTACTGACAATAAACTTGTTGAGCTGTTGGGAGACAACCTGTCTTCAAGGTCTTACATGTCAATAGAGAATGCTATTTTGATCTTTCTCATCTCTTGTTAATTGAGTGTTTGAGGTAGTCAGGAACACAGGCATAACAAATACTATATTTGTAGGAATCATAAAGGCCTGCTGAGAAGTGACTGTTTCAGGTTGCAGAAGTTCCTCTGGATAACAAATTCCATATTTTGCTCTTTGCAGGTGAGATAGAATAGTTTATTTTGTCTGAGTTTCATTTTCAAATTGGGCATTGAAATGCCAGAAAAGTATGCTCAGGTAGATGTGAACAAATTAGAGGGAATGAGGAAGCGAGAGAGCTAGGTTACTGGCAAGGTGGTACACTGGGATTGGTAGAGGTGGGAATGTAGGTAACAACATTCTTTGCAACACCACTGCTTAAAGAACGAGTTATCAGCTGAGACTTACTCAGCCTGGAAGTACATAAACTGAGTAGTTTTACAAGGTATTGATGCAGATCCTATAAGTATGTCTGTAAATGTCAGCAGAATAAAAACTGCTTGACTCTCTCTTAAAAAGAGAGAAACGCATTTCTGTAGCCACAGTGAGTCTGTTTAGCTTCAAGTTTTTAATCTCCATATTTCCTTACTTTTTGTCCAGAGTTATGAGCTGCTCTTTCATGAGCAAGTGGTCACTATCCGTTGGTCGTGTGAAGAAGGATAGACTTGGTAATAGGCTGCTTTATCCAATGCTTGCATTTCAAATGCAAGCTGCGATGTCACTGAGCTTATTCAAAATGTTGCAACTTGCATTCCACTGGGCTTAACCTGGTTTGTCTCATCAGTTCAGCAGCAGCAGCTGTCTCATATAGCTAATGATGTTATGCAATTAATCAGGAGTTAATGGGAAAACTACATAATTAACCACAGTCAGGTGAATTTCATTGCAGTTTTGCTTAAAGTCAAGAACCCAACTGGGAATGATGAATACAAGGCAGTTCCAGACATGGAACAGTACTTTCAGAATACTGAGCAATGCTTCTTGATAGGAAAGCTGCATGAGCAGGTTGTGGTTTTTGGCTTCATTTGAATCCAGTGCTCTCAGATCAGTGTGGATGGCATGTGTGCTTAGGTCAGTGATAGACTGCTTTGCCCCAAACAACACCCCTTCCTGCCTCCAGCACTTCAATACAGATCTGGAAAACTTACATTGACTTCGTATCAGATCTTCCTTGGATGACTAGACAACATTTGAAGTAGCATACCCAGAGATACATACAAAATATACAGCTGTACAAACAAGGCAAAACTGCTTATCTCTAAAGGCAGTATTGCAAGGGCAGAAATGCTAATCATTGCCATAACTTCTGTGAGAAGGGAAACTGAATTTATTGTTCATTGATAGGAATTCCTTTTTTGTGGAGGCACAGAGAAATGGTGCGCACAGCACATGGTGCTGAGGAAATGGTGTTCATTTCCTTTTCTCCTGTTCAGGGAGAGAGATTTCTGTCTGAAGAATTATCGAGTGTAAAACTTGCATAGTTCTCTTGTTCTGAATTTTGCCCACTTTGAACATCTACTTTATTTTTTTGCTTTATTCAGTTTGACAGAATTAATTTTTGTTTCTCTTGTCAGGCCTTCTTCTGTGATGGAATCATCACAACAGGGAATTTATAATCTTTCCACTAATGCAGGAAACTGTGTTTAAGTGTTTTCAAATAGTGTTTACTGCAACCACAGAAATGTGCAAAGAGAACAAGGGTGGGTGTGCCTTTGTCCTTCCTGCTACAAGGAACTTGATATTAACTTCCACTTGAATTGAAATGAGTGGCTGTTGTCACTTTTCAAAGAAGAATTAGTGTTCTGGCTAAAGGGGATGTTACTGCATGAAGTGAGCATACCAAGTCTCTTGTTATAGTTACTTTCCTTTTTCATTTTTCTTCATGTAATGCCATCAACTTTTCTTAAACTGATGCTGTATTCACAGAAAAGAAAAACATGGTGAGCACAAAAAAAATACTGGTAGTTGTTTTTTAAGTCAGGTGTTTGTTTCATGCACCAATTATTTCACAGAACTGAGGAGCAGTCTCTACCAAAAATGTGGTTTAAAAAAACAAAACAAAACAAAACTGGAAAGCTATTGGCTAAAAAGGCAGGAATTTGGACAAACAAGATAGGAGTTGATCACTCTCTGTAACTAATACAGATTTAAATTCTTAAATAATGATGCATTATGAGTTATGTATTGTTCACAGCCATTAGCTTTTTTAAAATATATGTGTATTTTAATTGCAGATACAATATGTTCCACCACTGCTTGTGTGTCTGACCTCCTGTGGATACCAGCAGCAGGTGAGTGACTTGTGTTGTGCTTCTTTAAAGGGCTTCATCACTCTCACATTTCATACAGTGTTTTACCAAGTGGTAAAAGGTAATTAACAGTTGAGGTTTTATCTGTGGTGAGAGAATGCTCTGATTTTTGAACCTCCAAAGCTGTATGTTTGGACTGGCATGTCTTAAGATCCTAGCTATGTAGGTTTCCATAGAAACTCCATCCCCACACCCCAAAAAACCAGGATAAACTGGAGGGAAGATTATTTTCAAGAAGAGAGTTTAGTTTAAAAAAAAACTGGTAGAGCCCATACCTCCAAATGTCTGTAAGAAGACAAAAAATGTTCTGGATGGGGCTGTGAATGCTGCATATTATTAAATCATGAGGATATTGTTTGTTCTCCACATTTCCATGAAATGTACTGCATAAGTGAAGATTTTCAACTTCATTAATTAATTTTTTTCCTGGTTGACTTAAAAAGAACCATATGAATTTGTGCAGCCATCTGGCTGGTAAAGTTAATCCTCAGTTAGGTGTATCGGAGGTGCAGACAGCAACTAAGAATGGCATGTAAACATGTTGCATTGTAGAGGCTGCTAGTGGTGGTTAGGGAAGTATGGGGAATGATTAATCTGTTGTTAGTGTTGAGCTCTTTCATACCGCCAGCGCGTTGTGACCATGTGTGTCAAGTACTGCTCATGTGAAGCCCTGTCCATAGAACTGATGGTTTACTTTGATGTGTAAGACAAAGACCAGGAAAATACATTTTCTGGTATTCAGTGGAAAAAAAATTATTTAGGGGTATTTCTTGCATCCATCAGCACTTCAAGAGAAAAGGCAAACTTGGAATTTAAGTGGTGACACAGTTATACAAATAGTATCTCTGGAGATTTTTTACATTGTCACATGGAACCTTTGAAATTACTGCAATTTTGTTGGTATTTCATGTTTTTTAGGTATGATTAAGCAAGATTCCTCCTTTTTTTTTTTTTAGTGGAGTTTTTATATAGAATCAAGGAGAGCATTATGACGTTTTTTTGAAATGTCAAGCGTGTTTGTAAGTACACGAACTTTATGAAGGAGAGATAGCACAAGGATGTCTGTTTGTTGAAATTGGCCAGGTTTTCAGTTAATTCTGTAAATGTTATGTCCATTCAGTGTTGGATAGACATAATACCAAGTCACCAAGATGAAAGGATCTGTCACTGTGAAGGTGTGTATTCAACAGAAGGGTAATATTAGAATACTTTAGAAAAATTACTGCATTAGCTGAAGTAAGAATGCTCCAGAGATTGAAGCAGTCAATGTTTTGTATAAGCAAGTATCAGAGCACAAATATTATGTCTTCAATATTGTTGACAGAGGTAGTGAGAAATGTTTTGAATATGATGTTTCTAGTGATGTGGTGGTTATTTTCTTCTAAGAAACATGACTTCATTGATAGGTTAAGAGAAACGTTTGTTTTTCCTTCATTGAATGCTTAGGTGTTACTTGTGTGCTGCTTTTGCAGCTGGAAGCAAAAATCTTCTCTATGAATGAGGCATTGTGAATTCATCTGCCCCCCTAGATCAGGGACCAAGGAATATACTGAATGACACTTGGATCTAGAAATTCAGATTTGTCTGTGGTACACTGACTTGGTATGTTGCTTAGTTTGGGAAATAAAATAATGCCCTTTTCTCATGGTAATGGTGTCTCTCTTTTTTTTTTTAACTTTTTTTTTTAATTTCCCCTTGAATTGCTGTCATTTATCCTGTATGTGCAGTTTAAGATTTTTGCCTATCACGTAGCTCATGAAGTTAATGTTCTCTGCCTTTTAAGGTATTTAGCTGTTTTCTACTTCTGACTTAACTGTTGTGATCTGTTTCTGTACTGCAAGTCATCTTTAGCCCCACAAACATACGCTTATTCTTTCCTCATTGATTGTAATTAGAAGCAGAAAATTTTGAAAATCATGTTCCAAAGAGCTCTTTTATGACAAAGCATCATATTTCAATATAAACAAAAGATGTTGAAAGCCAACTCCAAGCGAAACAATAAACATATTTCTAAGTTAAATAGTAGCTTTTCCATGTCTTTAGTAACTGTTCAGTATCTTCATTAATGACTGAGTGCATTCTTAGCAAGTTTAGGGATGACACCAAACTGAGCTGGACACCTGAAAGGCATGAGGGAGGGTAAGCCATCTGGAGGGACCTTGACTGGCTTGAGAAGTGGGCCCGTGTGAACCTCATCAAGTTAAACAATGCCAAGTGCAAGGTCTTCAGTTTTTTTGGAATAATCCCAAATATCAATATAGACTGAAGAATTAATGGATTGAGAGAAGCCCTACCGATGAAGATTTGAGGATATTGGTAAACGAAAAATGAAGCATGAGCTGGCAATGTGTGCTTGCAGCCCAGAAAGCCAATTGTATCATAAAAAAGCACGGCCAGCAGACTGAGGGTTGTGATTCTTCTCCTGTGCTTTGTTCTCGTGTGACCCCATCTGGAGTACTGCATCCAGGTCTGATAACCTCAGCACAAGTAAGACATGGACCTCTTGGAGTGGGACCAGAGGAGGGCCACAAAATTATCAGTGAGCTGGAACACCTCTCCTATGGAGGAAGGCGGAGAGACTTGTGGTTGTTCAGCCTGGAGAAAAGAAGGCCCCAGGGAAAACTTACTGCAACCCAAACCACTGTACAGTTCTGAAAAACAGAATGTTTATAATTGATGTCTTCTTTAGACCTCTTGTGCGTTTTCAGAATACAAAATTATGAATTGCTGGTGGTAGCTACTTGGAATCAGTTTTAATTAAAGTAAGCCTTCTAAACTGTGGTCAAAGCTTGTATCATAAGCATGGATTATACTGGTTCAAATCATTATGAAGTCGCAAAAGAGCAAAGATATTCTTCAGATGGCTTTTGGAATATGCTGTCAATCTTACTTCTTAAAAAAAACAAACAAACAATTTTCTTTTACATTTTCAGATATACCTGTGGTTAGATATTGCCTTATTAGTCTCTTATTTTCTTTGATTATATTTATCAGAGAGGATTTTTACCTCAAGCTCCTTAAATGATTAGTCTGAAAGGAGGAGGTCTTGGAAATCTGCTTGCTTAGAACCTCACCTCAGAACATGTGTGTGCTTAGGACTAAAACTTGATGAATGGTGATACTCTTACCCTTCTCTTTGTCACTGCCAGATTGTGACCTAGCTATTTGTTCTGTCTTCTAAGTTCTCAGTGCAATGTTCTTGTTTAATCTGGAACTATAATGAGTTGCACAGATGTCATTAAAGGGAGTACTTTAGCTTTCAGGTTAAACTGGCATGTTTCAACTGAACGAGTGAACACATGCTCTGAAATCCAGTGAGAGAAAATCAATCCTGTAGATGGACTCCCAATTTATATCTTTGGTTTCCTGTTGTAGTGTCTGTTGTTTTTCAGAACAGGGCACTGTAGCATATCAAAGAGAAACTCAGCTTTTAGTAAATATGCTGAGCCATTCTGTCATCCTTTACTATCAGTGTTTTTGTGTTGTCAGAACAATACTTTTAATAATAGGAGTATTACAAGCAAAATCGAATACAGATAGTCAAGAAGTACTCCTTACATTTCTTTTAGGCAAATGTGCTGAACAGAACTAAAACAAACAATGGCCTGTCTTACAATGACAAATGCAGAAGGTACAGCAGCTTCTACTGCCCACCAGAATGGTGACTTCCAAGGGAATACCAATGCACCCACGCAGATGGAATCATCGCTTCAAGTGTACCTTTATCATTCTCCTGGGAAGACAGGAGGTGATTACCTTCAATTTCCACCTGGAGAATATGTTGCAGAAGAGATTTGTGCTGTTTGCTGTAAAGCCTGTGGTAAGTATATGCCCCACATATTGCCTTTGAATACTTCCAGGGAGGGGGCATCCACAATTTCCTTGGGCAATCTGTTTCAGTATCTTATCACCCTCACTGTAAAGAATTTCTTCTTAATATCTAGCCTAAAACTACCCTCTTTCTTGAGTGTGTCCCTGTGCTATCAAATCTCTCAACCTAGTCTGAATTCATGGGAACAGTAACTGCCTTGGTAGTTTGATTAGTTTTTGCTCTGGTTTGATTTTTCCTTGCTTCAGTTTTCAGATGTTTGTTCATAAATTTTCTTCTCCTTTCCCTATCACCAACCCTAGGGAGAAATTTTCAAATATCTTTAGATCTTTTTGCTAAAACTTAAATTGATTTAACTTGAATGTCGTAACTGTTTTAATTTTTTTGCTGTCTTCTACACTATCTCCAGTTTCCTAGGAAAACGTGCAGCCCAGGCCATGTATGATTTTCTTCTCACTCACATCACAAACATACAAAATCTGGTTCCCTGTTAATCCACTAATCCCAATTATTCATGTTTCCTGTCATGTCATCTGAAGACTTCATGCTGTTGTCCCAAATGTGGGTTTTTTACCAATTAGCACGCAGAGCGAAGATACCTGTCTTATTCCAGTTCTGTGCAGAAAAGGGTCCTAGGTGGTAACTCCACAAAGCTAGCACCCAGGTTGAAACTCGTGGCAGGTATTTATAAAATGAAATGTGTTAGGTTTGCCTGAAGATAATACCCCCTGCCTAGACAGTGGTTATCTTAATTCTTGCTTCATCTTAAAATTGCTGTGCATGCTCAAAGGGTGAGGGGCTTATAGGGGTAGGGAGCTTCTCTAGCTTGAAGGTGTGGGTGTTTTTATTATAATGATACTATCACCAGCTCAATGTAACCAAAGGTTTCATTTGGGTTTATGATTTTTCAGTATGCCCATGCTCACTCTTGCTTTTTATTGCTGTTCCTACCCAAAGTGTGGTACTTCTAAGTATAGTACTCGTGGTTTCTGCCAGCAATTGTGATTAGTCCCTAAGTTAACACTTTTCTTCTTAAAGACCCTTTGTCCTGGTTGCCTTGGTTTCAAAACAAGATCTTCATGGTTACCTGATTTCAATAATTTGAACTTTTTCTTGACATCAAATTTCCCTCTTTGAGACTTGGGAAATGTATCACATTTACCACAAGTCTCACCTTATATTTTTGCTGAGAAAGATTTAGATTCCTGTTATGTTTTCTTTAGAATAGATTGCCTTCTAATTAATTATTCGTTGCAGTGTTCCAATTCCTGTTGTCCATCAACAGAGGTCTGAGCATATTGGTAAACACTGAATCATACAACAGTTTACCAGCAAAATAATAGTGTAGTATATTGCTTGTTTAGTCAGACTTTACCAATCCTTATCAAGGCTTCTAGCTTTCTGAGGTGTCAGTTTCTGTTTTGCTAGTATGGCTGGTACCTAGCTCATAGATGTATCCTTTTAACTGTTCTAAAAATATTTTTTTAATGAATGGTACTCCTTATCAAGGTGTGGGATTTTTTGTATTGTTTTAGCATTCTTTGACAGAGTTTCTAAAGTATATCCGTAGTGATTTGTATAAATAAAATGAGTAGAGCTGAAGCAAAGTGGTTTCTGCCTGGTAACTACTACAGCAGTATCATACAACCTTTTTGTCAGTGAATTTATAATTTCATTTCTTTCCAAACTGGTGAGAGAAGCTGAAATGGCTGCAGGTTTTCATTTTCTTTCAAATCAGTTATTACCGCTTAAATGATGAGGTACCACTTCTTAGTACTTTCTGGTTTTTCTAGGAAGTTCAGTGGTTGTACAGCAGAACACCTAGGTCTGCAAAGCCTACGTAGTCATGTAACGTTTATGTTGGCAAGGCTTCTTTCAAGACTCAGCTGTGAATCAGAATACTTCATAAAGGGAGTGGTTCAGGTAGTAGGCATGTCTGAAATACAATGTATTTGCTATTGGTAATGAATGTTCTTTGTGATCTGACCTTTTGATAGCAGCTTTTGATAGCAGAGCTGGTTGCATCCAAGTATGAATGACTGTTATTGATGGCAAGCAGGACTCATGAAATTCAATATGAGCAAGTGGAGGGTTCTGCACCTGGGCCGGAACAATCCTTGCCATCAACACGAACTGGTGGATGAGGTGTTAGAAAGCAGCCCTGAGGGAAAGAACTTGGGGATGCTAATGGATGAGAAGCTGAACATGAACAGACAGTGTGGGCTTGCAGCCCAGAAGGGAAATCACATCCTGGGCTGCTTTGAAAGATGCATTGCCAGCAGATCCAGAGAGGTGATACTGCCACTTTGCTGTGGCGAGACCTTGCCTGGAGTACTGTGTGTGGGTCTGGAGCCCTCAATACAGGAAGGACCTTGGACCTGATGGAGCAGGTCCAGAGGAGGGTCGTGAGATTGATCAAGGGGTTGGAACACCTGTACTACGAGGACAGGCTGAGGGAGCTGGGGTTGTTCAGCTTAGAGAAGAGGAGGCTCTGACCTAATAGCAGCCTTCCAGTACCTGACAGGGGCCTACAAGAAGGATGGGGATAGACTGTTTACAAAGGCCTGCAGTGACAGGGTGAGGGGCAATGGCTTTAAGCTGGAGAGGAGCAGATTTAGATTGGATGTTATAAACAAGTTCTTTAGCATTAGGGTAGTGGAACACTGGAACAGGTTACCTGGGGAGGTGGTTGAAGCCTCTTCCCTGGAGATATTCAAGGAGAGGCTTGAGCAGGCCCTGGGCAGCCTGGTGTAGTCTGGGGATGTCCCTGCTGAGTGCTTGGAGGTCAGACTAGATGACCCTTAGAGGGCCCTTCAGGCGTAGACCATTCTATGATTCTATGACTGGACGTAGGCAAATGTCAGCAGTCACAGAGACAGTCTTGTTATGTTCCTTTTACACAGTTCACACAGTTGATGGTTTTCCAGGCTGTGCTGACTTTGGTCTGTTGTATATGGCATGTATCTGCTTTATACCTCTGTCTGTAGTTATATGCCATCTTGAGGCGTGCATGCAAAAGCTAAGTATTTGTGGCAGTTTTAGGTTGTGCCTAGGAAAATTTTCCGCAGATTGGGTAGGAAAGTGGTAGAATGTAAATAAATTACCATTGGATGGAAAATAAAAATAATAAGGTCTAAATAATCCCATTGGTCTGAAAATTAACATAAAGCTAGTTGTATAAACTAACTTTTTCTCTTCT
Source organism: Indicator indicator (assembly GCF_027791375.1). NCBI lineage: Eukaryota > Metazoa > Chordata > Aves > Piciformes > Indicatoridae > Indicator > Indicator indicator. The sequence goes on from NC_072053.1 coordinate 39,033,933, forward strand.
TTCGGTTTCTTTGCTCTAGCAGATACTAGCTGGCTTTTGCTTAGCTGTTGCTGACCTTGAATGCGTTCTCGTTGTGGCTAAGTACAAACAAACTATTCACTGCTTTTTTCCTCTTTCTTTCTCCCTTGTGTAGGGTGGGGGAAATGAGCAGGGAGGGGTTAGCTGTTGATAACCCCCTGGTTATGTCCAGGGGGTTCCTATGTTGTTCATAAATTGCAAATACTGTATATTTTGTACATAAACATTGCATTTTATATTTCTAGATTGTAGTGTGCTTCTAAATATAGCTTCATTTGCTTTCGGCTGAGCTGGTCTGGCAATTTTATGCTGGGGGGCAATTTCAACCCACCACAGTATTTTCTAATTTTATTTTAAAATGGCATTCTGTTTGTTTTTTTGTGTGTTTTCTTTTTAATGTAATGAATATGAAAATCTTAGTAGGTTCATATTTTTATGTGAAAAACTGTCTGAACTTGAATATTACTTTTTCTAACCAGAAATTCATGAAAAGATGAAGTGTCTGGAAATTATAAATTGGCTAGGTAGTGTCATAGCTCAGCTCTTGTATGCTAACTGTTAGATGCCATGTAAAAAATTATAAAAGCCACTCCAAAACCAAGAGAAGTCTTTACTCTCAGCCAAAGAGAGGAAGTAGTATTAGAGGAAGTAACTGGTGGTGAAAATGAAACATGATGGGAAAATTGTTCTAGAGATTACAGAATTGTTATGTTAGATGCAGTATCAGAGATTTATTTTCTCATCTCATGACATTAAACCCTTTCATTTTCTCTGTTCTCTCAAATTAGATTTCACTGTTAAGCCATTTTTAATGTTTACAATTATTTTATAAAGCTATTAAGCAGTCAAGGCCGTTTGGAATACAGACACCAGTGCCTTAAAACAGCTAAGTCAGTTGTTCGTGCTTTATAGGCAACTGATCTGTGATGTAGTTGATCCCACTGTGCTCATCAAATGAGACCCATGGGATAGATTTCTTTTTAACTCTGTAAGATGGAATTAATTTGATACCAAAACTCTAACTGATCAAATGTGCCTTACTGCACAGTAATTGTGCAAAATCTGGATTTACAGCAAATCATTCAGTTATTAGTCACTTCAGGGTCATTCCCTTGGAAGTTTTGTTTAGTTTCGGTTTCTTTTCTTGACTGCCTTACATAGTGCTTTCCATTTCTGTAATTTCCTGTCCTTTTTTGTAGAAAATCCTGTGTTACATCCTGTAGTTCTGGTGTATTTTGGTAAGCTTTAGTTTAATGTCAGATGATTTCAGCAGTTTAATTTGACATCTGCCCATTAGACCTCTTGTCCATAGCCCTGCTACCGGCTCTCTACAAAGACAAAGCCCATTTTGTAATGTATTTTAGTTGTTATATAAGACTGAACTGCTTTTTGTTCTACCAGTTTATGCAGTTTTATATGTGGAGTTAATGAGTTGTTTCTAACTCATTCTTACATTCTTTAGGAGTGATGAAAGACATTTGGGTCTGCCCCCAACAAAAAATAAATAAATAAGTTCCCCCCCCCCCCCCCCCCCTCTTTCTGGTCTTTTGTGTGAATTTCAATTATTTCATTCAAAGTATTTGGGTGGAGTTGTGGGTATTTTGTCTTCTCCCTTAATTCTTTTGTCTCTCAATATCATTTCAAGTTATTTTTGTTAACTTTATCTGTTGGGGTTTTTTCATTCTTTTTTTCTTTTTCCCCCAAAGTGTTTTTAATGTAGGTATAGTGTTCTTTTGTTATGACCTACTGTGACTTTCACTGTAATTTTAATCCTACTTTCTGACCTCTAGACCTGTATCTCTTCTTGTGTTTGTCAGTGGTTAAAGTTCATCCGTTTGTGCTGGCACTGCTTTCCAAGTCGTAGTACTGGCACTGCATGGAAGCATAGCATTGCAGCATAGTATGGTGCTGTGGCTTCTGTCTTATGTTAAGCTGTACTTTCAGCTGGGAGACCCAAAGCCTAATTAAAACTTTCGTGCCACTCAAGAGTCAATGCTCAGCTGATTTCCATAGTTTGTGATTAAGTGGAATTGCTTGTCTGTACTCATTAAAACAATCTGTGTCAGGTTTGTCTGCTGGGGTTTTGATAGCAGGGGGAAGGGGCTACTGGAATGGGCTTTTGTAAGAATCTTCTAGAAGCTTCCCCGGCTCCTAGATGGACCCACCTCTGGCCAAGGCTGAGCCAGACAGCACCTCTGTTAACAATATATTCAAGAGAAGAAAAACCTGTTGGGTTAGTTCCTTTGTTCTGGGCTTTCTTTTGTTTTGGAGAGGAGTGTGTGGAACCTGAGAGACACAACCATGCAGACATTGATGCTGAGTCAGTGAGGAAGGAGGAGGAAAGAGATGCTGGAGCAGCCATTCCCCTTCAGCCTGCTGTAAGAGGCAGGCTGAGCCCTTGTAGCTCTTGGAGATCAACAGTGGGGCAGAATCCAGTCCACGAACTGTGAAGGACCCCACACTGGAGCAGGGGACTGATGCCAAAGAAGACCATGGCTCTGGGAACCCTACTCTGAAGCAGCCCATTGTTACGAGAATTATGACCCATACAAGGGACCAGTGCTGGTGGGAGAAATTTGTGGAGGACTGTCTCCCATGAGAGGGATGCCATGTTGCCACAGGGCAGGACTGTGAGGAGTTTCAAACCCTGAGAAGGATGGAGCAGCAGGAATAACACAGGGTGGATTGGCACTGATTGCAACCTGCATTGTCTGCCACTCTGTGCCACTGTAGCGCAGGAGGTAGCAGAGCTGGGCTGAGGAAGAGAGGGGTCGGGGGAGGGTTGTACTTAAGACCTAGTTGAATTTATCAGTGCCCTGCTCTAATCAGTTGGTAAATTGGTAGTGGTTTTGTTTAAACTAAAGAGATTTTTTTTGTTTCCCAAAATCGAGTTCCCCATGACCACAACTGGTGTCTGTGTTGTTTCCTATCCTTTATCTTGACCCTCAAGCCTTTGCTGTATTTTCTTCTACCCTTTCCTGTGGGATGGGGAGGAGTCAGTGAGCAGCTGTGTGGTGCTTTGCTGCTGGCTGGTTAGTCTCAAACCACTACATTTTCCTGACTTGCTGAGGAAAGGAGGTATTTTCCAGTTTTGTTTGTTTAACAATATGTGTTTAATATTGTTCTCAACTGAGCTACTAAAATGGAAATGGCACCTCATGATGACTTTGTATTGCATTACATCTACTTATTCATTGGTCTAAAATCTTAAAATTAATTGCCTATACCTGGTTTTGAAGAAGGTAAGGAGAAAGATAACGTTGTTACTTAACTGAGAGGCAAAGAATCCTTTTCATTAAATGCCGTGCAGAGAAAATCTTGTAATCTAACAGTGGAGCGTAGAATAACGGATGAACAGAGAACAAAGGGAAGAATGAGAAAGTAAACCACCACAAGAATCTGCAGGTTATAGGGTGGTTATTGCAATGCCGTTGATAGTGATAGAGCAGGGCAATGAAAGGTTGGAGAACATAGGCCGATCTGCTACTTAAAACCCAAAATTACTTTTTTCTTTTTATTAAGGCTGATTCCTTTTAGAAAATTACTTCCTATAAGCGTTTGCTTCTCTTTTCTTTGTTTAGGTATCATGCCAGTGTACCATAACATGTTTGCACTCATGAACGAAGTAGAGAGAATGTGGTATCCCCCAAATCACATCTTCCATGTTGATGAAGCAACCAGACTTGTCCTAATTTACCGGATAAGGTAATTTAAATCTAATGTTAGGTGCTTGTGGTGGTAAAACAAAAGATAGGTATTGAACTACATTTTACATAAGAAATTATGGACAGATTGTTGGTGATACGTGGATAAGAGAGAGATAAAAGAATCAAAGTTACTGGAGCGGTTTTGAATAGCATACTGTATCTATTGCCTCTATACTAAATGTTTGACATGTCACAGTGAAAATACTATGAGAAAAACATATTTAATGTATATAATCAACAACAGAAAATACATCAGAAGTAAAATTCATGTTTTTCCTAATAATGATACAAATCATCTCCCCTGAACTTGCCTGTTCAAAATTAGTGGCAGTTCTGAAATTCAGAGTTGTTATCCTGTGTAGTCAGATATGTCTGCAACAGAACCTTTTTTCTCAAAACTGAGTTTTGGATGTGGACATCTAAAAGCTACACTTGATTTTGCATATGAAAAAGATCTTATTTATTTGCATTGCATAATGTGGCTTGAGTGTTTCTTTAGGAATGGTCTGGAAGGAAACTGGAAAGCCGTAATACAATTCCCTGTATTCTGATAAGTGAGGATAAACTTAAGGAACAACTTGTTCCTACAGCATGCCACCTGGTATTGGTAAGTAAAGGAATCTGTTTATTAATGTTTGCTTAAATGTTTCCTTTCAGGTTTTATTTTCCCCACTGGTATTGCAATGGCACCAACAGAGCATATCGGTATGGCGTTCTTCGAGGTGCAGAGAGCCCTGTTCTTGATGATCTTGTCATGTCTTACCTATTTGCACAGGTATGATTTGAGGATTATTTTTTAGTACAGGTTGGTAGAGGTTGTTAGCATTTGTTCCCTTTCATGTTTTCTGACAGCAACTGTGTAGGCTATTTTGATAGCTTGAAGCCCACTCACGATGAAAGTTAATTTATACTTCATGTGTATTTGGCGAGTTCAGATGTCAGTTGTGAAGAGAACAGGGAGTGCAAAGCTCTTTTCATATGCCACTTTCATGTGGATGTGTCTCAGTGTGACTTTAACTTTGGACTGATACCATGTAGAACAACATCCTCCCCATGTGGACCTTTCCAAGATTTGAAACAAAAACGTTTTGAAAACAGTGTTTCTAAGAGTGGTGGTAGTGGGTACCTGTTACATGAAGCTTTTTGTGGATGAAGAGGCTCATTCACAAGAATGCAGTCTTAAAAAAAAACAAACCACCAAACAACCCTCCTGCCATAAAACCCTAATCCCAAACAAAGAAAACCAAAAATCCACATACCTGCTGTACCCTGGAAAAACTCTTATTAATGAGCAGGAGCACTACAGTTTTAATTTGCTTTCTTGCTTGCTTTCACAGTGGCGAGCTGATTTTTTGGATGGGTGGATACAGATGCCTGTTACTCATGAAACTCAAGAAGAATGCCTTGGAATGGCTGTTTTGGATATGATGAGAGTGGCCAAAGAAAAGGACCAAACGCCACTGGCTATTTACAATTCAATGAGGTGACTCTATACTTCATAACTCTATCACATCTATTTGATATCTAAACCAAGTATTTTTGCACATTGGCATCTAGGAGATGCTCAGCTGTGGGCAATTGATTATTCTAGCATACTAATTCTATTAATTTACCTGCATTGCAAACCAATTAATAGCGTGTCTGTATCATGATGGGCATTCATGGTTTTGGATACATGAATTTGATTCTTTTAATAAGAGGTAAGGCAGCAGCTACTTATGTGAGAAAGAACATCATCGGTAATTTGAAGTAGGAGAGACTTCTGGAAGTCATCACATCCAACCCCCTTGTCAGATCAGGGTCTGAAGCCTTCTTTTCTCCAAATTGAACAAATCACGCTCCCATATGCCTCTTCTGTCATGTCCTTTTCCCCAGGCTAAACTTGCTTGTGTTTATCACTTCACTTTGATTTTTCAACATAATCAGTGTCCTCTCCAGCTGAGTTAAATCTGGCCCAGCTTAATGCTTGATGTTTGTCCTTTAATGAAACCTAGCCAGAAGAGTGAAAACCATGAGACAATGAACTGGCCAGCTGATTGCAGGTGGCAGTTCAGTCTTTTGCTTCTTGACACAAAACATGGACTGTGCTACCGGAACTTCAGAGAGAGCCAACCACACTGTTGTATTCTAGCACCACTATTTTCAGCCAGGAAAGTATCTGTCCTTTATCCCAGGTAGTTGCCCCTGTCAGTGTAGTATCTTTCCAACTTTTACCCCAAACAAAGCAACTGTGTAACTTGTTTCCTTGCCTCAAAGCTTCAGTAATGACTAGAGCAGGCATGTCTGGATTTATGGAAATTGCATTATGTAATATAAGTTGAAACTGAAGGGGGAGGGGGGAGAAGGGAAAACAAAAGAAAGACAGGGCTGTGTTTGAAAGAACATGCTACAGACCGAGGAAGGGATCCTTGCTATCCTAAAACAAACAAAGTTATGTTTAGAGGAAAATATTTCATTTTGTGTTGTTTAGTGCAGAACTGGTTCTTTGCTATATTTAATGGATAAAAATAGTGGGTTTTTTGCTGATTGTATATTCGCAGCTACAAAATGTTTTTGCCTAAATGTGTGCGAGCTAAAATCCAAGACTACCACATTTTGACACGAAAAAGAATAAGATACAGGTTCCGCAAATTTATACAACAGTTCGGCCAATGCAAAGCTACTGCCAGAAACCTGAAACTTAAGTATCTCATAAATTTGGAAAACCTTCAGTCTGCCTTCTATTCAGAGGTTTTTGAAGTAAAAGAACCTGGTGGAGATCCTTCTGGAGAGGAAAGTTTTGCAACTATTGTAATAACTGGAAATGGTGGAATTCAGTGCTCAAGAGGAAAACTTAAAGACTGTGAGACACTTGCAGAGCAGGTAATTCTTTATTTTAATATTTCTGCAGTTTATCATGTAGTAGAGTGATTAGTTTATATTAGAAGCTCTGATTTACACCAGGCAAATCTGGCAGATGGATTTTACTTCACAGTGATGATACAGTTTCCATATGGCTGAGGTTCACAGAAATGTATTCAGTTACACAAAGGTTTAAAATTAATTATTAATTGAAGAATTGAAAGAAACTCAGTACTTGAACATGCAATACCTCTGTGCTTGATAGATGAAAAAGTCAGTGTTGGACTTTCATTACTGTAAAAAAAAAAAAAAAATCCTAAAGTCATTGGAAAGCAATGACCCTACCCCAAGGTATAAGTAAAATACACAAATTTCTCATTCTCTTTGACAGCAGGATTTTAAGGACTTTAAAAAGCAGATAAATTCCCTTATACCTCTTTCCTGGTGCAGTTAAACTCCTACCAGTTTCTAAGCTAGCAAATGTAAAGTGATATTTCCGTGACTGTATCACAGTATCACACAATATATCAGAGGTTGGAAGGGACCTCAAGAGATCATCATAGAATCATAGACTCAACCAGGTTGGAAGAGACCTCCAAGATCATCCAGTCCAACCGATCACCCAGCACTAGACCATGGCACTAAGTGCCTCATCCGGTCCAACCCCCCTGCCAGAGCAGGATCACTTAGGGTAGTCCACACAGGAGCGCACCCAGGTGGGTTTTGAAAGTCTCCAGAGAAGGAGACTCCACAACCCCCCTGGGGAGCCTGTTCCGTGTCCTCTTTGTTCAGGAGTTAATCACGTGCTGCTGCATTTTATCAGTATTATTTCTTTTGTGCTGTTTCCCAACATGACTATTCATTTTGTTGAATTCACCAGAATATGACACAAACTCCTATCAGTATACATTGAGACTGTGCAATTTTCCAAAGGTAAAATTAAAGCCAAAGTGGAGGACTTAATCAGTTTTCAAAAATAATTGCCTCCACTAGTTTGATAGTTTTGATGCATGATACATAGCAGTAAAGATCAGACTACAAAATGTTGTATATTTACAGTGTGCTGTAATAATGTATAAAAACACAATTATTTCTTCTTTTAGTACTTAAATAATACCTGATTACATACCCAGATTTTTAAAGTGAGTTTTTCTTAGAGACATTAGGTACAGTTATGTTATGTATTTTTTTCATTATTAATACTATTATAACCCTGCTACTTAACAGAGACATGCTGTGGGCTGCATATAGTTTTACTGGAAAGGAAACTGGTTTTGAAAACATAGTACATTGTAGAATCAGACCTTAAGGATCATCTAGTTCCTACCCCCCTGCCATGGGCAGGGAAACATTCTACTATACCAGATTGCTCAAGACTCCATCCAGCCTGGCTTTGGACACTTCTAGGGAGGGAACATCCACAACTTCTCTGGGCAATGAATAAGGCTGCTTTTTAAATGTGATCAAAATTCTTGTTTCAGCAAACTATATTGATGAAATTTTATTAAGATACTGTATTGAAACTTTTTTTTTTAAACTATTATTGATTTACCGGGGACAGAAGCAACATACGTGAACTCAATTGTGAAGAAAATTATTTTGCCAGTTCACATTTCCAGCAACCAGATACACAAACAGAGCTCCAGGGACTTCAGTGTTGATAAAGTTTAGCTGATACCCATTTACAGCCTTGATTATTACACCTGTTTATGTATTAGGATATGCTTCCAGCTGTTTAAATAAGGCATTTTAACCTGAATAAAATCTGCCTGCTTTGAAAGTATAATTTTAGACTGATAAATTTCTCTTTATTTGAGGATGTTACTTAACATCTGAAATTGTACTGAAAACCAAAGCAAAGTGTGATTTATGTGACATAATAATTTGACTTCGTAAAGACTGAAGGATGTGGTAGAGAATATCACAGTATCAAAAACCACCTGAACTTGCTGTCAAAGGAAAACTTGCCTTGAATTTCCCATGTCATTGGGGTTGATGCTGCAAGTTACACAGTGAGGAGCGTGGCTGATGGGAGGACCTTATCCTCTGAGATCCTTTTTTCATTCATACTACATCACTTTCTTTTGGTGGCAAATTTTGCAGCTTGTATCACCCTGAATGAAACTTACCTATTGTGGAATTATCACAGGCTTCTTAAGCCTCTTTAATCAGGATGTAAATAAATTCACTGGAAAAAAAAAAAGAGCCTCTCAAAAATTATTCAGAGTGTTAATTTTGGTTGTTAATCCTCACCAAATACTAGAGAGTAAAGAAATACCTACATTAAAAAACAACACACACACACACAAAAAACCCCCACACAAAACAAAATCCTAAAACAACAACCAAGAAATCACACAAAAAGCCATCCACTTTTATATGGGTATTTCCATTCACAGGTTCCTGCATCTTTGTGCATTTTTAATTGATGCTCCTTGTGATGGCCCTGTAAACACGCAGTTCCTTTCTGCATTTGTAATGGTGTATTGAACAGTTTATGATCCTGTTTGTGGCTAGCTTCCAAGTTCAGAGTTGTAGGAATTCTATTGCTGCAATTAAGTGGGTTTTTTAGTAGCTATTTGTGTTATTGCTGATTATTATATAACCAATATTTATTACAGGATTTGCAAACATACTGTGATTTTCCTGATATCATTGATGTCAGCATTAAACAAGCAAGCCAAGAAGGCTCCAGTGAGAGAAGAATCGTCACCATTCACAAACAAGACAGCAAGAATCTGGTCTGTTTACTTTGCTTGCTGTTTTTTTTTTCAAATAGATATTGCTTTGAGCAGACTGACTGCTCTGGTATTTCTAGTAGGGTATAATGAATTACTGTGTTAATTAAGCATGAGGTAAAACTAAATGCATTTCAGCAGTGTAAGTGGTGTATAGGAACACCAGAGGTCTTTTGTTTTCAGAGCTCTGTGCATGGACTGAAATGGAAATAGACGTTTCTAGCTGGGGTTATTTTCTTTATTAGCGTCTTAAACCTGAGCCTATGGTGTTAGTTATCAAGCATACTATCTCCATGGCATCATGGCAAGCTGTCTGCCAGAGACCACCACACTGAAAAGGTTTTAAAATTCTCTGAAGAAATTGTTACACAGAAAATTTGTATTGTGACAAAACTCATGTCATTGCTTGATTTTATACATGGATGTTAAAAGTTATTTAAATTTGAACTCCAGCATTGTACTTGAGACAACCTTTCTAGCAGGTATAGCTGTCAGACGGTTGTGAGTTGGGTTGACCTTGTGTGGATGGCAAGTGTCTCTCAAGGTGCTCTATCACTTCTCCTTCTGAACTGAACAGGGTGGGGAAAATACAACGAAAGTCTCATGAATCGAGGTAAGGACACGGAGAGATGGCTCACCAATTGCCATCACTGGCAAACCAGACTCATCTTGGGAAATTAATGTATTTCCAATCAAATCAGAGTAGGATGATGAGAATTAAAACCAATCTTAGAAACACTTTCTCTCCCAAACGCCTCCCTTCTTCCCTGGCTTAGCTTCACACCTCTACCTCATCCCTTACTCAGTAGGACAGGGAATGGACTTCATTACATATCTGTACAGCTTCCTTCTCACGCTCTTCCACAATCACAGTGTGCATACTCTCCCATGGCAGACAGTCCTCCACAAACTTCTCCAATATGGGTCTTTCCCACAGAATGCAGCTCTTCATGAACTACTCCAGTGTCAACGGTGTAGTCCTTCTGGATCAGACTGCTCCAGCATGGATCCTTGCTGGGGTCACAAGTCCTGCCAGAAAATCTGCTCCAGTGCAGGCTTTCTATGGGGTCACAGCCTCCTTCAGGCATCCACTTATTCTGGCATGGGGTACTCCATGTGCTGCAGGTGGATATCTTTGCCACTGTTAACCTCCATGGGCTGGAGAGCAACACCCTGCCTGAATATTGTACTTGAGTCAACCTTTCTAGCAGGTATAACTGTTGTCTTCATGGACTACAAGGGAATCCCTACTCCAGCACCTTGATCACCTCCTCTTTCTCCTCTACTGACCTTGGTGTCTGCAGGTGTTCCTCTTGATGTTCTCACTCCTCTCTCCAGCTGAAGTTGCCATCACAACAGATATTTTCCACCCCAAAAAATCCTATCCCAGAGGCCCTACCACTGTTGCTGATGGCTTAGCCTTGCTCAGCAGTGGGTCCCATCTTAGAGCCAGCTGGCATTACCTGAATTGAACATGGGGGAAGCTTCTAGCAGCTTCTCACACAAGCCATCTCTGTAGGCCTGCCTGCTACCAAAACCTTGCCACACAAACCCAGTTCAAGTTGTTTCTTCATTTATCCCCATGATTGATGTGTTGGCCTTCAGGTCTTCCCATCTCAGGCATTTGGATGACTGGAGGACTTCTCTGTGTGTAAAAGCTGTGTACTGCTTATGTAATTATTTTCTGTAAAAATAATTTTTAAAAATTAAAAAATACTTCAGTAAGCATTAACTAGTTTTATTGTCTATGTACTGCTTTTTTTTTTTAAAAAAAGACCTTTGGTTTACTGCCATTTATAGTGAAATTTTGATCCACACTAGTTTCCTGAAATCATAGAATGGTTTGGATTGGAAGGGACCTCCAAAGGTCGTTTAGTCAGCCGCCCTTCAGTGAGCAGGAACATCCTCCACTAGATCAGATTGCTGAGAGCCTTGTCAAGCCTGACCTTGAATATCCCCAGAAATGGGGCCTCAACTACCTCTCTGGGCAACCTGTTCCAGTGTTCCACCACCCTCACGGTAAAGAACTTGTTCCTAACATTCAATGCAAATCTACTCTTCGCTGATTTAAAACCATTGCCCCTCATCCTATCTCCAGGGGCCTTTGTAAACAGCCCTTCTCCAGCCTTCTTGTAGATCCTCTTCAGGAACTGGAAGGCCTCTATTAGGTGTTCCCTGGAGCCATCTCTACTCCAGGCTGAACAACCCCAACCTGTCCTTGTAGGAGGAGTGTTTCAACCCCTGATCATCTCTGTGGCCCTTCTCTGGACCTGCTTCATCAGGTCCTCATACTTCCTATGATGAGGGCTCCAGAACTGGGCAGAGTAATGCAGGAGGGGTCTTACTGAAGCAAAGTGGAGGTATCGCCTCTCTTGACCTGCTGGCTATGCTTCTTTTGTTGCAGCCCAGGATGCAGTTGGCCTTCTGGACTGCAAGTGCATGCTATTGGCTCATGTCCAGCTTCTCATCCACCAGAACTCCTGAGTCCTTTTCTGCAGAGCTGCTTTCTTTTGCTACCTTATCCCCCAGCCTGTGCTGATAATGAGAATTACTCTGACCCAAGTGAAATAATGAATTTGAAATTCTTTCAAGACATTGTTCAAACATAAGAGTAGCTGGAATATCTGTGATGTTCATCTGTGATCCTGAGGGTGCAATAATATTTCTGATTGGGGGAGGAGGCTTCCTTAATCTGAGCTATTAACAATCTCTTTAAAATTCTCAATAGTGTTAGTTAGGTACTTGGCTCCACATTCTTCTTAAGGTAAAAGTGACTTTCCAAGAACTTGTCTAAAACAGCTACTGAAGAGCAAGGCAAAGCTGGGGAAAAGTGCAGTAGCTGCTGTTCTGCTTGTGGTTTGTTTGTGGATAGTTTGCACACCACAATTAGCTGATGTGTAAATTAGAATTTGGGACTTGACTTAACCTGTTACTCAGCTGGCAGAATTCATTACAGAAATGTACTGTACACAGGATACATGGGTTTGACTAAGGTAGCTGATTTTGTGTGGAGTTTCTGATCATGTTGAAGCAGCTGAAAAGAGAATCGTTTCTAGGCCCTCTCTTAGTAAGGAGTTTGAAGGCACTAAGTGTATCCCCAGTGTCATGGGCAAATTTGTTCAGCACAAGGAATGCAGAACTGTACAAACAAGAGTGAAAAGCAATCAGAATACCTTTAATGTATGCATGCATCTTTTTTATCATTACCATATCCAGAAATTGTGTTGCCTATTAAAAATAGAAATTCTCTCTCTCTCTCTCTCTCTCTCTCTCTCTACCTCCCTGTCCTTCCAACCAACACTCTTTCTTCCCCACCCCCAACCCATTCTCCCCTGGCAATTTAACAGGAGGCTGAATTTCAGTCATTAAGAGAAGCTCTCTCCTTTGTATCATTAATTGATGGATATTACAGATTAACTGCGGATGCTCACCATTATCTCTGTAAAGAAGTAGCACCACCCTCAGTCCTTGAAAACATCCAAAGCAACTGCCATGGACCAATTTTGTAAGCAATTTTTTAGCAATGTAACAAGGCAATACTATTTTTGAAAGAATAATTTTAGTTGATTGTGGACAGGGATGGACATCTTAAAATAATGTGTTCATTTCATTTATGTAACATAAAATTTTCTTGTTTTCCTCTTATTTTTATATCACAAAATACAGTACCTTCTTGATGTGTTATAAATGGAAAATGGCAGAAAAGTCATGGTGCTGATTTTACAGAATTATAGTTACTATTATGGCAGCAACATACAGTGTTGTAGACAGAAGATCTCATGTTTTCCCTGCAGCCTCTAATAATCTGTGTTGCCAAAGAAGGCAGATTCAGCTAACTGCAAGAATTGCAGTGAACTGTTAGCCAGTTTTTAAGGAATGTTGTCTTCTTGCTTGCTTGATTTGTTGTTTTGGGTTTATTTTGTTAGAGGAAGAATTTAGTGCCTTCATTGACTTTTTTGTTTGTTTGTTTTAATTTTTTTAAATCATTCATGTAATATTCTTATCATTTGCAGAAACAAACACAGGAGACTAGAAATGTTTTGTTAAAAAGAATAAGATAGGTGTTTGCTTTAGCTGCAGGAAGCTTGACAGATGTTATATGCAGGATCAGTTGCCTGAAAGTAACCCTGTCTACTCAACTAACGCAGAATAGTTACGTAAATTTCCCAGTGACAGAAAGAATAGCCACTACAACCTTCAGAAGATAGAAGGGAGGAGAGGGGTGGAGACCTATGCAGTTCTAATCACATTTCTTGCACTGACTGCTGCTGTAAATTGACCCTTCTGTAGGACTGCTTAGAAGGCTGTGCAATTAGTCTAGACTTCCCTAAGCCATTCTATTCGTCATTCCCTGAGATGGTTAGAAAGCATTAAGTCCTCTTTGTGTGTTGTTTCTGTCCCAAGTTAAAATTACCTTTGTCACCCATGCAAATATTTAGCTTGTTTATTAGGACACTGAAAGTCTTATCATAAGCCTAGGGGGAAAATCCCTTTTTAGACGGTAAGATTTCTCATCAAACAAGTAATTGTGGTGGTTTTAGTGTTCATTTTTAATATGCTGTTTTCTCTGCATAAGAAGCCACCCTAAATACTGGAAAATAAAAAGACAGATTAACTGAAAGGGAGCTTAAAACTTCAGAGTTTGAATTGTTGGTTTAGATATCTGATAATATTGCTCAGTGGCTGATCTCTGATACTCCTGGATTTTGAAATTATGCAATTTTAAATATTTTCTTTGTGCTATAGCATGGACTTTGCTATCAATAAGCTGAAGAAGGCGGGTAATCAGACTGGTTTCTACGTTCTTCGTTGCAGTCCTAAAGATTTTAAAAAATACTTCCTCACCTTTGCTATAGAGGTTTGTATCTTACCTTACATAGTAGCTATGTAATCTTTATTGCATTACATTCTTGAGCATGGCATAATCAGTAAATTGTTCTGAGTTGTCTTTTCGCAATGTTTGTCTGATGTTTGTATTTTATATCTACTTCTTTCAGACCAGACAGCTTTCAGAGTCTTGTTAAAATCTCAAAACACTTGTTTAGTGGATAGTTGCTGGTGACACATACTGTATGTCAAGGGATCCCACTTAACCAACAAACGATATGGCAGACGGGTATTAATAAAAATACTAGTAACCCTTTATTAATATGGAAAATTGCCAAAACTCATTAAATAGGATCATTGTACGGTTGGAATATGCATCTACAAAGGGAATGTGCAGTCTTTGGGCAAATACAACAATTCTGTGCAAACTGGGAGGAAATAACATGGAAAGAGAGAGTCCCCAGGAGCGAAAATGGCACTCACCACATTTTGGGGGGGGGAGACTTGACAAGAACCTTTTAGTCCAAGAGGCAATGAATTCATTACTCACAGCTGATTCTTCTACCCATGTGGGGAGTGCTGCTGCTGTGTTAGCTGTTGAGGCTTTGGGGTGCTCTCATACAGTGCTGGCATGGCAGATTGCTGGTAAGAAGGGTGCCACGTTGTCCTGGGGCTGATCTGGCTTCAGGGGGCAGTTTACAACACTTCTTCGCAACAGGCACTTGCTTTGTCCTGGGTAAACTGAGGCATGGCACGATTCCAGTGGCAAGGGAAGCAGGCTTGGCTCCTAAGCTCATGGCTTCTCCAGCTTGCTGCGGTGTGGGCTCCTGGCTTTATACCAGGCTTTGGATCGAGCACTCGAGGCAGGGCTGGGCAACTTGAGGCACCTTCATGCAAGACAGGTCCAGGAAGGCACGGCTTGAGCAAAGTTCAAGGGCAAGGCAAAGGCAGCCACCAGTCAGCCTGTATATATGTCTTGCCCGAGATCCATTTGGGCCAATAGGGGCAACTGAAGCCAGCATATAGCTGCCCAATGAAAATGGTTCTGCCAGGCTATGGCCATAAAAGGCAGAAACAGAAGTCTTGTTTCTGGGGGAGCAGTGGCCAGTACCCCAGATAAACTACTTGTTTACCAGACATGCATGGGACCTGTCCCCTTTGTTCCTTTTCCTGCATTTCCCTGACTTTCTTCAGGAAGGAGGGAATAGAGAGGGACCATGTCTAGACACCTTAGGGCCTGTCTGGGTTTGAGCTAGGGCTGTTTTGGCCCTACTATGACACCATATGCCTAGGGGAACCAGACAGGTAGGAGGGAAGAGAGCTTGAGAGTTGTGGGTTTGGTGACATGGCTCTTTGAACTGTAGTAAATTTGGGTGGTAGAGTGGTTTGCAGATTGTTTGGTTTTTTTTTTTTTTGAGGTTTGGTGTAGGTTTTTTTAAGTTGAATTTCTGCCAATCCATCATCCCCTTCTTCCCTGTCCCAAACAGGGCTCATTTAGACTTGAGTATACAGTTTTTGGTGATCTGATCATGTAGCTAAAGAAACAGATGTACCTCTGCTCTGTGAGACTGCAACTAGTGATAATACAGTACTCTAACATTTCTGTTACATAAATGTATGATCTTGTTTCAAGGAAGGGCTTTTTTTTAATTAACAGATCTACTTTTTGGTTTTTAAATAGGGAAGGTAACGCATGGGGTTTCACACTGGTTTGTAGCCAGCTAGCAAGCTTGCTAAATACTTTCAGCAATACATACATCTCTGAAAATGACAAAATAATGTTGATGTGTGAGTGGAGAAGCAAACAGACCTTTTAAGATCGGTTTCACAGAAGTTTTATGTCCTGTTGGTGAGGTGTTTGGTAGCGAATTTTAAGAGATCAGTCCCTGAGCAAGCTTAGAATCAGTCTGGGGGTCAAGCTTGTGGGTTAAGTCTGCTACTAAGTGACCTAGCCATAATTATTTTGTTGTTGCTCTGAGTCTTTCTTGGGAAGCCTGTAGAAGGCTTTTTGGATTCAGAATTTGTCAAAACATTTTCCACACTGTTGATATGAAGGACCATGAAAGCACTATTAAGAGCTCCTCTTCTTTAAAAATGTTTAATGGGATCTTTTCAAGACTCAATGTAAAAATAATTTAGTGCATATTGAAAACCTGTGCTGGGAGCTAATTGCTTGGAATTGTACTGTAGATGAGAGAAAAACAGAAACACAGCTGAGATCCCCAGATGCTTGCTAAAAGAACAAAGAGTGTGAGCATTTGGGCTAGTGCTTGCAACAAAATTTTGGGTTGATATTATTCAATGTAAGGGTAAAGAAGCTTGCTTTGCTGGCTCTGAAGGATTTTTCCTAGAATCCATTATCTGTTTTCCTCAGCTCCATCTTTGCAGATTTTGTAACATTTGTTTTTCTTAGCATTAACATGCTAATTCCAGTGATGGCAGTAGAATCATGTTTTCTCAGAATCAGTATTACACAGGGAGAACAAAATAACAAATTACAGTAATATTTTGCTGAAGCATACTTTCTTTGTCTGGCAGAGTGTTATATATTAAAATAAGCCTTCAAATACAATATATTGATCAGTTCTATTTTTAAAAAAATCTCTTCAGCGTGAGAATACCACTGATTATAAGCACTGCTTAATTACAAAAAATGAGAATGGAGAATATAATCTTAGTGGAACCAAGAGAAGTTTTGCTAATCTCAAGGATCTGTTGACCTGCTACCAGACAGAAACTGTCCGCTCAGACAGCATAATTTTCCAGTTCACCAAATGCTGTCCTCCAAAGCCAAAAGGTAAGAGAAAGATTATTTCTGAACAGAAATATTTCTGACTTTTCGATTAAAGATTATAAAACGAATCAACATTAAATGACTCTCAGGTAAGCGGAAATATGTTTGTGTGAGTTGTTCGTTCATCTTCATGGTCATAGCTTTCCGTCCTAGTGTCTGCCAAATTTTACTTTGTTATAAGATGGTCTTCCAAGGAAGAATCACGGTTCACAGCTTCACAGTTCAAAGCAAAATGGTTTCTTAATTGCAGCGGATTGTGTGCAGCAACACAGGTGTTTCCATGTCTTCATGAGGAAAATTCATCTTACCTGAATTAGGCCAAGGTCATAGGGTGATTTCAAATTATTTTTAACAATGAAAAATATATGTGGAAAAGACCTCCTGCCAGAGGAATGGATTTTCCTTGAATTCGCATTTTTATCTAGCACTCATGTTCATGGTCTCATTCTCCTTTATGAATTCTGATAACGTCTGCTCTTTTTTTGCTTATTGTATGTAGTACTACTTAGTTAATATTTTTTCTATCCAAATCTTAATTTAAACAACAATTTGAGAGAAGAAATTATCACTTTTACCTCTCTCAACTTTTATTGAAATTAGCCAATGGATTTAAGATCTTAGACAATATTTGACAAGTAAATACTTACGCATATTACAGAGGATTATTTTTTAAGTATATTTCCATCGAAACAAAAAAACGTACATGCATCAGATGTATAAGTTATTTAATAAATAGGCATTGCACGTGTGTGCACCGATATACTCACAATAGGTCTCTATCAGCTTTAGTTTTACTAACAGAGCTCTACTTAGTGGAGAGCCTTTTTTCAAAATGACTTGAATAATAATTAGTAATTATCAGGCAATGAGGCACTAAAGTGTTTCTGGGGCAACAATATCAAAAAGCTTTAAAGAGGCATCAGAAAAATATTCATATTTTTAACGGAATGACTTCAAAGTATAAAAGAGGAAGGTGACTTATATTTCCTTTATCAATTCATGATTGTGACTGGAAACACAGGATGTTTGTCAAAAGTAGGAGTACTTAAAATTAACATAGCAGAGTCAACCTAAATGTTTTTGTTGATTGGGGAAAAAAATAGACTTTGAATTTGTTTAATGAAATGCTCTTTGGCTTTTTGAATAAACTAACCTCAGTGTGATACCTCTTTTTGGTTAGATTAAGAACTTCTCATTAATGATCCTTGTGAAGTAATATTGGTTTTTACTCTTGTTTCTCTTTTCCCCACCCTCTTTTTTCTCCCAGATAAATCAAATCTCCTAGTTTCCAGAAGCAATATTGTTTCTGATGTACCTTCATCACCCACACTACAGAGGCACAATAATGTCAACCAGATGGTCTTTCACAAAATCCGGAATGAGGACTTGATATTTGTAAGTTCTCTAGTTGCTTTTTCCACTGCAGATGGGTTATAACAGATGTAAGCTGGAAAAAAAATCAAAATATGTTTAAACAAGCCTTATCTGAGCTAGGAAATTTTGCTGTAATCTTTTCTTAGATTTGTGAGAGAGAAGAATGTATTTTTCTTTTTCTTTTATTTTTTTTTTCTGTTTTCCATTAATACAAGTAATTGTGTTTTGGTTTACTTTTTAAAGAATAAGAAGCGTCCTTTAGACTGCAATAGGAGTTGTTTGCTTTATGTCTAGAGGGATGTTTAAATGCGTCTTTAACTGAAAGTCTTTCCTCTCTAGTTCTTGCAGCGATGTGTTTTCTGAGATACTTAAGGAATCGATACAAAATAAGCAAAGATTTAAGCTGTATCTGATACAATTGCTTCCTTGTCCCCTCAGCCTCACTAGCTGTAAAGATTTGCATATGCGTTACTTAGGGTAGTTACTTTGGTTCAAGAGATCTTTTGCAAAATAGGCAGAAACTTCTGATTTGTTTTTTTCCCATATGCATCCTTCTTTTAGGAGGAGAGTCTTGGACAGGGAACATTCACTAAGATTTTCAAAGGTATAAGGAAAGAAGTGGGAGACTATGGCCAGCTCCATCAAACTGAAGTTCTTTTAAAAGTGCTGGATAAAGTGCATAGAAACTACTCTGAGGTTAGTGTGGTTTTTGGCTGCTATATAATGTTTATCCATGCTACACTGAGCGTTACTTTTCTTAAAATAAATGAGTATTTTTTACATGGTGGAGGGTTGTGTCTCAGGCCAAGCTCAATCTTGGCCTTGTGACATTGCAAGGATGTATTTGGGAAATACCTCAAGGTACTTTATTTCCCCTCTTCCTACCAGCAGTCAGGAAATTCATAGATAACCCATTGTGAGACAGAGAACAGCTTCTTTGTACTATGCAAGTACCACAGGAGAGGTGTGTAGCTACAGAATTGCCTTTACCAATGAATTCATTACCTACAGATGAGGGACCAACACTTTCGGAAAATTACTTTATTGCCATAGAGTTTTTTTCAGTGTTTTGGAATCATACTGATTCTTTCATCAAGTTTTAAAAATTTAGAAGTATTCATGAAACACTTGCCGTGTGTGAAAACTCAAACTTTCACTGTTTGAAACTGTGAGCAAGCTTGCAATGTCTTTGTGCACAACTAATACACTGGCAGTACATCTGAGCCCAAGATTGTATATGTGAGAATTCAACTTTAAAGAGTTTAAAAAGATGTGGAAGTGTTTAATATATTAATGTAACTTTATATGTCTGTCTGTTTTTTTCTTTTCAATCTCAGACTAATCACAGCTGGGTTTGGGTGGGAAGGGACCTTTGAATTGCATCTAGTCCAAGCCCTCTGCAGTCAGCAGGCACATCTGCAACTAGAGCTTGGCGTTGCTCAGAACCCAAACAACCTGAACTGGAATGTTTCCAGGGATTGGGGCATTTACCACTTTCTGGGCAACCTGGGACAGTGTTTCACCAACCTCAGCATAGAAATTTCTTCATCTGGTCTAAATCTTCTGTCTTTTAGTTTTGAGTTTACTGTGATTATGTAACTTTATAGAATTTCTAATTATTCTAGTTGTCCATTGTTTACTCAACATTTAAATTACTGAAGGTGGATCTATATGAAAATGTCAGGAAAAAAGAAAACGTTTAGATAGCTAATACTCATAATCAATGTAAGTGTACTCTTTGGACAATTGAAAACAATAAAGAACCCACGTTGTTATTTTAATAAGCTGAGTAATACGCTTACATTCTAAATGTAAGTGAAAATTAGTTGCAGAAAGGACTGGGAATACAGAAATACAAATATAGGCACCTGAAGGAAAATGTGTTAATTTTGACCTTGTGTTCTGTGAATAACCAGTACATAAGCAAGTGTAGTTGGAGATGCCACTGAAGAGAATAAAAAATTACTAAGGAAATAAAAGCATCTGCAACCTTCCTGTCAAGGTTAGGTAAGGTATTTTAGTAGTGGATGAGTGCTAAAAGCCAAGAATTATTCTAACTTTATACTGTGCTATGAAGAAATGAATTGGAAATGTAATAGTGCATTATGAAAGAATAAATTCAGTGCATCATGACTTTGTGTTTTACTTTACTTAGTTAACTGAATGGAAGCGATGATCCTTTTTAAAATGTTGAGATACACTTGCCTGCAGAAAAAGAGGTTTCTAACGTCTCTGGAATGTTGGGATTATCAGTTATGGGGAGGGAGGGGGAAACCCAACAAACTAGAAACACTAAAAAAACCCCACAAAGCTGAGGCAGCTACAAACAATATAAATGTGTTACATGGGGTCTTTGCAATGAGATGGAGGTTGAAATGTTGTGTTTTGAATGCACGTGGTTATAATAAATGTATTATAAATCCTGTAATGTTTTGGGTATTTGTTTTCACTGACATTTGTTCTCTCTCAATCTCTCCTTCCTCGAAGTCCTTCTTTGAGGCAGCAAGTATGATGAGCCAGCTTTCTTACAAACATTTGGTGTTAAATTATGGAGTCTGCGTGTGTGGAGAGGAGAGTAAGTAGAAGTTAATTACCTTTTTGTACTAACTTTATGCAACTGCCGTTAGATTTTGTCATTGGTTCTGGGTAGAAGCAGGGGGGAAAAAACAACAAAGGAACAAAACAAGACAACTTGTCATGCTAGTTGGACACCCAATATGTGTTCACATGGCAGTAGTAGTAGTCTTGGTATCTGAGAACTAGTTAATACAGTGATAACAAAGACGACAGAAAAATTGTTTAACTGCAGTTAGTCTGAGTAGTAATCTCTGTCAGTGGCTCACAGTCATGTCTGTTGTATCTGAAAATCTCGCCTTTGAAAAAGTTTGCTGAAATGCTGAAACAAGCTTTTGAAGTGCCAGAAGAATCGCATCTTTACATTGTATCAGCTGTGGTTAGCTAGAAAGGGAAGTGCTTGGCTACTCAAATATTTTTTTTTTTATTCTGCTCAGAAAGAGAGAAACCTTACCCACCCATGTGCTGACTTCATGAGCACAAACACAACATTGGGAAGTTTGATTTAGAGATATGATTCTGAAAATTTGAGGCCCCATTGTTTCAACTGCAAAATCTTAATGAAGTCCTTGCATTATGTACAGAGATAGATTGCATTTTCAGTTTAGCTTACTGCATTGTGACACCTGAAATACAGTTTGCCCTAGATATTTTTTCTTTTTTCTGTTGATAGAAATTTCAAATGAAAGGAAGCATAACTATGTAAGCATGTTATGTAGACTGTTACCTGCAGTAAGAGAGAGAGAATTTGCAAAAGGGAGGGTGGATTCTGTATCAGGAGTTGCTTCTCTTAGGAGGCTGGAAAAGGCACACCACCATGTTTGTTCAAGAATTTGTTAGTCTGGGTCTTCATAAAAATGTCCATTCATTTTTGTTGTGTTTTGGTTTTGTGGGGTTTGTTGGTTTGTTTCTTTTGGGGGAATTTTTGTTTGTTTTGGTTTGGGGTTTTTTTGGCAGGGGTTGGGGGGGGTTTGTTTGGTTGGTTTTGTTTTGTTGTTTTTTTGTAGTTTGTGTTTTACTGTGCATAGGGATTATATAGAAGATTTCAGGTAGGTCAAGTGTATATTAAAAAAAAAAATCTAAAATCCTTTAGGTCAGTTACCCATCACAGACAGCTCTATTTCTGGAGGCTTACTACAGTTTGGTAAGAGGCAGTTACTAGGAAATAGGAAGAGAGGCTGTTATTTTTCTCTTGGTTACACACTTCATGTACAGATTTGATGAACTTTGCTTCACATAATGTAAGAAGTTTGCTGTCTATAAAATGGACTCGATATATAAATCGGTTTGTTACAACCAAATATAATACCAAGACTTGTCAGGTCTTTAGTGTCTAAATGAGAAGCAGTGCAGTGTGAGCATCTTGTTATATTGAAACTGATGAAGACTGTGCAGTACTGTGAAACTAATGCTGTTTCTTGGGCTGTTCACTGGATGTCTGCCTAGAGGCATATGGCATACATATGTGCACTTGGTTTTAGTGCAGATATCACTCTGGTTTCCAGAAGAGTATGTTTTGTCAGCAAAGCATTGTATTTTTCACTAAGAATGTAGATTTTAAATAACTATGAAGTGAATGACTTGAATGTTTAACTCTCTGTTTTGATCACTGTTACGCTTTATCAGATCTTGTTAAGTGAGGGAGGAAGAATGTTCTCGGGATTCATTAAGGTGGAAAACTATTCTGTACAAAAGTATTAAATCTAGTAACTTTGCCTTTGAGAAGAAATTAGACAAACATCCACACCCTGCAAAAGTATAAACAATGTAGAATACTTGTGGCAATACTCAAAGATCTTATAACTTTCAATCTGTAGATAGGTATTACTGAAGTAACCAATCTGTCCTGAAATTCCATTATTTGTTGTTTGTTTTCATTGTTATTCATTTTAATATTTTAAATCAGACATCCTTGTACAAGAATATGTAAAATTTGGATCCTTGGATACTTACTTGAAAAAGAACAAAAATGCTATCAATATCTTGTGGAAGCTGGAAGTAGCCAAACAACTGGCTTTAGCCATGCATTTCCTGGTAAGTAGTTTATTCTTCAGTTTTATTAATGGCCAAACTCAAGTGTTTTGGGATAATACATGTAGAATGGCTGAGCTTCTTGAAACTGGGGTGGGTGTGTGTATTTAAAATAGATGGGGCATATACCAGAGAGTGTATAGCTGAAGACAGACCTTTATATCTTGCACAAAGTGTAATTGAATTTCCCATTCTTTTTTGATATTTTATGTTCTACTGTGAAATGAAAACGCGTGTCCCATAAACATTCTTCCCTTCCTCTCCCCACCCCATCAACGATTAGTTCTTCCTGTTTTTTCCCACCGCAGCTCTCATGATGTAGTGTTAGTAGTTAACCACTGGGTGGGGGAAACCTTGTCCTGTCCTAATCTTTTTGTGGATTTGGTTCTGATTCAGCATAAAGGCCGTTACTCAAGGCCGGATATAGGATTAGATGACTCATCCCTTTAACCGAGTCTAAATGTTCTTATTCTTTTTACACGGATCATACTGATGGATCAGTATTCTTCTGAGTTTGACATCTATCAAATAGTATTAAACTTGAAACTGAATGAAAATTGGGTAGCAGCTATAGCTCTGAGAGGACCTGGTGAAATGTCTGAGATCTGATCAATTTAATCTGTGGTCATTTTTTGTGCTGATGTTTTCCTAATGATGTAAAGTCTTGATTCAACTCTTAAACCATAATACTTCACAGGGAGTATATGAAATATGCATTTCTATTCATAGGAGGACAAAGGCCTTGTTCATGGGAATGTCTGTGCAAAAAACATCTTGCTTATCAGAGAGGAAGACAGGAAGTCTGGAAACCTTCCATTTATAAAACTAAGTGATCCTGGCATCAGTATTACAGTGTTGCCAAGAGACAGTAAGTCCTTATTTCATCTTTCTTGTTTAAGGCTTCTGACTTGAAAAATAAGTTTGAGTTTGTTGGGATGGTTTTCTGACTACTACCTATGGTACTTCTGTTATAGTAAATTCCTTCATCCATCTATCACTTTCCAGTAAACTCTGCAGGTTCTAGTCAGCAGTTTTGAGTGTATCTTCTTTATCAGCAAATAGCTACTGGAAATAAAGACACAACTCTGTTGTGTGATGGGTTTGTTTCCTACTGTGCTCATTTTCATTTTTCTTTTTACTGATACTGCTACTAGTATACTATAATGTACCATGAATGTACCATGTGTGTCCACAGATAGCTGCTGGACTTTGTGTCCTGTTATTGATTAAGACAATTTTATAGCTTGAGAAGCTTTCAGAGCTGAAAGTAAATGCTCTTTTGAAAACTCTGCCTGGCAGTTGGCAGTTCTCTGTAGTGCATCTCTTGATGCATACCTGAAGCCCCTTGATGATGCTAAAAATACTAGATTAACATCTGCCATTGAGACTGTTCTAATGCTTTATGAATAGCAGAATTAATTAAATGGAAAGTATTGAAAAGAGTGCAAAACTGTTACGCTAATGAAATTGAAGTAAACTTATTATTTTTTACCTTTCTTTTTTAATAATTTTGGAAAAATGAACACATTTTGTTCTTGGTAATTTTATGCATGCCAAAAAAAAAAAGTGCATCTTAAAAGACTGTAAGCAATGCAGTGTCATTGTTTTCCAATAAACTGTTTAAACTCTCCCTTTTTAAATGGGAAGCCTGCATTAATCTTACAAGATTTCTTTTTAAGGAGCTCTAAATCTACATCAGTACAATACTGTCTTTTAACTTGTTACTGTAATCAGAGTCAAAAGTTTAAAAGTGTTATGAGGTTCCTTGTTGTGGCACTTTATCTGTACCATAATATGCCAGCCATTGTTGAAGCACTTCTTGCTCTTTGCCATCTCATTGGTTCGATAACATTTGGGGGAATATAGAAGCTGGAGGAAAACTGCAACATGGAAATGACATTAAGGTCATTTTATAACACTAGGCTTACTTTACAATAAAACTAATGGTTCTCCACTATCTGTATTCTGTAGGTTCTTTTTTCAGTCAGGAACAATAACTTAGATATTATATCACATATGTTACAGAAATTTCTGTTGTTATTCATCTTCATGTTGTTTCCTTTGTGTGATTGCACAGTTCTTCTTGAGAGAATACCGTGGGTTCCACCTGAATGTGTAGATAATCCCAAACAATTAAGCCTGGCTACAGACAAATGGAGTTTTGGAACTACGTTGTGGGAAATCTGCAGTGGAGGAGACAAACCTCTGAGTGCACTGGATTCTTCAAGAGTAAGTGCTCCTGAGTTTGCAGTCGTAACAGTTCTTTGGATATTCTAATTGAAGTCGTCCTCCTGGTGTAACTACATCAGCATGTAAAGTGGCGTGGCCCATACCAATGTAGGAAAATGACATTTGCACTTGTAAATAATGATCCAAGGTGACCATTTGAGGTTTGTTTCTTGTTTGTTTTGATTTTTGTGGGGACGAAATACAGAATTCCTGGGGTGCCTCAAGAAAAGTGTGTCCAGCAGGTCTAGGGAGGTTCTTCTCCCCCTCTACTCTGTCCTCATGAGACCACACCTGCAATACCCTGTCCAGTTTTGGGCTCCCCAGTTCAAGAGAGACAGGGAACTGATGGAGAGAATCCAACAGAGAGCCACAAGGACGATTAGGGGACTTGAGCATCTCTCCTACAAAGAGAGACTGAGAGACCTGAGGCTATTTAGTCTTGAGAAGACTGAGAGGGGATCTGATCAATGTCTGTAAATATCTGAGGGGTGGGTGTCAAGTGGAGGGGGCCAGGCTCTTTTCAGTGGTGCACAGTAATAAGTCAAGGAACAATGGAGGATACAAATTTGAACATAGAAGATTTCACCTCAATGTGAGGAGAAACTTCTTTACAGAGAGGGTGATGGAGCACTGGAACAGGCTGCCCAGAGAGGTTGTGGAGCCTCCTTCTCTGGAGACTTTCAAAACCTACCTGGATGGATTCCTGTGCAAACTACCCTAGGAGATCCTGCTTTGGCAGGGGCAGTTGGATTCATTCTCTGGAGGTCCTTCCAATCTCTAACAGTCCGTGATAACTGCTGGTTATGACATTGTTATGACATGTTTCTGTTACTTTGTTGCAGTAATGTATAGCTTTTAGCTTTAAACAAAAGGTATTTCTAGCAATGTACTTGGATTTTAATTGACATTATGCTAGTAATTGAACATATTAAATACTGTAAGATTTTCTTTTTCCATGAAGACAACTGACTATCTTAACTAAACCAGAAATACCAATTCTGTCTCAACTAGTGGCAGGGTGTGGAAGGGGACACATTGCTGAAAAACAGCATTTCTTACATATTTGTTTCCTTGGTTGGGAGCAAAGAGATTATTTCCTTTACTACATTGAGGAAAAAAATATTTGTAGTATTATTTTACGTAAATGGACTGTTAGCCTTCTCACAAATCCTCTTCTGATTTCTTGGCTGTGCTGCTCCAATCTAGGTCTGCCTAGGCCTAGCCAGAGAGAGGGAGAGGTGTAAGTGCATATCTATATCTGTCTGTCTCTCTCTGTGTGTGTATATATATAGAGAGAGAGAGCAAGTGAAAGAGTGAAAGATTTCAGAAATTGCCTTCCTCTCCTGTAGTAATCCACATTTTTTTCATAATACTCATGAAGCTTCTAGCAGCTTGAGGAGCTCAGTGAGCTCACAGAATTTTCTGCTGGACTCAGTTCAGTTAAGCTTTTATAAAATTACCTATAAAGGGGGGGTATTGGCTTTCTCGTAATCTTTCACTGTTTTCTTATCTTTCCCAAGGAACTGACTTGGAATTTCTGATTACTCTGAATTAGGCTAGTCTTGATACATTGCCAGCCTTTGCTTTTGATGTAAATAGGTTGAATGTGTGTTTGGTGAGATAACAAGTCTAAGTTGAGAGCTGCATTTTTGGCTGCTCTGGTGAGAAGTTCCACTCTTCCCCATGGTTTTATATTAAAATGGCTTTTATCTGTTTAACTCCAGAAACTGCAGTTTTATGAAGATAGGCACCAGCTTCCTGCCCCCAACTGGACAGAACTAGCAAACCTTATAAACAACTGTATGGATTATGAGCCAGATTTTAGGCCTTCATTTAGAGCAATCATACGTGACTTGAACAGTTTGTTCACTCCAGGTGAGTCTGTGACACAAGAACGCAACAGAAAAAATCCTGGTCCTTACTGGTTCATTTCCCTGTGGTGTCTTCTTTCTTGGTGCATTGACATACAACAACACTGACATACAAAGGAAATCCTGAACTCAGAAGGAAGTAAGTTACTGCTTTTTAGCTTATTAGAAAAGAGAGCACATTGAAAGTTAGTATTGGATTCAAAGCAGTTTTCTGGTTTGATTAATGTCTGTCCCAAACACTCCAGTCTATTAACCAAGTATGTTATGTTTGTGACTGTTTTTTTTTCCCAATAAATTAAATCAGCATCTTTCTTTTTCCAAGTAGAAGACACGTCTTATCACAAGCCTTTGTGTAATTTACATTTATCCCCTCTGACATACTGGTGCGTTCCACAGCAGCTGCTACATTTGAAGTACAATAGGCCTACGAAAAAAGAATGTTGAAAAGTTAAAGCAACTCTTGTTATAAGTCAAGACAAGCTATTTGCATTTTTGGAACACATCTTAGTCTTTCACTGCTTATTGCTATATAGAAAGGAAGGTAGTTAATATCCTGCTGAGCTTGGGGTATGCCAAGCAAAGGTAGAACATGCTGTGATGGTGATGTTTCTTCAATCTCTCATTCGTTTCTCTGTGCCTCCCTTTCCCTTTCTCTTTTTTCTTCTTCCTCCTACCTCTCAGATTATGAGCTACTGACGGAAAGTGATATGTTGCCAAATATGAGAATTGGAGCACTTGGATTTTCTGGTGCTTTTGAAGATCGGGACCCCACACAATTTGAGGAAAGGCATCTTAAGTTTTTACAGCAACTTGGCAAGGTACGGTGTTTCAGAATTCTCTGATTTCCTAGGAATTGACTCTCTTTTTCAGTTACCTTCTGATGACCCCCTACACATTATTTACACTGAAACTTCTGTTACAGAAATTAATAATTCCGTCATATTTGACCACAATGTGCAGGTCCTTCTTAGATAATTTTCAGTTTCACCATATCGTTAGGAGAAAGATAGCTGACCTCTACAAAAGAATCCAGTGGCACCAAAAAGCTGACATCTTTTTCAGTAGAGTGACATCTGTCATTATTTATTTCCCCCTCACCTTTACACTTAGTATTCATTTTAAACTGTGCTGGAGCAGCCCTGTGTAGAGCTAGTGTGGTTGGGGTTTTTTTTCTGCATACATATTCTGAGAAGTCTGCATATTCAGTCCCTAAATTTGATAACATCATTGATATACATGTAGGCTATGAACTTTTTGAGCTTTAGAAATCAGTACTTGATTACTAGTTTTGCAAGTCATTGCATCCCAGCTGTGTGAAAACATGCTTAGACAGATGAAAAAATGCAGCCGGCAAATCTTCGCCAAGTACCATTTTTCCAAAATGTTTCCTTGCTAGTTTGTTTTTTCGTTGACATGATGGTTATATATTCTTTTGACTCCAAGTACTAGTTAAAGCAAGCCTGAAAGCAAATTTCTATTTGCAGATGTTTGGTTATTGACTGTAAATGGTAGCATAACACAAGGGTAGGAAGATGTGGAGGATGAGTCCCTAATAGAAGATAAAGAAAATACAGAGAAAAGGAAGAAGGTAGAACACTGAAACAAGTAGGGGAAGAACCAGTAAAAAACAGAGGAGAACTAAGAGCCAAGAGGAATCTAAATGAAGGGGGGTTTGCAAGTGCAGGAGAAGTATGACAACTAACAGTTTGGAAGTGTAAAAGGAAATCAGTGAAGAAGAGAACAAGATTAATGAACACTGACCTCATCCTTGTCCTTGTTTCCTCCTTTACTGTTTCCTTCTCTTCATAAATGATGTTTCTTATTCTTAAAAAGCTCTTGTTCTCTCATGAAGATTTTGTGGCATTTCACTCTATTGTGGTCACCTTAATAATGCTAATGCAGTGAGCACTGAGGCAGTATGAAGGAAGAGATAATGATGTGGACTTGTTTTTAATTCAGATGTTTGCGTTTGTGATCTAGGGAAACTTTGGCAGTGTTGAGATGTGCCGGTATGACCCACTGCAGGATAACACTGGGGAGGTGGTGGCTGTGAAAAAGCTGCAACATAGCACAGAAGAGCACCTTAGAGACTTTGAAAGAGAAATTGAAATACTTAAATCTCTGCAGCATGATAACATTGTTAAATACAAAGGAGTATGCTACAGTGCAGGTATGTCCTATATCAAATAGACTTTCAGGTGTACACCTAAGTTAGTATAGTGAGGAATTCAGAGGTAAGTGTTTATGAAAATCACTGACTTGTCCTAACTTTAACAAGGATAAGAGAGTGTAAATCAAAGGAAGTAGTGTTTGTTGTATGCTACTTCTCAGGACAAGATAGACAATTTATTCAGTCAGCTCATTTTATAGTTCGATTGATTCAGTACTGTCTTGACTGGTTTCTTAAAACATAAAAGCCTTCCTAGAGAAGAATTTCAGGTTAAGTGGGAAAATGCATCTGGTTTGTAACAGTTGTTTTTTGCTCAGTGGAATGTCCTGGGGTGGATATTGTGAATTCTTTTACAACCTATACAGTGAAAGACTAGACAGAAAAAAGCTTGGGGAACAGAACTGGTAGCCCTGTTAAAGTTGGTGACTGAAACTATGGGTTCTGCCCAGGATCTCACTGTAAAAAGAAAAATCTTGGGTTCGAAATCAGACTACATTTTTAAAGATGGTAAAATTGCAGACCAGTTGAACTTGTCGTGGAAGAATGACAGAAAAATTAAGTGTATTTTTTGTTATTGTGGTATAAGGTCGTAGAAATCTACGATTAATTATGGAGTATTTGCCATATGGAAGTTTACGAGATTATCTGCAGAAACACAAGGAGAGGCTGGACCACAAGAAACTTTTGCTGTATGCATCTCAGATATGCAAGGTAAGAAATTTCAGATGATTGATATTTTTCAAAAAGATTTTACCTCTTTGGTCTTGTCTCATTTGTCTTGGCATGACCATCATTGGTTGTTTTGGTGCATTCTTTATAGTACTGGTGGGCTGCTAGCATAACATAATGCTGGAAAAAGTAGCAACAAATACATACTGAAGTTGGACAGCTTCTGAGTATCTTAGTACAGGATGCTGAGACTGGCCTATCTATTGGCTGAAGCAGAATATACTCTTTTATTTTTGTTTACTTTATAGTTTGCTTAGTTTATGTTTTGTTCAGAAGAATTAAAACCTCTATTCTTCCTAATGACAACTGAAAAAAATTTTGCAAGAGTTAATGTAGTCACCCAGGCAAACTGTTTGTGACAGACTATAACTGTTTTTTTCAGAACTGAAACTTTCAGTCATAAATCCACGGTAACAGCATGTATATGCTTAAGAAATATACTTGAAATACTGTTAACAATGAGTATTCTTCAGGGTGTGTAGCGCACAGATATTCTTACATTTGGCAGTTGTGCCTTGCCATATTCAGAGCAGACTCCCCTTCTGCAATATCCACAGAAAAGGCCTGACAAGAATTAGGCAGGAAAGTGTCTGCCAGAGCCAAAGTACTGTCTAGGCAATTAGACTTCCAGCTGGTGAAGAGAGCTTGATAGCTCCCTGCTTGAAACTGAACTGACTCTAAACCTTTTACCTACTGAACCAGGACATGTACCTGGGTGCTGCATGCAGCTTTAGCCCCTGATCTCACCTCTTGATGTACCTCACTGAAGGCTAGGTCGGTAGTCTCCAGCAAAAACTGTTTGATGGGCAAGCAACGTGCAATGAGGCTGGAAATGGAAAATGTTCACCAGTCTTTTCACAGATACAAAGGATTTTAGTGGCCACCCACTGAGAGAATTAAAAACCCCTTTAATCTATGTCTCCAAAACAAAATGTTGTTCATAAGATACTGTCTCAGAATTATTTCTGCAGCAAACCATCAGTGCTCATATGTCACTGAAAACTATTTTTCCTTCAGGCAAAGAACTGAAATTGTCTAACACTCAGCACCACCTAGAAGGACAATAAGAGTGAATCTTTCAGATTCATAGAATGGTTCACATTCATGGAAGAGATCTTAAAGATCATCTAGTTCCAAGCCTGCCATGGGCAAGGACACCTTCCAATGGACCAGGTTGCTCAGGGCCTCATCCAGGCTGGCCTTGAGCACCTCCAGGGAGGGAGCACCCACAACCTCCCTGGGCAACCTATTCCAGTGTCTCACTACCCTCACTGTAAATATTTCTTCCTAATACCTATCAGGTCTAAATGTACCCCCCTCAAGTTTAAATCCATTTCCTCTCATCCTTTCACAATAAGCACTTGGTCTTGTTGAACTTCATGAGGTTGGCATGGGCCCACCTCTCAAGCTTGTCCAAGTCGCTCTGGATGGCATCCCTTCCCTCCAGCATGTCAGCCAGACCACACAGCTTAGTGTCTTCCACAGACTTGCTGAGGGCACACTCAATCCCATTGTCCATATCACTGACAGAGATGTGAAAGAGCACTGGTCCCAGTACCAACCCCAGAGAGAGACGACTTGTCTCTGGTCTCCATTTGGATGTTGAGCCATTGACCACAACTCTTGTAGTGCAGCCATCCAGCCAATTCCTTATCCAGCAAGTGGATAAAAGAATAAAGATGCAACAGGGATTTTTGAGCATGCAAAGGCTGCAGCCACTTACCTGTTTTATTCTGTGGCCATTTCAGCCTATGATCTGCATGGTCATATGGTGCCTGCCCTGTTCACTCTCACAAGAAGCCATGAAGCGTGCCTGTCTTAGGTCTTCAGGTCTTAACCAAAGCCTGAAAGAGCAACGGTGTCAATATATCTCAGGACCCTGGTCTCTGAGACAGAAGTGTTTGACAGTAGTACTGGAAGGTGAACTTCAGCCTTTGCAGACAGTGTGAGTTTGACAGGAAACTTTGGAAAGGGAACTATGTATATGTGCATACGGAAAAGAAACATCAAAATACTGCAAGTCATCAAGGTGGTGGTGAAAAGTCAAAAGAGCAGATTAAATGACTGCTTCTCAAGTACCAAGCACCATCCAAGAGGAAATGAGCTAGAACATGCCTGCTGATACTTCAGTGGGAAAGCATCCTAGTCTCACGTGACAAGGGCATGGATACACGCAGTGCAAGAATGTGGGAAGTTTGCGTATAGGTCTTGCTCTTAAGGAAGTGTCTCCTCTTCCAAGGCAAGCAGAGTACTAGGAATTACAGTGTATGTGTCTTGCTTTGCATGGTTGTTGCTGTATGACCTGCACAACACAGGTTATATTCATCATTTTAAAATTTCACTCTCATCTGCAGCATTCTGTTACTTCAAAATTACATGATTAAAAGCATAGTGAGTACCTAATATTACAAAAATAGAATCTGAATGTTTTTTCTTATTCATTTTGCTGACCACATTTCTAACTTTCTTTTTTAGCTGTTTTTGCCTCTCACAATGTTTGCTTTTTCATTCTTCCCACGTCTCTGCTATGCATTTCTGTCAGTGTCATTTTTTGGTTTAAAATAATTTTTAAAAAGTCTTTCTCCCTTTCTTCTCTTCTTTCAAATGTCTGCAAGAAATGAAGGCATACCCATACCTGAGGGTTATGATGCATGTGTTTGCTTGCTTGCTGTGTTTTAGCGCTTTGCTACTGTACTGGGAAAGGGTTCCTGACTTAAAAGGTGCTACGCTTTTGTGGTCAGTAAGTCAAAGGAGGTGATTCTCCCCCTCTACTCCATTCTGGTGAGACCCCACCTGGAGTACTGCATCCAGTTCTGGAGCCCCTGTTGTAAGAAGGATATGGATGTGCTGGAACGTGTCCAGAGAAGGGCCCTGAGGATGATCAGAGGGTTGGAGCCCCTCTCCTATGGGGACAGACTGAGAGTATTGAGGCTATTCAGTCTGGAGAGGAGAAGGCTCTGAGATGACATTATTGTGGCCTTCCAGTATCTTAAGGGGGCCTACAAAAAATCTGGGGAGGGACTTTCTAGGATGTCAGGTAGTGATAAGACTAGAGGAAATGGAGCAAAACTAGAAGTGGGTAGATTCAGATTGGATGTTAGGAAGAAGCTCTTCGCCATGAGGGTGGTAGAACACTGAAACGGGTTCCCCAGGGAGGTGGGCATCCCTTGAAGATTTTAAGGCCAGGATGGATGTAGTTCTGAGCAGCCTGATCTACTGTGAGCTTTCCCTTCCAATCCTGACAATTCTGTGATTCTATATCACTCACTGGGAAAACCCGCCATTTTCAGAGATGGTGTTCCCTACTGCTGGTGTTTCTGTAGATGCAAGTTAGTGCAACTGTCATCTGGTGCAGCTTGTCTGGTGGCAAGCAATAGGATTCTAGATTCAACTTCAAAGAACCCTAACAATAAAATGGCAAATACAGAAATTAATTTATCCATGTGGGATGCTCTATTTTTGCTCTTTTGGCCCTGCATTTTGTTAATGCTGGCTTATAGGAAAAGAGGCTAAGAATAAATTTTTTTTTCCCCCACATACTAGCACTTGAAGTGCTTTAGGTATCCATGCTGGAGAGTCTGATTTTAATGATAGAAACATTTGGCTCCATTGTTAAGAGTAGTGTCACAGGATTCTGTGCATCATTTCAAGTAAGTATCTCTCTTAGAGTACGTAGAATTACGTAGGGTAACAGAAAAATTACTATAGTCAGAGAAACTTTAGGACTGTTTTCAGTAGACTGTATGGTAGTGATAGAAAATTATAGCATTTACATAGACTGCATCAGAAGAACAGGACTCTCGCTTTAAAAAAGTGGGATCTGTGTTTTCCAGGAGAGCAGTAGGATAAGCGGCTAGGGCAGAACAGGGCATGTTGGAATGGGATGTGAGCAAACAGCGATGCCACCAAGTGGTGCAAGGAGGTAACGAGACCAAGAGGAAGGTTAGACTTCAGAGTCAAACTAATTCAGAGGTTTCTTACATTAAAAAAAAAATCTTTTTGCAATCAATGTTACAGTACTGATGCTCAAAGCTTTTGCATTTAGCGATGCTCTTTACAGAACCTACTGGTTTTCAGTTGTGTTGAAGGAGTGAAGCTATGAAACTGACAGCATATCTTTGTGTTTCCTTTCACATGAGTCAGGTATCTGTTGAAACTGTACAGTGCCAGCTTGTGTTCACCTGCTTTGCTATGTAAGCAAGACATTTTTTAGTAATGCCACTACACCCACGGTTAACAAAAAGATTAAGGGAGCAGCAGCATCAGAAGTCAAGATGACTTTGAACTGATATTTTGCTACAGCAAGCCATGGAAATACAAGTGAGCAGTACTGTGTTGGTGAATAAAGGGCCATACAGAAGAGAAACAAGACACACAGGTGGGGATACAGTCAGAGAATAGTTGTCAAATTCAAGGAATCATAATATAAAGTTTCATAAAGCAATGGGAAAGCAGCTGTACAAAGTGAAGAAAAAAGATTGATTGAAATAAATAAATAGGACATAGGACACTACTGTCATCCACCCTGGATTGTGTGGATTAGCCAACAATGCTTTTGACCAGCTGTTATGCAATATCCTGCTACATAATAAAAAAAATGCTTGGCTCTGACAGGTGCTTAGTTTATCTCCCTTCAGTTAAGTGAAGTCCCTGGACTTGAAAAAAGTAGCTCCTCAGAGAAGCCAAATGTTCAAGCACACCAGTTTTGGTAACACTTTGTGTTTGGTTTTAACTTTGAGATTAATTCATCCCTTTAGGGAAAGTGTAGCTACTGCATGGTAAAAGTAACTCTTCTCATTTGTGAACTCTACACCTAGGGCATGGAGTATCTGGGTACCAAAAGGTACGTTCACCGGGATTTAGCAACAAGAAATATCTTGGTGGAGAACGAGAACAGAGTTAAAATTGGAGATTTTGGATTGACGAAAGTCTTGCCACAAGACAAAGAATACTACAAAGTGAAAGAACCTGGTGAAAGCCCTATATTTTGGTAAGTTGTCTCTTGGTATATGAAGTCATGCTATGTTTTCAGTTTTTGCAGTTTCAACCAGTTGTTTTGCATATTTTTTTATCTCAAGCACCAAGTCAGTTGCCCAGTGTTGTGAAGATGATGTTTGACTTTAAGAACAGCATGTAGGACTTTTCAATGTACTTTAAAAAACAAAACAAAATAAAACAAAACCCAAACTTTAAAATTGCCAAATATTTAAAAGAAATAGCATGAAACAGGGAAGATATTGAAAGACATTTGAAAGAGCCTGTTCTACAAGATGCTCATTCATATCTTCTCACAGAGATTTCTTGGATAGATCCTCTGTTGACTAAGTGAAATTAAATCTCACAGACTGTACTTAGCAAGAATAAAGTGCTAGGATGACCAGTTGGACACTGAGCTTCCAGAGAAGGTCGAAGTTACTCCAAAATACAGTAATACTCCAATGAGCTGCACTTACTTAGAAAGGGAAAGAACAATCTGTATAGCCTTATGGGAGACTGAAGGACTATGAAATGGCAATTGGTAGACTGTATTCAGAATGCAAAATATGTACTTCAATTTTGTTCTATAAAGACACAAAAATACCTTAGAAAATAAGATGCCAGACAACAGCTATAAAACCCATTTTAACCATTTTTGATAGCTGGTAGCAAAAGAAAATTACATACATTTGATTTTACTCTATTTTAGTCTTACTTGGGTACTGTAAAAATGTCATATCTTAAGAATAATTAATACAAGTGACATCTTAGTAGACATTATATGGAGTTGTAAAATGTAAGCCCAGGGATACCTGGAGCATATTTCAAGACTCACTCAAAGTGATGAAATGATGCTTATTTGTGGTAGTTTTAGACTATGCCTTTAAAATTTCTCATCTTGAGATCTTGAACAGAAAAGTAGTAAAATGTAAATAAATCATTACTGGGTGTAAAAGGAAAAGAAGATAATTCTCAATAGTTCCATTGGAGAACTACCACATTATTTGATGTAATTGTCTTTCTTTCCAGGCTTTATCACATCAAAATCTTGTTTACTCGCACCACAGATGAGAAAAGTACCTACAACTTTTTTTGGCAGGAAAAAAAAAAAAAGAAGCAAAGCTGGATATACTTATAATTAACTGCGTTTTAATAATTGTTAATTGGCACTGAAAACAAATCACCCTAAACAAACACAATGATAACTGTAACTTCACTACTAGTGAAGGTAGTGGGACAAAATGAGAATGTGCTAATACTTAAGAACAAAGGACACTAATTCATGGGAAAAAAAGAAGTCAGTCTTCTTGAAAGAAGTATCT
Organism: Indicator indicator; assembly: GCF_027791375.1. Taxonomy (NCBI): domain Eukaryota; kingdom Metazoa; phylum Chordata; class Aves; order Piciformes; family Indicatoridae; genus Indicator; species Indicator indicator. The sequence continues at coordinate 39,070,135 of NC_072053.1, forward strand.
ACAGAACCAAAAAGACATGCTGCTCAAAACAATATTCCTTTCACTGTGTGTTGCAGGTATGCTCCAGAATCTCTGACAGAAAGCAAATTTTCTGTGGCCTCAGATGTGTGGAGTTTTGGTGTGGTCTTGTATGAACTCTTCACGTACATTGACAAGAGCAAAAGCCCACCAGCTGTAAGTACATAGCTAATGGTTCTTCCAAGCAGAAGCAGCAGCACACTAAGAAGAAGGAAAGGGGATCTGAAAACTGCCTAATAGTCTGCACAGATCTTATCCATCCTGTAACTCCTAATGTTTGAAAAAGGTTTTTAAATTCTTTATTATAGAATATTCTTTCTTGTCCTTCATGGAGAGGAATCCCTGATAGGACTGTTTCATTGCAACACGGCATGTTTTTAAATGCTGTTCCAAATCTAAGGCTGAGCCAAACAAAGGTGTAAATATTAAGTTGATTTAAATAAGGTAACAGTTATTTTTATTAAGTTCAAAAAGAAAAGGAAATGGCTTTTTGCAGACTGTTGACAGGCACCTTTAGTGACAGGTGTCTGGTGGACATAGAAAAATACTAGTTGTACGCTGAATAACAGTTCTCCAATTAGAAGTGGGATTCACCTAGCAGTCCTCTGCAGGTGTAAGAGAGGAGAGTTGAGCCTTATATATTTATTGCAGCTGTCCTCATCCTTGGACATTGTCTCAGTCCTGGCAAATGTATGTGAGAGCTGAGCAATGATGATAAGCAAAAGTGCACTTGGAAGATCTGTGTTGACCTCGCTGTACCTCTTAGTAATTCAGTACAATGACTTAAGCTATCAAGGAGGTGCTCCCAAGGCAGGAACAGCTCTTCCTGCATAATAACATAAACATTGCAGACACCTGAAGTTCTTCTTCAGAAGAATTATGAGATGGAAAGTGGTAGACTAAGTTATGGGCTTAGGTGGAATATAGTTTCAATAAGTCAACTGTACGTGTGCATTCATCATTCCATCAGTGAGTAGTGAGAAAGCAGTCCAGCTGCCATAGCCTTTATTGTTACACATTGTTTCCCCAGCTTTGGCCATTTGCACTTTCTACCAACAGCTGTTTCACATTTTTACCTAAAGAATCATTAAAGACATTTTTGTAGCATTGGCAGAAAAAGAATTCCTTTATGTTGTGTATAAAAATTATTTTTGGTTAATAGTACTTCCTCATTTACTTTTTATCTCTGGTAATCTGAGCAAGATTTTAATCTAATTTGTAGGTTACGTTGGGTTTTGTTTGGTTGGCTTTTTAAAACACCAGGGTAATATAACCTGTTTGCTGTTTGTGACGTTTTCAATGCATCAAGATCTACTTTTAGTGATTCTCCCTTCATAAGAATATCACAGCATCTTTTCTCCCTTTAAAAATTATTTATGGCGTTTGCCTTTTGTCTCAGGAATTCATGCGCATGATTGGCAATGATAAACAAGGGCAGATGATTGTATTTCACTTGATAGAGCTTTTGAAGAATAATGGACGACTACCAAGACCAGATGGATGCCCTGATGAGGTGAAGTATTGTATTCATATGTTAGTGTAATCTGAAAGGTGCTCAGTCAGGGTGTGCACCTGTTAAATGCAAACGTGTGTTTCGTTCTGCTTGGGTTACTGAAGTAGCTATTCTATCATTTCCATGATGAGCCTATTTACATTTCTTCTCTGATTCCTTAGATTGTATTCCCTCAGGAGCCTAGACTGTGGGATTGCTCTTGGAGAGAGCAGCTGGAATGTATTCAGCTCTCCCTTGGGGCAAATGAAGAGCAAGTTGAGAGTGTGTGGGTAAGGATTAAGGGGCAGGCTAATATGAGAGACAGTGTTGTGGGTGTTTACTACTGACCACCTGATCAGGATGGAGAAAGTGATAAGGCCTTCTACAGATAGTTGAAAGGAGCATCACAGTCACAGGTCTTGGTTCTCATGGGAGACTTCAGTCACCCTGATATCTGCTGGGAAGGCCATGTCCAGGAGGTTCCTCCAGGGTACTGATCATAACTTTGACTCAAGTGGTGGAGGAGCCAAAAAGGGGAGATGTACTACTGGACCTAACACTGACAAAGGTGGACTGGTGGAGTCATCAGCTGGGGGCAGCCTTGGCAATAATGATTATGAGAAGATAAGAATTCAGGATCATGGGTAGTAGGCACAAAATATAGGATTGTGACCTTGACCTTCAGGAAGGCTAACCTTCACTTCTTCAAGGAACTGCTTAGAGAAATCCCATGCATTAGGGCTCTGGAAAGTAGGGGTGCTCAGGAGAACTGGTTGATGTTCAAGTACCACTTCCTACAAGCTCAGGATCAGCAGGCAAGAAATCAGGCAAGGGAAGCAGCAGTCCTGCATGGTTGAGCAGGGAGCTTCTGAAAACGTTCAAGTGAAAGAAGGACAGTTCCAGTATATGGAGGAAGTTGGGAAGATTTACAAGAGTGCTGTCAGAGTTTGCAGGAATGAAACAAGGAAAGCCAGAGCCCCCTTGGAACTGAACCTGGCAAGGGATGTCAAGGTGAACAGGAAGGGTTTCTTCCAAGTATATCAGAGGCAAAAAGAAAATGAGAAAATGTGAGCCCACTGTTGAATGAGGCAGGTGCTGTGGTGATGGAGAATGCGGAGAAGGAGGAGTTATGCCTTTGCTTCAGACTTGACTGCTCGGGCCAGTTCTCAGAATTCCCTGAGTTTGAAGGTAACAGAGACAGTCAAGAGGAAGGCAGACTTTTGCTTGGTTAAGGAGGATAAAGTTAGAGATCAGTTAAACTGGATATCCAGAAGTTCATGGGTCCTGATGGGATGTACCAGCAAGAACCCAGGGAGCAGGCAGAAGTCATTACTGGGCTGCTCCCCATCAGCTTTGAAATATCCTGGAGAACAGATGAAATGCATGAGCATTTGAAGAAAGCCAGTGTCACTCCAGTCTTGAAAAAGGGCAAGGAGGAAGGATACCCAGGAAACTCCAGGGCAATTAACCTCACCTCTGTCCTTGGAAAGGTCATGGAGCAGCTTGTTCTGGGCATCATCCTAAAATACGTGGAGGAAAAAAAGGCTATAAGAAGTAGTCAGCACGGGTTCACCAAGGGGAAGTTATGTCTGACTAATCCAGTAGCTTTCTACAAGGGCATGACTGGATGGATAAAGGAGAGGAGGGCAGTAGATATTGTCTGCCTTGACTTCAGCAAGGCTTTCAACACCATCACACACAGCATGCTCATAGGAAATCTTAGAAAGTGTGCTTTAGGTGAATGGACAGTGGGGTGTGTTGAAAACTGGCTGAAAGCAAGAGCTCAGAGTCTAGCTGGGAGGTCTGTAACAAGTGGTGGTCCCTTAGGGTCAGTACTGGACAATTCTGATCAATACATTCATTAATGACTTGGATGAAGAGATAGAGTATACCCTCAGTAAGTTTGCTGATGACACAAAACTGGGAAGAGTGGCTGATGCACCAAGAGGCTGTGCTGCTATTCAGTGAGACCTGAACAGACTGGAGAGTTGCAGTGAGAGTAACCTTAGGAAATTCAACAAGGGCAAGTGTACAGTACTGCACCTAGGGAGGAATAACTCCATGTATCAGGAGAATGACCTGCTAGAAAGCAGCTCTGTGGAAAAAGACCTGGGAGTCCTGGTGAACAAGAGGATGCCCATGAGCCAGCAATGTGCCCTTGTGGCCAAGAAGGCCAATGGCATGCTGGAGTGTGTCAAGAAGAATGTGGCAACCAGGTTGAGAGACATTCCCCTCCGCCTCTACTCTGCCTTAGTGAGGCCTCATCTGGAGTACTGTGTCCAGTTCTTGGGTACCCTGGTTTAAGAAGGGCAGGGAACTCCTTGAGAGGGTACAACAAAGGGCTATGAAGATGAGTAGGGGACTAGAACATCTCTCTTATGAAGAAAGGCTGAGAGATTTGGGGTATTTTAGCCTAGAGAAGGGTGAGGGGGAATCTTATAAATACTTAAAGGGTGGTTGTCAGGAAGATGGGAATCGTCTTTTTTTTTTCAGTGGTGTCCAGTGGCAGGACAAGAAGCAATGGACACAAACTTGAACATAGGAAGTTCCATGTAAACTTGAGGAGGAACTTCTTTGAGAGTGGTGGAGAACCAGAACAGGCTCCCCAGAGGGTGGTGGAGGTTTGTCTCCATCTCTAGAGCCATTCAAAACTCATCTGAATGCCATATGTGCAACCTGATCTGAGTGAACCTGCTCTGGCAGGGGGGTTGGATTAGATGATCTCCAGAGGTCCCTTCCAACCCCTGTCATTCTGTGATTCTCATGCATATTATTTACTACTAAGTATTTTCAGCCAAGACCTACCTGTAGGCTGTAGGCACAGTTAAGTACAGGAACCAGCTCTTGTATGTTCAGAGCCGTCAGAGTTGTATTTTGTTTTTCAGATACCGAAGTGTGTATGTATGTAAAGCCATACTCAGAGCATACAAATTAATTCAGTGTTCTTTTGTTTTTGCTAATATTCCACAGGTATTTTTTAAATACTTTCATATTACATATGAGTCTTGTAGCTGCCCTTCAGATCAGAGTGCGCTCCAGCTCAAACCATTGGTAGGGCTAGGTGGGTCAATCAGGAAGGAAGGAAAATGGTTGTTCTTTGTAACATGCAACTTCTAGATCAGATCAATTGTTGTGTCCCTTTTAAAAGCAAGCTGCAAGTAAGCTTGGCAGTAAGCTGAGAAATAATCCATTTGAAACTGGAGGGAAAGAAGAGATCAGGGTCAAGTGGCCTTGCAGAGAAGGGGAAGAATGGTACAGGTGGGACAGAGAAGCCGCAGAGAAAGAAAGAGTCCATAGAGAATCAAAAGAGAAGTCTCTGAAGTAACCTTTCTTGTATTATGAGTACAGCAGTTGTTGAATTGAAAAGATTTGGCTTCTTGTAGATAACCTGAATGTCACATGGGTAAGATAACACATTACTGAAACTGTATCCAGACTAGTGCAAAGGTCTCAATGTCTGACATTTCTTCAGATATGAAAGCAAGTTGGATATGTCTCTCTTTTGTCAGAAGCGGTACCCTTCCCATTTTGATCCTGAAAGGCCATTCATCACAGATATTAATCTTCCAGTTGTCTATAGCTCACGAGTTGCTTGAGACTTTTAGCTGAAAGTACCTTGGTCAATGCAGGATTTTTCAGACTTGCTCAAAAAGGAGCTGTTGCTACTTTACTGCCTGTGCAGACTGTTCTTAAGCAACATGTGTGGTGGGTTGAAATTCCTCCCCCAACATTAACTTTACCAGACTAGCTCAATTTGGAAGCAAATGGAGCTCTATTTACAAGCCAAACTACAATTTACAATGAAGTGCAATTAATATGTACAAATATACAGTATTTATAATATTTACAGGTATTTACAATTAATAAAACATCATAAGGACCCCACTGGCGAAAGACCAGGGAACGCTGGCTCCCTGCCTCGCCCTCTCTGCCTCCTCCTGACCCCCCCCCTGTGCAAAGGGAAGAGAGAAAGAAGCAGGATAGGTTAATACCAGACAAAACAATGCAGTCAAGGTCAGCAGAAGCTGGTTAGTATCTTCTCAGCAAAGAAGCAAGAAGAGAAGAACAGAACAGAACTGAACTGAACAGTACTGAAAATTGTTTTGGGAATCATATCTTATGGGAGATATCCCTCCAATGGAATTGCTTAGAGTAATCATTATTTTCCTTTTGTACACCCAATAGTGATTTATTTACATTTTTACTACTTTCTGCTCTAAATCTGTGAAAAATTTTAAAGGCATAGCCTTAAACTACCACAACATATGAAATGTTCTTGGAAGTATGAGAAGTTGGTAATGATGATCTGTGTTAATGTAGTGAGAAGAGTACAGGTGAAGAACTTGGGAAGTTTTTTTGTAGGTATCAAATATGTGTTTGGGAAAAGAGAAAACTTGCCAAATTCCTATTACAATGGAAATCTTCTCCAAAAAATAATTAAAATCCACTTCTACTAAAAGTGGGTTCAGCTTACACAGTAAATCTTAACATTGCAGGGGAAGCTTAATTTAGAATTGCTGTCTTTGTAAATCTGATTTTTGGGTCAGATTTGAAATGCATTTGTAATTTAAAAAAATTCTGAGCTTTTCAAGCAAAGTAAGCAAGCAAGAAGATAAAATCTTAGCAAGAAAACACAAATCTCTTTAAAGTTTCAAAGACTAGGGTAGGTGAATTTCCATGCTAATGTTAAAAAAAAAATCTCCTTTTATAATAAGGGCTTTTGCAGAGATACCTGTCCTCACTTCTCACTGTCATTGGGATAAAGGTGATAAACGGATGCAGCAAGACTTTGGGCACACTCTTGTGCCACTGTTTCTTGAAAGCATAAAGCTAAGTTGCATGTCCTTTGGACAGGGTCAGGGTAACAATTAAGTATTTGCATCACCTCTACCTGCTACTGATTTTCTTTGTTTCTTCTCCAGATTTATGCGATCATGAAAGAGTGCTGGAACAGTAACGTTACCCAACGCCCTACCTTTAGGGATCTTGCTCAACGAGTGGATCATCTAAGGGACAACATGGGTGGATGAGGAGACTCTCCCTTCTTCAGAGGAAGGGATGTTGGAATCCAGAGCAAAATGTACTTGGTCTGCTGTGTATAGCTGGCATATGTACACATGCATCTTACCATTGCTGGAAGTCAGATCTTTGTGGCAAATACCTTGTCTCAATCTGCATACTGAGGAATCTTGCTGGTTTTCTGTATCAGGATGTGTTTGTTACACTGAGGACGTGTCAAAATTCTCAATAGGGAGAGAAATTATTTTTCTAAATAAAATAATCTTAATGTATGGTCAGTCTACAACACCATTATTTGCCTTACTTGGCAATGCAAAAAAAGAGATGACTTAAAACAATGAAAAGACAGCATATTTCCTTGTCAAAATGGTGATGCACAGGAAAGACTTCTAGAGGTGTTTTCACACTGAGTATATAGTGACTTGGCACCCTGTTTTGTGTGTTGCACAAGGGCTTGAATGTGATAATACAGTTTTACAATTTTTTCATTGTTAGTGCAGAAATGGCTTCTCTATATAACAAAACAGAAGTGGTTACGTAACCCAGAAACTTTTAATGTGCCTGTCTGAATGAGCTATCAGCCATCAATACATGCAAGGAGATAGAAGAGGCTGTGTGATGTGATGTACTGTAAGTATTTTGAGGGAAAGGGAGCAAATCATTCCTAATTTGGAGAGCCACAAAACCTACTCACTCGTGTGAAAATTTTAGTCTAAAATGGAAAAGCAAGCATGTTATCCAGTTTCTCTTACTCTTCCTTTGAGTATTAGATTCCATTTATATAATTAAAGAGAGAGTGAGAACAAGTAGAAATGAAGCCATTTTCTACAAGGCAGTGTCTTCAGTTTGTTTCTGAACTTGAAAAAGCAACTTGAATGCTGCTTTTTTTTGTTCTTTCCATCTTTGTAAATTTCCTGCAGTCAATAAGCATTCATGCAGCATAAGCATAAGCAAATTGAGAACTTTTTAAAGCAGAATTAAAAATCTGGACAATGCCCCCCATTTCACAGTTCCTTGCTTTGCCATTAAGGTGATCACTTTATAGTACACTGAGAAGAATGCTTATGGCCCAGTATCTGACACAGCCTGAGACAACCACATCAAGTCTATTTTGTACTGAAGTGGCCCAAGTAACCTCCTATTTCTTTCTGCGGTAATACCCAGCATAAGACTACTTGGAAGAAAGAATTACAAGTGCAATTGTTCCACACTCAGCAGGAGGCAAGAACACCATTCCAGTTACTGAGAACTGGAAGGAGATCAGAGCTACCTGAGAAGACAACTTACGCTGTGTAACTCAGCTTTTGAAATAAGTCTAACAAAAATTTATGGACAAGACAACTTTTCGGTTTTGCCTCCAGGCATAAAACTTGGGGATAAGTTTTATATCAAAGCAGTAAGTTGCAAGGTTTGTTTATTTTTAGTCCGAATAATCTCTTTTGGTTGTTTTTACTTAAGCATTATTGTTTGTAATGTACAATACTTGTTCCTCTTAGACTTTCTCTGAGAGGAGCTCAATTAAGGGGATATACAGCTTGACAAACTGACCTGACATCCAGATCTGTGTTTAAAATTAAATGCCCTTTTTTTTTTTTTTTTTAAATCTTGTGGCAGTGAGTCAGTGAACAGAGGAGTTACTTTCACTGTGGGGCCTCCTTAAGATTTGTGGTTAACTACATCCAACTTATCAAAAGTGGCCTCAACTTTAAAAAGCAAAATTTTTGAAGTCCTTACTTCATGTAACATGGTGCCAGTATCGCAGTGTTTTGTACCACTATGATGTCTCTGTCCCACAGTCACTTGTGTAAAATTGCAATGTTATAATATGGGAGATTGCTTAAATAAGGAGATCAGCATCAGCCTTCTTCCTGCCGGGTGCATTTAATAATATTTCTGTTGGTTTTCTTGCCACCAAGAACTTGCATAGATAATTTTTGTAACTAATTTCATGAAAATCAGTTTTTAAGCTGCAAAGAACTTTAAAGTGCTTTGTTCAACTTAAACATCTGTTTTTTCCCTTTCTCTACATCGCTTTGAAGATCTAAAATTTTGTGCAAAAAATGTCTTTGCATTTGTAGTCTGTTGTGTGTATGTGTTTTTGTAACAAAAGAAGATAAAGCTTTAAAGCATTGAAACAGCATTTTAGCTGGTTAACATATGCAGGAATGATGTAAAATTTGCAGTGTATGACAGTAGCTAATTGATTTCTGATATGTAGTAGACTAAACATAATTTATGTAAAAATCTCAGGGAAGTTTGTGAAATGCAATGAAGAAATCTTCCAGTTTGCTATTTTTTTCAAGTGAATAAAATGTCTTTTTCTTGTTTTACTAGAGTATGACTGATTGCATAGTCTGATTGCGTAAATGTAGTGTTCAACACAAGGATCACTCTTAAGTGTGTCATGGTTTTGTTTTGTTTTTTTTTTTTTTAATGTTAATACTTTATAATTTTTAGAGAGAGACTATCTTTGCACTGCATTGTAACTTTGCTGTTGGTCAGAAACACACAGTCTTTTGCAACATGTTTGTCAGGAGTGTTCTTAGTTGGGTGAATAGGACCAAGTAATGCTTAGGATGCTTGCGCAATGTGTGATTATCTGTAGCATCAAAGTTTAGGTTTGGAAGCAGACCACATGGTTTTCTCAAAAATCTGTTGAGGATGCAAATGCAGTGATTTTGCTGAGTTTGCTGCTGCCAATTGTAGTAACCTTTTTTTTTTTAAAAAAAAAAGGGGGGGGGGGGGGCAAACAAACCAACAAGCCAAAAAACAAAAAGAAAAAAAAAAACTGCTTTTCAAAAGCTCTCAGCAGCATTGTATAATGCTATATTTTTATATAGCCTTTGTATTAACAGACTGAGTTCTTTTAGAAACTCTTCAGTTGGCATTGCATTTGATAATACTTCAGTGTAATCATTATGCTACCCAAAATGCTGTGCAATTTTTTTGCTTTGTTTTGTTTTTTTCAGAAGAAGTGCTGGTTTATGTGTACCTGACTGCTGCTGCGATGTAGAACTAAAATAGTAACTACTGCTTTGCACTTATATTTGAAGTGAAAGCATATTTCTGGAAGTGCACAATGTATCGTATAGAACCCCTGCTAACAAGTGTCGTCAACTGTAAAATTGATTTGTTGTCTATCAGTGTAAATATGTTGTTTCAGAATTAGTTTTTAAATATATTCCACAGTCTTGCAACAGTCATGTAATAAGCCAGAGGAGGAATGAATTTTCAGGAAAAGAAACCAATATTCTTGTCAAGTACTAGTATTGATTAAAGGCTTCCATAGTTCAGATAATTATTACTAAATGTACAGACTAGTATAATTGTAAAAATATATGTAAATTATTTTAATTTTTCCAGAATTTGTTTTTAATATTTCATTTAGTTGAGATGTTGACCAACTGCCTTGAAATGTATGGGGAAAAATGTTACTTTATGAACTACGAAGAAATGTGACTCTTGCGTAAAGAAAGCAAGCCTTTTAGGAGTGTGTGATCACAAAGACCTGGAGGATGAAGTTCTGAGAGTGAAAGCAGAAGGACAGCAGAAGCAAAAGACTGATGAAAAAAGGCTGGTGTTCAACACTGAACAAGCTTTCAGAAATGTGAAATGTAGAGTGATCTATGAAAAACTGATGTCTACTGAGAAGGCCACACCATGAGAAATATGTGCTTAATATACTTCTAAACTGTGTATTGTCTGCCTTAAATATAAAATACTGATGCCTAAGTTGACTGAAAATATAACTATTACTATACCAAAAGCAACTCCTTTGGGTTATGCCATGCCAGGCAGCAATTTTGAAAAAGTGTTTGGCTAAGAATTTTCCTAATTTTGCCTTTTGAATAAGAGATTTGCAATACTTTATATTAAAGTAGGAAAAGCCTTTTAAGGGAAGGGTGGGGAAGAAGGCTCCAGCTGCTTATGGTTGGACTGTGAACAATTGAACACAGGGTTTACTGAAGAGAACGTGAAAGGGATACTTTTTAAAAAACTCTGTATTGTTATCTGAAACTTAACTGTGTGTTCATTTTGAGTTTGGGTAGTGAAAATAAAGTAACTGGATACAATGAATGGCACATGCCTGCCAAGATTTTATTTCATACAATACCTAAAATTAATTACTGCTGTTTAAAATTGCTACTGAAGAAAACTTCATGACCTTCCCAGAATAGACATATGTAGTGTTTATCTTTTGGAAGGAATTTACACGTACCAAAGTAAGCAGAAATCATTTCTTTTGTATTAATTCCTGTGTTTGTGCAGGACATAGCTGCCCTCAGAAAGCCATACAAGCTGTTGTAACTGCACTGCGAATCTGACTTGCACTCATGTGAGGCATATGATACGTTGCACAGTATTAGCTCTAGGAAACAGAAATTTGAAGGCAAATAGCAGCCTAGAAATCAAAAATTCTCATATTAAAGCCAAACAACCTTGTAAAACTTGTGGAAATACAGGTTTAATATAACCTCGCACATGCAGTTCTCAGACTTAGCTGTTGCTGATATAAGCGGGTTGAAAGAAATGGGAATGAAGATTTAGATCTGGAAAATGTTGCAGTAAGGTAGGATCTGGAAGATGTGACTCGGTCATAAGCCAGGCCATTTTTTTTTCCACTCTTTCTTCCCAGAGTAAGTGTAAAACCTTAGTACTACTTAAATGTCTTAAAAACTAGTGATAGGGCAGCAGGAAATGGGTTTAAGTTGTGCTGGGGAGGTTTAGATTGGACATTAGGAAAAACTTCTTTGCTGAGAGAGTGGGGAGGCTCTGCAACAGGATTTCCAGAGAAGTGGTGGAGTTGCCATCCTTGGAGATGTTCAAGTGTATAGATATGGCACCTCAGGATATGGTTTAGTGGTCATGGTAGCTGGACTTGATGGTCTTCAAAGTCTTTTCCAGCCTTAGCAGCTCTATGCTTTTAAGTGCATGAACTACACCTGAATTAATGCATGTGCAGATCCCAAGGCACATAGAGTCTGGAGATGTGGGAGCAAAGCTTGCTCACTCTGATGGGCACAGCTAGGGGTATTAAAGGGGGGAGGATCACTGAGTCCCTAAGTAACTGTGACAACCAAGCATGGGCATTGTGCAGGGGCTCTTTCTGCTAGGCTGTTGTGAGCCATAGGATCATGCTTCTGGAGTGCATACTTCTGCATTATGACTCTAGTGAAGGTTGTGGCATGTGGCATAGATAATTAATTTTTTTAAATGCTATCATAATAAGTAAATAAATACTTATGCTAAATTATAATTGCTAAGGAGTTACAGCAAAAGATGTAGAAAGCATATCTGTAATTCTAAACCAAAAATGCATATTAATAGAGCATGAACTAGAGCATGTTCAGCTCATATTCAGGAGCATGATGTTGTCTTTAGAACAGTTTGATGGATGGGTAGCTGGTATTGAGCCTGCTGCATTTTGCTTCCATGAATCACAAATTGAAAGCAGAATGGTAGCTAATATTGAAAGGTCTCTGTGAGATTAAATTTCAAACTAGTGGAGAAGATCTAAAAAAAAAAAAAAAAGAGCACCTGCACATCAGCAAGCTCCTGGATATACCCTTTGTTTCTCAGGACTAAGCAAGGTTTTATTGCTTTGCTGTAAGTTGTATGACTCAAAAGCTACAATGAAATTGATACGGTAATACCATGGCCTCTTTATGAAGGCTCTTGAGACATTGCATGTGGCTCCAGATCATCTCTTCTAGTGTGCTTGCCTGGTAATCATGCAAAGATTTAGAGCAGGCCAATCAGGATTGTGAATGTGCTGGCAAAGGTGAAGCCTGGCTTTAGCATGGGAGGGAAGTGGTGCATAGACATGCTGTGCTGCGTTGCAATGCAGCACAGAGGCATATGGAAGGAAATACGGAAATCCAGCACCAAACAGATGCAGGGCATAGCTAACAGGGAGCTGCTCCACATTTGAACTGAGATGCCATTTAAAAGATCTACAGTGAAGCAAATGGAAGGGAATGAGGTGGTCCCCTGGGCTTAACTCTGCTGGCACCTAGAGATGATAATTGAAGCTGGATGCAGATGACTGTGTGAAATGAGTGAGTGAAAACCCAATCTTGTGTTTGGTTTGCTTGATACAGTAAGCTCAGCAATGGCAAATGGTTTGGTGTTAGCTTCCCCCTCACAAACAGAAGTATGCTGCTGTTTCAGTTCATGTTTCCCATTGCCAGCCTCATCCACCAGCCTAAGGGCCCACTGAGGCAGACCCATCAAGTGCACTTTCCTGGCATTGAATTGTGCTTTGCCTTCTGAAACAGCCACCAAGCCACCCACTGATAAAAAGGCTTGGAGCATCAACAAAAGCCGCAGGAATGCATCGACAGTTAGGAATGTATATGATACTGAGAAGGCGCTAAAGTTTAGCTTCAGCTAGGAAGGAGTTTTAAGGATTTTTAATTTATGATGAAAACTCTAACAACGTTTTATAAGTACCTTTCTGAAAGCCATCTAGGTGCAAGTTTTGGATCTCTCTAAAACACTTTTTTATTCAACTTACCATCTTTACCTTGTCTTTTTTGTGTGTGTGTTTGCAGATATTCAAACTGCATGGTTGAACAGAGAGGAAGATGTCAAATGTGCTCAACTTTAAAAACAGCTGGTGCAGTAGAAAAAGTTTTCAGTCAGTCTTGGGTCTCAAACTAGTGCATCTGTGGAGGTAAATCTGATTATAGACAATATATCTCAAAGAAGTTGTTTCTTTGTAATAATGAGTAGTGAGAAGAATGTTACTATGTCAGATGACTTCAGTAAATATACCTGCCACCTCATGAAACACTCTCTCAAAACTGGAATTATGATGATAGCCAAAACTGGATTAAATATGCCAGAAAAAAAAAAAAGGGTACTGTTGCAGGGTTGGATTTGAATTGATGCAAGTCAGACTATGTTTAAAAAGACAGAAAAAAAATTCTGAGTTCGAAGTGTGTGATCAGTATATAACTTAGGTACATACAATCAATTTTAGATGGGTGATTTGTGATTGAATGCTGCATGGTGAGCGGAAAATTAAAGTATTTCATTCCCTCTGTAATACAGTTGCCACTATATTACTGATTTCGTAAGAAAAATAAATGCTACAAATGTAATAGCTATTAGTAATTTTGTTTTGTCATGATGATCTTGTCTACTGTTTTACTGAACCTAGAAAACTTTTGTTAACTTTAATCTTGATGATTTTTTACAGATCTTTTGTAATTTTTTATTAAGAAATTAAACATTAAATATGTGGTTTGTTAAATTAGTTAACTATAATGGAGTACACAGCTCAAGTCTACTGCAATTCATTTATAAGTGCAGTAATTTACCCCCAAACAGAAACTCCAGTTAGCAATTATCTAGTGTATCATGAAGTACATCTAACTTGAATGACGAAACAACAAAAGCTTAACAATTACATCAAGAGGAGATGAAAAGAACAGTAGTGATGTCCCATAGCCTCTACGGAAGTCATATACCAGTTATTACTTTTCCTTGCTCTTCAAAATTCTTTTGAGATTCAAAATTACATTTCTACAGTCTAAACACACTGTGCATTGTCCTACACTAGTTGTGCAAAATTTTTTTCTAGGTCTTTATTGCTGCTGTCATTGAAGACTTCTGCAAGTTCTTGCCTCGGTTCTGTTTGGCCTATATAAAACAACTGCCACTTCTACATTCTTTCGTTGTAAGCCATGTTTTTTATATCTTTGATAACTCTTGTTACAGTTTTACAGAATTCCTCTTTTGTCAACTGTAGTGTCCAAAACCGGCCATGACAAAAACTCTCTCCCTGAAGCGCAGCTCAGTTTCATGCTTGGTAAGTCCCCCTTGAGCCAGGACATTTCACAAGGTTCGAGATTCCTTTCCTGAGACGAAGACTTTCTTGCCCAAGGCAGAGAGATTCTCTTACCCATGACAGATCCTCAGTAAGTGAGCATAGTGAATTAATACCAATGAAAAGTTACTAATTCATGTAGTTAGTTATTATTATAAACATTGCGTAGATAATTCCAGGAATAAACCTTTATCCAAGTCTGAGACTGAGATTGAATCTAGCCATACCTGGGCTCCATGAGGACTTTAGAAAGCAAAGGGTTCCACTCTGAATCTCATGAGAAGGTCCTCTCTACTCTTCGTGTCTCCTGTGTCTGTGTGAGACTTACTCCTTGTCATCTTTTGAGGTACTTGGCTTTAACTCTACCACAATCTTAACATTGCTTAATGCTTTATGTAAAGAGTTTTGCTGGGTTTTAAACAAGGTAATAACAGGGAACAGAGATGGAAAACCTGTTGTATATACTGCTGTGAATGATACTCATGTCTTTGGGAACAGTTCAGGAGTTCATACTCAGACCTCACTACATTCACAGTAGAAAAGAAATCCCTAACCCACTCAGAAAAATAAACTCTTTCAGATGAGAATAGCAGTGCTCATACGGAAATGTGCTGATGTATTATTTCCTCCTCACAAGCTCACACTTCTTAATAAAATAACCTGGAAACTGGACACTTCCTGTGGGTTAAGACTATGTCAGTGGGACTGTACTTTCTGTAAGTAGGAATGCTAAAACAATGCTTTTCTTACTAGCTAGTTGCTTTGTGAACAAAAAAAAAGCTTATTTCTTGTGAAAAAAATGTTTTTGTCTGAACAGCTACGATAGTAAACACAGCATGTTGCTTTGAACTGCTGTGCTTATGTTTATACTGCTGTATACACACAGTAGTATCACAGTACTGGTAGTACACTCTTGGAGATTTCAGCAGAGAGAGTCTGGTCTGCTGTTTGGATCAATCTGCTGTTTGTCTCAAATCAGACATTTTTGAGCTGTCTGCTCCAATATGTTTGCTTCCCTCATGTAACTAGTCAGACACCTCATTTTATGTAAAATGTTTGCTTCTGATCTTAAAAAAGTGTGTTTGAATACTGAGTCATGTGAGCAGGAGCAGATAGCAGCCTCTAAACCTGTGGCAATCAAGTCACACACAACTGTCTTCGTAAATAAAACATTATAAAATATGGCCTACCTATACAGGAAACCATAGAGGTATTTGAAAACTTAATTTGCTTAAAAAAAAGAAAAAGCCTTTGTACATCTAGTGTATGTACTTCTCTTACCTTAAAACACTGACTAAACTTCAGTCTGTGCTGTGTGTCTGTGCTGTGTATCTGTGCCATGGCTGATCTGGTATAGCTGTTGCAGACTATGATGAGACCTACTAAGAAGCCATATGAAAAAAAAAATTCATTTCTTTGGGTTATGCACACTGACACATCTTGGCTTCTACCTCTGAAAAATGTGTGTTTACATTAGATAAGGACTCAGTTTTCTATTTATAATTCTGTCTTGGCCTGGAATAGTTAACCTTAAACAGTAATTTCCACTTAAAGGTGTACTTAAAATCTTTAATTTGTGATCTTAAGTTTTGAACAGAACAACTGGGATTTTTCACTTGCCAGGTTACACATAGCCTGTTAGTAAAACTATAAATAGTCTGTTTCACTCAGGATACTACCCATGCAGGCTGTGTACCTGGACGGTCCAATACTACTGGAGCAAGCAAGGAGAACAAACACCATATTCACCTTTCCCAATAATCCTTTTTAAAAGCTTGGCAGAAAATTTTCTATCAAAAGGAATTAAGCATACAGACTAATTTTCAGTTTCATCAAGCATGGCGTTTTTACATTTTTCCCTTTTCTTATAGATTCTATGCAGCATTTAGTCTTCACCTTACTACAAAATTTAAACTCCCAGAGCCTTAGCTCCTACTCCAAAACATGGAATACTTCCTCTCCTCCTGTATTCTTCTAGGAAATCCTAATCTAAACTAGGAATCTCTACAACCAAAACTATTTGTGAGGTGAAGTGGTTGGAAGCTAAGTGTCAAAACCCCATCTGAGAGGAAGGGTTTGCAGGAAGATTGCTTAGGGACACCTATGGAGTGAGGTAAGGCAAACTAACACCACAATGCCTGAAATGATTGTAGATTTATTATGTTCATGCAGTTCACATTGACCATACAGTGGCTCTTGAAGCAGATGAAGCAACTACTTAATATGTGCCAGGGACAGAAAGAGAAAGAAATAAGACCAGATGTAAGAGGAGATAAGTATTACCATTTCAAGTTCCAGCTGTGTGGTCAGTGTCTTCTTGGTGGTGGATGCACACTGACACTTTTATTCCTAAATTTCACTCCCTGCCCAGAGTGGGGTGGTAGAGGTGGTCCCACAGCAGGGTGGGTGATGCACAGCTTGTGTGATGGCATAGTGGGATTAGGACCCCAGTGTAGCCGAGTCACTCTTGGGGCATCTGCACGTCACGTTAGGGGGTGATGGTGAGAACCCCAAGTACTCTAGGTGACCACTGCTTCACCTTTGTGCAAGTTCAGTTGTACTGGAAGCAGCAGCTACCTTGAGTGGACACAGCTGTAGGCACCTGAGCACAATGTCCTGTTTCAGGAACAGACTGTCATATTTGCTTGAATACAAAGAAAAGGGAGCAGAGAAACACCCTGAGAGAGACCTCTGTGGCAACACAGCTTCCATACTAAGCTATGCAAGTTCAGCTGGCTTGTTGCAAAGACAGCTATAGCAGAACTTCACAGTTATTCTCCAAAGTGACAAAAAGCATCTTACAGTCACTATAACAATGATGTGGAAGAAGAACACTCATTTCTTGTTAAATATTGTAACAATGATGTAAGAGAGGGTACTTTTCCCCTGGAAGACAGCAGCATTCATAGTGAATGCCCGTTCTGCCCCGTCTCTACCAAATAAAATCAACATGATTTAAATATTAGAACAATGGGTAGATGCCCAAATACAGGAATACCAATATCATCTTATGAAAAGAAATAAACAAGTGATGCAATAATTTCACTAAGCAATAGTTCAACTAAAGAACACTTTTTGAAGAATGAAGCCAAAGGTACCAGCTGTGCATTCTAAGCTACAAACTATATTCTGAATCATGTACTACTACAAAGCTAAGTTACCATAAACATCATAAAGGGGAGAAAGACAAAAAACCTCAAGCCATCAACAACATATCTAGAACTACACTTTGTTACAGCTGAGTAAAACAGCCAGGAAGGCAAAATTCTTAGCAACTACATATATTTAATTAGCTATTTATAAATACTGTAGTAATCGGCAACTTGGAGAAACATCTGAAGTAAGCAGACCAGCATGCCATAAAAAACACACAGGAAGGGGTCTGAGTATCTGTAGAAGAAGCTGAAGCACACCTATTCTCACTTAGCAGTAGTACAAAAAAAAAAAAAAAGGTAAATAAAGAATAATTACAGTGTTACTACTTCACCCATTAATTCTATTAGCCCATCTGTGAGTATGAAGAAATATTTTGGCTGCAAGTGTTGTATTGTGATAAAGTTTCTGGAGAAATGACATTGCATAAAACCATTCTGCTATTACAGGGAAATGGAAAAAGTGTCTTCGAAATAATCACGCTGAGTCAGTGGAGTTTCAAATGGCAAACTATATTCTCTACTGCTTTGTACCATGAGTCCCATTTCAGGAACATCAGTGGATGTTCTTTCTGTTGACAGAAAAAGAACAAATTGGTAATGGTTACTATAATCACACTTTAATGAAACATTGAAGTTCTTTCTCAAGACTTACAAAGATACAGTACTTTTGTAATGTAACTATGAAGGATGACAGTAAAAGTAAGAGACAGTAAAAAACACATTAAAAGTTACTACAGCAAAACAAAGTCATGACAATTATACTGGTGGATTTTTTTTTCTTTTTTTTCAATAAAACCAGCAGTATTGACAGGCACATATAGATAAAATACAGTGAGAGTTTTCTTCCTCCATAGAAGTAGCATTGCAACAAACACCGATTTCATGCATAAGTGCAGAGAGGATTTTAAACTCTACATATAGTACTAATTTCAGCTTTTGTACAACCCCATTTGCAACACATTGCTGCCAAACCCAGGGATTCACGTTTTCTTCTGGGATACCCAGCCCAAAGATAACTGTTTGATCCCATGGGATTTGCAATTCCCGTTCCTCCTCTGTCCTTCTCAACAGTTTCCTCTAGCTGTCGAACAAGTTCTTTGAAGTCATTTGCCACAGGTAGATACTCATTATAGTCATTTAAGCTATACAAGTCCTTAAAAGTTTCCCATCCAAGAAATGGACTGCTTCTCTGCAGCTGCTCCAGGTCAGGACCCAAAATTGATTGCAGCTTGAAGTTTCCCCATAGTTTGTTATTTGCTGCTCGTACAGAATCTGTTTAAAAAGAAGACTTGATTTCAAGTTCAGACTGTAGGAGTATCAAAGGGAGAGCATAGTTCTAAGTCTAGCAATAAACCCCATTTGCTTAGTAATAAGAAAAGCACTGTTATGTAGGAGAATTGTCCATACTGCAGTCTCCACTCTGATTTACTTATAGCTTACTTCTAGAGGAATCTTTACTTTTTTTTAAAGGCTATGCTGCCTGTTAAACATGGAGAGTACATGGCTACAACTGTGGCTGAGGCATAGACATCCTGTCAGAACTGCCATGTTACTGATACTGAAGTCTCAATAATTTTACAGAAACAAAATTTTGTTGTAAAGACACACAGAGCTGTCATGTAGCTCATGAATTTATTGAGACCACTGCTCTCCCATGCACAAGCATACAAACTAGCATTCTATGAAGAACAAATATATGAAGGACTAAAACAAAAATTGCATATAAACTGCTTTTCAAAGGTTGTATTTTTCTACAGCTATTTTCAGCCAATGCTTTCCACTCAAGTCTTTAATTTCTCAAGGTATAGCAGAGGCTTGCAGATTTTACTTAAAAACACACTTTGTGTCAGTGACTGAAGTGTTCTCAAAATACCAGCTCTACTTCCTTTCACCTCATACTGTTTCTCATGGTTTTACTTCTGCAAGGCGGAATTGCTTACTCCAGCTAACATGGGAAAATGCAGCCCCTTCTATTCTTAAGTTAAAAAATCCAAGCCAAGTGGTCTTAATGCTGTTAAGACGGTTTTTGTTTCAGCAAGCTCAAAGAACATGAGAGCATCCAATGAGTATTTACTTTAGTATGCATCATTAATGTATAGTAGCTAACATTCAAATAGAACAGCTGCCTGAATATGTACAAAATAAGTAGTTGTAGCCACTTTGCTAATTAATCGATTACTCCTCTTCAGGAGTCTTTTAGGGGAGGGAAGATTTTAGTTAGTGTGCAGCACAGTAGGGCTCCTTAGTGACTGATGCTCTCAGAAGCTATTGTTAATAAAAAGGAAATCAAAGTTTGCTGGAGAAGAACACACAAAACAGAGGCTATGCATATGTGATTTGTTATAATTACAAAGGTAACTTCTATTTTCTACTCAACCTGTTAGGGAAAAAAAAAACGTTGAAAAAAAAATATCAAGAAACCCCAAATACTGGTTTCATTAACTACACGAGGCATCTAAGTCTCATTTAAAGCTGTTTATGCCAAGAAAAGAAGAACCTCTTCCCCTGCACACTTTAGCCATAATTCCAATTACCGTCCTTTTAAAAAATGGTATTTTCACTATTCAAAATACCAACACAGAGTCATCATTTTAAATTACTCTGTTACATTACCGGAGGTGAGAACACAGCCTAGACCCCATCTGCTTGTGCTCTTCAAATATTGGGCTTGGAACACGTGACAGTAAAATTCTCTGAGGAATATTTCACTCAACTCTTCCGAACATCCCTAAAGTTCTTGCCCTTATTTAATTATAACCTGACAGTCCCTCCAGCCTTCAGCGTGTAAACTCTTTGGTAGTAACAGCACAAAAGACTCCATATTCAGTAATGCCCCTAGCAGAGCCCAAGAAGAAGGGTATACATCTTCAGTGCTCCTGGAGAGAGGGAAAACGGGGCTAGGATTCCTCAGCCTGAAGAGTTACCGAGCTTTGCGAAGGGAGCAAAGCCGTAGCAAGAGGTACTGCCTACCGCTTCTAAGGTGCATTACAACTCCCTGCATGACCAAAAGCAAAAAATTGAGTTACTGTTTGTGGCTTATTTAAATAAAGAGAGTACTGTGAGCCTCGGCCGCCGTGGGGCTTTTCGGCCCTGAGGAAAGCAATGCCTTCTGAACAGACCTAAAACCTTGCAGGCTATCGCTATTACCGGCCCAGAGCTTGCCGTGTCTTTCCCTCCAAATTTGCATGTTTCCTTTCAGAAATCACGGTCAACGCTAACTGGCATTGGGAAGGAGAGGGACAGATAAGGACGGGGACGCGGGCAGCTCAGGCAGGAGGAGCGAGAAGCGCCGTGGGGCTCTCACTCTTTCCCACTCCCTCCCATTTTCTCTCCATTTCTCCTCACAGGACCTCTGCCGAGCCAAGCGAGCCGCCCCGAGAGCCACCACTGCCCGCCGTAGCCACGGGACCGTCTGAAAGTGCTGCTCCGTCGGGCGCGGCCGCTGGCCTCGATCCGCCCACACCCTTCTGCTCGTGGCACACTCACCGGCCGCGGGCGCCGGTTCCATCGTCAGCAGGGAGAGCCGCTTCCAGCGGGACCCGCCGCAGGTGAAGATGACGGCGCGGATAAACTCCCGTCCGCACAGCTTCACCCCGTAGCCGTCCCCCTCGGCCGCGGGGAGCACAGCGGCTGTCGCCCCGCGGCTACTGGGCCGCCCTGGCGGCGCTGCGCAGAGCAGCGCCGCCGCGGCACAAAGGAGTCGCAGCTTGGCCCCCATGGCGCCAGCCGCCTGCCCCGTCTCGGTCCTCCCCCACCCACTCCCGCGGGCGCGCTCCCCAGAGGAGCCGCCGGCCGCCCAACCGCACGCTCGCGGCCTCGACCCCAAGAGCCGCACTCCCGCGTGCCGCGCGCGCTGTAGCCGCCGGCCGGCTGCCTCCCGCCTTTTATGGGCTGAGGGCGGTACTGAGGCACCGCCCCGGCCCCGGCCCCGGCCCGGGCTCTAGCCATGGCCCCGGCGCTGCCGCCGGCAGCTCCGTCGCCGAGCGATCTTTGTTGCTGAATACAGCGTCAAGACTCCCTCGAGCCGGACTCACTACTCTCTCTGCCCCTTGCTTGCTGTCGCGGCTCCTCGCGCCTCGACAAAGATGCACCTATCTTCAGCCTCCCTCCTAGGTCTCCCGGCTCCCAGTCGACCCGGAGACGTGGCGACATCCACTCCGCCG
This sequence comes from Indicator indicator, assembly GCF_027791375.1. Taxonomy (NCBI): domain Eukaryota; kingdom Metazoa; phylum Chordata; class Aves; order Piciformes; family Indicatoridae; genus Indicator; species Indicator indicator. The sequence continues at coordinate 39,091,816 of NC_072053.1, forward strand.
GGCACTCCGTCTCAGCTTTTCCTGGACCAGTTGCCGATACCCTCTTGAATGATTCTTACAATGTGAAAAACTTCAGCTCATGAGTTTTATCCCTTGCAAGTGTAAAATCTGCATATATTTGCCAAAGCAAAGACGTAAGCAAGTAAAATAAAATAAAGATGCTTCCGCAGAACTACTTAAACTGTGGACACTTGATTTAAAAGCCTGACTGCCTCTCAGGTTTGTCACTCCCGAGACCTGCGTTCAGTGGCATCAGTGGGCAGCCAAGTGTCAGAGACCTGGGCTTCCACACAGGTGTCCTGGGACCTGGAGTTCCACGCATGTATGTTTCAGCAGCAGCCCCCAGCAGGCTCTCGCTGAAAGAGTGATGTTCTTTGGACTACCAAGCACAACTAGCTGTCCTGGGAAGGATAGCCTGCTTTTGGGTGTTGTTCTCTTTTAGTACAACAAGACCAGAAGTGGCTACTTTATAAACAGTCATACTGTAGGAAAACAGAAAAGTTCATGTTTCTAAAGGGTTATGCTTAAGGGTTATGCTTTCTAACCCTTGAGTATTGTTAATATATGCAGGAAACCCCTTAAAACTCAGTCTAGAATGAGAACACTAACAGAACATACATCCACAGCCTCGTGTACAAAAGTGAATGATTCACCTGCATTGGTGAAGGCATAGACTCGTATCACCTTTTAAAGGAGGATTTGGATGTTTTACCTAGAACTGGATGTCAGCTATGCCTTTCTCAGAGCTTTTATCAGGGAATTTTTGAGAGGTGTCCCCCAAATACCAGGCTAATTTGTCACTCTAGCTGGAAAAAATCCTGTCTCTCCACATGCTTTAGTTTCAAATTTAACTGGACCATCAGTTACTGTGGCATCTAACTCTCCCTAAACAAAGGCAGGCATTATGATGGTCACTTGGATGTGTTTTTGTTGGTTTTGTGGTTTTTTTTTCTAAGAAGTTCTTGGGTGTCAAGTAGAAGGGGCCAGGCTCTTTTCAGTGGTTCACAGTGATAAGACAAGGAACAGGTTTAAACTTGAACATAGAAGATTCCACCTCGAGGAGAAACTTCTTTATAGTGAGGGTGACTGAGCACTGGAACCCCAGGGGGATTGTGGAGTCTCCTTCTCTGGAGTCTTTCAAAACCCACCTGGAGGCATTCATATGAGGACTACCCTAAGTGATCCTGCTCTGGCAGGGGGGTTGGACCTGATGATCTCTTGAGGTCCCTCCCAACCTCTGATTTACTGTGATACCTTCTTACTGTTTCTGTTATAAAGAATAATCCTGACTGTTCTTGCCTTCCTGGCTTGTATCAGGAAGAATGTGGCCAGCAGGTCTAGCAATGTGATTATTTCACTCTACTCACTACTGGTGAGACCACACCTTGAGTATCAGTTTGGATGTTAGGAACATTGGAACAGGCTGCTCAGAAAAGTAGTGGAGGTATTTAAAAGACATGTGGATGTGGTATTTAGGGACATGATTAGTGGCTTAGCAGTAGAAGTGCGACTGTAAGCTCCAGGCAAGTGGTTGGACTTGATGACCTCAAAGGTCTCTTCCAACTCAACGGTTCTATGATTCTATGAAGAGCAGACAACAGCAGGACAAAGAAATTAAATTCCATTTGTGATCTGCAAGACATTGCAAGATAAGTACATCCAATGTATGATCTCAAAGCAAGTATTTTGTATTTTTAGTTTCCTAAAGTACAGTAAGGATGATTGTACTAAATTCTGAATCTGTTGGCCAACAGCAATCAAAGTTTATAGAGGGCAGAGGATGTTTCACAAAAATAGGTGGGTAAATAGAGAAGAAACCCTTTAACAATGCCTTGATAGCTGTGAATATCTTGAATGAGAGGCTTATTTGTATATTATTAATTCCAAGACTGATTAAGCAATTAAATAATAATGTAGAAATTATCTCATTTGTGTATGTCCAAATAACCACTTTGCCCTTCTATGTTTAAAGGCAGCAATAGTAATAAAAGAACTTAAAAACATTTAGGAAGGAGCTGTAACAATCAACTTTCCCTATCATAAGGAAGGTTTCAGAGAAGTTAAATCATTCATCTAGAGAATAGAAAGGAAGGGGCCCAAAATGGACCCCCCCAATGTGATGTTGGTTAGTTCTCAATACTCATGCCTCCTATTAAAAAGTGTATTAACAGGAGAAGTGTGGGTCATGCAGTTTTGGCTCACAGGAAGTGTGCACTTTCTTGGCTTGTAAATGAAACATATACATAATGAGAACATAAAGAATTTAATGCTGACATCCTAATTACAACTGACTTCTTACTTTTCCAGAAGAATCCTTCTCCAAGTGACACTGATTCATGGATGATGTATCAGTGACACTGATACATGGCTGTCAGACACTACCACCAGAAAAAAACAACAGGATTAAGGTGGTAAGAGTAGTACCCTCAGGTCAGAACAAGTTTCCCTTGCAGTTACTCCCCATCTCTTTCCCAGTGACTCATGAAAAAAGACAGTTGTTGTGACATACTAAAGTAAATCCTACACTGAAGCCAGTTGAACCCAAATGACAGAAGGGAACAGGATGGTTTAGATGGTTATTTATTTGTTTGTTTGTTTGTTTATTTCTATGAGTACAACTGTAGTATGATGTGCTGCAAACATCAATTCTTCCAAAGTAGACCCAGTCAAAGGTAAAGCTTTCCCACTTTCTTTCATCGTCCTTTGAAGGAAGTCATACAGTTCAGCCACTCTGTAGCTGAATACCTATATGGCAGGTATGACTAGGCTTAGCATATGCAAGTATTTTTGATTAACACATTGGCAGCAGAATAAATACTCTATAACAAAGAATGAGCATCTCCAAAACAAAAGCATATAGTTGTCAAGAAAAAAGTACAGTTGAAAATAAATGCAGCAAAGGTGAGTAACCATTGATGATCTTTGGCACATTCTATGAAGCCCATATAAATCTATTTCTGGGTTTGCTTTCGACTGTCTTACTTAGCACCTGTTGCTTTTTCCTTATAAATTTAGTAATTTCCACGGATACTGGGTAACACTGAATTAAATTTGATCCATCACTTTTTACTGTGGAGTCTTGCAATTGATTAATACTATTGATCTTAGTCTAACTTTTAGGAGGAAAAAATTCAAACATAGCTAGGATGGAATAACAAATAGCTATTCTATTATCTCCCAAACCTTCTGTCTGGGTCATTATGTTGCTTAGCCTGCTTGTTTCCTCTAACACCACCTTTGATCCAACACCACAGAAATCTATTGCAAACACACAGATGTTAATTCTTAATTCACAGTAAGCAGTATTATAGTATTTCCTAATTTTCTAGAATTTGTACATAAAACTGCTGTACGGACTATGAAACCCGCTCTCTTGTGAAAATGTCTTTCATAGGATTAAAAAGTGGGTTAAAAGGGACAGGTTGAGACATTTAAATACCAAACCAAGGTGATGGATTTGTTTTTCTTTTTTTTTTTTTTTGGAAGAATGAGTATAATACACAGCAGAAATCAAAGCATGAAAGGCTGTTAAAACTTCTTCAAAATTAAAGCAAGGTAAGATTCAGAAACTGAAGGTAGTAGGCCACATGTTATTCAAAGCAAAACAAGAAAGCAGGAATACATGTGTCCTAGGAGTAGTACATAACACAGCAGAAAGTGTTGAGGGATTAGGTTACCAGACACGCACAAAACGTGAGGTGGTATTGGGCTGCATTTTGTCAGTTCACAGAACATGAATAGCACCATAGACTGAGTTGAGGCATGTCTTTTCCAAAGCTATTAACATCACTGCTTTAAATCTCACACAACCAGAGTATAGACCAAGCAGTACAGACTTAGGCTTAATTCATGATTGGATGCTTTTTTGACTTTTGATTTTTCATTCCACAATTAGCCTAAATCTGGAAGTGTTTCTATCCCAAACACAAAATAATGTGTTTTTAAACAAGACTTCAAATATGCAAAAATCTTCCCTTCCCCTCCTCTCACCCCACCCCCAGTATAACATCCGAAGACTATAAAGTATACTATGATTATATTCTCAGAGTAAAGGCATCGGAAAAAATACTCTTTTTTCACTACTTGTAAGGCCCCTTGGACCTACCCATTACAAAACCCCAAACCAACCAATCAACAACAACAAAAAAAAACCCAACCAAAACCCCAAACCACCCACATTAATACTTTTGGTTGCTAATAGCCTGAGTTAATATTCATCGTAGTAGTGAAACCTCTGATTTCATGTAAACAAATTATCCTGAGTTTCAGCATGTCAAACAAGCACAATGAACATTCAGGAAATATCTAGATAATTTGTTTTCTCTTTGAGAAATTATCTCTGTCATACTTTAATAAATTTTTTCCTAGGAGTAAAACACAGTTAACAAGTGACACATTTACTTATGAACCTACTTATGATAAAAGCTGTTTGCCTCAGAATTTGAAGCAGAGATGGTGAGTTCACTGCCTAAACAACAGCAAAGTGTCTTATTTTTCAAAGAAGCTTTCAATGCCTGACCTCTAATTGAGCTCCGCCTCCTTAAATATATTTGAAAATTACAACCGTATTTATACAAATTTGTAACGATCAATTTAACTTATTTTTGTTGATTATAATGCGTTTGGCCAGTACCAGACTTTTTTGACAAGTGAAAGTAATTTTCAGACTCAGTAGGCAGTGGAACTTCAGTATTTCATTTCTAAACAAGAAAAATACATTACAGAAGCAACAGGTATTTCAAGAGATACATAAAATATTAAATCATCACTTTAGAAAATACTGATGTAAACCAATTATATTTTGCTTTTATAAAAGCTCACAATTTTCTCAATGTTTTAATGATCGATTTATATCCAAACCCAGTATTACAATCACATTTCAGATATTAAGCTTTAGTACTATCTTCCTATTTTACTACAAAGAACTTGCTCTGAGAACTCCTGATTTTCTCCAGGTCTTCATAAGTGAGTCGTCCTTTTGGCAATTGTAGCAAAACGTGGTGTGTGTCCAGTACGTTCTCTGCTTCACTTAAAAAAAAAAGATTACTATGTGAAAGCAAAGGAAGTGAAAAACAAACACCACAAAAACAAAACCAACCAACCAAAAACCCCAAAATAACCAGACCAACCAAACAACAACAACAAAAACTAATACCATAAACTATTTAGCTATTTGCTTGGGCAAAAATAACAAAACACCAGGTCACAGGTATGTATTTCACAAATGAGATGATGTCAATGTAGCATTAAAGTTATCTTTAAGGAATTTTGGACTGGTGGGATAACTGCACTTTGAAAGTGTTTGGTTTGATCTCATATATGTGCCTTTGTTTGAAAGAACACAGCAGTGTTGCTGCTGTGGCCATTTATGTTAGCCTCTTTCTCCTAAAAACTACACTGAGTTACACTAATGTTTTGTTCAGAGATGTATTATACATGTGCTTTGGAATGGAGGCATGAGATGCAGCAAGGACTCAGCATTACCATGCACTTTGTACCAACCCCATACTCCATCTGAGAAGGGGGTGGATCAGACACAGACATCAAAGTGTACATAAACTTCAGTAAGTAAATTCCCTGTACACAGAATCCTAGATATGCAATATTTGGGCACCATTATTTCTTCATGTGTCAGGCCTAGGCTAAAAGATGTCAGACTACAGAGAAAAAGTGGGTAGCGCTTCAAAGTGTACTAGTCAGAGATTTTCTAAAGCAGTTACAAAACATGCAGTCTTAACAGCATTGCAGGGAGAAGCGGCAGGGTGCAGAACGCTCTGGGTAAGGCTGGAATGAAAACATCTAGGACAGAGAATGTGAAAACCAGATACAGAACGAACACCACATGTACGTTGTAGTGGTCTGATTGTGATATAAGAAAAGATGAAGATTAGGCAAAGAATGTGCTTGTTTTGGCTGATGACATTTGGTACAATGCCAACAATATTGTCTACTTATACCCTAATTCCTAGCTTAATGATCATTATTGCAATGATTTGAAGCTGTATTTAGGTGTAATAAATGTGACTGAATATTGTAATGCAGTTAATATCTTTAAACACATCTTTAAAACATCTCCAAATGCTGAAATCTCCAACTACAGTTCTGGTAGTATTACAGTGTTTGGGATCTCCATACAGCAATAATATTTTACAGGATGACAATGGTCACCATTCCCAGTAGCTGCTACTAACACCATGTCAATTAGTTGCATATGGCATCTGGTTATGGAATAATAAGAGGTTTTAGGTATCAGAGATATGTTATACCTAGTCAAACCTCTATGCCTGTCACTCACATGCACCACAGCAGACTGCCCAGTCACCATCCACCCTTCTCAGATGGCTCAGGATACAAAGAATAAGCTATCTAAATCATGGGAAAGATAGTCAGAGTTTCATTACTTAGTGGAGAAGCTCTGTGCAGTTGGAGGCTGGCTATATAATCCTTCCTCTAACAATTTGTACTCAGCCACTCAGAAAAGACAGTTCACCTGGGGGCTGTTCTGTAACCCTGCCATATCCAAGAGAGTCAATTCTGGTACATGACCCTGGCACACTTAATGGCTTTTCAACAGCACAAGCAGAACTCAGAACAGGTATTTCCCACTATGTCCTCAATTTTTGCTTTAACTATCCCAAGATGGAAAGCAGGGAAGAAAATCCCTCCCGTTTCAATGTGGGAGAATAAGCAAATAATGAGAACACATTTGGACAAGTAAGCTAGAGACAGAAGGAAAAAATGTAAGCAAGATCAGAGATGAAATGCCTAGTATAAAACTGATTCTAAGGAATGAAAGACAGCAGATGTAGGGCTACTTCATCAAGCTGATTCAGATAAAAGGAAGATTGTGTAGCATAGAAATATCTGCAGATTAGGTTAGAAGAGAGAACTGGCTGTGAGGCTGAAGATAGGCATAACCTGGAGTAAGGAGACCAGTTAAAGAGGGAACACTAAAGGGAATGGTGTATACATTTGTTCTTACACCACAGAGATTAAGCATGGCATGCACCAACAGAATACACTGGCAAGCAGAGAAGTGGTGGAGAAAGTAGTATGGCAGTGGACACAGGGATCAGCTGAGTAATAAAAACAGGTTTTGTGGCTGCAGGTCAAAATGTCATAAAACCTTCAACTACTTAAATTTAATCTTAAAGTAAAGATAAACTCCTGAACCTGATTTCCATATAATTACAAACCTTCTTCTGATTTCCAGCTCAGATTCATTCAGGCTAGTTCACTTCCTTTTATTCTAGTGCTGATATTAGTAATTAGTTTAATTTCCTTCTGCACTCTTCTTTATCTTGTCCTGCAAGTAGGCCCAAATCTCACATCTTTTTACAAGGCTAAACAAATAAATCACTTTGTGTTCTTTCACAAGGCAGCTCATCATTCCCTAATAATTTTAACTCTTCAGTACTTCTAGATTTTCTTATACAGAAGTGATTAAACCATGTATACATTTCCAAGGAAGGAAATGCGTCATCATCTTCCCATTTCTAGTTGTACTAAGGCTGTGGAATATCCACCTCTGTTGCTCTAGGTGATCCTGCTTGAGCAACAGGGCTTGGACCAGATCACCTCCAGAGATCCCTTCCAACCTCAACCATACTGTGACACTAGGAAACCTCAACTTGATGTTTCTAGATTTTGCTTGACTCATAATTTCAGCACATTACTGCAGTATACTCACTCTGTGATTGCTTAATACATTCAGGTTTTTCTGCTTTTCTTTAATTTCCATCTGGTGATCCCTGATGGAAATCCCTATTAATCTCTAGCTTCTCACCGACCTTCATATCTGGCTGAGTTCTATTTTTTTTATCTCATCTTATCAGTTCTTCTCGTACTACAGTTTACATATTCTCTCTTGATGACATCAGTTAAGTTTGTCATCTACAGATTTGACTCATAATTTGACTCAATTTCTAATACAAAATAAAAGCATATCCAGACCGAATCTTGAGGAATATTGCTAATCACACTGCTAAAAGCCTAGCCTTCCTCTCTAAGCCAAACCTTTAAAATCTCTTTACTCCATTGAAGCCATTGCCCCTCATCCTGTCACTGCAGGCCTTTGTAAACAGTCTCTCTCCATCCTTCCTATAGATCGCCTTTAGGCACTGAAAGGCTGCTATTAGGTCTCCCTGGAGCCTCCTCTTCCCCAGGCTGAACAACCCCAGCTCCCTCAGCCTGTTCTTGTAGCAATAGAACACAATAGAACACCACATTGCCCCTCCTCAACCTATACAGGACCATGTGGTCCTCAGTAAACACATTACACACTCTTGTCATTGGATATGACATGCTCACTCTTTCAAAGTACTGGAATGAGAACAACCTCATTAAAAAATGAAACCAAACCAAAACAACAAACCAAACTAAACCAAACCAAACCAACCCCCCAAAACCCCCCCAAAACCCCAAACCAACAAAACCCAAACCCAACAAATGCTGAATTCCATGTGTTTCTTCTGCATTTTATGTACTAATCTCTTTTCAATGCTGTGATTTCCAAGAGCCACCTAGTTTTAATCCATGTGTGTAGCTGCCTCTTCATTAAAAAAAATCAAGTAAATCTTAAAAAAATCAATAATAAAAAAAATCCAGTTAGTTTAGGGTTTAGGAAATGTTCATAAAGATACTTTGCTGCACCATCTAAACACATCTGTACCTGAATGCAGCAGGCAGTATCTCAGAGTTTGTCTAATTAATCTATCATTATTTTCAATGAAGTACCCGGAGATAGGAAACCTAGCTCTTAGATCTGGACACTAAGACCAAGGGCTCAAAGAAATTTTTAGTTTGCTTCAGTATGTTTGTGTTAGTGGTACAGAGGAAAATTGAGCTACTTGACTAAGATGATTTGGAAAGGTGACAAATCATATCCCAAAGCTGTCTTCACTTGCTGTGAAGACTCCTGCACCTCTGTAATCCTCAGCACCCACCATTTAATCACATCTGCCACTGGCAACTCTGAGCCAAGATCTCATCTTCTGTGACTCACCTTTCTACTATCCATCTTAAGCAGGACACTGAGGCAAGATGATCAGATGACAAGTCATGAAGGTATAAGAGCATGATTCCTGTCTGCATCTCTTTAACTGCTTTTATCATCCCTACCCCTTACCAAACCAGGAGCACTGAAGTGGAATACAGAAGAAAATTAGTCACTTATCCCAAATGTGCAATGCTTAACTTACCTCTATTTATAGCCTTAGAATTCACATATTTTGAAATGACACAAGAAACGAACAGTCTTAACTGGAGGAAAAGGCTGTAAAAGTAGAGTGAGTATTCTTGACTGATAAAGTACCTGATTATCACAAAGGTAAAAAGAAACGTAAGAGTAAGGCTTCTGTCCAAACCAAAAATATAAAAATCTATTGCAAGTTCTCTCCCAGCCATTCTACAGATATGAAGCTTTGTTCTATGTGTCAGCCAGATAGGCTTATACACACATACCTTTTATCCTTTGCAATAGTGTCTCATAACAAATATGGTATTGATTGATAGGCAAATACAAAGCTCAAAGCAACTACTGGCACCAAAACTCCTGGATTCTTCTTTTTTATTGCTCTGTTTCAAAAAAAAGAAGGAGAAGAAGGGTAAAAAAGGAAAAAAAAAATATTTAGGACCTTCAGCACACCAGCCACATTAGCTTATGTTGACCTTGACTGTCTGGGACTTTGTATCCTTGTACACTCTCTAATCAAAGTAAGTCTTAATTTCCCAAGAAGCATTTGTCTTCTGGTTGCCTTCTTGCTCAACTGTCATCCCAATGATATTAAAAAAAAACTTCGAGTAAGTTTTGAACATATCTAACCAAAATGGGATTATTTGACTCTTATAGCATGCATATGCATATGCATATATATCCATCCAATCACATGCAACATGTAGCAATAAAGATACTAAGCTCAGTTCCAAATGCATCTGAGTCCACAAACAATGAATAATGCATAAAGTGCATTTAATCTGTGCTATGTACACAAAACCTATGCTCCCACTAATCACATTATAGCATAAGAAAAACAGATTGCCAAACAGAGGTCCTGTAAGGTAAGATCTTCCCCATGCAATACAGCTTCAATAGCTAGAGTTTTTTCCCCTGGGGTGTTTCTTGATTCAAATTTTAAATGAACCCATTTCAGAATGCTTCCACATGTTCACTGACATTAAAAACTCCAGAGGATGGAAGACTCAGTTCATTAAATCACAATACAGACAAAAAATAATACGAATTTTAAGCAATCCCTGCTGTTCCACACACAAATTTTATTTTACACTGAACTTTTGGTACTTCAGCTGTACCATTTTACTGTCAGCTCACATGTCGCTGCTTTTATACAAGTCTGCATTACAGACATAACAAAACACGTCCAGAAGCAGACAGAAATCAGAGACACTGTCATTTGATCAGCCTCTGAGCAATTACTAGATAAAGATTACCTGTTGTAAAGCAAAACCAAAAATCTGGCAACATAGAGCTATAAAAGGAACGTATTTGTGTGTTCTATGGGGAAATAAACTTCATACTCATCTGTTAAACCTACAGCAGCAAATCCAAAAAATGTCACAAAATATTTGTGAAATTCCTGTGTCTAAGTGATCTGCATAGCTGTGTCTGTCTCTCATCTCATTCTGCATCAGTAGTTGCCTTTCCAGCTAAAGAAGGGAAAGAGGTTAAACCAAGTTTTCATCCAGTTATTTTAAAGACTGAGTCAATCTCTCGCTGGTCTATAAATTCAAACTACTGAGATGTTTCTTTATGTTCTTTTACTTCAGTCAGTCATAGCTTTTGACTGAGAATTGACTGAGACTTTTGTCTTCTTCAGTAATAACTCAGAATAGTTTATATGAAGAAAGCATTTAGATCAATTAGCAAATGCTTTAATGCAGAGTCTTTCTAATGATGATTCTCAAGGTAAGAAAACCAAAATACCAGCTTTAGGTTTTGAGAGCTCCCCAAGTTTCATCTGCATTACTAAATTAAGGTTCTATGACCTCTGCATTTCTGTGGTGATCCAAATGGTACTATCCAGTTGCTTACCAATGTATGCTGTTTGATTTTAATGTAGCTCGTAGTGTCTTTAGATGGTAGCATCTTAGATGTCAATCTCAATACTTCTTTGTCCTTTGAGCATTTCTGTTCTTCACAAACAAGCTAATAACTCTTTTGAAACACTATCTTTTACCAACACACACACACACATATATATAAAGCAAGCAAAAAACCCACACAAGAACAAACACAAAAAACCCCAAACAAAAAAACCCCACACTGTGAAGATACCAGATATTTTAAAGATACTAGAATACATATCAAAAGTCCTTGAGAAAATCATTCTGACACTAGAATCAAAGGCAATAATGCAAAAAGTATTCATACATCAAGGTAGAGTTTTCTATGGTGCATAAGAATGAAAAAATACACTATTACGTTTTAGGCATTTTTTTTAACTACATGCTCCATCTAAACGTACTGGTACCTTTCTGTGAAACAAAGGTAAATTCAGTATTTGTTAAAAGTTCCTCTCCACTTTACAGAACACCAAAAACTCAAGGTCTTTCCTCCTTACAGTGATGAAAAAAAAATAGCTGTGCCAAAACCAAGCAGTCTGAAGCCACAGTACAGAAGCTAATTTCGCATTACTGTTTGTAAATCCCTTTTTTGTGAAAAACCATGTCTAACGTAGCTAGCTAAGTTGCATAAAAAGTCCAACCAAGTACAGGAAACAGAGTAGCAGTTGCCTAAAAAGGCGTATTGTAAAAAGGAAAGAACAAAAAGCAAATTCATAAAGTTCTCTTCTCATGCATCTATAAAAGTAATTAAATCTACTCTTTCCTTGTGCTTTCTAATTCAAGAATAATTTAAAGGATTTGTAATTAAGGTTTCCACCCATTTATTCATCTCCATTACCATTACTTTAGCCAAAACACAAAAAATTCTGTTTAATTGTTACTAATTATTTCTTCAGACTGTGTTGGTCTTGCTACCCTGTTTACAAGATCATTCAGTACCAATATAGGCAGAATTAATTTTTTAGACAGCATAATAAAAAAGGACAGATCTAATTGCATATAATTGTACACAGCAGGAACACCAACATGCACTGCAGTCTTACAACACCGTTTCATCTGTTTCTCTTTCCTTGAGACTTATATTGCAATTGTTATTCTCACAAAAAAATTTAAACAGGCTCTGCCTTCCTGATACCCACAACTTTCAGAAGAAGTAATTATATAATGGCTATAAATTATATAATAGCTGACAAACCATATCAAATGGCTGACAATAAAATACCAAAATAATTAGATTTTATTTTGTCACCTACAAGACACCTGGAAATTCTGAAGTAAACAAGCACACTACCCATTAATTAGCCTTATTGCAGTCCCAAATACCCTAAGCCTGGTAAATTACTGAGGGTTGATGTGACAAGATAAAATAATGACACCTCTATCAATTTAATCACCTCTATTTTCCCTTTCAATTTGATTATGTGTATAGTTTGTACATGTGTAAAAAGTATTAAGGGATCCTTTGTTTTCCTGTCAGCATGGACAAAGAGCCTACGCTTCCAGGATGCACAGTACTACCCTAAATGAGTTCCAATTTGAAGAAATGTATGGGGAGGAAGTGGGTCAAGGATATGCTGACCTATGATATAGGTCTTGCTAAAAGAAAACTCAATAATGAAGAAGAAAAACAGATAGTTTAATATGTACTCAGTGTAGAAAGACGTAGGAATGGAATAAAAAGAAAGCTGTAATTTCAAATCCACAAGAGCAAACTAAAGATCTAACCTTATTTATTTTACAAAAATCCAACAAAACCCTCACACAAGTTATACTTTGATAGCTTTTTAAAACCCAACTACTAAAAGAAAAATATTTTACTAAGTCACACAAACTCCTTTCTATAGGAGCCTGTCATATCCAATTTCAGAAGCTCAAGGATACTTTCATGTTTATCTACAAGCAATTTACACAAATAACTTACTATAAATTAAAAAAAAAATTGGTTTGGATATTATAAACAGTAGCCAGACAACAAAATCAAAAGAATATTATCAGAAAGATTTTTTTTCACCCCACTTAAAATAAAACAACCTTCAACTTCCTACATGGAACCCAATCCAAAAGCAAAGCCGGGCAGGGGGGTGGGCAAAAAAGCACACTAAAAAAAATGCTCATACTTACTTTCCCTTGAGGAAACTTCTTCCATGAGGGTGTAAAATTTTACCTAGATGGAACACAATATTGTATTTAAAATTAATTTCTTTTAAAAAGTTGTATTGGAGGAAAAAGTTAGACTGATTATTCTTAGGAGGAGCATGTTCTGTGTATATGGGGAAATGTGACATAGCTAAGAAGGAAAGGTTTCAAAGGACTCTTGATGCACAGATGGCAGTAATAAGTAGAATCATTGGATTGGACTGGAAGGGATTTTTAAAGGACATCTAGTCCAGCCTCACTGCATGCTCAGGAACTTCTCTGACTAGATGAGGTTGCTCAGAGCCCCGTCCATCCTGATATTGAATGTTTCCAAGTATGGGGTATCAACATTTCTCTGGGCAACCTGTTCCAGGGTTTCAGCACTCTTGTTGTAAAAAAAGAAAGAAAAAATTTAAAAATCCCTTATATATACCTTTCTCTTATTTAAAATCATTACCTCTTGTCCTGTTGCAACAGGCCCTGTTTTGTCCCTAAACTCAGAATGTGGCACCAAGAAAACAATGAGATGTTTTTAGGGATGCTAAGTAATCTGCAGTAGTGCGGCAGAGGTTTGTTTACAAATTGATTTTTATTTAGTCATAAATTATATTGAGAAAATCTAACAACAACACACAAACATCACCAAATATGCTCCAAAATCTCTCTGAACCTATCCGATTTTATGCCAAGCCCAGGAATACTTCTCCCAAATGCCAGAAATGCCTTTTGTTCTGTCCTCCTTTATTCTCAGAAAATCTTCACTCTTGCTTTCAATTTCCAAGATAGTTTCATCACTTGGCATAGTTTAATCTTGGCCAAACAAAAGACTGCACTACTGTAGCTGTAGGACTGCAATGGGATTCTGTGTTACAAAAATTTAGTCAGTGTTCCTGGGCAATTCCACACTAACTTCAAAGGATGCCAAGTTTTCCTCAAGTACAAGCAAAGGGAAATCTGAGCAACAATTACAGCCAGAATTGTTCCAGAACATAGTGTTTCACTGCACAACTTAAACCTACTGGAATAACTGCAGACAAAACAGTTTGGAGTAAGCTAAAGCTCTTTTTCAAGAGAGTGGAATAGCCACTGTGCTGCTGAATAATGTGGGTCAACGAGGTTGTCATGTTCCACATGTGGGCTCCAGCACGTGTTCATCACAGCAGGGAACATACCAGATTCTAACAGGGCAGACATAAGGCAGGGCACCTACCTATCCAGTCATCAAAGACTGCTGTAACGTGTCCAGACCAGGCATATGAGTAGCTAAATAGTTTATGAGCAACTTTTGATACAAAAATAGTATAAGCATTGAAATGAATTTTGGATGCTCTAACTTGCAAAATTATGCACCTACATGGCCATTCAAACAACTCCAATGTCCCTTGATCTTTCAAAATTAAAAAAAAATTACCGTCAATATCCTCACGCTTACCCATTTAACACGACAATCTGAACTGAACGTCTTGTGCTCTGACAGATGTGAACGAGCAGGATACTCTGAGACCATGACTTTACACTGGCAAGACAACTATTGGTGGACTGTAAAGTGAAACTTTTATATAACAACTGTTAACCTTAAGCAAGCTAGGATGTAAAAGCAGGCCTATATATAGGGAAAACCTAGGAGTCCACCACAAAAGATGATTCTAAATTAAAAAGAGAGAAGACCAAATCATGTTTGACTGCAGTTCAAATCAATATCCCATTTTCAGCTGTTAATTTCTTAGTAATTGCATCTTACTCTCCTCCACATGTGTTCTATTGAAAATGCCAGCCACAGTGGGGTAGTGAAAGGGTGGAGAAGACTTTTGACCAATTAACATGCACATTTTATGACAAAAGTCAAGTCCTACTCCCTCAGGACTTACTTTACAATGATGACTCCTTTTCCAGAAATGAGAACTAAGAGCAGTAGGTATTCATTTTAGTGCAAACTATAATTTCACATATAGAACTTTATACATAAGACAGAAAAATGTGTATCATTCAAACTCAGCAGAGGTGTGCTGTTGTTTATTTAGAATAATCTCACTGATGGGAGAAGTTGATTACTGCAGAAATAAGCCACAGTAGCACATCATACACACTGAGTGAAAAACAGTTCACCATTCAAATGCCATGTCTTACAGAATACATTCTATGTTAATTTAAAAACACATGTCTCTCATTTATGCAACTGTAACAGCTTCAACAGGGACTACTTACACAACTATGCTTGCATGAAAACTACAGATAAACGGTCTCCAGTGCAGATTTACCATGGCAAGAACCAAGATGCTGTGGTTTTCCTAGCCAGGTTGCTGTGTATGGCACAAGAAAGCTGAAGCTGTGATGTAGATGCATGGCTACTGGTCTAAGCATGCTTTTCTTGTTAAGTATGCTTTCATTGTTAAGAAATTATGTCTTTTACAACAATCGGATCACATTTTAGAGACACGTATACAAGTACATCTAACAGATTAATTCCATAACAAACAGATTTTCATAAATGCCAATAGCAGCTTTACCAGTAATAAATAGTGATTGCATCATTTTAAAATTTAAGCTCAGTGCTACTACCAAGTAACATTTCATATTTTACAACACTCTCAAGAGGAGAGTTATTCCAGTTAGGAATAACTTTCCCATTTTTCTTTAAATACAGTTAGTTTCTCAACACCATGTCAGAAACTGTAAGGGCTGATTAGCATTTTGTCTGCCACGTACCAACTGTTGTAGTAAAAGGAAATCAATCTGACAAAATGAAACATGATAGTTGAAGAGAAGTGAGGCGAAGAGGGAAAAGGTCAGTTACTGTGAAACTGATAATGTTAATGAACTAGTCAGAGGTAACCATCTTTATCATTTTTATTGATTATTCTTCAGACTGTCACAATGATGTCAAAGCACAGAAAAGAGCATTTATGACATCATGTCATTGATTAAAATCCTGTAGGAGAAAATTCTCATTTGAAATAATTTAATCAACTTGACAACTTGGAAAAAAATAAACAATCTTCTCTGATTTACAAGCCACACCAGAAATAATAGACAGATTGGAAACTATTGGTATTTTAGACTCTTAAATTGTTTTCTCTTTCTTTCTGCCATTCTGTTTCATGTTCAGATGCTGTAAGAAGGAAGAGATGCTACTTCGGTTTTGTATTAAGGTGAAGCACAAAGCAAACAAATGGGATGCAAGGTGGTGTACAAAGGCTCAAGAGAAAAGGAAAGCAGAGTTAGTGCAAAATGCTGTCCCTTCACGTCCCAGGTGCCTTAAACACAATTTCTTTGATGTATTTTGTGCAGGTCAAATGTATACGGAGAGAGGAAGCCACAGTAACCACCCCCCGGATAAGGGGGTATTATGACATATTTAATGGCTCTCCTGGCAGATACACTGTTTTCCTCAACCCCTCCGAAATAGTGGGCACTTGAGAGTGGTCATGGCAGTAAATCTATTTAAGTATAGTAAAACTATACTTCATGTCACTTGTATTAAGACATTAATTACGCCAATAGCCTGGAAACCATATATTCACACAGAAAATTAACCTACCTTATAAGGAATTCATCCAGATAAACACATACCATCTGTTTAAGTTCTGAAACTCACTGTCTAAATCTAAGAAAACAGAAACATGAAGAAACTCTAGAACATCCTTAAACTCATGTTAAAAAAAGCTTCAGTTTTGTCACAGGCTAATCACTAATCTGTTACAGGCCATGGCTGCTGTGCCTTTAGAAGGTATTCACCTACAGTTTTTCAGTGAGAATCTGAAAGCATTCTTTAAGCAACCAGTAACTTCTAACTTCCAAGTACTCAGAAGCACAGTGAATATGAGTTAATTAAAAAAAAAAAAAAGCCACATAGAAAAATCTACAAATCCTTTAAAAAATATACACAAGTTGTTGTGCAAATAGTGTAGCTAAGAAATTGCACAAGCCCCTTAGAGTAGCATTTCATTATCAGACAAAAGATGAAGGGCTTATGTGATTTGTCCTAGGTGTCATCCTTGCTAATCAACGTGCAAAACCAGGACCGACTGTAAATTGTTGTTTGGCAAAAAGAAGTGGAAAAGGGAATAGTGATACCTATGTTTACACCTCCATCAAAAGTCACCAGAGTGCAATAGAGAGATGGTAACTTGCAATAATTGCATGGTATCTGCTTAGTTTCTACGACTAGCATGAACACAATGGGCCTCTAGGCCAAACAGTAAAATTAGACAAATGTTTTATTGTGCCGCTTCAAAGCTTGTTTGCAAATATTTTTCATATTGAGTACACAGAAGAATTAAAATTATTAGCACTGCAAGAAACAACACTCCCTAAAAAAATCAATTGTTAAAGCTTCCAAGTGCAAAGACACATTAAAACATACTCAGAAGAGCTATCATAAAAATAAAAGGGTCTCACAGTATTAGCTGTGAGCCAGAATGTAAACAGCACTGAAAAAAAAAAAGTCCTTTATACCCCTATTGTCAATAAATTACTGGATTCACATACCATATAAAGTAACATCAAAAGCACCTACATGCATTTGACATTTTAAGCTGTGCAAAGAAGAGGCTCAGTCCAACAGACTGTGGTATGAAAGTAAGATTTCTTGTCAGTAAGCTAGATTTTTTCCATGCTTCTGCCATGTGGCCTTCGAGCAATGAGCATGTAACAAAGTGAAGAATGGTCTCCTCCACCTTCATTTAATAATCTTACCTACAAAGTAAGGAAAGTTTTAAAGTATCATTAAGAATGTCTAAATTTCTCAGGAATCATAGAATTGTTTTGATTGGAAAGGACCTTTAGGATTATCAAGCCCAACCACTACCTACCTCTACAAAGTCTGGTGTTAAACCACACTCCTTAGCACCACATCTATGAATCTTTTAAGACACCTCCAGGGTGAAGCACAAAGCAAAACACCTCCCTCAAAAGCCTCTTCCAGTGTTTGAGGACCCCTTCAGTGAGGAAGTTTCTTCTACTATCCAACCTAAACATCCCCTTTCATAACTGGAGGATGTTTCATAGATTCATATTCATAGAATGGTTTGGGTTGGAAGGAACCTTAAATATCATCTAGTTACAACCTCCCTGGCACTGGCAAGGACACCCTTCACTTGACCAGATTGCTCAAGGCTTCATCTAACCTGGCCTTGAACAGCTCCAAGGAGAGGGCATCCACAACGTCCCTGGGCAACCTGTTCCAGTGTCTCACCAACCTCACTGCAAAGAATTTCTTTCTAATATCCAGTCTAAAT
Organism: Indicator indicator; assembly: GCF_027791375.1. Taxonomy (NCBI): domain Eukaryota; kingdom Metazoa; phylum Chordata; class Aves; order Piciformes; family Indicatoridae; genus Indicator; species Indicator indicator. Next base: position 39,110,271 of record NC_072053.1, read on the forward strand.
CTATCTTCCTCAAGATTCAATCCATTCCTTCATCCTGTCACTATAAGCACTTGTAAAAGTCCCTTCCTGACTTTCTTGTAGACCCCCTTCAGGTACTCGAAGGCCACTGTTAGGGCTGCCCAGAGCCTTCTTTTCTCTGAACAGCCCCAGCTCCCACAGCCTGCCCTCACAGGGGAGGTGCTCCACTCCTCTGATCATCTCTGTGGCCCTTCTCTGGGCCTGCTCCAGCAGTTCAGTGTCATTCTCGTGCAAGCGCACCAGAGCTAGATGCAATAGAACAGGTAGGAGCCTCATGAGATAAGAGTAGAGGGGAGAATCACCTTCCTCATCCTGCTGGTCACACTTGTTTTGGTGCAGACCAGGACACAGTTGGCTTTCTAGGCTGCAAGTGCACATTGCTGGCTCATGCTCAGCTGACACTCCCAAGTCCTTCTCCTCAAGACTGCTCTCAAGCCACTCCTCATCAGCTGTGTATTTGTGCTTGGGATCGCTCCAATCCAGGTCTAGGACCTTGCACTTGGCCTTGTTGAACTTCATGAAGTTGGTTTGGGCCCACCTTTCAAGCCTATCCAACTCCCTCTGGATGGCATCTCTTCCCTCCAGTGCATCAAATTTCCTCTTGTCCTGTCCCTTGTTACTAGGAAGAAGAGACCAACACTCACATCGATACAACCTTCTTTCAAGTCATTGGTAAAGAATGTCTCCCTTCAGTCTCCTTTTCTCCAGAACCCCAGTTGCCTCAGACCCTCCTCATCAAATCTGTCTCCAGACTGTCCACAAGCCTCGTTGCCCTTCTCTGGACCTACACCAGACCCTCAATGTCTTTCTTGTAGTGAAGGTCCCAAAACTGAACACAGTGCTCAAGGTGTGGCTCCATCGGAGCTGAGTACAGGGGGACAATCTCCTCCCTAGTCTGGCGTGTCACAGTTTTCTTGATAGTTTTATACAAGCTCTATAAAGGTAAATCAAAGTTACTGCATAGCCAGTTATGTAAAAAAAAAGCATCTATACTGTTGGATTAGTAAAACATACCAAGCAGTGCAAGACAAAAGAGTTAACACTAGAATACCAAGTCATCTTGAATTCTGATTAGTAACTGAATAAGTAAGAAGTATTCACTGTGTTATTTCCATCCCTCAATAATGCCTCTAGGTATGATCCTGGTATGCCTCAGAAACCTGTTTTTCAAAAAGGAAACACAGACTCAGAGCATTTAATACAAAATTAAATTCGTAAGTAATGACTATAAAATGATACCGGGTTATAACCCACAAATATGATATTTCTTCCCATCCATTTCAGATTACGACTTACAAAATTACTGTTGCTTTCTTTTATATTTTTTTAATGGAATGAGAATAGGCATAACAACTTTTTACTTATCCATTGCACCTCCTGGGCTCTTATGATTTCTGCTCAATATATGGCTCCTCTTCCATCCCTTCCTGCGATCTCTCCCCCTTTTTAAGTTACCATTTAAGAAATAATATTTCATAGTAAAAAAAAAAACAACCCCCCAAAAAAACCCTAAATTGCTAGATGTGACTTCAGTGGACTTACCAGCCAAAGACAAAAATAGTAGGTTTGTTCTACTGAGGAAGGAACTATGGAAAATTCATAGAGTTAAAGGCATTTTTCCTTGGGCCACTTAAATCCCCTCCCAACAAATGAAACTTGCACGTTTAAGGATATAGGTACACCTCCAAGCAAGACAATAGTTATATCCAAGGAAGGTGCATTCACAATATGTACTACCCTGAAAGATTCCCCAGCAAAAAGGCTGGTAGAACCAAATCCACCAAACATTTAATTAATATTTACCTCATTACTCAGTCTGTTTTGCTTCTTTACTGGTAGAGCTTGAATATGTGAAATAACTGTGAAAATCTGCTCTTTGTAAGCCACTGATTTACTTTTTTTTACAGTGATCAGCCAGAGAATACAACTTCTCAGCTAAGATCAACCAAACTGGCTTTTTTTCTTCCCCTGTGAGATAGATTGTTCTAATCTTCTTCAGTACAGTTACCATTCATCTTGTTTTGTTCCATTTGATGCACACAAACTAATAAGGATATAGAATTGTTAACAGAGAGCATTTATTTCCTGAATTAAGCCCAGATCACCTAAGGGGCAAACCAATTTTTCCAATGCTTCAAGACAAATGCATTAGAAATGTCATAGACCTTACTAGTATCTTGTCAATAGAAAACAAATGGAGCTATTTCCCATCCCAAGGGAAAAGCAATGGTAGTAGTCAGGAAAGAGAAAGCTTGCTTACATTTTCCTTCACAGAGGAAAAAAGGTAGTAATTGTTTCTATTACAATTCTACTGTGACAAAACTTCAGAAAAAAACCTTCTTGTGACTAATTGTCAGCCAAAACTTTAGAAAGGAAAAGATTAGGGTCTTACAAAACCCTGCAGAAAATTACTTGGTTGTCTAAGACATTTGGAAATTTCAGTTTTTCAGGTATCATCATGGAGGTGGCTGATCTTTTACTAACAAAGATAAGTTGTTAAATCTGTAGATGGAAAGAATGTCATCACACAAAATTCTACTAGGCACAGGAAGGACTCAATAGAAATCAGCCTATGCAGAAGTGTGTCTCAGTTCTCTTTCTTTTTTTTTTGATCAATGATGGTAATAGTGCATGAAAAGAAGTTTTATTGTTCAGAAGCTCACTGGTATTTTAACGCTAGCAACTCTTCCTGCCAGAAGTTAAAATATAGTACATGTTTCAACTGCCACCTCACTAGTGATCAGCTAGTAACTCATCAATAGTGTCTTGACGGAGTAATGGCTTCATTGAATTTATTCAGAAAAAAACCACAACAGAATCTCACAACGCTATTTGCAAATATACTTCGTCTTCCAATAAAACAGACAGCATCTCCCCCTATCCTTACACATACTTATACTGTTTTCCACTCCTACTTTTAGCTCATTACTCAAAAAGCATCCTAGGAACATATAAAAGATGCATGTCCCTACCAAGAACAAAATGATAGGCTGATTAGGTCAATTTGTCTTACCTATCTAAGATGGAGCACTCTTAGTCTACTACATATTGAACAGACATTAATATTTTCCTTTTCAAAAGTTTTGTTTTCTTCTATGGGTTTCATTAACATTTTAGTGGGGTTTTTTGTCATTTTGTTTTGGGTTTTGTTGTTTGTTTTGCTGGGGGGGTAGTTTGTTTGTTTGTTTATAGAGTTGAATTACTACAACTGAATGAGGCCCAATATCTAGTTTCTCATAAAATACCTATTGACCTATCTTGTAGTAGCATATAAAATAAAAAATCTTCACCACAAATACAAATTCTTTCCCAGTTTAAAACTAACTGGAGAGAGGAGGGCAGTGGACATCCAGCTGCCTGCTAAGTTGCCTGATGAGTCAGGTCGTCCTCATCTTTTCCTCACAAAATTCTCAGTATGTGCAGTAGTAAAGGAAGTTCAGCAAAGTGTTATGTATTGATATATCCTAAGAACAGTATAATACATTATTCAATCAAAATCTCACAAAAAACAACTCAACAAAGGTGTACATATATGTATAAAAAATATTTATCTTCTTAACTATGCAGGTACAAATACTGCCTGTACTTTATATGCTAAAAGAGTAATCTCACTTTTTACTTGAACAAATGTTTTAAATGCTTCAACTGTCTTCTTCCACTATATCCATTTCTCAAAAAGTAAAAACCTCAAAAATCATTAGGAGGATAAAACTTGATTATCAAATACCTTCTAGTAAGTAACAAACTTAAAACTCCCATTGAAAGGTTTAGATTTATAAACCTTACATTGTTGTGTACATTTTCAGAAAGGCATTGAGATGAAAACAAAAACCACATCAAAACCAAACCCAATTGCAAACAGCTGTGTCATTGAAGTACTACATTTTGCAATCTCTGCTAGATAAAAATCTCACTGATAACACAATGTAACACCATTCTCACAGAAATCAGGGTTAAGTCCTGGAAAACAGGTATTTTATGTATTTGGGGAAAACAAATTATCACATTTACTTATGTGTATGAGTTGGTTAGAAATTTTAAGGTTTGAAATGAAATGTTGCTAAGGAAGAGATAGTATTAAGTGCAAAATAAATGTAGGAGAAAGGGTTGTTATGTATTAGCCAGTCCTTGGTTAAATGGACCTCTACTCTGTTCAGGAACTTCAAGCTTCTGTGTTTGAATAGTTAGAATGATAAGGTTAAAAAGCTTAGTCAGAGGTCCTTTAAAGTTAGCCTGGAATAAGCTGAAATAGACATTTGTTTGTCCCAATCAAGACCATCAGTAACAGATTTTACTTAGCATTTCTTACTAACTCACATAATGACAATTAAGCACTCAAAATCTCCTAAGATTTATCCAAATTCTTCCTTGCTTGCTTTTGCAATGGAAAAGACTCAGTAGCTCTAGAGAGATGTATGAGAAAAATTAGTAGATTAAAAAAAATAAAAACCAAGAAACCACCACCACACAGAAAATTCTGAAGAGATTGTTTATAGCATCAAACAGGATTTTTGTCTTCCTTTACTCATTAGTTCTAATACTTTGTTATTTTTACTACCTTTCTCTGATTTTTTCAAAGCTTGTCTGCTCATTAAAAGAAGTATCAACATCTTTTTACCAGAACAGTCATCACTAGTAGAAATTGAGTAATTTTATCCCTTGGTTAATAAATCCACAATTACATTTGCTTTTTTACAAGAACCTGTTCTGTTGACTCAGCTTATATATCAGTATATATAAATTATTTATGCACAAGTATATAAAACCTAGGTATATATTTAGCTTTCGAAATCTATAGAAGCTAGATATATCTATATCTATATCTATATCTATATCTATATCTATATCTATATCTATATCTATATCTATATCTATAGTCATATTTGGTTAACCTATTTAACTTTTCCTTCTTGAATATAATGCTCTAGGCTCATATTTATTCTATTACCTATTACACCATTGCTTATTTTTTCAAGGCATTTTCCAATTCATCAAGACAATCAGAATACCAAACCAATCCTCCAATCTAAAATTTTACACAAGCAACATTTCCTTCAATCATGGCCAGATTTGGAGAAGCTGCTGAGT